>NC_090932.1:873249655-873874655 GCF_040938575.1 Ambystoma mexicanum | reverse complement strand
TTCAACTATGAATTTCATTAAAGAGATGGAGACCCTCTTGATATTGAAAATATATCATAACCCCATAAAAACCTTGATAGCTAATTTTCTGGAAGAAATTGCTGATACAATTGTAAACTACAGACATAGATTTGAGAATATGCATGATTTGATATCTGGGGATCTAAATGCTAACTGTCTGGTCTCAGAGCACACTGGTGCTAGAGCTGGTACATCAGTGGACAGGGGATCCAACTGGGCCCGCTTCTGCAAGGGCTGGGATTTGCTGATATGCAATGGTAACATACAGGGTGATCGCCCTGCAAAATGCACCTGGAGAGGAAATAATTCAAAGTCGATAATAAACTATATGATTGTCTCCTGCAATCCATCCAAGTTTTTTCAAAGACTTCAGTGTAAAAGATGCAGTTACTAGCGATCACAATATGATATATCTAAATCTTGTATTCGGCTGTGCAATGAAGTTGAGGCTTTTCCCAGAGGCATTAGAAATTAACCAGGGGAAAAACCACCTAGTGAAGTTTAAAAGGAATGTCAAAAATCTTAATGAAATGCTAAAAAGAGTAGTACAAAATACAAAGGGGTAAACCTTACATCATGAGTGTGCGCCTAACAACTTTGAAATATTTTTGAGAAAGTTGGAACCTGCTCTTCAAGCTGTATGTAAGATAAGAATACCACATAAGAATTATTTTGATGAGAACACTGTTTTCCGGAAAAGAGCAGTAAGGAGGAGCATAAGATTGCTCAAGAAACAAAATAAAAAGGGGGGGACTTTAAAAGAGGGAAAAAGATCCTGGAACAGATCAAATAAAGCACTTAGATAACAGCATCAGGGGGAGGTGGTGTTAGAAGCACTTATGACTAAAAACAGCTGAAATAACTTGTCCTTAATGAATGGGGGTAATGCTTTACAGTGCTCCGACCAAAGTGTGTGTGTCTCAGAGGAAACCTGGAGTACCCACTTTGGAGAACTGTATAATCAACAACAGGTGGGAGATAAGATAGATCGATCTTGAACTAAGTCGACATAGAGAAAGAACATTGAAGTGAAAGTAAATTCTAGAAAAGACTTTGTTGTTGGCACTTTCCGGAACTACTGTGGGGAAAAAAGTACAAATCCTGGGACTCACCCACTCACTCATTCTTTTCATGCAAACACCACTCCCCCAGCTGCATGAGTATTCCAATTTAGATATATGTCCCAAGAGAATATGCATTCTCTTTGTATGATTTTCTTGGAAAAAGCCCTAAATCCGACTCAAGATGTATCAGAGCAAACCGATGAGAACGTCCAGGGCAATGCACGCGATGTGTTAAATGTACCAGTCGCCTAGGAGCACTGCAGAGGCCACAGATGTCTATGGACTGCACATTCCATCCACATACCCTTTACCAGCCCAGCAGGATTGGTAGGTTTTTGGGAATGAGCCAGTCTGTATGTGAAGGTGTTAGGCTGTGTGGGGTGACTTATGATTGCTCTTGTGCTGTTTGTCTCCTGGGTTTGGGCACAAATGTCATGCTGTGGTCTCCTATGACCATCTACACTCCGTGCCCATCATCATACTGCTGGCATCTTTGCATGGCTCAATGCTCTTGCTGCCATAAATGGCCACAGTGGCAGCCAGGTACAGAGTAATGTATGTAAGGGAGGAGAAGACGGGTTACAATATGGATGACGACTGGTAACTTGATTGCCTGATTCCTCGCTACTCCCTCTAGCGCATGTCCTAACTTCCTTGCGATTAGCTGCCTCGCGCTTGCCCGCATGGTCCCTCGCAATCCTTGACTGTGTGGTTCTTCTCTTCCCCTGTATGTAGGTCCTCGCATCTCTTCGTGTTCTGATCATGTGCCCTGCGCATTGCCTCGTGCTGCCCACGTGGTCCCTCGCAATCCTTGACAGCGTGGTTCCTCGCATCTCCCTCATCGCATGTTATTGAAACTGCCTCATCTCGTGTCCTCGCAACTCGTTGCGTTCCTGACTGTATGCCCCGTGCATTGCCTCGCGCTGCCCGCTTGGTCCCTCACAATCCCCGACTGTGTGGTTCCTCGCTAACTCCCCATTGCATGTCCTCACAACTTCCTTGCGTTCCCTGACCGTGTGTTCTGTGCACATCTCTGCACCACCTTCTCACCCCCCTGCTCACATGCCCCTTCTTCTCTGCCTTGATGCCCTGATCACTGCTCTTTCTACTGTCCTGTGTTTGTCGTATCCTTGCCTACTTGGGTCATCTCTCACCATTGCTGTTTGTTTTCCTCACTGACTGCCCCGTTTGCCTATATTGCCTGTATTTCTCCTTTATTCTTGCCTCACCTAGGTCTGCTTTCGCTGTTTTTGCTTACACTGCCTGTATTTCTCCTTTTCAGGTCAACTTTCACCGTTTTATCCTGTGTTGGTTTTTCTGTTGCTTTTGTATTCACCTCACTGACTGCCCTGTCCTATTCCGTACTGCTGTGTGTTCTGCTACACTCTTCTCATTTGCCAACTACTTTGTCCTTTTTGTTTTGGTTTTGTCTTCTTAGTAAATTGTTCATTTAGCAAACTGCTCCACTATTGTCTTAGCTCTTGTCATATTGTTCAATTGTCGACTATTGTCTCGTCCCTCTTCGTCTTGTCTGCTTGCACCTCTCCCTGTGTCCTTCCCTAGTGTCTGCCCACATCCCCCCTCCCACCTCCTTTCTTCTTCTTCTCTCCTCTCCCTACCTACTCTAGTGTGTTCTCTGTTTCTCCCATCTTTTGTAACTGCTTCTCTATCAGCTATCTTGCTCTCCTCACTAAATCTGGTAGTAAGAAGTTTAAAAAGGACATCCTGGTCTTCAACCTTGGCCTCCCTATCGCTGACACCTACACCAGTGCCGCCTCCAAGCAAACCCTCACTGACATCCTTTTTGTCGTTCCCTTGCCAGATCTATGGACTCCTCACATGTTCTCTGTGCTTTCTCCTTTCTCTTCTTCTCCCATTAATGGTGGCACCTGTTGGGGGCCCTCCTGGCCCTCTTCCACTCCTCTAATGTCATCATTAATGTTTACCTGAATGGTACTGTCTTGGTCGAAGGCCATCAGGCCAACCTTCTCCTCTTTGATAGATGCTTCCTGCACCTCATCAATTTCCTTTCCTCTCCTGCTGTCCCCTGTCTTCCTCCCACGGTTCCTTTGCCCCCCCACTGTCTCCTCCTTGACTACCTTGCCCTCGCCTCCTTCTTCCTCTGCCCCCCTCGTGCTTCTTCTACACCTCCGCAGGACGTACCTCTGATTTGTACCCCTCCCTGGGAGTATTTCAAGGATGGCAACCTGCTCCATATTGCCACTCTCAACTCTTGCTCAGCTGTCAAACACTCTTCGGACATCTGCCACCGTCTGGAGGAACTTGACCTCAATGTCCTCGGTCTCACGGAGACATGGTTCATGACCAGCTCTGTCACGAGCTTTGACACTCTCCGCCCTGATGGCTACAAGATCCTCTCCGTGCCCAGATCCAACCATTCCAGAGGGGGTGTAGCCCTGATCTTCCCAGAGTGGATTCCTGCCTCTGTCATTCCTACGCAGGCCTACTCTTCTTTTGAATGCCTTGTCTGCAAGCTCTCTCTCTCTCGGTCATTCCATTACTGTGGCTACCATTTTTTGGCCACCTGGTCAGATCTCCTCCTTCCTCGCGGAGTGGGTGGACCTCTCCTCTTCCCTCCACGTGTCAAGGAGTTCCCCCCCCTTCTCACCTTAGTTCGATCTTTGCTGGATTTCTTGATTGATGCCTTCTTGCGGACGGATCGAGTCTTGAATAAGGCTGCACGAGTCTCTTCCGACTCCAGCGTGCGTTCAGAGTTCCGGGATGCAAGGATCCAGGAATCTGGGAAATTTACAGAGTGCACTACTAGCACACGAGTCCAGAAAACAAGAAAGGAAGGAAATAGACTAGGAAAGGGGATGGCTGGAAGAAGCAAGGGAAACAATACTGCGAGCTACGGAGCACACGTCTGGTCGCTACTTTGCAATAGCATTGAGACGCGCGGAGCTGTGGGAGGCGTTGTCTATAAATAGAACACGCTACGTCCAAGGTGTAGAGCGAGGAAGGTGTTTCACAGTGGATGGCCATGTTGGAAGTACAAGGGAGTATAAGCCCTGATGAGATAAGGATCAGGAAGTCCAAAAGGGGCGTGTTCTGTAGTTCATGACAGCATGCCTCCTCCGAAGACCCGTTCCTCCGAGTTTGCCCGGGTTTATAAGGTGAAATCATCTGAGCAGTCGAGGGGCCTTGAGATTAGAAAGTGGTTCCCAGGTTCTTTCACTAGGAGGATATACTTTACATTCAACCAGGTATTGAAGCTGACCCCGTTTATACCTGGAGTCACATATTCAGGATACTTCATATTCCAATTGGTTGTCGACCAGCAGAGGAGGAGGTCGGCAGGATTTCTGGGAGGATTGAGTGTAGGGTCTTAATAAGGATGTGTGAAATACTGGGTGAATTTTCTTCCAGGAGTCTGGCAGTCTGATCCGGGATGAAACTGGATTGATAATTTCCTTGATGGGAAATGGACCATAGTATCGAGGGTCCAACTTGTTTGGTCGTAGATGTCAGGGTAGTAATTTAAAGGACAACCAGACTTCATCACCAATTGCATAAGAAGGACCTGGTCTTCTTTTGGAATCCGCATACCTCTTAGTCTGTGTTCTGGCCCTCTCTAGGTTTTCATTGGCCTCCTGGTGTACGTTGATGAGGGTTTCTATCCAGGAGTCGACAGTAGGTACTGGTGTAGGATGAGGGAGAACAGAGGGTAGAACCGATGGATGGAAACCTTGGCTACAATAAAAAGGACTGGTCTTAAGTGATCGGAATTGTTGTAGGCGAATTCAGCCACGGGTATCAGGAGCGACCAGTCATCCTGAACCTTGGTGGCGAAACATCGAAGATACTGCTCCAGGGTCTGATTAGCACGTACTGTGGCCCCGTTGGTTTGGGGATGATAACCAGATGAGAGGGCGCGTTGGATTCCCAAAATGCAACAGAGATGTTTCCAGAATTGAGAGACGTACTGAGGTCCTCGATCAGATATGATCTTGGAAGGAAGTCCATGTAAACGGAATATGTGGGTTTATAGTCATAATCTCGAATACAAATATGTCGAAAGTCAAAAAGTTGAAAAAAAAATGTCGAAAACAAAAATGTCGAATTTATTTTTTATGACGTTTTTTTTCGAAATGGGGGGGTCCCCCCCCAACCCCTGTTTTTTCTTTTTTTTTTGTTTTTACCTATTTTTTTTATATAAACTAGAGCCCAAAAAAAAATATCGAAAAAAAAAATAATTCGACTTTTTTTTTTTCGACATTTTTGATTCGACTTTTTTGCCATTCGAAATTTTGTATTCGATATTATGACTGGACACCGAATATGTGTTCCAGGAAGATTCCAGCAAGCTCGGACGAGGATGGTAGCTTACAAAGGGGTGTAAAATGAGCCATATGAGTGAACAAGTCTATGGTAACCATGATGGTCGTGTATCCTCGGGAAGGTGGTAATTCCACAATGAAGTCTATAGCAATGAATTCCCATGGCCTTGTTGGCAGTGTAGGTTGCAGTAGAAGACCCGCCGGTCTCTTGTCATTATGTTTATTTTGACTGCAGATAGTACAAGCCTTGTTGTACTGCTGTACGTTGGTCTTCATTCCAGGCCACCAAAACTGTCTTTGTATGAGACAGATGGTGTTGGTTATGCCACGATGTCCGGAGTGAAGGGTACCATGACAGAGGTTTATTATTTTTTGTTGTAATTTCTGTGTAGGAATGACCAGTGCATTGTCCTTGAATAAATATCCTTCCTTAACTCTTAGGTTCCATGGATTCTTCCTTGAAATATCCTTCCAGAGGTCAGAGGATTGGGTTTGCACTCGAATTTCTTCCAGGAGGTTGACTGCTTGAGCAACAAAGATCGTGTGGGGAAACATCTTAGGATAGGCCCTGTCTTCAGAAGTTACATAGTCAGGACGTCGAGATAAGGCATCAGCAATCATGTTTTGTGATCCAGGAACATGAGTGATTTGGCATTGGTACTGGGCAAAGAAGTAGGCCCTACGCGCCTGACGTTTGTTCCTGCACTCCAACGACTGTAGAATTTGAAGATTCCGATGGTCCGTGCGGACCTGAACTGGATATCTAGCACCCAAAAGTAGATGTCGCCATTCAGTGAAGGTTTGGCGGATGGCTAAGAGTTCCTTTTCCAGGACGGAGTAATTTGTCTCACTGGGAGTCAGGGTTCGTGAAAGGTAGGCAATGGGGTGTTCCAGTTTATCCTCAAGTTCCTGCTTCAAGACCGCTCCTATGGCATAGTTAGAGGGATCCGTTTCCACTAGGAATGGCCGATTTATGTTGGGTTGGGCCAAGATGGGGGCTTGCGTGAACTCTGTCTTTAAACGTTGGAATGCCTTATCTTGCGGTGTAGACCAGTTAAAGGGGGTGTCTTTCTTCAAAAGGGCAACGATCGGCTGAACGATCTCGGAAAAGGTAGAAATGAACTTCTGGTAGAAGTTGGCAAGCTCCAGGAAGGATTGAACTTGTTTCACGGACTTGGGAGCGGGCCATGCCAGTATGGCCTTTACCTTTGAAGGGTCCATACCAATTCCTTCTTGGCTAAGGATGAATCCTAGGTAGTTAACAGAAGTAACGTGAAACAAGCATTTTTCGGGTTTGGCTAAAAGTTTGTGTTCACAGAGTCGTTGTAATACTGCCTTTACATGTTCTTCATGCTTTAGAGGATTCCTTGGTGTCCTTCTTGGGAACAAAGAACAACGAAGCACCCGCTGGAGATTTTGAGGGTCTTATGGTGCCGTTTTCAAGGTTGGCATCCAGGTATTCTCCGAGGGCCTTTTTCTCTGGTTCGGAAAGAATGAACATTCTGCCGAAGGGAATCACTGCTGAGGGATTTGTATCTATGGTACAGTCTTCAGGTCTGTGAGGGGGTAAGGCCTGGACTATGGCAGTTGAAAATACATCAGCATATCCCTGATAGGCCTCTGGGACTTGTATGATATTGGAAACCATGAGTGGTGTTTGCTGGTCTCTTAGTGGTTCTTTAGGGGGTGTCGAGGAGGGATCCAGGAATAGACAGTGGGACATACAAAACTCTGAGCCTAGGAATAGTGATCCTGCTGTCCAATTGATATACTTCTGTAACCAGGGCATACCCAATACCATGGGGTAATGAGCTGACTTAATGATGTCAAATGTAATCCGCTCTTGGTGATGGTTTATGGAAAGCTGGATCTGTTTTGTCTGCAGGGTTATGGGTCCTGAAGTGAGGGGTCTTCCGTCGATTGCTTCCACCGGCTGCATGGTGCTTCGTTTCACGTACAGAATATGATGACTAACAACCCAGTCTTGATCAATTAAAATTCCCATAGCTCCCCAATCTACCAAGGCCAGAACGGGATAGGTCTTATTCTTGGAGGGCGACAAGAAGGCCTGTAGTATCACCAAATTGTTTTGTCCAGGAGAGTTCAAGGATGGAATTGATGTGGAGCAAACATCTCTCTCCCGTAGCTCTGCTCCATCTAGGATCGGGAGCTGGCGTTTCCCGAACGCCAAGGAGGGGCTAGAGGACACTCCCTAACCAGGTGTTTGTCTGAGGCACAATACATGCACAACCCCGTATTAATCCTTCTCATCCTTTCTTGCGGGGATATAGGTCCACGGAAGGCTCCTATCTGCATGGGTTCTGGTTCAGAGACTGAGCCTGGGTTTGTGTCCGTCTTGGTGGTACTCTCAAAGGACAGCTTCGGAGGATTACCTCTGGATTTCTTCTTCTCTGCCTTCCTTTCCTGGATATGGAAATCTATTTGCATGGCAAGGTCCATTAGTGCCTGGAATGAGTTTGGGCGAGCCACTCTGGCCAACTCATCCTTAATCTCCTCATTCAGTCCTCTCCTGAAAAGGGTAAAACTCGCCTCAGGGGACCAATCAGCTTCCTTGAATCGGGTAACGTAGGTGAGAATATCCTGGGATCCTTGCTGAAAGTCTAACAGGTGTTCCTGGGCACTATAGACCTGCTCTGGACGGTCAAACATGGTCTTAAGGGCTTGTATGAAGCCATCATAGTCATCTAGGAGAGTATCGCCGGAATTAACGAGGGGCGTAGCCCAGGTTAAGGCGTTTCCTGAAAGGTGGGAAATTATGAACCCCACCTTATCCCTGAGAGCTGAAAAGTAGTAGGGCTTAAAAGTAAAGTGGACCAAACATGAATCCAGGATTCCGTGAAGGGTTTTTGCCGACCCATCGTATTTGTCCACTATGCCGCCCAGCAACACACTTTCTTTTGTGGCAGAATCACGGGATAGAACTAATTGTTTGAGAGCAGCGTTTTCCGCCTTTAGATTCTGCCACTCAGTTGATAGCTCTTGCATGCCACGCATCAGGTCCTGGACGGCTGCTTCCATGTCCATATCGAGTTCGGTCGTATGGCGTATCAAACTGTCAAGGAGTTCCCCCACTTCTCACCCGAGTTCGATCTTTGCTGGATTTCTTGATCAATGCCTTCTTGCCGACGTATCGAGTCTTGAATAAAGCTGCACAAGTCTTTTCCGACTCCAGCGTGCGTTCAAAGTTCCGGGATGCAAGGATCCAGGAATCCAGGAAATTTACAGACTGCACTACTAGCACACGAGTCCAGGAATCAAGAAAGGAAGGAAAGGGACTAGGAAAGGGGACGGCTGAAAACAATACCGCGAGCTACGGAGCACACGTCTGGTCGCGACTTCGCAATAGCATTGAGAGGCGCGGAGCCGCGGGAGGTGTGGTCTATAAATAGAACAAGCTACGTCCAAGGTGTATAGTGAGGAAGGTGTTTCACAGTGGACGGCCATGTTGGAAGTACAAGGGAGTATAAGCCCCGATGAGACAAGGACCTGGAAGTCCAAAAGGGGCGTGCTTTTAGTTCATGACACCTGGTCTCTAACACTCTGAACTCCTCCTTCCTGGTGATTTTAACATCCACATGGATGCTTCCTGTCCTTCCTCTGGACTCTTTTGCAATCTCTGCGACTCTCTCACTCTCTATTCTCCGCTCTGGACCGATTCACTCTGCAGGGTACACTCTGGATGTTCTGATCTCTTCAGGCCTTCCCCTTTCTATCCCTCTAAACACTCCTCTCTCCTGGAGTGATCACTTTCTCCTTTCCTCCCAGCTCACCCTCTCTAACTCTCAGGCCAAGCCAACTACAGCAATGCCACCTACCTTCTCAGTTATCTGACCCATGAAGCGTCCCCCTCCACCTTGGAGTGACTCACACCCTGACATAGCCCTTTCCATGCTGTTATATCTGATACTCTCAATGTTCTTGCCCCTGTCGTGATGATCCACTTGAAGCTCAAGCCAAGTGCAACTCCTGGCACGACTCAGACCTTGTCACCCTTAAACACAAGTACAGGATGGCTGAGAGCAAATGGTGTGCTTCTGGTACATCCTCTGACAAACTGGCCTGCCGCCTGCTCCAAAGGCAATTCCGGCTCTTAGTCCGCACCAAGAAGAAAACCCACATCCGTGCCCACATCTTTGCGGCATCTAACAACGAAGCCAAACTCTTTAAAATCTGCAAGGAGCTGGCCAATCCTGCTGCAGTCTCTACATCTCCTGTCGCTTCCATGCCCTCTGCACAGCCCTGGCTTCTCATTTCATCTCCAAAATTCAGGACATCCTGTCCTCTCTCTCTTCCTCTCCCCCTCCTCCTCCTACTCCGTGCTCTTCCTCTGGCCCTTCTTCGGCCTCCTCTCCCCCCTCTTCATCTGCCTTTCACCCGTTCTCCCAAGACAAGGTTTCTAGACAAGTCTGATCTATGAAAGGCTCGGCAAAACAGGTTCACACCTGTTCCTCCAAAACCATCAAGGACCACATTGACACCCTGGCTCCTGCTCTGGCTGACTTCTGCAACCACTCCTTCACCACTGGAGTCTTCCCTTCCCCCCTGAACTACTCCCTTGTGCACCCTCTTCTTAAGAAACTGTCTGCCGACCCGTCCAGCCCGGCTAACTATCACCCACTCTCCATCACTCCGTTCCTGGGCAAACCCCTGGAAAAGGTGACCATCTCCCAGCTTAATCTCCACACTGAATATGTTGGTTGTCTCCATGACCATCAGACTGGCGTCAGAGCTGCCAGGAGCACAGAAGCTGTTCTCCTGAATATCCGTGAAGACCTGCCCTCCAACCTCGATTCCAACACCCCCTGTGTCCTCATCTTATTGATCTCTCTTCTGCCTATGACACGGTCAACCAGGCGATCCTGCTCAACCGTCTCAGTGATAAACTGGGTATCAACGATCAGTCCAACTTAGGTCCTTCCTCTCCTCTATCTCTATCTCTACCTGTGGAGTGCCCCAGAAGTCTAGCCTCTCTCGCTGGCTGTTCCACCAATGCCAGGCACTTCTTGCCCACTGAATTGCTGCTCTCTGCCCCAACTTTCAGTGCTATGCAGATGACACCCAACTCTTTTGCAGGCTCCCTTCTGCCACCTCCTCTCCTTCTCTCATCTGTGACTGTCTGTCTGCTATCCAGGAGTGTTGTACCGCCAATGGTCTCTGCCTTAATGCCAGCAAGACTGTGATTCTCCTCATCGGCACACCTGCTCCCTCCTTTCCCGTCACTCTCTGGTCGGCCTCTCTTGGACCTCTTCCTGCTCCCACCTCTGTGGCTAAAATCTCCATCTCAAACACCAGATTCATTGCCAAACTCATTAACCGAACCGCCTACTCCCAACTAAATGCCTTTGTCGAAGCCAACAACCTCCTTGATCCGGCACAATAAGGTTTCAGAGCCCGTCACGGAACTGAAACCACCCTAACCTCAATCTGGGATGACCTTAAAATGACAGCAGACTCCACGGGATGCACCGCTCTAATCCTTCTTGACCTATCCGGCGCCTTTGACACAATCATTCACTCAATCCTCCTAGACCCCCTCCACTCCCTAGGAATTTGTGGAACCGCTCTGAAATGGATAGCCTCATTCCTCAAAGATAGGTACCAAATAACGATACTCTCCACCTATTCCTCCCATGCCAGACCAGTCGACACGGGAGTCCCACAAGGAGCATGCCTATCCGCCCTCCTATTCAATCTCTACTTGATCACTCTCCCACCAATAATTCGTTCACACAACATCCTGTGCTACAACTACGCCGACGACACTCAACTAATTCTAAAACTCCTGAACGCAAACCCAACTCCCGACCTGACCTGGCATCCTGACTCCTTGACATTGAACTCTGGATGTCCTAAAGCCACCTCTTGTTAAACCCCTCCAAAACGGAAATCATGATATGTGGCAACTCAGAACTTCTTCCGCACCCGCTTCACTGGCCATCCGCCATGGGAAACTCGCCGACCCGCTCCAACTCGGTGAAGAATCTTGGATGCATCCTTGACTCTGACCTAACACACTCGCGCCAAGTGACAACGTCTCAAAGTCCTGTCACTACCTCCTTAAAACCCTTAGGCGCATCTTTCCATATCTCCCCTTTCCCAACAGACTCTCCGCGGTCCAATCAATCGTTATATCAAGAATCGACTATGCAAACCCCCTATTCCTTTGGAATCCAAGCATACCAACTGAATAAACTCCAAAGGGCACAAAACGCGGCAGCCAAATTACTACTTGCGCTCAGCCCAAGAGACCACATCTCCCCGGCCCTTAAGATGCTGCACTGGCTTCCAGTAGCCCGAAGGGGGACCTTCAAAACCTTATGCATCTCTCATCGAGCACTGCATAAAACTGGACCTCAATATCTTCAAGACAAGCTAAAACCCTATCACACCCCACGCACCCGAATATCAAGCTCAGCCGGCCTCCTAGTCATACCGAAGACAAACGCAGTCAGGTTAGGCAGATCATCATTCTCCGCCTTGGCCCCCATGCTATGGAACTCACTCCCACCCCACATCCGCCTAACTGAGGACTTAACGTATTTCCGCAAACTGCTGAAAACCTGGCTCTTCCCCTAAAACCAACCCGTCCCAAACTAACCCAAACAGACTAACAGCAACTCAACAACACCAATCCAACAAACTACCTGATGCAAGAAATTGACAGCTAATAACCCCTAATATAAACTAGAAGGACAAACCGAATTAAACGAACAAACTAGATCAAAGCAAGAAAAATGGTTAATGAGAAGTATATTATACGGAAACAGTAACGAGATTTAAACTCCTGAAATGGACAGAACGCATGAGGAAAGAACGAAGTGAATGGCGTGGACCAAATAGTTAGAATGAATGAAGCAGATGGAACAGATGAATGTGCTGAGTGGAAGAATGAATGCGTGGAAGAACAGATAACTATATAGTTCGAATGAGTGTGGAAATCGAATGAATATCTAGATCGGATGAGTGTATTGAATGGACGAACATGTCAAGTGGATGAGTGTGTAGAGCGGCCGGTGTATAGAGCGGACGAGCGTGTAGTACGAATGAGTGCATAAATACGGAGAAGCGAGGAGAACACAGGACTGCGTAAACCAGATGAATGTGCAGAATGGATGAGCGTAAACCAGATGAGTGTGTAGAACAGACTAGTATGTGGAGCGGATGAGTATGTAGAGCGCATGAGTGTGGCTTGCGAATGAATGCGAAAGTGCGGTGAACGTGTAGATCGCCGGAGCAGATTAATGTACAGACCTAGCAAGTGTATGGAGCGGACGAGTGTATGGAGCGCACGAGTGTATGGAGCGCACGAGTGCATGGAGCGGGTGAATGTATGGAGCGGACGAGTGCATGGAGCGCACGAGTGTATGGAGCGCACGAGTGTATGGAGCGCACGAGTGTATGGAGCGCACGAGTGTATGGAGCGGACAAGTGCATGGAGCGGGTGAATGTATGGAGCGGACGAGTGCATGGAGCGTTTGAGTATATGGAGATAATGAAGCGTATGGAGCGGATGAGTGTATGAAGTGGATGAGTGTATGGAACACTTGAGTATATGGAGATAATGAATGTACAGAACAGATGAAGGTATAGAACAGATGAGCGTAGAGATGAATATATAGAACATGTTATTGCCGTTGATTGCGTGAACGCACGAGTGCTTAAAGCGGATGAGTGCGAAGAGGGGATGAGTGTGTGGAGTGGTTGAGTGCATGGAGCGGTTGAGTGCGTGGAGCGGTTGTGTGCGTGGAGCGGATGAGTGCGTGGAGGGTATGAGCGCATAGAGGGAGACGAGTGCGTAGAGGGAGACAAGTGCGTAGAGGGAGACGAGTGCGTAGAGGGAGACGAGTGCGTAGAGAGGGATGAGTGCGTAGAGGGGGATGAGTGCGTAGAGGGGGATGAGTGCGTAGAGGGGATGAGTGCGTAGAGGGGATGAGTGCGCAGAGGGGATGAGTGCGCAGAGGGGATGAGTGCGCAGAGTGAGTGTGCAGAAGGGATGAGTGCGCAGAGGGGATGAGTGCGCAGAGGGGATGAGTGTGCAGAGGGGATGAGTGTGCAGAGGGGGTAAGTGCGTAGAGGGGGTGAGTGCGTAGAGGGGGTGAGTGCGTGGACCAAATAGTTAGAATGAATGAAGCAGTTAGAACAGATGAATGCGCTGAGTGGAAGAATGAATGAGTGGAAGAACAGATAACTATATGGTTTGAATGAGTGTGGAAATCGAATGAATATCTAGATCGGACGAGTGTATAGAATGGACGAACATGTCAAGTGGATGAGTGTGTAGAGCGGCTGGTGTATAGAGCGGACGAGCGTGTAGTGCGAATGAGTGCATAAATACGGAGAAGCGAGTAGAACACAGGACTGCGTAAACCAGATGAATGTGTAGAACGGATGAGCGTAAACAGAACGAGTATGTAGAACAGACTAGTATGTGGAGCGGATGAGTATGTAGAGCGCATGAGTGTGGCTAGCGAATGAATACGGAAGTGTGGTGAATGTGTAGATCACCGGAGCAGATGAATATACAGACCTGATGAATGTATAGAGCGGATGAGTGTATAGAACGGATGAGTGTATGAAGCAGATGAGTGTATGGAGCGGGTGAATGTATGGAGCGGGCGAGTGTATGGAGCGGGCGAGTGTATGGAGCGGGCGAGTGTATGGAGCGTTTGAGTATATGAAGATGATGAATGTACAGAACAGATGAAGGTATAGAACAGATACGCATAGAGATGAATATATAGAACACGATATTGCTGTTGATTGCGTGAACGCACGAGTGCTTAAAGCGGATGAGTGCGAAGAGGGGATGAGTGCGTGGAGCGGTTGAGTGCGTGAAGAGGATGAGTGCGTGGTGCGGATGAGTGTGTAGAGGGGATGAGTGCGTAGAGGGGATGAGTGCGTAGAGGGGATGAGTGCATAGAGGGTGACGAGTACGTAGAGGGGGATGAGTGCGCAGAGGAGGATGAGTGCGTAGAGAAGGATGAGTGCATAGAGGGGGTGAGTGCATAGAGGGGGTGAGTGCATAGAGGGGGTGAGTGCATAAAACGGGTGAATCCATAGTACGCATGTGGGCATAAAGCAGATGAGTGCCTGGAGCGAACGAGTGCCTGGAGCGAACGAGTGCCCAGAGTGAACAGACGTGTTGCGTATAGCAGACGAGTACGTAGAACGAACGTGCGCAGATTGCATCCAGTACTGATGAGTGCGTAGACAGGATGAGTACGTAGAGCTGCTGAATGCATAGAGCCTGGTGCAGACAAGAGTGCATGCGTAGGGCAGACAATAGTGCATGCGCGGGGCGGACAAGAGTGCATATGTGGGACAGACGAGAATGCGAGGGGCGGACTGGAACGTGAGGGGTGGACTGGAACGCACGGGGCGGAATGGAGCACACGAGGCGGGCTGGAATGCATGAGTGAGTGGAGCAGACCAGAGTGTACAGACCAGACTGGGATGCATGGAGTGAATAGGAGCACACGGAATAGACTGGAGCGCATAGAATTGCATGCCGTATATAGTCCGGTTTGGAATACAGAGAATGTTTGAAGAGCATATAACCCATCATATCACACCACCACACCTACTCTCTCCTTTACATCACCACTCAACTAGAACACAGAGATACTATGACACCATTCGGTATAACTGTTCTCATACCAACATCCGCCACTTACTCCACATCATTCTAAGTAAACACTGCTGGTTTCACCCCCCAGCCAGGCGTTCTCCTCAGGCCTAATGCAGCCACATCCGTTCTAGATAAATCCCGCCAGAACAAACACAGTCTCCTGATCTCTCAACCACCACACCTACCGCTAAGAAGCAGCTATTACACAAATACTGCACGAGCTGCACACATACCCGGTGCTCACACGCACCTTTTGACTCTCCCTACTCTCTCTACTGATCTGAACTTCGGTTCCCAAGGGCGTTCAACCTACCAGCGCCTTCAGACCATACCAATGGTACATAAGGCGCAATATAAGTGCAAAATAACATAACATAAAAACCTTGGGGTCATCTTCGTATCCACACTCTCCTTCTCTCCTCACATCTCTGACGTCTCTAAGAAGTCACACTACCAGCTGCACTTCCTCAGAGGTATTCTTCCTTTTCTCTCCTTCCCCCAGAAACTCACTGTCTCCAGAGCTCTGGTTCTCTCTAGGCTAGACTACTGCAACAGCCTCTTTCTAAATCTGCTTGCCTCTACTCTCCGCCCTCTGCAACTCATCCAAAACAGGACTGCAACACTTGTCCTTGGCCTCAAGCCCTTTGATCATATCTCTCCAGGACAAATCTCTGCACTGGCTCCCAGTGGCGGAAACAATTAAGTTCAAATCCTTCTGCTTTGTCCACAAGGCCTTCTGGGGCTTGGGGCCTCAATACCTCCAGCTCTCTCTTCCTAAACAGCTTCCTTCTCGAGCTCTTCGCTCATCCGCCTCCAACTCCCTCAGGGTTAGTCGCTTCTCCAAGCAACAAGTTGGTGGTAGATCTCTTTCCCTCGGCTGGAGCCTCCCTCTGGAACAGCCTCCCTGCCTCTCTGAAACTTGAGGAGAACCATCTCTGGTTCCAGAAGCACATCAAGACCTTCCTCTTTGCTTCTGCTTTCTCTCCTCCTCTCCCCTGCTAATCTCCTGGCTGAAACTGAACTGGCTACCCTCTGTTCTCGGGCCCAGGCATTCTCCTCACCAGTTGCACGCCTGCATTGCTCCCCTGGCAACCCTTGCACTCAGGGGCTGTTTCTGTAGCCCTACAGACCCCTACCATCACTTGACACCAGAGGTCGAACTGGGCGGGAGCGGTGCTCCCATACTTTTTATTTTTAAGTTTCACAGTTCCTATACATTTATTTTAAAAAGAAACCATTCTGGAATGGTTTAGTTTTAAAATAAAAGTGTAGGAAGAAGTTGAAGCTTGCACTTCAGTGCAATGCACTGCACATTCCCATAAATAGCAGGTGTGTTTGTTTGGGTGTTTGGATTGTGTGTGGTAGGGGGTGTGGGGATGTCGTTTGTGGGGAGTGGGGCAGATCAGCAGGGAACATAGTTCCACTTCTTCTTTCCATACACTTAGACCACTGCTTGACACGTGATGTCTGCTTACACTTGCACCTGCCACCTGCTGGCTGCACTTTTTATTTTTTCTTTTATTTATTTTACTGTTTATCCTATGTACTGCTCAGTCCCCTCTTCTCTTCCCCCAGGACTTTTCTCCTCTACCATGCACTTGCGCAATCTCAATGTCACCTGGCCTAGGAAGATCGTTGTCTCTGTCTTCCCTCTGTTTCCCCCCACCCTCCTGGTCTCAAAATTGTGACTGATGCTTTTCAGAGCTATCATCTTCTAAATGGTATGTAAATCTGCAGATTTCATCCCAATTCATAAACCTATGCACTCATGGAATGGCCTAGGCAAGACCTCGAATCAAGTGAATATAATGACCTACATTAGAACCTATAAAGAAAGGGATCAACAAAGAACTGGCATCGATGGAAAGTCATTCAGTGGAAAAAAAAAATCAATGATTTTGCAGACATTGCAGCAAAGAGAGGATGTAACAAGAGCAGGTGAGCATACCTCTAAGAGAAAGGGGAAAGAAAAAGTGTGATTAAAAAGGGAGTCATGTCAGAATGGCAAGATTGATGGGAAAATTGCAGCAAAGGGACACACTTGTTTTGACATACAAAAGAGGGTCTGACGTTAGACTAGAGATCAGAAATCCTTGCCCAGAAACCAAGAAACTCAACTGACTGATTGGGTCGTACCAAACTCAACGACCAGTTAGTTATACAAGATGAGAAAGCATGAATCAAGAGGTTGCGATCATTGCGGGCAAGATGAAATGACTCAGCACTATCTACTGGAATATTCAGAGTATAATCATCAAAGAAGGAATATGTGAATATAGTTTGGCTAGTTTAGAGATAGCTTGCGAGAGGACGGGACCTGGAAACAGAATAGGAAGCTAAGAGTTAGCTTGCAAGAGGACGGGACTTAAAAGCAGAATAGGAAGCCTTTGGAGCTGAGACAGGGAAATGGGGGAAGCTGTAACAGACAGACATAGTAAATGATGTTGGCTGTACATCGTCAACGTATTGATTAAAGTCGCTCAGAGAAAGCCCTAACAATAATTATTATTATAAGAAGAAGGGGTTGGCTACACTGCACTAGTGATCCATCCCTAGGAAGGATGGAATCTATGTATAAATGCCTACTCCTTGAGAGCAGTATGCCATTGGCTGAAAAACGTGGAGTACAGAAAATAACACTACTTTGTAGATAAAGGAAGTTTCCTGGAGCCATGTTCATACCCACGGGACATTGCCCATCTGGCACTGAACTGGAGGTGAGCTTCTAGTGGTGGCACTGGGTTTTGGCATGCTGTGTGCGGCTTGACACAAAGGCTACCTTTGCTTTCACATTTCTGGTGGAAGTTTTGTTTTGAAATCTTTTAAACCCACTATACATTTACTCGAATATCTAATCTAATCCAATCTAATCTAATCTAAAATTTATTTTACAATTAGGAATGTAAGGTTCAGGACTGGATGTGAGCCAACACCCTATGCTTCCAATCTAGCAAAACAGCGATCAATAAAAAATGACCACTCTCCCAGCTAACTTAAATGCCCTGTACAATTTCCGTCGTGGGAAGCCATCACACCCTTGGCACAAAAACTTAAGCTGCCATACAGTTCTGACTCTCAACTGTCTTTCTCACATCAAATGAATAAACTTACTTGCAATGCCCACTTAAAACGCCATCTATTAAAAAAGAAAAGTTGGTTAAAACAGTAGCCTGGAGCAAACTAGACTACTGTAAATTGAATCTACTTGGCCTGTTCGAAGACTCAACAAAACAATAACAATGTGCTCTGGACAAAGTAGCCAGAATCATCTTCATTCTAAAATACAAGGCCACATCACACCACCACAGAATTTGTTCTGGTTGGTCCCAAGACTATGGGCCTCATTACACGGATGGCGGAGAACCATGGGGCTATTAGCGCCATAGTTCATGCCGGTAAAATACCGGCACCGCCTTGGCGGAAAGGGGAATTACCGCCCCATTCCAAGGTTGGCGGGGCGATAATTCCCCCTTCCACCATTGCCCTTCCCCATTCCCATTTTTGGCCCATAGGGCTCAATGGGAATGGGGAAGGCGCTAATTACGGTACCGCAAATTCCCTGGGTCCATTTGCGGGTTGGTTTTTAACGGCTGCAAAAAGCAGGCGCTAAATCCCCCAACCCGCAAAGGGACCTCGTAGTAAGGCGGTAAGGATTTACCAGTACCGGTATTTTACCAGTACCAGTAAATCCTTACCGCCATCCGTGTAATGAGACCCTATATGATTAAAGACTACTTGCATTGCTCAGACTTTTACCCAAGTTCTCAAGCAAAGTGAGAACAGGGAATACGCTGATCTCAGACTAAGGAGTCCTCCTGTGAGATACCCTTCATTGTGCACTCAATTCATACGATTGGCACAGAAGGGTTAAACAAGCACTGAGCTCTAACCTCCTAAAGCAGACCTGAAGCTAATCTGCCTGGTGACTCAGCTGATCTGCTTCCGGCACTGCTGTCCATATTTCCACCAACTGCTGGTCTTTGTACAGCTCATCTGTTCATAGCTCCTAGCATCAGTGTCAAAGGCACTTGCCGCCAGACTAAAAAAAGAATACTGGTGCCTGACTTCCCGGTAACACCGGGGTATTACAACCCTCATGGCTGCGAAGTCAGGCGTCAGTAATTTTCTAAGTCCCTATTCCCATGGGAATGGGAACCACGGAAGCACTGGCACTGTTTGCAACGGTGCCGTTTCGCCTGCCAGGTCTGACAATGGTGGGCAGGGCGGCACCCGCCTGCAGAGTCGTAGTTTGCCGGTCCAGTAACAACGGTGCTGGTAGGGTTACCGGCACCATTGTTACCGGACCGGTACACTTGTAATGAGGCCCAATGTCTTATTTTGTACCATCTCCCCTTACTCTTGTTCCCTTTCCTATTCATTCTCAGCACCTTGAAGTGACTTCTTTTTTGTTTATGCATGTTATCAAATATAATAAAATAACAATTAAAAGTACATTTTTCCAGCAATAAAATGTGAACTATTTATAGTAGTAAAGTGTTATCTGCTCTTTTTCTAAAACAGTCTGAAAGATTCTTGAAATGTGTAAATATTACATTATAATAAGCTCAATCGTTCTACACTTTTAAAGCATTTGTTTGAACAAGCTCATAATTGATTTATGGAATCAGGAGTTAGATACCTCTGCTCAGATTTTGCCTCATGTCCTGCATGTTCTATTGCTGCAAATTAAAAGTTGGCTCTGGATACAGTAAACCAACGATGCCGTGCAATTGATATTGGGTTTTTAGGTCAAGCTAGAATTAGAGCTCTGCCAGTGGCTCCACCTGGAATGACTCAACTGCTCCATGATGCAGAAAGAACGCATCATGGTGAATGCTGTGTTAAAAAGTCAGCCATATTGTAGAAGCTGTTGAAACGGTCCATGTTTGGTAGAGCGTTGTCAAACGGTGCCTTTGAGAACATGCTTTTGTTTCAGCGCTGTTTGGTACATTGATGTCTTCTCCACTTTCTTGCTCCATGACATTGTGGTTTAAGACTAATTTGACCCTTAATATGTAACAATCATTTCGTACATGATGCATACAGTACCTTTCAGGCCATTGCTCTTTAACTGAAGAAGTATTTCCACATGCGCCATCTTGGGAATAGGAAATAATGGTGCACTCCAATGGAGCTAACGGGTGATAATGGCCCCGGCACGTACATCATCCATTGTTTCATCAAAGATAAAAATACATCCTAGCTGGTGCAGAACCCCTCTTCCATATGTGATGAGAAGCAGGAGGCTGGTGCAGAGCAGCAAGCAAAGTTAGAGCTAGGCGAGGCTGAGAGTTGGGGTGCAGGATGAGTGCGAGCGGAGGGGTTCACAGAGTGTCAGGAGCACAGAGTGACAGTGAGTCGGTGGGAAGAGTGAGGCCGCAACAGGATAGAATGCAGCAGATAAAACAGGTTACGCCCAGCAACGCAGTTTCCTCAAAATCCAGACTTTGATCAATAAAGAACACATTTGGGGAAAGCGGATTGGCTGATGAACAGGCCAAGGATGCTAATATTGGACACGCCCGACAATGTCATCTTTTACTTATGTGCGTCAGCTTTGTGGTTCTATTTCTATAGATGGCATACTTTCCTTGTGTGTGACAACTCTGAGTTATGAAATGTAACTATATTTTATGCAATATATGGGAGAAAGTACACCATATCATATGTTATAAGGATATTGCAAGTCACTGAATGTACATGACTAAATCGAGAAATTATGAAGCAGTTCAAATTCCTTTCTAAGGTCAAAGAAGTTGAAGGGGACTGGCAATATTCTTTTCACGTATATGAGGGGTATGTTATTTCTTATAATTCATGGCTATGCTGCCATCCCCTTAAATACTTTGTCTCTTGCTTACTCTAATGCAATAACTATACCAGTTAAGAATGCATATAATCAACGTAGAATCGGTTTGGATTTATAGAAACCAGTACCATGCACCTATAAAAGTGTTACAATGACATTCAAACACACTGGACCTCATTATGATACTGGCGGAAGCTGTGCCGGTATCATTTTTTTTCCGGCGCCCAGGAATGTGCAATTGCTGGGTCATTACGGCCCCGCTGGACCCGGTAATTGCCCATTAATGGGCTCCACAATAAAATGCTCCCCATTGCCATTCGAGCCCCATAGGGCTCAATGGGAATGGGGAGGTCGAATGCATGGGCAACATTCGTGAATGGTGCCAGTGCATCCGACATGCTCTGCTCTCGGGTGTCGGTACACCCGTCAGGTCAGAACCGGCGGGTGAGAAGGCATCCGCGAGCAGAACTCCTAGTAACAAAGGTCACCGGCCCGGCAAACTTAGAATAAGGCCCAGTGAATTTTAAAGCCGCGAAAGCTGGCCACCGTTTACTGAAGTGCCCCGGTGGCAGCTAGAACTCCACTCGGTGCTCGATTAAACAGCAGGCAATGTGACCCCACAACCAACCGTGACCATGTATTACAGTTTTAAAGTAATGCCATTTTCTTTGATATGGATGAGTAATGATGTCATTACTATGTAGTAATAAGGGCATGCTTTACGAGCTTACATACAGATACTGGATGCTGCCATGTATTATGCTATATTGAAAGATGATCTACATTAGAAAGTGGGAGAACATTTTCATGTAGAGATTATGGATTTTGTAAGATAATGTATTGTTTCCATGAAGCTATACACAGCTGAGGTTGGGTAAGGGCTGGGTGCTGTGTCAGTAAGCACTTGGTAAAGCAGCACATGATTTTTGGTTCCAGCATTTTGTACTAAAAAACCTTTTCCCAAGATGGACGAATTGGTATATGTAGCACCATTTCTGGAAAATATCAATGCTAGGTTAACCATCCAATCGACCCTCTCCATGCAACCCTCTGTAATCCATTCTCAAGTGATTTACAGGCAGAGGCATAGACAGGGTAGGGCCTGAGCTGGCCAGGTGCACCCAAAATCTGTAAATGCCCACTCAGCAGCGTGGGCATTTACAGGTGTTTATGTCACTGCAGTGGACCCAACTACATTAGCTTCAGGCCCCACGTGTTAGACAATCCCGACCACGTATCTGTTTACAGGAATATGCAGCAGCATGCAATCAAACGACAGGGCTTGAACATTACGCAGTTTGTGCGCTGCTCGTTTCTGCAGCCTGCATGAAAGGTGATGGCGAGCGAAATGAAAGCAGGAGAAGGGCAGCAGAGGAAACAGTGAGCTGGGCAGTCCGAGTGATATTATGATGTGAAATCATGGGGAATTCTCCTCAATGACAAATCTACAAAAGGAAGCATTTGCAAAGCCAATAGGGCTGCCTTTGTCAAAGTCTAGTGATTAAGGCTTTTCAGTCTCATGTATGCTTTACAATTACATATTACCCTTAAACCCAAAAAGCCCAACCTATTGGCTTTGCCAATGGTGTTTCTAACTGGACAGATTGACACTTGCTTGCTTGTTCCAGGCCCTTATCATTTCTGAGAACGGTTGTCTTTGTTTAGGTGAGTGCACAACTTGTGATGGTTGACCTTTTCAGCTCCACTAAAGTCACATCGCCCACCGCTAGGTGTGCATGGTGCCACGGCATTGCCAAGAAACATCATCAGTGCCAGCATCATATCTGCATCTTTCAAGTGCCCATTCAGCCTGGTTGGCTGCGAGTAAAATCTGCACCACAGGCAACACCGACAAAACCCCCAGTCTGCACCAGTAATGCAAGCCAGTGAGGCCTCCAACTTCATGGATGCTTTTGCAAAGGATAGTAGTCAGCTTGCCAGTCTGTTGCATAAGAATAGGTCACCTCTTCACACCCAGGATGCTTGCCAAGAATCCGTGTAAAAACTACAATAAATGTGATAATGTGTCTAACATCTCATTTATTTGGGGGATTGTGAAACGATGTGCTTGCCACCCACATTCCCCTGAAGGCTTTGGTCAGGATATGATATGATTGGCTATTTATAATGCGCTTAATATCCAGAAGTTTCTAAGCGTGGACCCGGGTTTTAAACCTGTGTTGCTCCAATCGTCTTGTTTTCAAGGCAAGCACATTGCCCCTGAGCTATCCTCCTGAGACCGTCACTGTTCTTTGGTTAAGTAGTGTCTGTTTCAAGTAAACGGTACGTCTGCCATTCCCTTCTAGGTGCCCAGTCGCATCTTCTGTCCTTCCTTCTTGATCCCATTTTCTTCAGCTCCACAAAGGAAAAAAGACGAGTCATACACCCCCAATTTCTAAATGCACTTGGATGGAGGTGTTTTACCCAAAAACTCACTGACAGCAGCGTTAATTCATCTTTTATAACACATTTCATTCCCAGAAACCAGTCTCGAGGTGCAGAACCAGGATGAAAACCTGTGTTGCGCTGCATTGTCTTGCTTCCAAAGCAAACACGCTGCCCCTGAGCTATCCTCCCTATTCTCCCGATCCATTGGTTATCTTTGCCAGATTCGGTCACCTAATTCTCTTTGGCCACACCAATAACAGAGCAGGCGGCTTTTGGGGTAGCTTCTGTTTTTCCTGAAACAGGTTTTTATAACTATATTGATTTTTTCCCATTTTAAATATAAGATTTATGCCCCGGACAGCTTTAAAGAGCTTAACTCAATCTTTTCTCGACTCATTGAAAAATGGTTTGAATAAACTTGAATCAGTCGATTCTTTGTCAAGCTTAATCACAATCTGATAGGAACCAAGCAGCAAAACGTATGATTTTACTCAAACGGATCTCGACTAGGTTTAGTACTAGAGTGACCAGGGTGAAAGCGTGTCATCCAGCACCATTACTCGCTTGAGACGATTAAACATGCTTCAAGCCAATGGTCACCAATTGACCGCAAACAAGCGAAATAGCTCAGGCTTCTAAAGGCACTTGATATATTTCCCGTTTCCTGATATTTTTTTTAGTATCACAGAATTCAGGAGTGTCAAATAGATTATCTATTTAATTTGAGACAACTTCATGTCAGAGCAAGCTAATTAATATTTACATCTATTTCAGCTATTGGAATCACGGTTCAATTCTTCCAAATCCTTTAGAGCTGTAGCTCTAAATACTATAAACTGTTAGAGTAGGTGCAAGTCTCTATTGCTAAAATAGGTTAAATAATATATTCGGCTGGCTCAAACAAACTAGATATGAAAATTAAGTTGACAACTTGAATCTTCAAGTTTTGAGTGAAGGTCCTAGGTCACCCTCAGTGATGCAAATCATGCCGGGCATTTTAAATTCCTCCCATTGCGTTAGCCTCAAACCTTTATCTTCATTTTTCCTTGAATGAAGGATATGCTGTCTTCTTGGTTTCCCAATCTAAGTTGATATGGCATCTCCTAGGCCTTCAGTAGTTCTGCAGGCAACCCCTGATTTCATAGACCATCTTTCCTGTTGCATTCAATTTTCCATTTCTCATAAACAGAGATGTTAATCTGGAGGTCTTTGCTCTTTCCATTATGGTGCTAAATAGTTTCTCCTAACATAGCCAATAATATAATGGGCCCCATTACGAGTGTGGTGGTCTGGTAACAATGGTGGCGGCAAGCTACCAGCACCATTGTTACCAGACCGACACACACCGAGGTCTGCGAGCGGGTGCCTTCCAGCCCGCTGGGTCTGACCTGGCGGGTGTAACGGCACCGGCTCGCTGACCTTGACAGATGCACCGGCACCATTGATGAATGGTGCAGGTGCATCCATCCTCCCCATTCCCATTGAGTCCAATGGGACTCGGAAAGAAATTACTCCCCATTCCCTTTCAGCACCCGGCAATAGGGAATTAACTGGGACCACCGGGGCTGTAATGCCCTGGTAAGTCGCCATTGCCGGGTGCCAGAAAAAAAATGACTCCGGCGGCAAGCGGTTCGGTATTTATCATAAAGAGGCTGAATGACTTTGTTTTGACATAGGTTGCGTCTTCCATGTCCCTCAGCTTGCCCCTGCAGTTCATGCATTAATTTCAGTTTCAGAATCCATCACAAATGGTTTGCGTAGATTGGCATACCGTGTAGAGTGCAAAATGTCCCCCTTTTCCATGCACAACCAAAGCAATTGGGTGCTTCAGTCCAGTCCATTCTAGACAGCCCTTCCCATACATGACATGTCTTACGAAGCTGTTAGAGTTGGATAATCCTCAATTTGATCTTTATCACAATGTCCCTCTAGCACAGCTCCTAACTATTGTTCCCACTTAGCTCTCAGCTTCCCAGATTGTCCTTGTGAGTGGGATGAGTTTATTATGTAATTTGTCCATAGGCTTAGATGTTATATTTCCTTGAACAACTTAAATGCGGTTGGAGTCTTGTGCAGCGTTATTCAACCCAGGTTTACATTATAGTAACCTTTCAAACTCCCAGATTTGGAATCTAAACTCAACACAGAGTTCCTCAAATGGTTTACCCTCGTTCGGATAGCACATTTAAATTCCATTTCTGGAACCATTGTGCGCTGTTTACTGACTTCCACCCATACTGGTGTTGCGCTTATTAGTTTCCATCATCATTTTGTTGTGGAATATTTCCAAGGTTTAATCACCCCCTGCATAGCTTTTGGTAAGTCAAATTGATGTTAGCCGCCCTGTCGCATAGGCATGAACAAAGGTTCACCGAGCAACAACATTTTCATTCTGATTGATGATTTTTGATTTTTTAATAGACATGTATAAAGATCCATTAATGACTACCATTTGGGATGCAGAGTAGCATGTATGCATGCTCAGCAGGATTAAGACCTAATTTCTCAATGACGCAATGTAGCATAATGTGTGCCATTCTTGAGGTTTTGTAGTTACATATCAATTGTTGTAGCCTCCTCTTTTCTGAAAGTCCTACTTATGTATTTCGAAGAGTGTTTTTTGTAACGTATACAAGCATAATACTGGTGCTCTTCCTGTGATGGATATTGTGAACTTCTTCCAATATCTTGAGTCTACATCATATTGATTCACGATGGACTCAGGTTTAGGTCAAAGTACCCTCCTCTATCTATGACAATGGGGATCCCAGGTACTGAAAGACTTCTGGATGCATAGTTTTTAACCCCTGGAGATATCAGCTTCTGCTCCCTGCACCTGGAATATTACTGATGTGTGCAATTTAAGTGAAAGCCAGAGTTCAGCTTCAGATTTCTTCACCATGTGTAGGAGACTGAACATTTATCGTTGTACCCCCCCCCCCAACTCCCCATCAATGGTACATAGGAAAACTCTATCCTCATTATCCTTTGGCCACACAAACCTCTAGGCAGGTACTCCATCCATATCCATTCTACCAAGGACAAGTTTGTACCCCTTTGAAGTGGAAATGAGTGGACAATGTGGCCACTGACTCCAACCTTGGCTAACTGGTCACAATAAGGCTCCTCAGGAATTTGGGGTGACACTCATTTTGTCTTACCCCTTAGGCATACAGTGCCAATCCAAAAAGTCAGAATCCGCTTCGGCATCCGGGGTCAATGGCTCAGGAACCCAGAATTATGGTTGTGATGTCAAAGATACTGAGCATCGTGCAGAGGTTCGAGCGAATGAGTCTTGTTGGCATAAAGCCTGACGGGTCCGATGATAATGCTATTTCGTGCCTTTTCATTGCAGAGCAGTGCAAACGCTGATTTTAAAGTCTGTTATTGTCCCTCTCCTGGTTACATGTCGAGCAGATTGTTTAACACATCGGGCTATTTATCATGCAAATGCAGATTTTCTTTTAACCTAATTCGCACTCGGACATTTGCTGACATTATTTGCTACAGTGTTCTTTGAAAGACACATCGATTGATCTTTGTGCACTAGTTTAAATTACAGATTTTAAAAATAATTTTCTAACAGTTCTACTACCCATTAAATGAATTATCTGCTAGATCATATGTGGTGAACACGTAGGAACAAATCCTTTGAAGTTACAAAGTGACAGCAATAATTTATAAAATATATATATCACAGTTTCATTGCAGTTGAAACTATGGTCACACAGTCTAGACAGATAAAGTTGGCAATAATATGCAATGTTACAGTTCTTGTCTGTTTTCCATCTGTACTAATGTCACGGATGGTTTGCACTGTAACCTCTTTTCTGAAATCTGATTACTGGACATGTGGATGTTTGGGCACTGAACCACTGTTTGTTCAACTTTGCGACACATGGGGTATATTGCAAATCATGCTGCTCTATAAAACGCTTCAGTGAATAAGTGCTCATCTATTCTTCGGATGATGTGACATTCATCTTATCTTGGCTTCTTAAATGTTCCATCTCTTTGGGTAAATTAGTACAGAGCTAAAAAATGTGATTTGGTGGTTGCAATTGGTCCCAGGAAAACGTATTGGGTAAACTCCTAACCCCTAGAATTTCTATAGATTTGGGCAGGCTAAAATTTCCAGAACGTCCTTCAGGATTTGGCTGGAGTGGTTCAGGTGAATTTAGAATTGCTGGTTAGTTAAACACATACTTTTTGAGTTTGTAATCAGTCCTACAGGCAGAGACAAAAGAATGGTGGCAGTCAGGCTAGTGAATTTTAGGTATGGTAGTTGAGGTAGAAATAGGAGTTGGTTGTATGCAGGCTATTGCCATTTAGTGGTAATTTTATTTTTGTGATTACTAGATAAGAAATAATTCCATAGATGATGAATTACATTTTATTTAATTTGTGTTTACAGAATCACAGGAAAGGAATGCATTTTTGGCACAAAAACACTTACATAATTTAATATTAATAAGATAGTGGAGGGCATGAGTCCTTGCCAGTGGGGGAGAGAATGTGACTTGAAGACTAAATGTTGCAGGGGGAAGTGTAAACATAAACTAGGGATGAGGACGAGGGGAACGAGGAGACAGAGAGAGGAAAGGAGAGGGATTGCAGGGGGGGTCAAGTAGTGGCAAAATGATGGGCCGATGTATGATCATAACGTGTGAGGGGGAGAGTAGGGAGGGAGATGAGCAGATAGGTAGGGTGGGGCAAGTCCATGGTAGTTTTGAAGATGATGAGAAGTTTATACTTAACTCCTTGTTTCATTGATAACCAGCCAATCTGGAAAGGGGCAGAGGAGGTAAAGGTATAGGGAGAAAAGTTGAAAAGTGTACAGAGCGCGAAGTTAAGGACTTTGTCCAGAGGTGAAAAAGCATAATTGGCAAGGTCATTGAGCAAACTTGCACAGGAGTCTGATCTAGAAAGGACTAAGGCAGATTTGAGCTGCTTAGCAGTATTGAAAAGGAAGAGGATGACAGATTTTTCTGATATCGAGGAGGTTGAGTATGGCTGCAGTAATAGATTTCGAGATGATGAGCGAGAAGTTGTGAGATTGGTCGAAGATAACACCAAGGTTACTGGAGGAAGCAGAGCAATGAAGATAATCAGGAGAGAAGAAAAAACGTGGAGGAGAGGAAGAGATCATCTGTTTGACTGGGATGCAGACAACTTCAGTCTTAGTGGAGTTCAGCATGAGTGAATGAGACACCACCCAATATTTAATGGAAGAAAGACACCGACATTTTTCACAAATGCTCATCGGATAAGGAGGGAAAGGAGAAGAAGATCTGAGTATCATCAGCGAAGAGTTGATAGCAGAAGCCGTAAGAGGAGATCAAGGGGCCAAGATCTAAAGTATAGAGAGAGTGAAGTGAAGTGGACCAAGGGCTTACCCATGGGGAAATCCAACAGTAAGGAGCTGAGTAGGGAGGAGAGGTTGTTCTAAGAAACCTGAAAGTGTTTTGTGACAAGGTACGAAGCAAACTAAGCAAGGGCCTTGTCTCGATGCCAAGGATAGATAATGTTGAGAGAATGCCAGAATGGTCGATACTATTGAAGGCAGCAGAGAGGTTGAGAAAAATAACAGTTTGCATGACCTGCATAAATAATGAAGTTGCTGACATTAAGGAGAACTCTCTCAGTAGAATGCTGAAGTTGAAAGCCACATTGAAGAGAGTCCCAGAGGTTGTGAGTATCAAGGAACTCAGTGAGTCGATTGAATACTACTCACTGTAGACATACATGACAATTTGATCAGTGTCAATTAGGGAGTAGAGAATACGAGATATGCTTGCAGGTAAAAGATTACCATTCAGTATCTGTAACTAAGTGTGAATCATATGTGCCATCTTGTTGTGACCTAGGGGGAGAAGAGACCATCCTGAGTGCCAACATGCCTGAAGCAATCATATATGTATCAGGGAGGAGGGCATGTGACAAGCTGCTGTTTAAGAACATCAATGGCAGCGAATGTAGATTCCATGACATTCATTAGGTGCTGACTCTAGTAGCGGTGTACGTAATGTCAGCAAAGTAACTGTTAGTTGTAATGTTTATTAATGATTTATTTTTGCTTTAACAGGGGAAATCCCCACTTCCTTATATCCTTTAATTATTTTTTATAATTCTCTATTCAACCTTTTTTCAGTCTATGTTATTTAATCGATAACAGCATATTAAAACCATTACAAAGCCACATCAAACAACTGGCATTGATTTAATAACATGTCACCACTGCTGTGTGCATTCAATGTGACTGCTAGATTATATTGAAGAATTGTGCGCTGTAAATTGAAGACATCTATCTCGCTTTAAGCAAGTTCTGCCACAGCTCAGGTGTGCAAAAGCAAGACATTCTTGTTCACACATTGCTGACTGATTAGGTATCAGTGGAGGGGGATACAAAGGAGGAGGGGTGGGGCATTTAGTCCACTGTCTGAGTCAGAACAGGAGGAGATGCATATTTCTCCTTCAGAATAGTCAGTAGAAACAACACACCTTGTAGAGGATTAGGATGCTGGAACTCCCTGGTCTTTATACCCCCCACATCGATTGATGAGCCTAAGGATGAGGATGATGATAGCCATTATGAGACATCTGTGTCTAGGCTGAAGAAAAAAAAACATGATTCTGGAAGCCACTGATACTGAGGAAGTGGAGGACAATGCCACAAGAACAGATATGGGAGGCATAGACAAAACTATTTCACCACGTGTACAGTGACTTTAAAAGTCATCCTGTCACATCTGACAGAGCAAAAGGTTAGCCTGCGGTAGCTACACAACCAAAACACCCATCACCACTACACACACATCCAACGAGGATGTAGAAAAGCAACAATTCACCATCTTCATTCTGTGCAATAAATCCTTATACTGGGGAAGGGGGGATCTACTTGGGTACCACATCTTTGGATTTCCCTATTTTTTAGCACCATGCACAGGACTCAGACTGCCATCCAAATAGCAGTATTCAATCAGTGTACCACCACCAACCTCACTGTAACCGCACAGCGCATTGTTGAAGTGTCATCTTTGGGACACTGCACCTCAGAGCCACTTCCCACACCATGTGTATTGAATGAATTAGAATTGATCCTCATTTGCATCATGCAAGTGTGGTAGGAAAACCTAAACCTGGACATACATATTACAGGTTCAATGACAGCTCTTGCTTAGAGCTAACCTGGTAGGCAACACTCGTATGCTTGCAGATGCTTCCTCCACACCCCTGGGTGGTGGGGGGGGGGGGGGTAGGGGCAGAGAAAGCCACGTGGTTCTTATAGGCAGGTTTGTGCCATTGCTGAATGTGGTTGTGCATTGCTTCTGTTTGTTCACTACTCTGCCTAAGTATACTTCTTAAGTACAGGGAAGTACTGCCACACTCAGACAGACTATAATGCAGACATTGAAGAAGGAGTTCCCTTATCTTTGCCTCACCATATAGTCTTTTTTTACCCTTCCAAAGGGGGGGGGGGGGTGGAAGTCACCAGGAGGGGTAGAATGGTGAACACTTTCCTCGTATTGCTGGCACTCTAAAGTGCTGCTCCTCTTCAACCTGCTCCATGTCCTTGCACTCATCTTCCTCCTGCTGCCCTGCATCAGCCTCATTGTTTTAACCTTCTGGTAACTGTCCTCCTGGATCACATCTATGTCTTCCCATTATAAATCAATTCTCCACCATCCTTCATGTGATGTTCTCCAACCTTCTCTGCATCTTCTCCAACCTCTTCCATATCTCCTATATCTCCCTTTCCCTAGCCTCATACCTCCTCTCCAAACCCCTGCCTTGCTCCAAACTCTTCCTTGTCTCCAAGATCCCCCTCTCCTCCAAGATTACTCTTCTCTCCAAACACCTCCACATTTGGTCCACCAGCTACTTTTCCAAGCACCCTCAGTGCATGACTGAATACCTGCTCCTGGTTTATGCCTTAATACCCATCCCCCTGAGCTGGGATCCCATGAGCGTCTGGAGCTCCGACTGAGAATTAGTGAGGGACATTAATTAGCTGGTGTGAGTAATCTCACCAAAGCTCACTTAAATACTGTGAGAGCAGACCCAGCCTTTCAAAGTTTTTTCCACCATCATGTTTTTTCCACTTCCCCTTTTATTTGCTGGTAGTGAAGCAGAAGGACCTGTGGAGTGCTGCCTCACTGGGGCCTTGGGAAGGCAGTTATATTTGGACCACCCCAGGTAGAGAATGCTGATGGCCTTATCCTTCTTACGTGATCTTGATTCCGGGTTGCTGTGGAGCCCCACAGGGGTTTGCAAGCCTGATCACTTTGGAATTTCTGAAAGGCCCCTGATGTCTGAGAGGACTCCTATGAAGGACAGTGGTCTTCTCCAAAATGAGCTTTGTGACTCTGTTGGAGCTAAGGGTTATGATTCATTAAAGGGACAGTGTCATTTTAGATGTTTTATGTGTGAAAGACTACATATTCGGCTGGAGGGAACTAGGGTTGCTGGTTGTAGGTGGGTTAGAAGCATTTGTTGGGTCATAATACACATTTGATCAGTTTGTAAGGGCCAGTGACCTACTATTTAAAGAGCATTTTATATATAGCATCTTCTCTGTAATTGAGCTGCTATTTTAGATTGTGTTACATGGCTAAACTAAAAAGAAAGTTCCACCATGAAAATTATTCACCTTTTATGTGGTGATGGGATTCAATGGGTGTTTTCGGGGCCCCTTGGCCAATCTCCCAATAAATAATTGGGCCAAAATAAAAATAAAAAACAGACTGATGCCTATATTGCACAGAGAAACAGCATAATTATCAATGGGAGGAGAACAATTCAAAATATGAGAAGATTGACTCCTCAGCTCCAGTTACTGTTAACTGCACAGGTGAGTATTCTAACATCTGGTACACCAGCTCTCTAACAATGATGCAAGCAGGGGTGGACTGGGAACCAAAAGAAGCCCTGGAAATAATTTTCAAAGTGGCCCCATATGTCAAATTGCTAGCAAGACCAATCCTTTCCTCACGAGAACATTTGGAAATAAAATAGGTTACCATATAAGAGGACCGGGGTGCAGAGGCCTACCAGGAAATCTCCAGAGATTCCTATAGGCCAGTCCACCCGTGGATGCAAGCCTAAGCTTCTATGAACCTAAGCTTCTATGAACCTACAGTCACCCCAAGATGCCCTTGAACACTGTGGAGCATGAGGTATCTACGAGCAGGGACGTCGAACCCCATTGAATGACAAGGAGACACCAAATGGCGAAAACATAGTTCCTCTCTCGGTTTTATCAGCTGCATCGCTGGGATATGCTTAACCCAAAATAGTGTTAAAGAAAAAGATGGTTTTTTGAGCGAACTATAACAATTTGTGCAAATAGCGATCTCAAGCACCGACGCGTAATTTTGGCCCATTTGGTGGTCTCAAAGCACTACCTATGAGATCAGAATAAAAACATGTGTATAGTCATATTTTGTTGTGAATCTTTGCGGGCAGAAGCAACCAATATAATGTGACAAACTTTACAGTAAGGGTGCAAAAGCGGTTTTATGGAGTAGGATCATGTTTATCATTTGCAAGACCCTTCAGTAGCTGGCCAAAGATACAATGGAACCGGTGAGATAAACAGATAAACGGGGGCAAACAGATATCCTACATGCTGTAAAAATCTAATGAGGATCTTATGTGATCAGACAACAGGATATGTTTAGGGATTCATATGTTGCGCAAATTCGGACACCATTATCTTGGGAGATTTTACTCTAAACGAGGAGATAATCTGGCTAGCTAGCTCAGTGAGTTGAATGTTGACTGCTACAATTTGTGTTCTTTATACAGGTTAATGGTTCCAATTGCGCCAGGGCCGATTGTGGGTTATATATCGGAATACAGTTGATTCATTTCATGCAACTAAACTGGGTGATAGCAACATGTGTTATTTAAAGGCCAATGGAATGGTAAACAAGGGCGTAGCAAGCACCACATAATCACATCCATCAAGGTAGTGCACTTTTGGACAATTGAAATGTGCGGATCATATATGCATATGAAAAAAGTGTTGGTGCACCCACATTCTAAACACTAGTATCCGCAGGGGTGAAACTGTTCTATGAGGATGCTACTATTTGCTTTCTGAATGTGACAACTGCAACAGTTTCTGGTGACAAGAAAGCACAAAAACTGAACAATTCTATTTCACTTTCCACCTAAGTCGTCATCTTCTTCATGGGCTTTACAGAAATCGCAAGGTAGACAGTAATGCAGACAGCCAGCCACATGTCACTCTGACCTGCTAAAAATATCTTCAGGCTGAAAACCTGCATGCTTGGTTTCCTTTATGTGATACATAGAAGACAAGTTCGATTTTTCTCTCAGAAGAGAGGAAGTCTGTGTGCAGTTAATTTGACGTTTTACCAGACACAGAGAACAGAGGTTCAGCAGGGAAATCGCTGGTCCTCAAATGAGCATGTAGGTTTTGCAAGCCACACGTACAGTCTGATGCAGAGATGAAACAAGCATACACATTTATTCCAAAGAAATGGACATCCTTTGCATTAAATAGGTTCAGACCTTGAAAGAAATTCTTGGCTCAGATAGAGGGAAATGATTTAACGAATGGTAAAGACACACATACATCTATACAAAGCAGGGGCGTAGGAGACCCATACAATCTGGAGAGGGACTGGGGACACCTTGGGACGTTTCTTTTTTTATTTATTTCTTGTTTTTTAGTCAAAGAACTCGACTTTTCACAAAATTAAAATAGCAGCACGTATTAAATTACATATATCATCACTGTATAAAACAAGAGAAAAAAAAAAGAACAGAAGAAAATTAAGAGAAAGAAAAGCAATTCAGTCAGAGTACAACATTTTTATTGACCTAACTAAAAACGTACAAAACACAATATCGTCAACATCGTTACATATATGTATGTGCGTGGGTGCCTCTACCCCATTTGCTAACAGGGACACACAACATTCTAGTCTTCCTGTTTAATCATTGTCAAACATGTTCTGGTCAACCGTACTCACCGGATAGACTGGTGGAGGGCGTGTGACATGTCGTATCATAATTGCACATTAAATGCTTGTGGGTGCACACTTGTGTGGTACACGCTGCATGAATGGTGGTGAGTTGCCATCATGTCTGGCAAGTAAGGTTAACACTGGGCTTCCTTAGTGACATGGCCAAGTCACAACAAACGAGCCTATGTCACCAAGCACACTATCCTGTCCTGGATTTGGTTTTTACTTTAGTCTAAGTCAAAGTAAGGCAAAACGACAACTCCCAGAATGCAATGAAAGAATAAATAAAACACACAGAACTGGCACAGGTGTACCCACTGATGTCATGGTCGCCACCAAGTAATCTTATGCAACTGTAGCTCCCACCTAAAATGGTGCCCCTCTTGTTAAAGGAACTTCTTCAAATACTTCATCTCCCAAGCACACCTTCAAGCCTCAATCTCCCTGAGCCAATAACCATGTTGAACCAAATGGTGTAAGCGCTAACAATCAGTTTACCACCGGGGCAAACAGCAGCACTGTACACTCCAAAAAAAAAAAAATAGAATAGAGACATACATGATATATGACACTGCGTGGAGGCGGGGGGAGTGCCCACAACTGCTTAATAACCAGGGATCAACAATTCAAGTTGCAAGGTACTAGCCAAGTGACCCGCCAATATATATATATATATATATATATATATATATATATATATACACATATACATATACATATACACACACATGACAAAACACACCATTTCTTACTTCCCAAGTGTCAAATATCACTAGGCAATGGCTAGTGGAGAGTGCACATAGTACACCGTTAATAGCTATCATTTGCAAAAAGTTGAGAATATTGTGCTGTGCCATGACCCAGCACCAGTTTGCCAGCCATGCCCATGCAACGAGGGCATCAATATTCATGCAAACATGCTAGTTATAACCACTGTAAGAAGCAGCAAAAGCGTGGAGGCCTAATGTCAATTCCTGGCTAAAAACTTTTGAGCAGCAGCCACAACTTAACATTTACCTCTGGGACGACTGAAACAGCTTTATTAAGCTCTCCAGTTTCTGCCATGTGCGAAGTCGAATGTATAACATGAAGCACTGGGCAGCAGGCAGAGCTCCACATTTGCCAGTAATAGTACAGCACAAAGAAAAGTGGCTGAATCTTACTGATATCTACAACAAAGATAGTTCTACTTCTTGCACCCATGCCAGGTCTCATTTCATTGGCGATGAATTGCACCTGGGTCTGCACAGTGATTACCAGCTACAAAGAGTCCATGCTGTGGATGAACATTGCCAGCTTCACCTCCATACTGACCACTCTCACAAAGTGATCTCCAGGTTGAATACTGCAGCACATACCCTTTCTGGGCACCAATTCCCAAATGTGTCTCCTTTCCCCTTTTGGTCATGGCGCATGCCTGGTCCCTCAACCTGGCATGCGCCAGGTCACAATGCATTTCAGTAATCCAACTAGGTGTCACCTAGAAACCTGCAATGCTGCCCTATCTCTCTATAGCACGGCAATCGCACGGTCACCACAGCTTTGCTTTCCTCCCAGGATCCCAGCAATTGGGGTGCCAGGGATGTTGCTCCAGCTCCTTCACCTGCCAGACTTTGGGCATTGCATGCCCCCCATGGCCACCTTTGACCCCCCCCACCACAGCTGTATCACAAGCAAGGGCATGTTCCTCCAAATCCACTTGTCCTATGTGGCAGCCAGCATGCCTGGGGCCGTTCAGTAGTGGAGTGGCAGCGTTTTGTCAGCCCATCCAGGTTGCTTCTTTCGTTGAAAGGCAGGATCAAAATGTATTCATTTTCAACTGAAGTAAAAACCAATTCAACTGAAGTAAAAACCAATTTGTGTTGAGAGGTTCAACGAGGAAAACCTAGCTCCGAAACAAACATAAATGCTCAAAATGCTTTGAAAATGTCATCATTCAAGATCCAGCCTCTAGACGCGAGGCAGGATCAAAATGTATTGAAAGATTCAGTGGGGGGAAAAAAACAGCTCCAGAGCAAGACCTAGTGCTCAAAACGCATTCAAAGAGTCATCAGTGAATAACTAGCCTTTAGACGCATAGGAGGAGAGACAGCTAAACTAGCTCAGAAAAACACATACATGCTCAAAATGATTTGAAAATGTCATCATTCAAAATCCAGCCTGAAAACAAGGGACTATCCACACATGTTGAATGGATCAACTGATGGCAAATACAAGCTCCAAAACACTCAGAAAACCTTAAAATGCATTGAAGATTTCATCCCTGAAAAAGCCTGTAAACAGCAGTACATTTTGATCCTGCCTTGTGTGGAAGAAGAGTTGTTAAATATATTAGGATTCGAAGTAACAAAGCATGGAAACCCAATACAAAATGGGAATCCACCAGAATTCACATTTCTGTTGGTCTTTAGAACGTTCCAATACGTTTTGTTCCTCACTTATAATTTACAGGCTGTATGTTGAATAATGTATTTTTCAATGCATTCTGAGCACTTTTGCGTCTGTTGGAGCTATTTTTTTCCATCTCTTGGCCTATCAAGAGGTGGTAATCCTTCCTTCTAGTTTACAGGCTGGATTTTGACTTTTGAATGCATTTTGAGCATTTCAGCGAGTTTTGTACCTGTTTTTTTCCTCCCGTTTCAATACATTTTGATCCTGCCTTGTGCGTTTCTGACAACAGGAGGTGTTAGAAATACATCAAAATTCGAATTTCCAAAAAGCACAGAAACTAAATGCATAATGTGGCTGCAGACTTGTTAGAAACCTTCCAGAATTATTTACCAAAACGCAATGACATGAAGGAAGAAGGCAGCGGGAAGAGAAAAGGCAGGTGAGAGGAAGGGAAAGGACACAGGATAGCGTCTAAACCAGAGAGCAGGGAAGCGAGTGGTTGCAACACAAGGCAGTTCAGTGAGCAGGGACAGAAAGTCAGAATACCTCGGACGACTGTGGAGGTGCAGCTGGTAGGCATCAGGGGGTGATAAGTGTTCACTCTTCGAGACACGTCGAGTGAGTCATGCCGGGCATCGCCGCACAGCAGGAGGCAGGGTCCGGAGCAGTCTAATTGTTTCACCTCAGACTCACACACTCTCAGAAGACTAGCAGCACGCTTCTGGAAGGTGAGGAGGAGGAGGCGGCTGGCAGGCTGCACAGCAGTGCTCTGCGCACTCCTAGGCGGGGCTGGGCTGGCACGTGCCATATTCCCCGGGGGCGGGGGAGGAGGGGAACGCAAGAGGAGTTGTCAGCTCGTGGTCCTGCATCGTTCCCCCCCCCCCCCACTGTTGTGGATGGAATCGGATAGAATCCACCCGGCCGGGCCTGCACTTGCTGCGTGCAAACTTCAGAGTCTGTGAATCAGGGTGTCTGTTGGCAGTGCAAAGTCACTTCGCACCGCACAAAAAAAATCCAGGAATCGGGCCCTGAGTCTCGCTTTACTTTTGTGGCGGGTTGATTTACTAAATTATACATGCTTTGCACATTTGCTGACCTGAATCAATTACCATTTGAACTCTGTGACAAATTGGTAACATGGTGTGGTTTGACCTCTATTGGATTGCTTCTAACAGGCATTAAAGGTCACTTATCTTGTTTAGAAATAAGCCTGGGCAAACGTATTTGGATAAACTCTGAATTTTGGTTTGCATGGGTCCTACAGGTTTAGCCTAGTCTCACAGGTTATATAACGCATGTGCGGGTGGAGTTTGCAATTGGTCTTCTAAGCAGAGCCAGCAGGTGGTGAGACAACTTGAGGGAGAGGTAGAACATTAAAATAGGATTTAATTGAGGGAAAAGTGAAAAACTGAAATAAGATTTTTTTGAAGGAGAGTTAAAGCATTGAAATAGATATATTTTTTTAAAAAAAATCTCAGGCTTTGTTGTGGGCAGAAGATTAAAGCCACTGGTTGTAACTGGGCAATCAACCCGTATTCCAGCTTTTCATGAACGTATTCCAGCTTTTCATGAAAACTACCCAAGAAGAGGAGAATCCCATTATCCCAGTCCCCACCTTGGATGCTACACACCCATTTGTTGTCACTGACTACCAGCCTGGCAGAATGTGGGAGGGCTTATAAATCTCACTGGAACTTGCAAGTCCACCAAATTCCAAAAATGGGTTTCTTTCTGAATTATGCATTCCCAGAGGCTGAAGTTTGCCCAGGCATCTTAAGCACGTTTGAGGCTTTTTGTTAAAAAGAGGTTTTGTTTACCAAAAGTTACACTAGTCTCTACATACTCATTTCTAAGATTGATATTGCCTTCACATATGTGCAATATTTAATTTGAGAAACGAAATTACTAGTTCCTATCCAAGCAGCCTTTAAAAAAAATACCCTTTTTTGGTGGGCTAAAGTTTTCCATTCAGTCATCTGTTGCACATGCATGTATCCAAACATACATCTTCATGTTTAGCAACTGTGAGTCTGATGTTTCTTTTGATCCAAGGGAAACAGAAAGTGATTTGGTAAAATTGGCACTCTCAATACATCCATAAAATAGAATAAGATTGGAGAGTGGTCTTCAGTGTATAATTGGCAAAAGTAATAGAATTGGGTGAAAAATAGATAAGGAGGTGACGCCTCTTTTTGGAGAAGGTTGGCAACAGGAAACTCTACATTGTTGAACATACGGATTCATGAGCTTTAGCATGTCCACCATGCTCTGAAATCCCCCATAAGGGACATTGAAGATCGTCAATTAACCCAACGCATGATCGAGAGCCTTTATGTGGAACAAAAAGAGAAATGGTATGAAAATACGGAATAATGCGATTAGCCTTTTTTGATCTTAATTAGATTAAGATCAGTTTTGCTAAATTAAAATATTCAATTTGAGACAGTAGGCTTGAAGAAAGGAACATTTAATTTAAGTTAATTTGGCTGGGAGGATAGCTCAAGGGCAACGTGCTAGTCTTGGAAACAAGACTATGCTGAGAAGCATGGGTCAGCATTGGCTTGATATCCAGCTCCACGATTAGAGGCTGGAGTCCGGCCTGAAGTGCGATATAAGAATCATTTTTTTAAATTGGAATATCTAATCATTTTTGACTATTCTGTATTGACTATCCACAAAAATATATTATGTTCCCCACACAAACCTACAAAAAAAAAAAATCAGTGGATGGGACTGATGCATGAAAATCATGGTATACACATTTGGCAAACTGCATGCAAACATATGCAAACTATAAGTTTACAAAGGTTTACAAGTGTTTGAAATCTTTTTGTTTACATTGCGTTTACACATAAGTAAACCTTGTAGTTATGCAAGTCCATTTGGACTTAATTTTCCAGAGATTTGTAAACACTAGGTTTACCATGGTTTACAAATCATGAATACATTGTAAACCTAGTGTAAACTTAATGTTTCATGCACAAATGAACATTTCATTTACAAAGAAAACTTATTTGTAAACCTTTGCAAACCTAACGTACACCTCAAATTTGGCAATATTTGTAAACATTTGGTTTACACCATTTACTATTTTTTGTAAACTTAGTGTACACCTTAAAACTGTCCTGAACATTTAGTTTACAGAATTTACAATGTTTGTGAACCTTTGCAAATAGCGTTCAGTTCAGTCATTTAAGTGCACTTATTTTATTAAATAGTAATGTTTTATACCCCTTAAAACACAATGGGCCTCCTTACAAGTATGGCGGTAAGGCAACAACGGTGCCGGTATCGCTACCGGCACCGTTGCTACCATACTGCCATACTAGGAGTTCTGCTGGTGGGTGCCCTTGCAGCCACCAGGGCCGACCTGGGGGCTGTACCGGCACCCACGAGCAGAACATGATGGTAGCACCTGCAAAAGGGCAATTTTCGGGTCCGGCTGTGTCGGAATAGCCAATAACTGCCCCTTCGCGGGTGCCAGACCAGGATGCGAGTTTGGAGGTAGCCTTGCTGGTAAAACCGGCAATGCTACCTCCAACCTCATAATGAGGCCCAGTGATTTAAAGGTTGTATTTTAGGAGTTTACTAACAAAACCTCGTAAATACAGACCTGGAATCTACTGCAGTAGCTGTTCTCCCCTCTCTCCAATGATGTAGCAAAGGCACATTTGATATGAAGAAAAGAACTTGACTGTGTATCACTGGCAGCGCACCTAAAAAAAGGTTATACAAATATTTAAAGCCTCTCAACCATGTTATTGCATGCTAACATTACACTGCAGACATCACATAAGATGTAGATCCATACAAAAACATGCAAAACAATAGCAGTGATCGAAATTGCCAGGAGCTATGAGTTATTTAGCCTCTGGTCATAGCCAAGGTCATACCAGGAGTTACTTCTGACACCTCAGGCAAGTGGTGCTATACAAACACGGTTATATAATATTAACTGGGTAGGTTTGGGTATGTGTAAAAGAGAATCATGGACACACTTAAGACATTTAAAGCATATTTTATATAAATGGACAATAAGTTAGAGTTTGTGCCTTAAGCAAAAGGTTACAATTTCTGCACTTACTCCTCATTCCCCCGGCATAGCTCCTGCCTAATTGGCGATTCCCGATTCAAAATTTGCTCCTGGTCAAGAAATCCTAATTAAGACCCCTGCAATTGTAACCACCAATTTTCTCTAGGACAGTAGACTTTTGCCACACCACACCTACATGTCTTATGATTTGTTGGTTAATCGTCCAGTTATGTATGGCTCTTTACTTTGTCTTACTTTTATTTGAATACAACTCACTCAAATGTCATAAATGTTGTCAGTGTGCCAGAGTATCAACATTAACTTTCACATGGCTAATTAGTATAAGCGACAGCTACATAACGTTTATACAGCCATGTGATCCAAAAGGTTAGTGGGTTTAAAAATGAAAGAAAACAATGTATGCTGAACATTAGGCATATACACTGAACATTACATTAGCCACTGGCAAATGTAATTAAGAAAAAACACGGATTAAGCCAGATGAGCTTCTACAGCACATAGAAGAGAACTGTAGGTGAAGCTAATGTACGCTAGGTTGGAAACACAATAAAAGCATTTTGATATGCAAGGCCCTATATTTAGAGAAGCCCAGCATATGCATCTCCTAGCCTGCTAAAGTACTGGTGTGTGCTTTAACCCTGCTTCGAAGCTAACCACCAGTTCTCACCTCCAAGAGGTTTCATAAAAATCACTATTATCCCAGAAAGTATCCAACATGGTTTTGTATCCTATGATTGGTTATACAAAGGGGAAATCTGACTGCAACGCAAGCAACAAACAAGGCACATGCATTCAAAACAGAGCAATGTCAATTGCAATGAGTGTGACACTGGTCATGTAGTTATACACAGTGAGCCTTCCAAGTATTGGGGCATGTTGAATGTGGTTATTAGACATATAGAAATAAACCTATGGGCAGTTAGACATATCTGCTCTGACACTTTCCTGCTGCAGCAAAAACAATCTTCTTAGCATCAGCTACTGATTACTTTACAGAGTTCATAAAAAAAGTAATATTAACCACCTACAAAAGCAAAAATAACTAAAAATTCTCACATGAGTCTTAAAGTGTTCAGAGTAATGGATAGTTTTTCGGAAGAATATTTTCTGTGTAAAAACAAAATCATTTGTGGTATAAAAAGGGAATGGAAACTAATAGAGATCGTGATTTGGCGAAGATCAGAGTCTTGTCAAGTGGGGGACTTACAAATAAAGTCTACTTATTCTCCAGTGTATTGAGGCATGTCACTTACTCCTACTTTTGAAATAGGTGTCCACAGCAATGTGTTCCCCATACCCACTTTGTAAAGTATGGTCTCCCCATTGCGAAGGTCTTTCTTCTCTGTGTCCTCATTATGGAACTATGGTTCCCTTCGCTGCTTTGTGAAGCCCTGTATCCCCCTTGTGAACATGGGTATGAAATTAGCATGGTGTGACTGACCACATACACAAGCATAACTCAAATACTAAACAAGCAAAACGGGACTATTAGTTCATTGTGACTTTCTGCTTATAATGAAAAGGAAGGAGGAGAGAGAAAGATTAGGATGAAGAGAAAGATGGAGAGAAAGGCAACCATTAGCATAGAGTAGCAGACCGCTTATAGCAAGCGCCTCCTCCATGGCAGATTGTAAGAAAGTAGGCTTACCATTAGCAATGTGTGGCAGACCACTTAGAGCGAGTGCCTCCACAGTGATCAGATTCAAAGAAAAGAAGTTTACCATTAGAACATTGTGAGACTGCTCAGAGACAGATATTTACTAGGGATCTAAGGGAGTGGAGGGGAGAACAGAGAATCCCAAGCTGGAGGTGAGAGAGAATTGCACAAGGAGGGCACAAACAAGACCAAGCTGGTCTCTTGGGACAGTGGTGCAGTTTACATCACTAAGCTTACATGCTTATGCATTATAAGACATTGAGGGGCCCTGCATTACAATAGTCATTTATTACTGCTTTGCATGGGAGGTCTAAAAACGTCCAACCCTTTAAACATATTTTCCTTAGTCCCTTCATTTCAAGAGATAAAAGATTCTTCAGTGAAGATGTGCCTGCGATGCTAAGTTATATAGTGCTTTTAATCAACTACCAATAAATTCACAACTTAATTAAAACAGCCACCCCAAAATAAAGAGAATGTATTTATTACCAATCCTGGCTAGCATTAAAATCCATCACCAACATAAGTGTATGTGGTGCTGCTGTTCCCTCCGACCTAATTAGATTTCCAGAAACCCAACTCATGCTTGTAAAAGGCAGCAGGTGCACACCCTGGCATGCAACTAGGTTTCATCTATTTTCAAATGCCCACCTTTACACTAACAGTTGCATAGCTCTCTTACCGGGCAGCTGGAACGGCATAGAAGTAACTCTTGGAACACAGATTGGGCTATTTGCAACCTAGTTTATTAACTGAAGTAATTTCACTATCTTATACCAGTTATTACCAGCAATGGGGTTTTGAGTTGGGACATGTTCCTACTACTCAAAATAAAGATTTGATGAACAGGAGCTACCTATGAGCAGCTCCAAGGTAGCTGGTAATACCTAGTATACAGGAACTGTGGCTGGATAACTAGCAGCTAGTACATGGCATGCCACAAATGTTCATTTGACATCCAAACGAAAGTCCATTATGTATGCCTTGCTGTAATTTTATTATGGTGTGATTGTTTTGTGGAAAGTTTATTTTAAGCACGATATACACAGTGTTTTAATATTAATATGCTGCATGTCTTATATGTGCCACAATGCTCCTTTATACACATTCCCAAAAGAGGTTATTTTCACATACTTATATTTGCATGGCACCAGTTTGACTAGGGAGTCAAATGTAGCTCCTGGTATTGCTTGGTATCAAACTAACTGGGCTATTTCAATATACAAGCATGAGATAAATAGCTCCCCGCATTTTCACTTCCTGCATTCCTTTGAGGAGGACAAAAGATAACAAAATGATCTGTCTTGCACATGGTGCCAACATATATGGGCCAAAGCTTTGCACTTTCCACAATGCACAATAGTTAATCTACTGCTAACACTGTATGGCGGGCATTCGCTGCACCACTCTTTTTACATTACATGTAAACCAGGCACATATACAACATCAACATTTGCCAAGATTAACTCTGTGCAAGCCTCAAGCCACACATTTCTCGGTTGTCCTCACACTGCTTTGTTCCTGGTGCCACACCAACTGCAGCTTCATTGGCAGAGCCTGACACAAATACCAAGCAAGCACCATTATTACCAATGATGGCAGCAAATAATCATTTGAATGAGGTAATGGAGACGTACACACACTGCCTGATAGCAATGCATTCTTGGACTAATAATGGCACACACAAACAAATAATTAACACACCACAGAGCGCACATGCAGACACAAAAACAGCCCCATGGCACCAATCTGCTTATCCTGCCCCAGCATGGGTGAATGTGTGGATGAGTGACTGTTTATCCATGAACAGAACAGTGGTCGAATTAAATGGGGCTGTATGGATGGAAGACAAAATCATGCATGTATATGAACAGGACAGTATGTGATAGGGGATGATAGGATTCAGGTTTAATTCCAATACCTTTGGTATTGGCATGGGGAAAAGATACATTATTTTAAACATACCAAAGATGTGAGGGTCAACACGCGTGTCCTGTTGGCTGGTCTTCTGTTTAACCTATAGGAAACACAAATAAAGAAAAGTTTTTCACTGTGCAGCTGCATGGTACATTCAAAAGTATTAATTTAAGTGAGGAAGTGTTAGAAGGACATTTTACTTATCTGATGGGATCTTGGATTTGCAACACTGCCCTCTCTTTAATGGTCAATACATGCATGGGATTTGGAACCTGTGAGGTACAAATGAATGCATCAGTTTGGATTCCATGATACACTTAACATACTTCCATATTCTCACAAAGATCAACGGACAATGGCACTGCTACCCGGTTCTGGCCTGGCTGTGGGGTTCATTATGGCAGAGCACAGCGGCTAGTGTCCACAGTTACTGTTTGGGGGCCATAGGGATTACTGAAGAAGAGCTAATAGGATGATTGAAATATCAGTGTACCAGAGCATCTATGGTGGCCACAGACCTCAATTGCCATGTGCTGAAGGTTCAAATTCAGCGCTGCAAGGGAGGTGCACGCATCAACTGTGTAAGTAATGGGATGACGCAACCAGTGACGTAGGTGGCGACAACCAGGGGTTGAGGCATCCTTGATCACAGCACCATATAGCGTACATGCAGCTGCAGTGTGAGAAGTCCAATGGGGTGCTTAATAGGAGAAGGGGGGACAGAGTACAAGGGCAAAGGGCTATCGGGAACTAGGGGAATGGGGTAGTGGTAGACAGAAGGGATGCTTTAACAATATGTGAACAAGACAGAAACCATATTTAGTGTAAGCCCAAGGTAAGTAAAGCTTTATAGCAGACAGCTCAGAGCTGCAGGCCCCATGTAGCTGGTGACATGAATGTCTTGCTCTTTCAGCAGAAAACAGTGTGCTGAATTGTTGCAAAGCTGGCGGTTCCCAAGAGAACGCAGCCACAATGGAATGAGACAAGCAGATACTTCTCAAGGCCAGGGAGCCAGGTACCTGGGTGAACGCTAGGAATTGGCAGGTAAGAAGGAATTAAATGCAAATAAATAAAATTAGACCCCGTTGTGCAGCTTTTTTCAAACTACTGTTGACAGCTGGGTGTGAGAAGAGGGTTGAGGGATAGGGAGCGCGCAATGCGGAATCAATCAACAGAGATGCTTTGGTGTCCCTAAGATGGAGCAGTGCTCAGTGTTCTTGCTGAGGTCCGCGAGGCATACGACTGGTTGGATGCAATGTGAATGTCTTGCCAAGGATATTTTTTGTAGTGCCAACCAATGGCAGAAGAGTAAAGGTTTCAACTGGTCAGCACAATCACGTAATTGCGGGCCGGTGTGGGGGGGTTTGTGATGTCACAAGCGGTGGTAATGTAAATGGGGTCCGAAAATGTCTTATCCAATCAGGACAATACAGCATATGCTCGGATATAGGGGACTGTTGTGCCTGCACCAAACCACTCTTGGGATATGCCTACAAAATGTGACTCACTCGTATTATGTTGATTCTATGGTATAAAAGGTTTGCCCACAGTGGGCATTGTTGACTGCGCCTTTCATTCAGTTCAGTTCCACAGGACTGTCTGAAATGTGTTTCCCAGCTGTATTTTGGGCCTAATTATTTCTGTCACTTCTTGCCAGGTCTATGCTCCTTTTGGAGTACTTTTTGTTCCGGTCATTCATTTCGACAGAGGACCCATTAGACAGCAATGAGCCATGTGTGCTGTACTTTAGCTCCCCCCACTGTATTCAGTGGTCTCTGCTGCCACACTGCTCTAGAAAACCTCTAAAAATCTCCTGCTTTTTTATGTCACCAAACATTGAGGCTCACTCTCGAGCTGGAATAACAGCAAAACAGACTGAGAAATCTGGGGGTATTCTCCCATGTAGACCATGATAATCTCTCTAATCAGGTGGCATGGGGTGGGCAATTGCTCTTGGATCCCAACCGTGGGGGTGGACAAGTGAGAGAGGAGCACCTGGGTAGCGGAGCCCAGTGTTGTTCTCGTGGGAGGATCCCAGGTGAGATGCGATATTCCAACGGGATGCCAGGCGAGGAAGTCCCATGAAGCCTTTGTGGGATATTCAGGTCCCAGGGTCCCTAATCCAAGAAGGAGGTGAAGTATCGTTTAGAACAAAAACAGACTAGGGGGAGGGCCAGATAAGACAAACACATCGTTTTAACCACAACACCTATTTGTCTTCCCCTGGGTTAGGCCAGAGAGAAAGGAAATCACCCCAGGTATATACAGACGGGGCATGGGGACTCCCCTCATTCCTCTATCAATCACCTTATAATGATTTAGCCCCTAAATATCAATTTCCATCTTGCCGTCTCCCCCTCACTATTTCCAACATGTACCAGGAAGAGGCAACCGAGAGCAATGAAGATAACCCATAGGAACAACAAGGAGATGCAAAGAGAGGCCTACTTTATACCACCATTAGACTGTCCCAATAATAGAGTCAGGCATGGTCAGGCACTTTACTTCAACTCTGCAAGACTCCAATTGACTCTCCCGTACACTATAAAAAGGTGTGGTCCTGCCAAAAGCAGTGAGTGAGCTGGGAATGCTGGTTGGAACATGGAAGCCTGGAAGAGCAGAAGGAGAATGTAACAGAGACACTGACCCGGTGTGTCAGGGGGGTTGCAGAATGGCTAGGGAGCTGGACTGAGTCCCAGGGGTGCTTGAGGGGAAGGCTGTCTACAGATCTCGGGTGGCTAGAGCGGGAGGTAAAAGGAATGAAAGATGCAAACATCATTAATTGGAAAGGCGAAAGAAAGCAATGAAAACAGAAGAAACATTGTTAATAGGAAGGCTGAAAGGAAGTAAGAAAAGCCAGAAACATTGATAAGAGGAAAGCAGAAGCAGTAAAGAGGGCGCTTGAGAACCACAAGCCAGAAAAGGGGGGCAAGCAACCCACAAGCAGGAAAAGGGTGCGAGCAACACGAAACAGAAAAAGGAGTATGAACGACCCAAATGAAAGAAATTAGGTGCATGTGTGCACAGGTAAAGCATAAAGATTGAAGAACGGTGCAAGGATGTACAAGCAAAAGTTAAAGAGCACAGTGGAAGAGGCACCGGAGGAGAAAGGTGCCAGAAGAGAGATTCAAGGTATAAAGAGAGGGGCCTTAAGACAGAGCGGTCAAGCAGGGGAGGAGCAGAAAGCCCAGTGTTTTCGAAAGTCTCAGACACTGCCCCATGAAAAAAAGAAAAGTGTTGAAAGGTACATTCTGACAAAGTGAACATTTGTTTGAGACCAGAGGGGCCTAGGCTTGGGTAAGGACACCCTGAGAGGCCCACAAAGGCGTTCTCAACTTTGAACAAGGTGAACCTTGGGTTGAGAATAGAGGGGCATAAGCTTGGGGGAAGGGAACCCCGAGAGGCCCACAAAGACCTGAAGTCTTAAGAATAGGCCTAAACTTGGGAAAGGGAACCCCGAGAGGCCTAAAAAGGAACTGGAAGGATTGAAGCTTGGGGAAGGGTATCCCAAGACACCCAGAGATATTTGGAACGTTGTTGAGTTGCTGCAAGAGCCCTATTTGGAAGGTTCCGAGGGCAGCCCTTTTAAGTTGAACTAATTCTTGAAACTGGCAGAACTACACCTGAGGGCAAGATTACCTGAAACCAGTCTTGGTTTACATTTTCTTTTGAGCCACCATTTTTCCTTTAAGATGCCAATCACATTTTATGAAAGAGTGACGGCAAGCATAGGTTATGAGACTGACGTTTTGGTTTTAGACTCACAGACATAGACAGCCCTTACCAGTTGAGGGAACAAAGCCCTTAGAGATGGGGCCAGTTAGGCATTATACCAACCCCACAACATTCTTTAATAAAGGTTTTCAAACTGTTGCTTTTGAGTAGGTGTCTTTCTTTGATACCATGCATGTCTCACAAGACATACCTATAGTAATCAGCACTGTGCAGGCAGAAAATGACACCATTCAGTTTCATTCGTGTTTGGCTCTGCTGTGCAATTACCATTTTGCGACTCACATTTATGCATCACTCATCCACCTTGCAGTTTCCCCACTTTTCCTGTGCCTCACCCTCTTCCCCCAATATCCTGTAGAATTCACATTTTTCTATGAGATCCCACCCCACTTGTTTCTTTAAACTGCATCCTTCCCTCTAACCTTCTCTGAAGCTCTGTTCTCAGTCTCCTAGCGTACACTCTTGCTCTTCCCTACATTAGAGTCCCTCTCTCATCTACTTTTCCCCCAATTTGTCCAAGTTCTGCCACCTATGCTACGTGAATAAAGGGGGAGTGTGGGGATAAGGTGTCATATCCGCACCCATTGCCAGTCAAGACTCAATGGAAGCAAACAAATCCACATGTATGCACCAAGTAATGGATTTGTTTCAAGCCAATGTTGACTTAAAACTGGAAAATCTGGTCAACAGTATGACCCTCCTTGCCACAGCCTAAATTCAGAGGTCGAAGTGGGCGGGAGCGGTGCTCCTATACTTTTTTTTCCAGTTTCACTGTTCCTATACTTTTATTTTAAAAAGAAACCGTTCCGGAACGGTTTAGTTTTAAAATAAAAAAAAAAGTGTTGGAAGAAGTTGAAGCTTGCACTTCAGTGCACTGCACTGAACGTTCCCTTAAATAACAGGCGAGTTTGTTTGGGCGTTTGGACTGTGTGTGGGAGGGGCGCAGCGATGGGGTTTGTGGAGTGTGGAACATAGCTCCACTACTTATTTTCATATACTTCGACCACTGCCTAAATTCCTATTACACAGTTTGGTCTACACCCTTCGGCTCCTGCAATAGCAAGTGTGCCAATGCTCCATTACCAAAGGCCATCTCAGAGAAAAACAGGATGTTATGGGAAGAGGGCAGGGTTTCATATCTAACAAGGGTGTGGGAAATGATTCTTATGTTGGCTGCTCCGAAGGAGCAGTTTGTCTCAAGAGGTAATTGTCTCACATAATAAGAAAAGTAATCAGGAGGTAAGATAGATTGCACAGCCAGATGAATTCAAAATTCACTTAAAAAACCTACAAATATGAAAAGTGTTCTGTGACTCAGAGTAACTAAACCCTAAACAGGGACATTCCAACCCAAATGAGGATGTTCTCTAGTCATCACTGTGCACTTTAAAGTGTAATTATATATCTGTCTAGAATTGCACTGTAGTAAATTCAATATCCATTGCACTACTTACATAAACTCTCAATGACAATCAGAATGTTGTGACTAATATTCATGTAACCCCTGGTCAAATTAGGACCTGTCTATTATGTGCTTACACTCTTATAACACCTGCATGGGGTAATAAACAATGCTTATTGTGTATGTTGCGGTAATGTGTATTGGTGCTTTCATGCTACACTTCAAAAGGGTGCACTTTGAGTCTCCAGGAAAGACAAAGGGCAGGGCTGCGCTGTTAATAGGGAGTGGACTGTCCCTCTATGTAAAGAGCAAGGAGAGCACTGAAAAAAAGCGTTAATGTGTTTGAAAAAATAAAAAATAAAAACAAACAAAATAAGACTAAGAGAGAAGCTGACGGATATGGTTTCCTGGGGTACCATGGCATAGAGAGGCCTCACAGGGCATGACAGCGGTGTCAGCGAAGCGTGAAGAGATGAGCCCAGTAAATTGAACAAATGGGCCACATCAGTGGTGCGGGTGAAGGTTTTAAAACGGCCCAGTAGAAGAAGGGTGCCAGAAAGAGGCAGGGACAATGGTGCACAAGTCCGAGGTGGCTGGGGTGAAGAAGGTCTTCACCCGCCCAGGTGAGCCAGAGACCGAGCAGGAGCTGGAAGGAGCAATAACAGGTCAGTTCACCTCAGCACTGCCACAGAACAAAGCCATGGGAGAGTAGGACTTGGTGATTGCCCTGTAGGCTGTCACTCCTCAGAAGTCCAGTCCATGGTAGCAACCTGGGGAAGAGAGGTGGCAATCAGTGGAAGAGCAAGATATGGAACAGGCTTCCAGCATTAGAACTACAGAAGGGTGGGTTTGCCCACCAAGGCACTGTCAATGGGCAGGTGGGAACCACCCTCTGACATAAAGCCAAGACACCACTGTTGAGGCTGGTGTGCACCCATCAGGATTGAGTCAAGGAGTGGGTAGTGCCTGTCGACTGGAGGAGGCAATTCGTCAGTCAGATTTGATGTGAGGAGCTAAGATCAGCCCCGTCAGTGGGTGGCTTTCTAGCACTAGCACAGATACGGGTTTAGGAAACAACAATGAGCACAAACTGTATTGGCTGTCTTCAGCTGCCCTTAGTTAGGTTTACTTATGCACATGTTATGCAAAAGTGATCAGCTTTTTGCAAGTTACGGTGGGGGGGCAAAAAGGTAAAGTGAGGTGGCCATGATATGGGAGGTGAACTTCTTTAGGCCCCACTGGTTGATTAGGTCCCCAGAGATGCAACTCGTAGGTCAAGGATCTGGGTCAATCCAAAGAGCGAGTGATAGACATGGAATGGGTACGCCATCTAGGGAATCGCCCATGTATCTTCCTTGAGGAAGGGGTAGGCAAATCAGAACTGGCAGGTCTGATTAGTGCGAGAGAGCCCTAAGGTACATGCACAATATAGGCCCACATGCACATTTCTAACCATTCAGTTTCTGTAAGTCCTCAAATCTCATTTAAACTGCTTTAGCTCTTGTTTTAGTAAATTATATGACACCTATGATATTTCAGCTGGGTGCACATTTTTTCTGCGACACAGTATGCTCTGGCTGCTGCCACTCCCATCACACCTGACAACACTACTCACCATAAGCACCTGCAACTGGCAAAACCGTAGAGACCAACACTTACCACTACATCCCCTACCATCATTTCTTACTGCCATCAACGCTACCAACATAGAGTTGGCTTCTCTTAACTAACCACCTATCTAGAAAGCAAAAATAGCGCAGCCAAAGATCCTGTAATAATAGGCTAGATAAGCAAGTACATTCACTTTATTTTTTGCCTTTCAAATCATGACTCTGGCCCTATCCACTTCTGCTTGGCACTGAGCCCCCTCCACTCGCCGCTATGGAATCCCAGAGTAGGTTTTCTTTTCCATTTCCAGCACTGATTTGAAGTGTAATGGCACACAGCATTGGCAATGCCAAAAGTGTTGCCTTGTGTGTAGTCATGGGAAATGCATATTGCCAGACACTGCCGTAGTGGGATTAACTGGCTATTAATGGTGTGAAAACCTGAGCATATAACAGCAGTGCATTGCAAACGTCCAATACTTCTACACAAGGCAAAACATTTGGCTTTGCCAATGCTAGTTACAGAACTTCAGCGAAGGACATGTATAAGCTTAAAAACGGAGTTACGGAAGGCAGGCCTTGTTAAGAAATGTTTATTACATAGTAAGGCATATACTGCCCCAAGTAAGTCATTACCTCGCTGAAAATGGCTTTTAAAAAAATAAATAAATGCTGGCAGGCCCTTCCCGTGCCGGGTTTTATGGCAAAGCTTGATGAAGATAGCTCAAAGGGAACTCAGACAGATGTGTTTTGTGGGCGGGGAGGGTCAGGAAGTGGGTTGCATTTTGATGTCGGAGTTGCAGCGTAAACAAACATTGCGTGGTGCTGGGCAGCCAGTCGCACTGTGCCAAAATGGATGATGCTTGGAGAAAAACCCACTAATCGTCCTTTTTCCTGAAGGTTGAATTGTTCAAAGTGCCACATCATTGGATCACACAGACATATGCCTGCTATTAGGGAGTATTGCAGCTGGGGTGTAAGTCCATTGTAAAAAGTGTCGATGTTTCCACCCCAAAAAAGTCAATAGAGTAGTAGAAAGACGGAAGTGAAAGCAAACAGAAGTCAGCTCGTTTTTAAATTACACACTGCATAATGTTGTAAGGAGTTAGTGTTCGGCCTCCCTTGACTCAGGAATCTTTCTTTCCCTTCCCTCTTTCACATGTGTACAAAAATGTAACACAAGTTGAAGAAATGCACTGTGAAAGAGAGAGTGCATTACAATGCTTAACTAGATGAGACCACCTCACACCCACCGGTTTGGAGCTCTATCACAGGACTCCATGCACTTGGTTTCATTTAACAAAGTAATGCATCCTGAGGGCAGTAGTTCTAGTTTACTGCATTTTCTCATACTATATTCCAACACTTGGTACCAATGATTCTGGTAAAACGTAAAGAGGTCCAGTATACCACCTTTAATTCTGCCGTGGCCTCACTGCAAACTCTTCAACTTCCTTGTGTGCCTCTGATGGAGTGGTGGACCTAAGAAAAGCCATTAATGTCTTTGTCCAGACCGTAACTTAGCAGATTGTTGTTCCCTGCACGCAATGTCCGCAGCTCTTCATTCAAATGCGAGAGCGCACTCGATCACTGCTGTGTATCCGCCACCCCAAACAAAACGCTCCCGAGTTGGATTTGGCGCAATTACAAACAAACGTTGCCAGGAAATACAAATCCGGCTCAAGGCGTTCTGGGAACTGGAAACCAGGAGGCATTATGGGAGTTGCAGTCAGTGGGTGACAAATGCTGGTAGATGATTCAGCCATGTTAAAGTGTGAGAGCATTGAGCAATACCTGAGACTGTTTATTTAGCAGGCACTCTGAAAAGCTAGATGTGCTTTAAACACAGTTGGAGAAATTACTTCTGTGAAACTTGTAGCTATGAACCTACAAGCTCACCTCTCCAAGCTGTCTGTAAAACAAGCATTGGCAAAGCCACTGAAGCCCTGTTTGAAACAGGCATTGGTAAAGTCACTGACATCCTGTTTAAAACAAGCACTGGCAAAGCCACTGACACCATTTAAAACAAGCACTGGCAAAGCCACTGACACCCTGTTTAAAACAAAAATTTACAAAGCCACTGAAGTCCTGTTTAAAACAAGCATTGGCAAAGCCAATGACATCCTGTTTAAAGTAAGCATTGGTAAAGCCAATGACGTCCTGTTTAAAACAAGCACTGGCAAAGTCACTGACACCCTGTTTAAAACAAAAATAACTAATGTATGGGTGTGGACCCTGGAGTATGTGCTAATGCCACTGAGAAATTGGTGTCTGGCGGCTGTGTTGCCTCAATAAGATGGGTGCACCCAACAGCACCTACAAAAAGTAGAGTTGTAATGACGTTTGACTGGCATGTCGCGCTCCGCCAGTGATTATAAATCCTAGAAAATTGCAAGCAAAAATTGTCTCAATCAACAATTGAAGAACAAATAAAGTCCAAATAAGTGTTGAGTAACTTTAATGAACAATCATGTCAGCCGACATGTGTTTTGACAAGCATCGTTTTCAAGGCTGGCATTATCACCCAAAAATCGACAATGATAGCATATTTGAAGTTTGTGAAAGGTGTAGCAAACAGGCCATATAGCATCAACATATTTGATTGAGACAATAATTCCAAGATTTGCATGTAGAATGATACCAACAATAAAAATACAATATATGTATTAGGATGTGTACATACCCAAGAGGTTGTTACAGTCATGTAGCGGAGCATTAAGGGTTGTTAGAAGAGCAAAACGACAAAAGCACATGCCCTAACAAGTTACTCATTCTTTGTAAAAAATTAAATAAAATGTACACATATTGCATGATGACAGCGCAGTGTGATGCACCAAACGAAGTGGCCCACGCTAACCCTTTAAGATGAGTGCTGTGTATTTTCAAGTGACGTGAAAAAAAGGAGTTTAAAGCCTAATTAGTTTTAGTCAATAAAATATAAAATATAATATATGTGTTTATTTGAAGATGCAATGTTATGTCACTAAGGTGGTGTCACCTTATAAAAGCCCAAAGCCCTCTGATAAGTGTGGTTAGGAGGTATTGTCATTGATGTTGGAAAAGTAATAGCTCACCAATCGTCCTAAGCTGAAAATTCGGTGTGTAAAGCTCACTCGCGTACCCTGAAATACAAGTACCCCGCTCCTGCCAGCATAATCGTGTGGACAGCTCACTCGCGTACCCCGGAATATTCGTACCCCGCTCCCGCCAGCAAAATCACATGGACAGCTCACTCGCGTACCCCAGAATACACGCACCCCGCTCGCGCCAGCGAAATCTCATGGACAGCTCACTCGCGTGCCCCCAGATTCGTTCACCACTGTGGTGTGGAGCCACATTCACCCCCTGCAGGCAGCCCACACCACAGGCCCCTCCACTACACTCCTGGCCAATCCCCGCAGGCAGCCCATCCATCCTGACCATGCCCTACAGGCAGTCCACACCACAGGGGACCACCATACACTCCTGGCTATGCCCCACAAGCAGCTCATCTACCCTGATCATGACCCACAGGCAGCCCATCACCTCTGACCATGCCCTGCAGGCAGCCCACACCATGGGGGACCACCATACTCCCCTGCGCATGCCCAGCAGGCAGCCCATCCACACTGACCGTGACCTGCAGGCAGCCCATCACAACTGACCATGCCCTGTAGGCAGCCCACACCACGGAGGCCCACCATACACCCCTGGGCATGCCCCGCAGGCAGGCCATCACCCCTGACGATGACCAGCAGGCATCCCACACCACAGGGGGGACATTTTCCATGCAATTTGCCTGGGGCAGGCAAAGTATGCATATTCAAGGCGGTACAGGAGTTGATTTTCATGCATTTTGGCTCGCGCAAGTGGGGTACGCATATTGAAGGGGGTCTGCTGGGAGATTTTCATGCCTTTTGGCTGCCGTGTGTGTGGGGTACGCATATTCAAGGGGGTGCGCAAGAACATTTTCACTTGTTTTGTCTGCCGCGAGCACGGTACGCATAGTTTTTCACGTGATTACAGTGTAGGGGACCTGTAAACTGGTCCAGGGTTAGCGCAGCCCTTTGCGCCGTATTGGGGATTTCTATGGCTTTTCCTTGCGCAAAGGGCATGCTTGGGGGCGTAACTGGCGCTACGGGATGTTCGCTGCACCACGGCTGCAAATGGCTTGGGAAATCCATGAATACGCGGTGCGCCAGTATGCTGTTTAGCGCACTCAGCTTGCGCATGCTGGCGCACGCTCCCTCTCTGCGCTGCCCACGTGCGCTACTTTTGCGCTGAATTCTATGAATTACCCCCAAAGTGTTTTGTCTCTGCATGCGCCACCTCACCCGACGTTTTGTAAATAAACAAAAGTAAAGTGAAAATCAATATTAATCGTTGCTGTGTACAGTGCAGTTTGCACATGAACCATATGAGCCTTGAAGCCTTTCATTAGTGACACCAAAATTGGCATTGCACAGATTCATTTACAAGTAAGAATGAACAATTGGACAATTATATAATGAACGTAGTTACTGTTATTGGATTACATTATGATAGTTTAAATAACATATAAGCAAATAATCCACGTTATTGCAGAAAATGTATTAGAGTGTGCATGGAGAATGGCAAAAACTCAAAAATCAGCTGAAAGTGATATCTTAAGATGTATGACTGAAGTTATTGCCATGTGCACCACGATTAAAATTTGATGACTAAAAATTCATGCTATGAAAATAAACACAGAAGTCCTGTTTAAAAAAAGCATTGGCAAAGCCACCAATGTCCCGCTTAAAACAAGCACTGGCAAAGCCTCTGAAGTCCTGTTTAAAACAATCATTGGAAAAGCCACTGCTGCCTGTTTATAACAAGCATCAGCAAAGCCACTGAAACGATTGACGTCCTGTTTAAAACAAGTATTGGCAAAGCCACTGAAGCCCTGTTTAAAACAAGCATTTGCAAAAAGGTGACTGATGCTCTGTTTAAAACAAGCATTGGCAATGCCACTGAAGCCACGGAAATCCTGTTTACGCTCCCCACCCACCTGCTGAATGGTTGTGATACCTGTAGGCCCACCTGTTGTACTTCGCCCCCCCGCTGTATGCCTGTGATGTCTGTTTGCCTGCCTGTTGTACTACGCCCCCCCCCTGCTGTATGCTTGTGATGTCTGTTTGCCTGCCTGTTGTACTATGCTCCCCCCGCTGTATATGATGTGATATGATATGGCATTTATAACACACCTATACACAAGTGTTTCAAGGCGCAACGAGGCAAGGGAGGAAAGCAGAGGGAAGACAGAGATAACGATCTTACTAGGCCAGGTGACATTGAGATAGCTCAAGTGCAGGGGAGGTGGGGAAGGGGAAAAGTGCGAGGGGGAAGGGGGAGGGGAAGTGCAGTACATAGGATAAGCAGTAAATAAATAGAAACAATAAATAGGAACAATAAATAAGAAGTGCGGCCAGCTGGTGGCAGGTGAAGGGTAAGTGCAGCCATCAGGTGTCAAGTGCTAATAGGGGGATGGAGGGATACAGAACCAGCCCCAGAGTGCAAGGGTTGAAAGGGGGGCAGAGCAGGTGCGCAACTGGTGGGGAGGGGACTTGCGCCCGGGAACAGAGGGTAGCCAGGTGACCAGTGCAGTTTCAGTTGCAGCCAGGAGTTCAGCAGGGGAGAGGAGGAGAGAAAGCAGAGGCAAAGAGGAAGGTCTTGAGGTCCTTCTGTAACCAGAGATATTTCTCCTCTATTTTCAGAAAGGCAGGGAGGCTGTTCCAGAGGGAGGACCCAGCCGAAGAAAGAGAACTACCACCAACTCGTTGCTTGGAGAAGCGACTGACCCTGAGGGAGTTGGAAGCGGATGAGCGAAAAGCTTGAGAAGGAAGATATTTAGGAAGAGAGAGTTGAAGGTATTGAGGCCCCAGTCCCCAGAAGGCCTTGTGGACAATGCAGAGGATTTCGAACTTAATCTTTGTAGCCACTGGGAGCCAGTGCAGAGATTTCAGTCCTGGAGAGATATGATCCCTGGGCTTGAGGCTTGTGATGTCTGTTTGCCTGCCTGTGGTACTATGCTCCCCCCTGCTGTATGGTTGTGATGTCTGTTTGCCTGCCTTTTGTACTACGCCCCCCCCCCGCTGTATGCTTGTGATGCCTGCTTGTGATGATTTTTTTCCTGCCTCTTGTACTTCGCCCCCCTGCTTGCCTCTTCTTCTCTTTCACCAAACTCTGTCTTCTCTTCCTTTCCCTATCTTTTTCCCTCTCCCCTCTCCCCCTCCCCTTACTATATTCTTTGTACTTACTCTATCCAAAATGTCATCAGACCTAGTATGACAGTAGCTTGTTTGTTTTCCTCCCCCTTCCTCCTTGTTTGCTCTTCATCCTCCAGCACTACCTGTAATGTCATCAGGCCTTGTACGATAGTTGCTTGTTTTGTTCCTCTCCTCCAACCTCCTCCCCCCGCCTGTTCCTCTTGTCAATTATTTGGCTTAACCAGAAATATCGTCAGGCCTAGTATGATAGTCGCTTGTCTGTTCTCATTTCCTACCCCCTGCCTTCTCTTTGTCATAGCTCTTGCACTATCTGAAATATCATCAGGCCTAATACGGAAGTAATTTCACATTCTTCATGTCTCAAGGCCTTGTAAGAATGAAATTGGGCCTCATTACAAGTCGGCAGTAGCCATGCCGGTAAAACCAGCAGGTTGCCGCCGGACTCGTGGCCATTTACCGGCTCCAGACTTGCCGGAATCACTGGGGCATTACAGCCCTGGTGGTCTGGAAATTCTGGAGCTGTCATTCCGTAACTCCCCATTCCCGTGGAGTCCAGTAGGACTCCACGGGAATGGGGCAGTGGAAACACTGGCACCGGGCAGTGATGGTGGCAGTGTTTCCACATCAATGTGCGGCCGATGGCGTTACGCCTGCCAGGTCAGACCTGGCGGGTGTAACACCACACGGCCAGATAACTCAGAGTTCGCCAGTCCAGAAAACGGTGCTGGTACGGTTTTATCAGCACTGTTAAATCTGGACCGGCTAACTCATAATGAGGCCCAGTGTTTTCCATTGCTCCCTTCCTTGCCTTGAAGCACTTTGAAACACATTGTATATAGGCGCTATACAAATAAACTATCGATCAATGAATCAATCAATAGGGGTTCCCTCCTGAAAGGAGGATTTAGAATACTGAATCTTACCTAAGGGTATCTCACCTCTAATCCCCGAGGACCCACTCCAGGGTGTCCTCTCTAACTTATCCAACCCCAGGGGCAGGATCCAAAAGCGATGGCCATTCCCTGGCCACCTACAGTGAGGATTCCAGAGGAGTAAATGTGAGAAGGTCCTCACGTTTCTCACACTTGGTTGTCAATGTTTTACAAAAATGTAAAGTACATGCAATAACTTGCATTTACAATGTTTGCTTGTTTGTAAACCTAACCAAAATTATGGTTTGAAAGGTTTACACATGTTTTTGAACCATTAAAACAAAAGATATGCAACATTGTTGTAAACTGCTGTACATCTTTTGTTAATGGATTCCTAAATATTTGTAAATCTTTCAAACCATAGGTTGGGTATGGTTTACAAACATGCAAACCACTGTAAACACAGGCTTTTGCATGTAGTTTACATTGTTGTAAAATGTTTGAAACATAGTGCACACTCATTCACATGTTGTGTAAACTCCAAATAGACATTATGTTTGCAATAGCTGTGTAAACTGTTGCAAAGTTGAGGTTACGCAGTGGTTTACCAATCTGAGAACATTGGTAAACTATCGTTTTCATGCATTGTGTGGCATGAAAAGCTGTTTGAATATTTTGCAATCTACTCACATAGGAGGGCAAGAAGCCTGTATGTGTAGACAGACATTGTGCAAGGATTCGGTCTACATCATGATACTGAGGTCAGATTCAGGTATTTCCACGAGGATTTGGGTGAGTTCTTAAGCAGAAAATGTTTTCAGGAGCCTAGTTAAATAAGCCGAAAAAGTGGCGAAAGAGATTTTGAGGGGTGTGACAGGATTTCTTTTTTATATGGGGTCTGTGTCTGTTGTTTGTGATTTGATTTTTTTTTCTTTTTAGCTGGGAACCATTTATTTGTGTGTTCTTACTTTGTGCGCCAGGCCCTCAGGAAGTTAATTTGGAAGCCGTACCTTGTATTTCTTAGGGAACTATTTTCTTTTGTGCTATAATTTGAATTTGAAAATGTTATTATTTACGTTGGGGAAACAATATTTTTTTCAAACGTTTGAAGGCAGTTTATTTCACAAGCCAGTTTTCTGTTAGGGTAACCAAGTATGTTTTGTTTGTTTAGGAGAAACGTTTTTTTAATTCGAAAAATGGCTGGGATGCATGAGGAGTAGAGTGACTTAGTTTTTTCAATGGATACGGATCTTTTTTCCTTCTACTTGAAATCAGAAGAGGAGGAGACAGTTTATGAGGATTCTCTGGATGAGGTGCACAGACAATCTGCCTCCTGCAGCAGATGTTGCTGCTGCAGAGGTTGTTCTTTGGTTAAGTGGTGATAAGGATGTTTATCGGGAAGATGGTGGGTATGGTGGTGACACTGACACAGAGGCGGGGAAAGAACCAGAGTTGGTGGCACAGCCAGTAATGCAAGGGTCAGGAGGAGAGGTAGTACAGCTGGGGTTGTTAGGAAGAGAGCCTGTACTGAAGGGGTTCAGAGGAAAGTTAGTATTGCAGGCATCAGAAGGATGCATGAAGCCCATCTAAAAGTGCATGGAAGGCAGGAAGGCAGCTCCACCTTAGCCACCATCCTCTTGTGCAAGGGACTACGCTAAGGTACCTGATGGGCTTTGAGCATCTGAGCCTGAATCCGTTGAGTGGACCTTGTGCCTAGGATCAAAGACTGCTAGAAAGAGGAAGATTTCCGCTATCCATTTACTGGGTATATTGACCCTCCTGAACCACCAGCGCCACTGGCATTGGGATGTGTTCAATAAGTTCCAATGGCCCCAGCCCCACACCAGTGATGTTGAGACTGCAGCAGAGATCTCCCAGGACAGCACAGCGGAACTGCAACAGTGTTGCCGGAAGCAGAGACTTAATCCAGCATTGAGGGTCTTGCTCACCCAATAAGACATGTTGAACTTTGTTCAGTTTAGCTGGTTATAATCTTTTGCGTGTTGAAGAATACATATTTACGTGAGGGTAAAAATGTGAAAGGAAGCCACCCTACTTCAGAATTAAGGATGGAATTCCTTTGGCTTGGATTGGAATCATATGCCACTCACTGAGGCTTTAGTCTCTTTATCCTCTATTTGATAGGCAGTGCACATTCCCTTTTTTAGGATGAGACCCTGTAAATACTTATCAGTTATCTTTCCTAACACAAAAAAAGAATAATTCTACCCTGTGTAACAGTATAGTGTGCCTTGCTGAGATTTGATAATGAGGTTGTGCATTGCGTCACACCATGTGAAGGTACTCAGCTCAGACTTTAGAGTGTTTCATCAAGCAACTCCCCTCTGTTTGGGCTCATATCTCCTGAGACATGACAGCGTAGACCGTGACCCCACCCCTGTTAAACAATATATTTATAGGGTTATACATTGAGTGAGTGCTCTCACCCACGTGAGAAAGGAGAGAAATAAAACTTCAGGCTGCACCCCCACATCTGAGAGACAGGAGAGATGTAAAAATTCAGGCTGAGCCCCAACCCTTGTGAGACAGCAGAAATTCAGACACTGCCCTAATCCTGTTGAGACAGGAGAGACATAAACATCCAGGCTATGTCCCCTCTCCTACAAGATAGGAGTGCCCACAAACCTGCGATACAGGAGTGACAAAAAGATCTAGTGTGTGCCTTCACCCCTGTAAAACAGGAGAGATGTAAACATTAAGTATGTGAGTGACTCTCTTCAATTATTGAAACTTCTCCATTAAATTGGAGCCTGTGTTATGCTCTGAAAGTAAACACACAAAATGCCCCATACTTGTATTGTTCCACATTGGGCATGTATGTCATCAAAAGTGTTGTTCATCATCGCCTCACTCCCCACCATCCATCGTCACCACAATACAATATAATCTCCCGAGCCTAAACTGGTATTATCAATGGAAACAAGAGTAGCACCAATCCACCCACCCCCTTTATCACTAACGGTCATCCTCTGACTTAAATGTGATCTGCTGCAGACTTTGAGGATCCTGTTGCTGTGCTTGCGAAACATTTTCTTGACATAATCGACAGTAATATGGTCCACATTAATGTTAATGAACAACAGTTCTACATGAGCTACAGAAGGGCTTCTGCTGTGGTTTGAGACAATAGTGCCAGTAGCACAAGCAATGCACTCCCTGTACACTAGTTGGGGGCAGCTTCAGATGTCAATTGTTAAATGAAAAGGTTGTGCTGGCCACACAGACTTCTTGGAGAACCAACACTGCAATGCGTTATTGTCCTTACCAATCTGAGTGTGTTGCTGAAATATTCATCCACCATCTGTGTACCTGTAGGCCTACTACCACTACCTGTTGCCCTCCCCGTCCCAGAAACTTTGAAGGTTGCTCACCCTACATCCAGTTCCCTTGCACCAGACACAGTTTTAGTAAAGAGGTTGCTACCAGATGAAGACATACTTCTTACTGACTGTTGAAGATGCTCAGTTGCTTTAGCCTGTCCTTTGAGCCTCTGTTCTGTAAGTAGGTGATCTTGCATTTGTGTCTTAGTTGCAGTCTTGCACATTTTGACAATTTTGGCAGCATTTGGTCTACTACCACAATCTCAAATGCAGACACTTTAACTATACATCTGGAGTCAATAAATGATTTAAAAAGATACTCAATCTCAATACTCAATACTCAATCTCAGCGGTATTTGATCTGGTTGATCATAAAAGACTATGTCATCATCTGTCCTCCACGGCCAACTTCTCCCTGAAGGCCTGTGAGCGGATATCATCTTTCCTCAAAGAAAGAGTGATGAAGGTGTTCTCTGTTACCTCTAGTGCCAACCCCAGTCCAATCAAATGTGGGTTTCCACAAGGATCCTGCATAGCCCCGACTCTTTACAACCTCTTTACCAGGCCCTTGTTCCAAATCCTCAACGCCATGGGCATCTCATTTACCAATAATGCAGATGACACCCAGGTGCTCATCCCACTGACGAGTGACTATCCTACTGATAAGAACACCCTCAACCTCATCTACTCCACAATTCAATCTTGGATGGCTGAAAACTGGCTTTGTCTCAACAGTGAGAAAACTGAACTCCTGCTAATTGGATCCACAGCCACATTGGGTAAATTGGACAAGCAGTAACATTCATTCACAATAGATAAAATACCCATCACTGTGTCTCAAGTAATCAAAACATTGGGCGTGTATCTTGAACCTAGCCTGACCATGGAGAGGCAAGTTAATGCCATCATGTCCTCAGCAGCCTATCTTTCCAAACTGATCAATGCAGTTAGGCCATTCTTATCACAAGAGAACTGCATCACCATTGCAAGGTCCATCATTGAGTCCAGGCTTGACCATTGCAATGCCCTCTTTGTTGGAACGTCCCCAAAGAATCTGACTAAATTCCAACTAGCTCAGAATAATGCCCTAAGGGCCGCAACTGGTATCTCACCTACGGATCAAATTTCTGGGGTCAGAAGGCAGGTGCACTGGCTACCTGTCAAAGAAAGGATTGTATTTAAAATGCTGGCTCTCACACATAAATGTCTCCATGGATTAGCACCCCTCTACCTAGCTCAAAGGATCATCAAACAAACATCTTCTAGACCGTGCAGGACTGTGTATGCCAATCGCATCACTGTCCCTCCTACACAGAGAGTGCGGGCCGGTGGTTCCAGCTTCCCAACCATGGCAGCGACATACTGGAATACCCTCCCAGCCCAAAACAGACTGATCAAATCTCATGCAGCCGTCTGTAAGGCTTTAAAAACTAGGCACTTTGTATGATTGGCCTCCCCCTTCAACCTTGCACTGTGTATTCTGCCTTCTATTGTTCTCATACTAGGTATTCTATCTTGCAGTGCAACCTGTGAACATGTCCACTAACTCACTGTAACTAAGCAAATTGTATCAACTCAGGGCCACTCTCCTGTAACCCTGAAGCAAGCCTGCATACATTTTCTTACAGCGCCTCGATGCTCGTGGGCTGTAGTACGCTATACAAATCCAAAAAATAAATAAATAAATATAAATGTTTTCTTTCATGTGTTTTATACCTCGGTCACTCTGAATGAATTCCAGCTGTTCTCTCTCCAGATGTACAATGGCTGACTCACCCATGCTGTCATTTTCTGTTGGTCTTCTTGACAGTTTCATGTAGAGTGTTCGTCGCAAGTCGCAGCCTAACATTTCATCTAATCCTCTGTGCTTAGGCCTAAATTGTGGACATCTCAAGCCATGACCTAGCATTTCCCCTCAGCTTCGATACTTGAGCCCTGTGGAGTGTTCAGGCAAGTTGCTGCCTAGCATCTCCACTTATCCGACACTTAGGCCCGTGGAGAGTTTGTCACAAGTTGCAGCCTAGCGTCTTATCTCTTCCTCGGCGCTCAATCCTCTTAGCTCAACACAGAGGTTCCCGACGATGCCACTCTCCATTGCAGCGCAGGCCCAGCCACCTGATCCACACTTTGCAGGTCCTCTTGCTTTCCTGGATCTCCACTGCATGATGGGGCTCGATGCTGCCTATCTGAAATTATGACTCTTTTGAGCCTCTTTCTCTGCTGACTCTGGCCATCATCTCCACTACTTTTCTTCTGCTGCCTTATTCCACTGACTTTTGCTGAAGCCGTCCTCTGAAACGGCCTTCTCCTACCTTAGACTGTCTTGGTGTCATCTATCCCACCGGAACTGCATGCTCCTGCCAAGACTTTCTTGTTGGACACCTATTCGCTACGTTTGGCTGCTAGGCAACCTGGTGAGTCATGTCATGCCTGTGCAGTCTCTCCTTCTATCCTTCTACTCCCCTCACCACCATCACTTTGGCACTCAGCATCTCTCCCATCTACTCTAACAGCTATTCTAGCACCTCTATTCTCCCTCTCTAATGAGGTCTGTATGAAAGAAATTCAAAAAAGATCTCCTGTCCTCTAATCCTGGCTTACCTATCGCAGACACCTATGCCAGTGCCTCTTTTCTGCCCCATCATCAGACTATGGACTCCTCATCTGATCTCCACTCTCTTCCCTTTTTCTTCCTCACCCATTAATGGTGGCACTAGATGGGAAGTACTCTTGGCTCACTTCCCATCCTCTACATCCATCATTAATATCTATCACAATGGCACTATCATGGCTCAGGATCCTCAACCCAATATCCTCCTCTTTGACGAGCACCTGCCATCTCTCATCAATTTCCTTCCCACTCCTGATGTCACTCCTTCCTCTCTCTCTGCACCTACCTCTCCTCCTCCGACAGATGTACCACCCCCTCAACCCCACCTCGGAAAACCTTCAAAGGTGGTGACCAGCTTCTCTTAGCCACAGTTAATACTCACTCTGCTATCAAACATTCTTCTGACATCTGCCTCCTTCTTCAAGACTTTGATCTTGAAGTCCTCGATCTCACTGGGACGTGGTTCAATTCCAGCTTAGTCACTGCTTTTGACTCCATCCTCCCTGATGGCTACAAGATCATCTCCATGCCTCATCCCAAACAATCTGGTGGTCTAGTAGCCCTGATATTTCCAGAGTGGGTCCCTTCCTCCGTCATACCCACCCAGCCCTACTCCTCCCTTGATAGCCCGGTCTGCAAGCTTGGCGTTTCTCTTACTTCTTCTCTTATCCTTGACACCACCTACAGGCCCCCTGGCCCTATCTCTCCTTTATTAACTGAATGGGCTAATTTCTCATCCTCTCTCCTGACTTTGTCCTCTAAACATCTCCTACTGGGTGACTTTAACATCCACCTCGACTCCACAGTCACTGCCTCCACTCTTTTCCATGAGTCTACACCTCTTTCTCCCTCACTATTCTCCCTTCTGGCCCTACCAACTCTGCTGGACACACTCTCGATGCCTTCATCCATGCAGATCTTCTGCTCTCCAACCTTCTTTCTGCCCGCTTTCTTAGTCTGACAACTCCCTCCTCTCCTCTCACCTGGGACCTCTCGGCCCCCTGACCAAGCCTTCTGAAGCACTGCCAACCTCCTTGATGAAACAAGAGTCAGTTTCTGCATTTGCCTCTACCTTCATCCCTCCACCTCCCCCCCACTGACTCACCTACTGACTCTGTTCTCCACAATCTTCATCTCGCTATCACTAACACGCTCGACATTCTTGCCCTGTCCTGATGAACCGCCTAAAACCTGTCAGCAAGTCTAACAGTTGATACGAATCCGATTTAGCTAAGCTGAAATGCAAGTGCAGAGGCAATATTGTCTCTCTATCTGCTCCAAGAAGTGGGCTCACATTCAGGCCTGCATCTCTGGAGCCTCTACCAAAACAGCTGAACTGTTAAAAATCTGCAAGGAACTAGCCAATCCATCTGCAGTCTTTACCTCTACTCTTCCTTCCCAATCACTGTGCACTGCACTGGCCACCCACTTCACTGCTAAAATGTAGGATATCTTGATTTCTCTCTCTTCCTCCCTTCCCACACTATTCCCCCTACACACTGTCTCACTTGGCCTCGCCCCCATCCACTTTCTCCTCCCTCTCTCCTATCACATCGGACGAGGTCACTAGAGTAGTCCGCTCTATGAAGGTATCATCCTAACAGGTCTCTCACTGTTCTTCCAGAACTATCAAGAACAATATCTGTTCCATCACTCCAGCTCTCGCTGATATCTACAACTTCTCTCTTGCATCTAGTTCTTTCGCTTCCTCTCTCAAGCACTCCCTTGTACACCCCCTCCTAAAAAAGCCTTCTGCCTACCCCTCTTATCCACCAAACTATCTTCCTATCTCTACCACCCCCTTCCTTGGAAACTCCTCTAGAAGTTAGGCTTCCCGCAAGTGACCCAACACACTAAGCTCATTGATTGCTTGCATGACCATCAATCTGGATTCCAAGCATCCAGAGGCACAGAAACTGCTCTCCTGTGAAGAACTGCTTGCTAATCTTGATTCTAACTTTCCTGCTGTTCTTATTCTCCTTGATCTCTCTTCTGCCTTCGGCACGGTCAACCGCTGCATACTTATGAAGTGGTTCCATGATATTCTTAGTATCTCAGGTCGGGCACTAGATTGGTTGGGCTGCTTCCTCACTGATAGCCCCTCCCAGGTGATCTTGGGTTTCTTCTTCTCCTACCCAACCTCTATCTCCACTTGCGGTGTTGCCCAGGGTTCTATGCTCTCGCCTTCTCACACTTCTAGAGTTGTGCAGATGGCACACAACACTTCTTCAAACTCCCTACTTCCTCTCTTCCCACTTTCTTTGTCATCCTTGACTTCCTGTCCGCTATTCACTCCTGGTGCACTTCTAATGACCTCTGTCTCAATGCCAGCAAGACTGAGATCCTTCCCATCGGGACTCCTCTCCCCTGTTCCTCCCTTCATTCTGGCCTCCCTCTATGGGCTCTCCCCCCTCTACTTCCTCTAAAGCTAGAAACCTTGGAGACATCTTTGATTCCTCTCTCTCCTTCATTCCTCACATCTTGGACCCATTTTCAACTTAACCTCCTCAGAGGCATTCTTCCTTTCCTCACCTTCCCCCAGACGTTCATTGTCTCCAGAGCTCTGTTCCTCTCCAGGCTGGACCACTACAACAGCCACTTCCTTCATCTACCTTCTTCTTCTGGGTGCTCCCTCCAAGTAATCCAAAACAGGGCTACACGACTTATCCTTGGACTCAAACCCAGTGACTGTATCTCTCCAGCCCTTTAATCCATCCACTAGCTCCCTATTTCTGCAAGGATCGAATTTAAATCCCTCTGCATCATTCATAAGGCTGTGTGGTGCCTGGAGCTATGATATCTGCAACTTGCTCTCACTAAATACTGTCCTCCTAGATCCCTCCGATCCTCTGGCTCCAACTCTGTTCTGGTCAAACACTTCTCTAAGCAGAGAGCTGGTGGCAGATCTCTTACCTCGGCTGGCTCCCTCCTTTGGGCCAGCCTCCCTCTCTCGCTCCTTCTTGAGCCGGATCTCCTCAAGCTCAGCAGGCATCTCAAGACGTTCCTCCGCTCCTCCTCCTTCCCTTTTTCCCTCCTGTGCTCATTCCCCACAGTCACTGAGATTGGCAGCCAGGACCCGTACGAGTCCAAGTGGGTCCTGGCTTTTTGCCAAATCACCAACAGCATCTGCTCCCCCTTGCACTTGCCTTTGGTCCCACACTGGTCTGTGGTGTTGTCTCAGCTCTGCACTTACTGGTTTGGCAGCAGACCTCCCTCTCACATGGGTGTCACTGCCTCCGCACTTACCTGTTGCCACCACAATTTGGCACTCTGGCACTTCCCACCCTGGGTTACCTTCCAGCACTTACCATCGCCCCCTGTCCCTACTCTTTCTCTGCACTTGAATTCTCCGAATGTCACATGGCCTAGTAGGACCGCTGTTGTCTTTTGTTCTTTCATTGTCATTTCATTCATTGTCTTGTTATGTTCCCTTGCACTCTTCCCTTTTGCATTGCAGCACTTGGAAACACTATTCTAGCTGTAAAAGCACCTTATAAATGCCCAATAAAATAAAAAAAGAACAAGACATCAATGGAAGTACCCCACTTAATGACACCAATCTTTGGCTCACACCTTGTGTGGCTTCCTAAGCAGGCCATAGCAAATAGCAGACATTGAGCATCAGCTGACAGTGAGTTGGGGTGGAGAAGGCTCCATCCAGTGCTTGACTGTGACTATAGCTGTAGTCCCCCACAGCACTGCTTTCCTCACACATCCGGTCAAGTATTTACAATGGTAGATTCCAACAGGCTTGAGCAGACATTTGTATTTGGTGTTGAATGAGATTGCACCTGCAACACAATCAAAGCATGTTTATTCCAGTAGGACTAGCTGAAATGAAAGCAGGTATTATGTGTCACAGCAGTGGTTCTCAAAGGGAGCATATGTGACACTGAAAAGCAGGGTGTCGAACAACTGGGAAAAGTGGTATCAGTGAAAGTGCAGGGAGGGGATATGTGTTAAAAAGTAGGATGATTTTGCATGAGAAAAGCTGATCAATGGCTTTATATAAAACGTTTCTAAACTGCAAACGAGTTTCTTGATTCACAATTACCTCGAATGGCAGACTTAAAAGTGCCTATTGGCTCTCATTTGACAGATGAGGTGGGTGGACAAAAGTTCAGGATCAGGTATGGGGAGCTGTAATAACAAAGGTGTTTGAGACAGTGAGTACCACCAAAGGCTGATGTGAGGTTGCTTGAGAATGAGTCTGGGCATTCTGCAATGGACAGGTCAGGCAAGGGGGGAGAGCAGAGAGAGACCGGCAAACATTTTCTATGTATTAAACGATGGGCCAGGGGAATTAATTGCATGTAGAGTTTGCAGTGACTTTGTGGAAAACAAGATGAGTGATGCGGCAGAGATACTCATTTTTTAATTGTTTTAATCTGAAACTGTTGATGACTTCAGAGAGCTTGTAGGGCAAACACATAAACACACAACTGGGAATTATAGAAAAATCGTCCCGCTTATTCTGTGAGGAATTTATGAGGAGCCATGTCAGCATGCTTGATGGAAGAGATACTTGTACAGAACTTTCCAGTACTTTACAAAGTCAGATTTAAAGTCCAATGCTAGCCGGAGAGATTGCCTTATGGATAGGCCTTAAGAATGGTCCTTTCCTGGGGTTTCCTTCTTTGTGTCCCAACATACTATTTCCTGCCTCACCACCACTGCCCCTTCCACACTCCCACTCCACACACCACTGCACAAGCTGACCCTCCCTATTTGTTACACTACCACTAACTATTATAGTGTTTTCTCGATTTTCTACCTTTTCTTGGGTGCGTCTTACATTTTGGGGTTATTATTAAATGTCATTAAAATTAGTCTTCACGTGTTTCATTTATTGTGTAAAGATACCGGATTGCTATTGTTTGGTTTTTTAACCTATTTGCTGCTTCTTGCTTAATTATTAGTCACCTTGCATGGCCACCATTTGTAACTAAACATGTCAGACTGACATCAATATTTAGGTTCCAAACCATATTGCATTACTGCCGACAGCAGGTGGAGATCTCGTCACGTCAGTCTACTCGACTCTTTAGTAGAATTCGGAATGACTTATACACTGTTGTCGGCTTCAATATACTACATTTCCCAAGCACCCGTTGACTACAATTTCGCGTCATCAAGTGTTCCGACGTGATGACGTAGTATTTTTAACTCCAACTCGCGGTGCGCAGCGTTCTGTTGTCAGGGGAAACTGCTGTTGCCCCGGACACCACAACGCTGCGGACCTTCGAGATGACCACGTTAGCTGGTGAGAACAGGTAAGCGTGCACATAATGCTTGCATGAGGACATGTATTTTTAGAACTACCCGTTAGCCTACTAATTTATACACGTGTCCTTCGTTCAGAGGGGACCAGCCACATGCAACATACCGCCTCGTGATGTCTTTATAGGATTAGACATAGAGCATTCATCACCGGCGGCCGGATGAGATAAGACAGTACAGTTATTGATGCTTGTGGTCTCCCACAATATACTGTTAAATAGCATGCACGCAATCTCTTTGGGATTAGGGTACATAATTCAAGTTCATATAAAGCATAGCACTGTTGATTTTTTGCAGACTTTCTGGAAGTGTACCAATACCATGTAGTTCTAAACATGAATCGCCCGTAGACATCACAGATTGTGAGTTGAAGATATTGAACTAAAGAGAAAAGCATACATTAAATTGACAGGTATGTGTTATTTCAGTGGCATGTATAATTGCAAAAGTATACAAATGGATGTGGATAAAATACGAATTGCTTTGTTTGGTTTAAGTTGATTGTATCTGGGGTGTAGTTAACCCCAAGTTGTTAATGTTTTTTAGAAACTCGCCCTGACGAAGGACACAGTCCGAAATGCATCGGCAAGGGCTTCTGCCATTTTGATGACAATAAAGAGAAACTTGAAAATAACGATGGATAAATGATTGAAATATAACCAAACAACACGTGTCAATCTATGGTAGATTGACTACTAACAAAGTGCCACTAAACAAAGTTTGAAAGCTTAACTGCAAAACAATTGAAGTAGTATTTACTACACCAACAGGCATCTCCGAAGCTCAGTGGAAGTTCCACTGAGCTGTTCTTTCCTGACAGCAGGTGGAGAGGTCATTGGTCTGAACTATCCTTTTATGTTAAAGTGGCAAGTGAGTAGGTCATTGGAAAGCATTGCTTTTTTTTCTAGTGGAGGTCATTTAAAGGTGTTTTTCAGTAGCTGTAGAATCGTCCCGGATGAGTTCAGCAAGAGTTCCGGAAATGCCTGACTTCGGCTGCTTGGAGGACAAATGGCCTTATTTGATAACTTAGATATTGGAGATGTCGGTAGATTGTGTGAAAGGACTAGGTTGTCCAATTTTCTTGGCAGTTGCTTATTTTGAGATCTCCACCAGGTCACATAAGGTGGGGCAACAAGTGAGCCTTAGTGATGCACATTATTGTTTGAAAAACTGGATCCAAGAGAGCTATCTGAGAAAAGGCTGTGAGGTCATTAGAACGTTGTTTGGAATGAGGTGTGACTGGAAGATCCATAGAGATCAGTTGGATGTTTTGAGAAATATCCCTCCTCCTTCTTTAAAGGGTGGCACTCTGCAAAGTGTGTGATTCTATTGGAACTAGAGAAGAAGATAGATGAATGTCTGGTGAGGCAGGAAGTGGTTTATTGTCATGGGCACTATTCATCTTCTGCCCCTTAACAGCTTAGTGTTGATAGTAAGTGAAAATGGCCTTGGTCTGAACTCCACTGTTACTGTCAATGTTGAGCACTGCATTGTCTTCGTTGTCGAGGAAGCATGCAACTGACTCCCCTGAGAGAGTTTTATCATGTATAATATTGCTTATGCCGACAACCATAATTTTTCAGGGGAAGGTTAAGGTTGTTTGTTGGCTGGCTTGGGGAAGGTATGATGAGCAGAAAGTGCATAAGAAATAGTGTTGTGTGTAGGAAGAGGAACATCACAGGAAAGGTTTCTGCTCAACTTCTGCAACCTTGTAAACTATTTGTTCACACTCTACACTTGTTTCATAAGCTCGTCAGGGTGTGTGTTGATCTGCACTCTCATTTACTCTCTGAGCATTTATATTCATGGTATGATTTAAGTTGAAGGGTAAACATTATGAATCATGGGAAGTTATGTAAATATTGTACATTAATAGGGAGATTAGACAGTACATGGCTGTCCAGTACTGATTAATGCTAGATACATGCAGACGGTTAATGTGTTTTAGTCTCTAAGATCAACGTTGGGGAGTAGATAGATCACAAACATAGGTACTTAAGTTCAGTTTTATATCTACACTGCGTTCCACCTCAAAACGACACAAGGATAAATACATGTAGGACTTAGCTTTGGCAGATGCAGATCCTAGAGAGATTTTGTGTGCCAAAGCACTACTGGGACCTGTAGTTTGCATTGCCCCTCTAGCCACCCATGTCCCTTCTAAATGTTGGCCCATAAAGGCACAAGGAGGTGGCCCTGTTGGTTGTTGCCAAATGTTCACTTTGCATAATACGCTCATGATACCTAAGCATCATTATCAAAGTAAGCTTCAAGCTTTGATGTCCAGTGATGTTTGGAGTAAGATACCTTGGCTGAAGTTTATTCATGGCTGTGTGATTCAGTTAAATGCTCCAGGTCTTCTTCGTCCAGTCAGGGAGGGAGGACTGCTTATAAAAGGAATTGTTCTATTCTAAGTAAGGAGAGACGTGAATCAATGGGATTCCCATTGGACTAAACCAGAAACACGACATTGTGACTAAATAGGACTCTCTGCAACCCAACCTGACTCATAGTAATAACCCAGAGATGGCTGGATTTGAACAAGAGCCTGATTTGATCTTTTGTTGCTGCAAGCCAATAGAGCAAATTGGCAGGTTTATGTGCAATACCCAGAATGCCCTTCTTTTAAGTTAGCAGCAGAAAATCTTTTGCATTTTGTTTTGCTCTGTCCATATTATATGGAATTGAGAAAGCAGACGATCACTCAGATAATGAAACAAGAGAAATGTATTTAATGTCGTCCGGCACTAACCTTTTTATTACAGCAGAGCCACCTCTCGTTGCTTGGGCATTTCTTTCTTTCTTGAGGAGGACCTGGAGTGTTCGGAAACGCTTTATGGACAGTGCCACCTGAACTAATTGTATGCACGGGAACATTTTAGTGTGGGAGTAATCGATAGTCTATATGATCCAGTAATATATTATTTATTGCATGAACTGTATTTTAATGTTGGCACATTGCTGTTATTTGTATTTTATTGTGTACAATGTTAAATGGATTTTATCCGAATAAACTTATTCTGATGATGATGATATGTATGTCCTTTCTTGGTTTTCTGGGGAGGTTCTGAGGTTTTTCTTACTGTGTGCCAACAGTTACGTAGAAATGGACAATGGCATGGTCCAATTACGAAATAGGTGACTGTGTCCTAGGTGTGGCCATAATTGATTTCTGTAGCATAGACCTGGGTGGAGAATACAGTCAATGTGGAAGAGTGCATACTAAACAGGGATTGTTGGCTCATGTGTGGGAAGTGGCACTGATGAGTTATTGTGTTTAATTATTGTGTTGCTATCTTGATAGATTACATTGTAAACACCCTTAGGGTGATACATGAATAACTATATAAAAACTATGGAAAGAGGCTGTTGTTTGATGCAGTGGAGTTTGGGTGTGTGATATGTTATGTTGCGTTATGCTATATTATGTTATGTAACAAGGCGTTTTATTGCTCCAAAGGACCACGGTAGTGCTTGCAGAGGGATTGATTTGTCCAATTGTTGGGCTATTGTGAAGCACCCGGGGTATCCATTCCTCAGTCTACATATGAACATAGATAGGGAGAAGGTAAAAGGGTGTAAAGGCAGGGTGGAATGCCACAGATATAGGGAGGGGGTGATGTAGAAAGGGAAAATAATGTTCTGTGATAGCTTATGTGCTTGTGGAGCCATCAAGTTGAACCCTAGATCGGCATTGTAGGGAGAATGCAGGGATGTCATTTAGGGGTCGACAGGGGCCGGAATTGCAACCCGTGAGGTCTCCGTTGCTACCCCTTGTGGTCTCTCTTGCTACCCCTAAAAAAAAGAAAATAAACGATTTTTTATTTTTAATTTTTAACTTTTTTTTATAAATTGAAGCTCCTGCGCTGTGACCAATGTCATGTGACTCTTTTTTTTTCAGGCTTCTTTACAAAAACAGGGGGATCCACAAGTATAAAACTTTAAGCAGTGACCCTAAATAAGAAAGAACAGGAATAACAAATAATTTGTATTTCTGGAATTCTTTACAATAATTGCTAGACTCATTAAAGGTTTATTTCAGACACACTTTAAGGGGTGAGTCAATGATTTAGTCTGTTCCTAAACACCTCAAATTCACAAAGCAGACAAAATCCTCCAAAAAGCATTTATAGTAGAATAAGCATCCATTTTGGACTATGTATTGTGCTTTTCACAAGTTACAGTTATAGCATGTTATTTTCTGCCAATACATGTGGTGATCCATTCTTATATGAAATGTTTATCACGTTACAGTGATATTGTAACCATATTTTACATATTGTACTTAGAAACAATGCTATGTGATGCCACTTCCTGTTTTGTCAAGGGGTAAACGGTTGTGTTCCATCGCTTTCCGTGACGTCACTTCGGCGTGGGGTCAAATGACATCACTTCCTGTGATGTTGTCAGGGGTCAAGGGTCATGTGATGTCACGTCTGCTACCCCTGGCATTTTGGTGAAATTAGGTCCCTGGGAGAATGGGGTATTCTACGTGTGTTTGGCATCAAACAGATTGTCTACATGAGGCAATATGTAGTTAATAGTACATGTTGTTTTTGCTGCATGACAGACTCTGGGTCTGCTCCAGCTGTTTAGTTAAATCATGTCATGGGTTACCTTTTACATTTTTCAAGGGGGCAAACTCCAGAATAGTAATTAGGCACTGCCAACTCAGGAAGTCCAATATGGCCAGGTGTGACATAAAATATGTGAAAGGTGAATGTAGATGGAAAACAAAAGGGAAGTTTGTTCTGATATGGACCTGTGGATACATTCTACTTTATTTTAGACTATTATTCTGAAGGGGTTTAGTGTGATACGCTGATAAAATATTGTGCAGTCACTGCAAAGATCAGGGTTCCTTTACTGGGGGCTGCATGTGTCACATGACTGTACCACCTAAGGCTTTGGCACACCTGTTGCTTATGTAGCAGCCAAATGCACACTCTTTTGCCTACCACTTGCCCCTTCTCTTCCTTTCATGCCTTCATGTTCACCTTTTTCCTTTACCTTTGCTGTAGCTTTCACTCACCGCCTGGTGGGGGGGCATGGCATTTAACGGCCCGTTAATCTGAGCTTTAATAGGCTCAAGTGACGCGAGAGCCTCAGCTCGGGATGCTGGATGTTAAACACCATGTCCGACCACCAGCCAGGGCGTAAAAGCTATTTGCACCCCAGGATTTCCCTGGGGGGAAGAAGTTTTCATTATTTTTCTTCTGATGGGAAATGAGCTCATCACAAGCACATCTCTCGTCTGAGAAAAAAAATCTTAACAAAAATGGCTTCCGTATTCCGAAACGATGCCTAGTCCCTTTTCTACTTCTATGGCAGCAGCCTTTTTTTAACTTTTGTTTATCTGCAGCGGTGCAGGTGGCGAATGCACAATCGCGCCTGGGAAAGGCAGATTGAAATTAGTCAATCTCCCTTTCCCAGGTGCGAATTTCTTTTCTATACCAACCATGGATTTATATGGTCAGTATGAAAATCCATCAGAGTGGGGTCAAGCAATTAGGTTATCATTCTTTTTTCAAATGTATGACTTTACGCCCGTGAGAATTCATTAAAACATGTCAAAACACAAATGGCTTTTTTCCAAAGTAAACTCCCAGACATAGGTAGTTGACCAGCATTTAGCTAGATGAGGATTTTGGCAGAAGCTAGGCAGATACTTTCTATTTTAAATTTAAGGCAGGATTATATTAAAGCCTATGGAACCCCACATTGATTTCCACCACAGTGCATGTGGGAGAGTAGACACTCAAGGCTCAGCTGAATCATCAGTGGCTATCCATCAGGTGGATGAATTTATGGTTATTATTTTTCTTGACCATCTTTGGGAAAATGTGAGCGCTACGAGTGGCCATCCCAGACATTAAAGTTACGAAGAGTATCTGAGTATGTCGATGTGCATAGCAAGTTCTGTGCCAAATGCAGGGCATCTCTCTGGGAAGAATCAAGGCATTTCTTGAGGAGGATGGCATGCAATGGCGAGCCTCAGCAAAGATGGTGGGTCCATACAAATATATGTGTGTATGTATTTTAAGGATTTGTTCTTTACAGGTAGATTTGCAAAAAATCTCTGGTACCCAGCCCCTGATTCCTGTGTCTATGTCCTTAAGGAAGATGTTGTATCAGTCTGTCAGGTGGTCATGGTGTAGAGACGTTAAAGAGACAGAGAGGTAAGATTCAGTTATTGGGAGTATATAAAGGACACTGGGCATCATAAGCTCGGCTGTGCTGGAAACATTTCATGGCAATTCCATTACCACCAGTTTTTTGACAGTTACTGAATTATCGCCATTTTTCCTGCAGAATTATAAATTTGGAGGTAAAGCCTCTGTGCCTTAATGCTCACAGTCTCATCCTGCGCAATATGCTCCTGTGAATATATCTGCTCTACTTCATTTGCATAGTACCTATGTTAATAAGGTTGCACATGTAAATATTACTGATTAAGTACTGGCAGTAAAATACATATGTAAATATCTTATGTCTGTAAATATGCGTAATATGATGTATGCCATTGTTTTCTTTGGTTGCCTGTGGTAACCCTGTGCATCACCTGCTTCCAGCGCCAAGATACCTTCGGGTTTGGCGCGCAATGCTAAATAAATAAATAAATAAAGTGAACGATTTACCTCAAACAACAAGCTGGAAGTAAATCTGTCACTTTACATCCCAAAATCAGTGGATTTAGCACATGGTAAACCCCTGGCAGCGAATCTGCCAACAATCCCCCTGGAATCCTATATACGCCAATAAATTGGAAATTGCCACTGCTTGTTACCCCGTGGTAAACCTATGGACCAAGTGGTGGCAACAGTAATTGAGTTTGGTGGTAATCTGGTGGATTTACTGCCAAATACCGACAAACTTGTAATGAGACCCATTGTCGCTGCAATGCAGTGGATGTTGTCTACATGATTGACTGCCATTGTGGCACTGGTGAGTGTGTCCCTGTGACTGGTTGGGGGAAGGTACATCATAGGGCAGGCTAAGGGTAAGGGATAGAATATGGTGTCGATGAAGAGACAGAAAAAAGGAGGTGAAAGTGGGCTGGAAACTGTTGTTGTGTTTAGGGGTGGGTAGAAGAGTTGTTTGTGCCTGTGGAGTTAATAGTAAGACAAGTCTCAGAAGTCATTTATGGATCAATGTTGCCTGACCTTGGAATTTTGGTGGATTAAGTGCTGCAACACTTTTATAAACGGCAGATGCAACATGATAATTATGCAGCCAGCATGGCCATAATAGCCAACTTGATTGTGCTACACTATTGAGTTAAAGAGAAGTAGAGCTGAATACAACATTCAAGTGTGCCTAGATGATCATTGGGAGTACAGAATGGACGAGGTGCATAGAAGGGCTGCTGAAAGACCAGTTGTGTTAGGTCTAATATTGTGGAGAAGTATGAAACACAGCAGAGGTCACTATAGAACGTAGGCATTCAGAAGAGAGTCACCCTACCAAAGAGGGCTCTGGTGACTAACTTGCTGCCATGAACAATGGATGGACACTGTCATTGACTATCTGGAACAACCTTGGCTACCTGTGAACAATAGAAGGTATTGTTGCAGGAGGAGTTGGATATTTGTTGGTAAACATTCGGAGTTGGGAGTAGGAAGGAGGATGAGAGGGAAAGGGGTAAGCAATGCAGGAAGGGGCGAAATGAGGATGTCCTGAACTGAGATTTGAAGTTATGGATAGTGTGAGTGCTTGCCCTACATCAGGTGTCTGCTACTATAGGATCTTTTAAAGTTTTGCAGTATGACTCCCATGATCCCTCACCATTTACTATGCTAGCTATGGCTGATGGAAGTTGTAGTCTACAACATCTGGAGAGCCAATGGTTGTAGATCCCAGTCCTAGGGAGACCACATGAAATCTTTAGCCTGTCTGAAGAAATTTGAGTATACTGCCAAGTTATTGTTACAATACACCAATGTCATGGGGTGCTTATTGCGTCTATTAATAAGGGAATATTTAAAGAAATTCATTTTCAAGGTTAGCACTCACAAGCAACAAGTCTAATTTTTCTCTGTTTTTGAAGCATCTCACTGCAATGGCCCCTATCGAATCACCCCTCTACCAGTTTAATTCAGTGTCAGAATGCACCAAAGTATCGACCGAAAAGGATACAATATTCAAAAGGATACAGGAGGTAGGGTCTTCCGGATCCCTGTTCACCCGACTTGATAGTCGTGAAGTCAACAAAGACCTTCCAAATGATACAACCCTCTGGCTGATAAAACAGGCAGAGCGATGGATCACTGGAAAGGGCGTGGGTAAGGTATAGTAATCCAGCCTAGGACAAATTAAAGTATCATGAATAACTGCTCCAACCTGAGTATGATGAGTTAGATAATGGCAGGAATGATCACACTGACCTGTATCTCTGGGTAGAACAATCCAGAAGTCTCTTGATGGATTTGAAATGAAGAACAAAACGACAGGGAAGGGAAAATTAGTAAGGGAGACTTATCCCGGACGGAACGAGGCTCACGCTAGATACGGGTTGAATTCACCACAGGATAGCGTCCAAAGTTCAGTTCAAAGTCACTTCCAATAATCCTTGAAAGGCTTCCTTCCCACTTAGGGATCAATCCTTCTGTTAGTTCCACAGATGCAGGAGTTAGAAGAAAATAGTGTTTGAAGACAACGTGAGCGTGTGGATTTACACGCGGGCAGGAATCGCGCAGCCTGGGCCAGCCGCGTGTGAAGACAACGTGCGCGTGTGGATTTACACGCGGGCAGGGTTCGCGCAGCCTTGGCCAGCCGCACTTGAAGACGAAGAGCGCGTGTGGATTTTACACGCGGGCAGGATTCACGCAGCCTTGGCCAGCCGCGTATGAAGACAAAGAGCGCGTGTGGATTTACACGCGGGCAGGAATCGCGCAGCCTGGGCCAGCCGCGTGTGAAGACAACGTGCGCGTGTGGATTTACACGCGGGCAGGGTTCGCGCAGCCTTGGCCAGCCGCACTTGAAGACGAAGAGCGCGTGTGGATTTTACACGCGGGCAGGATTCACGCAGCCTGGGCCAGCCGCACTTGAAGACGAAGAGCGCGTGTGGATGTTACACGCGGCCAGGATTTACGCAGCCTTGGCCAGCCGCGTATGAAGACAAAGAGCGCGTGTGGATTTTTACACGTGGGCAGGATTCACGCAGCCTGGGCCGGCCGCACTTGAAGACGAAGAGCGCGTGTGGATTTTACACGCGGGCAGGATTCACACAGCCTTGGCCAGCCGCGTATGAAGACAAAGAGCGCGTGTGGATTTTACACGCGGGCAGGATTCACGCAGCCTTGGCCAGCCGCGTATGAAGACAAAGAGCGCGTGTGGATTATCACGCGAAGGGATAGCTCCAGGAATCAGCGTGTGGCGGAACACACGCTATCGAAGGCCCAAAAGTAGCTGTAGGAATATACCAGGATGTAGATCAGAGGTTCAGCTACACGACGCCAATAGAGACGATCAGAAGCAGCGAGTGAAGTTTCTACGCTGCTTAAATACGTGATACCGTAGTTCACGTGACGAAGCAAAAGTCACGTGAAGTTAGCGACGTGAAAAGTGTAAACGTCGTTTTCCCGGTAACGTATCGAATAGCCTCCATTTGGAGTAGAACGGTCTAGCTGTTCTACGAGCGTAGCGTCCAGCATGCATGACAGTGCCATCCCCCAAAGGGACAACCTCTCCCCTTCTTGTGTGGAAGCGCTTCAATAAAGCAGGAGCATGAATGTTGGAAAGAGGTTCCCAGGACCTATCTTCGGGTCCATAGCCCTTCCAGTCCACCAGATAATACGGTCTACCAGAACGGAGTTTCATATCCAGTATGTCTTGTACCTCGTATTCATCAGACCCCCGCACAGAAATAGCAACAGGCCGTACCGGCAGTCTAGTAGTGTCAGAGAAAGGCTTGATGAGCGAGACGTGGAATACAGGATGCACCCGCCATCGTTGTGGCAAAGCCAGACGTACAGCAGCAGGATTAAGAACATGGAGCACAACATACGGACCGATGAATCTAGGCAACAATTTCTTTTTGCCCGGAATTCTTAAGTTCTTAGTGGATAGCCAGACTTTCATCCCAGCCTTATAGACAGGTGCGGACACCCTATGAGCGTCGGCATAGAACTTGTCACGTCGTTTGGCCTGCTCCAATTGCTGCTTCACCTTTCTTTGTAATCTCTTCAGATCACGAAGCGTACGGCCTGCGGCAGGCGTGTCCAGGGATAGACCGGAATCTAGAGGTATTGATCGGGGGTGTTGTCCATAGAGAGCATAGAACGGCGAAGTGCCTATGGCACTATGATAAGAGTTGTTATAGGCGAATTCAGCCGCCGGCAGTACCGTGAGCCAATCCGATTGGTATTGCAAACACAGACACCGCAGATATTGTTCCATAGTACAATTGACCCTTTCAGTCTGTCCGTCGGTTTGAGGATGATAAGCGCTGGACATTCTATCATCAATTAGTAATGCAGATGTTAAGGCTCTCCAGAAGCGTGACGCAAACTGCGAGCCCCTGTCAGTAATGATTACTGATGGTAGACCAAAGAAACGGAATATATGTTGGATGAATAGATCAGCCAGAACAGTAGCAGTTGGTAAACCAATACAAGGAATAAATAGGGCCAATTTAGTGAAATAATCCACTACGACCCATAGGGTATCGTATCCTTGATTTGGGGGGAGTTCCACCACAAAGTCCATAGATATCATGTCCCATGGTTTGGTAGGGACAGGCAGGGATTGGAGTAAGCCCACTGGTTTACCAGGAGTATTTTTACATTGGATACATACGGAACAAGAAGATACGTAGTTTATAACGTCTTTTGCCATGGATGGCCACCAGCACCACCTTTTGAGCAGGTCCAGTGTTTTCTTCTGTCCAGGATGGGCTGCAATCAAGGAATCATGATTCCATTTGAGGGCTTTATCCCGCATTGAAGGAGTTGATAGATAAAGCACCCCCTGTGTGAATGGTAAACCGTTATGCACGTCTAGATTCATATCCTGGACTACTTGTGGATTATTTTTTACCCACTCTTGTATTTCGGTTTTTAAGGATGGTTGAACCGAACAACCACAAATCACATGATCTGCCAACAGCTGGATCTGTACTTGTTTTTCTTCCTGCGCCTCTTTACTCATACGGGACAAAGCGTCCGACTTAACATGTTCTCGGGCAGGACGATAGGTGACCTGGAAATCGTATTGGGCAAAAAAGACATGCCATCTGGCCTGACGGGCCGTAAGGCATTTCATGGATTTGAATGCTTGGAGATTTCTATGGTCAGAGTACACCAACACCTGTTGTTTGGCCCCAAGAAGATGATGACGCCATTCTCGGAAGGCATCTTTGATAGCCAGTAGTTCCCGCTCAGTAACGGTGTAGTTCCGTTCATATGAGGTGAGTTTACGAGAGAAGAAAGCCACTGGGTGTTCCTCCTTGGTTTCTGTGCAGACTTGTGAGAGCACTGCGCCAATAGCGACACTGGATGCATCCGCTTCAACGACAAACTGGCGATCAGGATCCGGATGTTGAAGCACGGGTGCAGTGGTAAATGCTTCCTTCAGTTTTTCGAATGCTGCTTGGGCATGTTGGTTCCAACAGAAAGGTACTTTGGAACTAGTTAAAGCCGTCAAAGGAGCTACTGTTTTGGAAAAGGAATGGATGAATCTGCGATAGAAATTCGCAAAGCCCAAGAAAGACTGTAGCGACTTGACGTTATGTGGAATTGGCCAATTCAAGACTGCCTTTACCTTGGAACGACTCATTCGAGCACCTAGATTGGTAATGTCGTAACCAAGGAACTCCACTTCCTGCGAATGAAAGACACATTTTTCGGCTTTCACATAAAGGTGGTTCTCCCTAAGTCTTTGTAGGACTGTAGAAACATGTCTGACGTGTTCCGATAGAGATGAGGAGTAAATCAAAATGTCGTCCAGATAGACAACCACAAATCGGTCCATGATGTCTCTGAATATATCATTCATGAAGAATTGAAATGTGGCGGGAGCATTGCACAGACCAAAAGGCATCACCAAATATTCGTAAAGACCATACCGTGTCTTAAAAGCGGTCTTCCATTCGTCGCCTTCACGAATGCGAACCAAATTGTATGCACCTCGCAAGTCCAGTTTGGTGAAGTAGCTGGAAGTGCCTAACTGATCCAACAGCACGTTTATTAGCGGTAAGGGGTATTGGTTTTTGATGGTGATATCATTAAGTGCCCTGTAATCAATGCAGGGTCTGAGGTCTCCCTCTTTCTTAGGAACAAAGAATAGAGGAGATGCAGCAGGAGATTGCGAGGTTCGTATAAAGCCCATGGCTAGCGCCTTGTCAATGTATTCCTTTAACACGACATCTTCTTTAGGTGTTAAAGAATAAACACGGCCTGTAGGAATTTTGGCACCCGGAATCAGTTCAATAGGACAGTCGTACTGTCGATGAGGAGGTAATTGTTCTGCCTGGCCTTTATCAAAGACATCAGCATAATCAGCGTATTCGCATGGTATGATATTGTCGCATTGATGTACAACGCTGATAGCAGAATCCTCCACCACAGAGGCCAATAAGTGTTGTTTATTTGACACCTCCTGACTGGTAAAGCAATGTTCGTTGCAATGAGTCGAAGGATATTGGAGCGATCCCGAAACCCAGTCAACAGTAGGATTGTGAAGGGTTAACCATGCAAGACCAAGTATGATCTCGTACTGCGGAGCAGCAATAACATCGAAGACGATTTCTTCTGAATGGTTATTTGATAGCGTCATCCGAACAGGTACCGTCTCCTGGGTTACCATACCAGAAGTTAACACAGATCCGTCCACGGTATTCACCGTTTCGGGTTTTTTTTTGTTTACTAGGGGTAAGGAGCGGTTCTTAGCATAGGTGATGTCTATATAATTGCTGGTGGCGCCAGAATCAACTTTGGCCTTGGAAACCACTTCTCGCTCATCACAATGTAACGTCACCTGAACTATTACAGGTGCATGTTTAGGAATGGTACTGGAGTCCGATGAAACACTCGACATAGGGACTCCTGCTAATGTCGAGTTTTGGCGTTTCCCGCACGCTTGACGGGTTTTTTAGGGCATGTTGCCAATAAATGCTCGGAAGAACCACAATACATACATAAGTGGTTTTTTCTTCGGTTCTCCCGTTCTGTATTGGACAATCGGCCTCTCACGGCGCCTATTTGCATGGGTTCAGGGTCGTTAGAGATGACTGCTGGTGTCTCTGACCGCCCCGAGACTGGCATGAAGGGCTTTTTCTCTCCCTTTCGAGCATTCCTTCGGGCGTCGATTTGTAGAACCAAATCAAGCAGCTCTGGGAAACCCGTAGGAACCACAGGAACAGTAGATAAGGCGTCTTTCAGTTCTTCAGAAAGACCCTTGTAAAAAACAGCCGTTTTCTTGCTGTCAGGCCATTGGGTTTCCGCCGTCAGTTGATTGAACCGGGCGACGTAAGACATAAGGGGTTGGCTGCCTTGTTGTAGGTTAAGCAACTCCAAATCTGTGGCTTGAGTAGAGTAACGCATGTCAAAGACTTTACTCATAGCAGTCAAGAGATCGTCACAATCGTACAACAAAGGGCTATTAGTTTCCAACAAAGGGTTAGCCCAAGCAGCAGCCGTGCCCCCTAAATGGGAAAGCACGAAGGCTGCTTTTGTGGTTAGGTCAGGAAAAGATGTAGGACGGCAAAGGAAATGGAGTCGGCACTGGTTTACAAAGGTTCTGTAGGTTTTGGGATCACCCGTGAACCTTTCTGGAGGGGCCAAGGGAAACTGAGTGGGCATAACCACGTTAATAGTCTCCTGTGGGGGTGCCGTAGTCCCAGATCCGGATGCGGTAGCCATCGGCGCTTGTGTTCCCTGAGGACTACCATGTAGGGCGTCTTGCATAACGTCCATACGGTGCCGTAACATGTCCTGTGCAGTAACCATTTCGTTTCTCAAATCGTGGATCAACTGTGTCAAAACAGTTAAAGGATCCGTACCCTCCATGGCTTCTGATTCTGTCAGAATGCACCAAAGTATCGACCGAAAAGGATACAATATTCAAAAGGATACAGGAGGTAGGGTCTTCCGGATCCCTGTTCACCCGACTTGATAGTCGTGAAGTCAACAAAGACCTTCCAAATGATACAACCCTCTGGCTGATAAAACAGGCAGAGCGATGGATCACTGGAAAGGGCGTGGGTAAGGTATAGTAATCCAGCCTAGGACAAATTAAAGTATCATGAATAACTGCTCCAACCTGAGTATGATGAGTTAGATAATGGCAGGAATGATCACACTGACCTGTATCTCTGGGTAGAACAATCCAGAAGTCTCTTGATGGATTTGAAATGAAGAACAAAACGACAGGGAAGGGAAAATTAGTAAGGGAGACTTATCCCGGACGGAACGAGGCTCACGCTAGATACGGGTTGAATTCACCACAGGATAGCGTCCAAAGTTCAGTTCAAAGTCACTTCCAATAATCCTTGAAAGGCTTCCTTCCCACTTAGGGATCAATCCTTCTGTTAGTTCCACAGATGCAGGAGTTAGAAGAAAATAGTGTTTGAAGACAACGTGAGCGTGTGGATTTACACGCGGGCAGGAATCGCGCAGCCTGGGCCAGCCGCGTGTGAAGACAACGTGCGCGTGTGGATTTACACGCGGGCAGGGTTCGCGCAGCCTTGGCCAGCCGCACTTGAAGACGAAGAGCGCGTGTGGATTTTACACGCGGGCAGGATTCACGCAGCCTTGGCCAGCCGCGTATGAAGACAAAGAGCGCGTGTGGATTTACACGCGGGCAGGAATCGCGCAGCCTGGGCCAGCCGCGTGTGAAGACAACGTGCGCGTGTGGATTTACACGCGGGCAGGGTTCGCGCAGCCTTGGCCAGCCGCACTTGAAGACGAAGAGCGCGTGTGGATTTTACACGCGGGCAGGATTCACGCAGCCTGGGCCAGCCGCACTTGAAGACGAAGAGCGCGTGTGGATGTTACACGCGGCCAGGATTTACGCAGCCTTGGCCAGCCGCGTATGAAGACAAAGAGCGCGTGTGGATTTTTACACGTGGGCAGGATTCACGCAGCCTGGGCCGGCCGCACTTGAAGACGAAGAGCGCGTGTGGATTTTACACGCGGGCAGGATTCACACAGCCTTGGCCAGCCGCGTATGAAGACAAAGAGCGCGTGTGGATTTTACACGCGGGCAGGATTCACGCAGCCTTGGCCAGCCGCGTATGAAGACAAAGAGCGCGTGTGGATTATCACGCGAAGGGATAGCTCCAGGAATCAGCGTGTGGCGGAACACACGCTATCGAAGGCCCAAAAGTAGCTGTAGGAATATACCAGGATGTAGATCAGAGGTTCAGCTACACGACGCCAATAGAGACGATCAGAAGCAGCGAGTGAAGTTTCTACGCTGCTTAAATACGTGATACCGTAGTTCACGTGACGAAGCAAAAGTCACGTGAAGTTAGCGACGTGAAAAGTGTAAACGTCGTTTTCCCGGTAACGTATCGAATAGCCTCCATTTGGAGTAGAACGGTCTAGCTGTTCTACGAGCGTAGCGTCCAGCATGCATGACATTCAGAGATTAAACTTAATTGATTGTTATTGTCTGAAAGTGTTTTAAATCATGGGATTACAAATGAATTGCTTTCAAGGGTTTATAATGTGTTATGTGGCAACAGTAACAAAACAAGTGGTATTTTATATACCTGTTATTTTTTAAATATTGAATTTGGGTTTACCATAAATGTGTTGTGTTCATACATAAATATCAAATAAAAAAAACAAATATGTTCATACAATTTGGAATTTACAAAATTTACAAAATAATATATACATAACATATATATATATATATATATATATATATATATATATATATATATATATATATATATGTCTATATATATATATATATATATATATATATATATATATATATATATATATATATATATATATATATATGTCTTTGTCACAAAGACACGGAGGAAGAAAACCGCACTCCAAGCGAGGTCGGCAGGTCCCATAAAAAAATAACACAAACTCAAAACCAAAATCAAGACGAGTTTTAATAGGTGGCATCAAAAAATATATGAAAGGCAAAAAGCACACAACAAGGCATAGCAGGACGCCAGAGCAGTGTCCTGAACGACGCGTTTCGCGCTCCTCCGAGCGCTTGGTCACGTGATATATATATATCAATTAATTGCAATGTTTTTAAACATCATTCGACATAGGGCCGCTGGACCTCATTACACGGTTTGTGCCAAATAATCCGGGAACCGCGCGCAATTAACATATGTGCAGTAACGGCAAGGGACTGCGTGATTCTGAGGAATGCGAACCCTTCGGTTATTCCCCCTTGTGGAGTCCTCTAGAACTCCTCAGGGAAATGCCACTGCATTTGGGATGAACGTACGAGTTAGTATGGCACCTGGTACCGCCATTGTGTGGAGCACATTCCCCACACACCAAAGCAGGCAGTGGCACACACAGTGCATGAGTTTCAGATCTGGAACTCGCGCTGTGGCCGAGTGAGAAATCGTCCTGGGACTCATTTAGAGTTTGGCAGATGCTAAAATCCGCTGGTGTAAGACGCCTACTTCAAGTTTGCATTACGCCGGCTTTAAACCGGAATTCCGGCAGCGGAAAATCCACCGGTCCTCGTTCCCACGCCTGGAGACCAGGGGTGTTGCTAGGTCTGGGAACGATCCAGGACTATGCTAATTTTACCCGGGGCTATAGCCCCCTCTTACTCCCCCCCTAGCAACGCCTCTGCTGGAGATCAGCAGATTTTCCCCCAACTTTCCTCCGGTGCTATTCTGGTGTAATGCAAACTTTAAATAGGCCCCTATCTGCTGGTGGAAACCCGGTGGATTGTAGCATTCGCCCAACTCTAAAGGAGGCCCGTGTATCCTGAAATACCAGATGATGTGCTACTACTGTCCAACCCGTACTGAGGCCCCGTGTATATTAAATATTAAAGTTTTCCATCTCAGGTTTTGGGAATGTTCGCTGATTATTTTCCAGAGCAGATTCAATGCAGTCTAAACATCCATGTGATCCAAACTCTGATTAGGTGGTTTTTTAGGAATACGAGGTGCTTATATGTGTTTCCGTTACCACCATACCTAGCGCCTTGGTATTCTGCATACTTTCTGTTTTTAAAATGCCAGCTATGATTTGGGATTTTATTGGAAGAACTAGAGGTAAACTGCCCACATTTACCCCAGGTAGTACTTCCTATGCACCCAATGCCATAATAACCCCATGTAAGGCCAACGTCAAATGAGGTCTAGTGGTAAGTGTAAGGAGCATATACCGCATGTTTCACTGTTGCCCTAAGTGACTGTATAATACACTCGTAGATGGCTTGAACTAACAGGATATAACAATTCATAAATGAGCACCACACACCATGGGTATTAATAAGCAGCGCTCAGATGCCTGAGGTTTCGTGGCGCTTTATAAATGCATTATCATTACCTTTTTACCAATGGCAAAAGCTGTATTTCATTTTGGCACGTATCTAGCACCCGAGTCGTTTGCCACACAGCTGGAAATGGTGTGTCTCGTGATTCAGTGAGTTCCAGAACAAAACGTTGCATGACAGAACCCCCACATGCATTCTGCGTGACTAAAGCCAGCACCGCACGTTCTAGAAGGAACGAGCTGTGTGTGCCAGGCATTGGGATGGTGCGGTTTATTAATGAGCATTTATCCTCAGCCCCCGCGTGCTGATTATTTCTCGGTTTTGCGGGCTAATGTCCCTGAAAAACAACAGGGACCTATATGCACTAGAGCTGCGGCCCGAACAGGTTATCGCACTCTGAACAAAAGCGGGAATACAGATCGCTCAATGGCTTTGACTACGCAGCTTTATACATAGCACCAACACAAATATCCCAGAAGGTGTAAGTGCTTCAAAACTGGAAAACACAAGGGGGTAGGTGTGCGATTCAATACATATATAGACTTGCGACTGCAGAAAAAAGCAAAACATCAGTGAATTCGCGAAGTATGGACAAACCCTCAGCCTCGTTTTTAGTTTTGGCTGTTAGGTGTCGTTAAAAGCGCCACCTACAAGCCCGAAATATTGCATTGGAGTACAGCTAGGAGAGTTGTCATATGAGGAGGCAAAATAGGGGGGGGGGTAGAGGGGAGGTCTGGGAAACTCTCTACCAGCACGAACACAGCCCATTGACTTGTTCTTGGGTGGATGACCCCTGGGAGAGTCTCAACCAAGTCTTTAGCTCACTGTTCTTTTCACAGAGAAGAAATATCCCCACACATCAGTCTTTGTCCTGCCCAGGGGCAGTCCAGCACCAAAATGCTTGGCAATTCTCCTCTGAACAAGAGTACCACAGCAACCCTATACATGTGTTTCAGCCTAGTTGGGCATCATCAGTGAGGTGAAGCTGTGTCTCTCTAAGAGCAGTGAGCAAGGGGTCCACGTCTGGAGTCGCCTGGTAACTTAGGCTGAGACCCAAAGTTAATTGGTATGCAAAACAAGGAGGGGGCTCTGGGAAACTCTCTACCTGCACAAACACAGCCCATTGACTTATTCTTGGGTGGTCCTATGAGGAGGGCACAACACGTCTAGGTCTTGTTTGGTTATTTATCCCCATTGACTTCCCATTGTCATGTAATCTCTATGGTGATTTCCACCCAATTCTGGCCCCTCTCTGCCCAAAACACTTGCTCACGGGATCTCTTTGGGCTATCGTATCAAGCCATAACATCATTCTTTGCACACAAAGTGCCTGACTTTTATTTAAAGGTAGTCTTCAGAGAAATCATGGCTTAATTGGAGCAATAAACACGCTACTGGTGTAATAAAATTGTCTTAAAAACGTCTGCCTTCAGCCACTTGAATTATAAGCCATGTGCATCCTTCACTGAAGTCTTGTTAAAACAAGCATTGGCAAAGCCAACAGTTGTGGTTTGTTCATTAGCATTAGACAGGCATTCGCCATGTACTGCTATTAAATGTCCAGGTACTCAAACCATTTTGCAACTGCTGCCATTGATGAGTAGTTGGTACCATTACCACATTGCCTGTCAAATGCCTTTCCCACGCCAACATTAAAGCCAACACTGTTGTCATTGCCAATACTTGTTTTAAATTTAGTAGCAAGTAGCATTGATGACTAACAATATTTTCTGGCAATCGCAAACAGTGCCGGTTGAGAAGAGAACACAGTCAAAGGCCTTCTGTGGACAGAAAGTGAGTACACATTAATCGGAACACACACCACAGGGACGATAATGGAATGAAACTGGAGGGCGAAAAGGCCTTTCACTTTTTATATCTGAATTTGGCGCCCAGACAATGGAGCCCACCCTTTGAATCTGACAAAGAAATGTTAACCGCTTTTCTGAAGTGGTCATAGAGGGTTTCTGTTCTCCCGCTGACAGCCATTTTGTGTTCTGCTGTGCAAAGGCCACTAAACATGTCCTTGATGATGCGCAGCAGCACACACATGCATTGCTCAATTTAAGATTCTGCCTCAGAATCAAGGTGCAAGCTTTGGCCACGGTCAATGCACATATTAAATATCAAAGCCACAAGGTGAGCATTATGTTAATCTATAATCCATCAAGAAAGAAGTTAAACATGTTGCTACCTGTGAAGAATAAAATATACTTTTCCAATCATTTCTCTTATTGCTTATACTATATTAATTGTTGGATTTAATAAGTTCACCTGGTGCACATAATTACACCATTTAAAACTGCATGTGCCCTAAGAAACGTCTGTACCATTTTGCTGCATGAATGCTTTTTTTGCTGAAATGCTGAGGCAAGTTTTATCATCTCCAGGTAAGGGGGGCACTTTCATATGAGTTTTTTGCCGAAAATGTTCAGCCGAAAAAACTCATCGAAAAATATGGCAGGTGGATAAGGGGATATATGGGAGCAGCGGTTATGGGGTATGGGGAATAGGGACTAGATAATAGAGAAAGAGGTTGGGGCGAACGCCCCCAAATAAAACATTAATAAAGAACCGTTCATACATTGAAAGGACATAAGAGATTCCAGGGCAATGAACTGAAAATCCTTGTTGAGAACGTCTGCGGTCTATGCAATAAATCATTTGGCAATTGTGCCCAAAGGGTGTCATAGAACGCCAAAAGGGCCACATGGCAAGCATTCAGGAACATACTGGTGGACCCCCCATTGGAGTTCCCAGTAGAGTCACTTTTCTCAGATTGCAGTTAGACAGCAGTGCTGCGAATGCCAGACTCGTAGATCCTGCTGCTACCGGCATGAAAGTGAGGACTGATGTTATGACCCGGTCTGGGTCACAGTGATATAAACAGGATACAGTTGCAGGTATGCTTAATGGTTGCTTTATTCAGATTCTTCAGTTACAGGTACAAATCAGGTCTCATCAAGTACATAAGGAGATACGAGGAAATCATGAGGGAAACCCACTGGCTCCCACCACCCAGGCTTCCTTAGATCAACTGCCTGGGTTAGAACCCATTCATACACAAACACTCCAAGCTAGCTCATGCATTCCACAAATGACATCACCACATACATACAGCATTCAGAAGGTGAAACCATAGAAAGGAAGGCTGATCCTAACACCTCCTTCCCTTATAAACCATAGAAAGGAAGGCTAATCCTAACACCTCCTTCCCTTACAAACCATGGAAGGAAAGATTAATCCTAACATGAAACCATAGAAAGAAAGGCTGATCCTAACACCTCCTTCCCTTATAAACCACAGAAAGGAAGGCTAATCCTAACACCTCCTTCCCTTACAAACCATGGAAGGAAAGATTAATCCTAACAACTGAACATCAGGTAATGGGGAGGCAGAATGAGATGCCAGGATGCCCCTGCCTGTCCCACAATGATCCGCAAGTCCAAGTTCAAGGGAGAGCAAACACGGTGCCCTGGTCTGAAATGAGTCACCCTTGGCTATAAATACAGGGGTGGAGCCATTACCGAAACATGACCCCTTATCCCCATATATAATATTAACCACAGTTGGGCTTGTTACGAGCAATCTACTTTTTGAAAAGTAACATTGTTTGATAAAACTGTGAGCACATGTTTCTTCAAATATACACATATTTTTAGTTTTGCTGTGATGGCAACAGTGAAACATGGACTACCCTGCTTGATACTGTCACTCTGGCCCCACCTCATGCTGATGTAGAGGAGCAGAGGTATACATCCGCAGGAGATCCCGCCCCCACTACCTCCTTTGGATTAGAGACATGAGACCGTGCCTTGCCTGACACCAGCTATTGTGCCAATACCGCAGAGAGAATTTGTAAGGAGATACCCACTGAGACAACCCTATCAAATGTATCCTTGAATTGATGACAACCTCAAGGAGGAACTCCCTGAAGGAATATGAGAAAGAGCAAAGAAAATGAACTAATGATGTTCTAAGAAAGTGTGCATGATGTCCTGAGATACTGATTGAAGACAATGTACGGATCCTAGAGGACACATGACATAGTAAAGAATAGAGAGAACTATCAACGTGGAAAAAAGAAGATTACATGTTCACAAAGTGCTGCAAAAACAGGAGTTCATAAATGTACAGATGCTGAAACACACGATACATCAAGTCATTGTATAAGATAGCTATGGGTAGTGAATAGAATGCAGGTGAAGCCGCCATTGTACAGAAACTGGACATTGGTATCATGAAATAAATAAGCAAGAAACCATGAAGGGGGAATGGAAATCTGTGTCGCAGTAAATTAGCAGGCTGGTGGAGCTGCGTTGCGAGGCTGTCTGGCCTGAAGTCGAGCTCTTAGATAGCGAGGTGAGCTATCTACCCTGAAGAAGAATGAGTGTGCGGAGGATGAATCTTCTCACGTTAAGGCATAAGAACGAACACAAAGGATGCCAAATTGGAATTCATTTAGAGCATTTAAAAACTGCAAAATGGACCATATCGTGGTCTCTTATCATGTGAGCCAAGGATGGAAAGAGAGCTTGAACTTAGAGTTCCAGACACAATAGTGAGTGCCCTCACTCCCCTGCATTACCAAGACAAGAATACTCTGCAAGGCCAAGTACAAAGACAGTTTCATGGCAGACGGCATGGGTGATCAGAGATGCTGGGCTAATTGGTTAGTGAGGGAGCTTAACGTCCTATGTCCCTGCACCTGGGTCTGGGCGTACATACTGCTAAATTAACCAAATGGTCCAGACATGACACTAGTGGGCCAACCAATTGTATTAGTCCGTATAATGAAAGACTGTATAGTTTAGAAGATCAATGAAGCACGGTGTGACGAGTGTTTCTGAAATGACATGTTTGAAGAGGTAGGCATGAGATGTCCGCCTGATAAAGGACAGCCAATAACAATTCTAGCTCCCACACGATTGTATATCTAGATGTTTCCCTTAACCAATCCCGACCCATGATAGGTTTTTCACTATTGCCACATATTGTGACGTCACTCTGACGATTAATTGACTATATGAAGTATATTTTTTGTGGAAATCAATGAGAGACTGAGCGTACGTCCATTGATGTTTGTTGTAAACACCTTGTTCTAGATATTTTTTTTATAAACCAGTAACTTGCCATCTTCTTCAGTTTGTCCAGTTTGTCTGGTGTAATCTGGCGTAATCCCATCCATTAAATATGCACGTTCCAAAGGGCCATAAACTCACTGACCTTGCTAACGTCTTTCTTAACTAGCCAATACAACTGGTGTGCTGGTTCAATAATAAGCAATGACACACCAACCGCCCCTGTTCCCCATACTGACTTCACTTCCTCTTCTTTGGAACACACCTCCGTCCAACATCTCACACCCATCCCTCCCATTATCCTAGCCATCTAACACTCATCCATCACACTCAATCTCTTCTTTCCTGACCATGCCTTAGGCTTTTATTTCTCCTAGATGATGTCCCTGCAGTCATTGAAGGGTGACCTCAAATTCACTAACATCGCCACGATGCAAAGCCCTTCGACCACAGCTGGACTCTACACTCCTACCACTCCTTGGGTAATCTATACAATCTCCTTACCCACAACCATGGCAGTTCACTAGATCTCATCTTTCAATCGTATTCACTTCACTCCTCTGCTCTCCATTGACTCTTTGTCCTTGAAACATGCATGTATCAAATTCATAATTTCCATTCCCTCTACACTCTCTCTTCCTCCTCCATAATACATCAGTAAAATACATTTCCAGACAAACTCCACGATCAGCTGTCTTGATAAAATAAGGATCTACTGAAAGCGCTTTCTTCTCCAGATGCTCACTCTATTTAAATTGCCCTTGCAGAGTTCAACACAGCTCAGACTGCCACCTTCAAGATACACAACTCACTCTTTCATTGCCTCTAGTCATCAACCATGGTTCTCCCCAGCCATTCAATACCAGAAGAAAAAATGTGCCCTCTCTTGCACTGTTGGTCTAAAGCTCACATGCAAGAACTGTCTCTTTGTCCTCACTGATGGCCCAGACCACTCGCTGCATGAACCAATGGAAGAGGATGCCCATGCCAACAACACTGCACCAAGCAGACATGCAGGTGCCCAGTGGTTGAGAGTGAGCATTTCTGCAAGTGGAAGCAGGGAAGCATGGGACGGTTGTGCGCATTTGATACCTCAATCTTGTTAGTGCCACAGAGACACGTGTGCTGTCAGGGCATTCTGTTCAGGAGGATTCCTGTCAGATGTTCAGGGTAGAACCTTTCAACATATTGGAAGAAGTCCAAAAAGGAGCCAGGAAATCAAAGACAAATACATTGCACTGTGTTTAAACTGAGACTTCAAATTGTGGAGGTACTTTTACATGCTAATGCTGTTTCTAATTTACTTAAATGTCTGCTGGAGTTCCCCCTCCTGTCTGTGATGCTACGATTTTGACTTTTCAATCAATAATACATTTATTCGGATAAAATCCATCAAACATAAAATAATAAAACACAACATTAATACCAATAAAGCTCAATATGAATCAAAAAACATGTCTAAGACATCATAAACAAACATATACAATAAAGACTTAAAAAACCTCTTCATAAGTAAAAATCCATTCAGATTTGAGTCAAAATAATGCTTGCTTGTCAGGCCCTCCAAAGATGAAAACACCAGGCTACAGCACATGGCTCTGCCTGAAGCAAAAACGTTAAAGCTGGTGAAATTCCCCTGTTTCAAGATTAATGACAATAATGGGGCTCATTACGGGTATGGTGGTAAGTGATAACATTGGAGGTAACTGGGTTACCTCCAATTTGTCCACTATGCCAAATTATGAGTTTTGACTTTGAGTGGTAGATTTACATCCGGCAAAACCCTGGAGGTAAATCTTGCCACTCAATGGCCAAAAATCTGCAAAATTGGTGGAATTACCATCATGGTAATTCCACAAAAAAAGCCCCATTGGGTATTTACACCGCTACCAACACTTGTTATCAGGCGGAAATTCCGCCTGACCAAGTGGCGGTAACGATAAATCTGTTTGGTGGTATTTCAAAGGAATTTCCTCTGAAAACCCTCCAAACTCGTAATGAATTATGTCTGTTTGACTTTTACAAATCTAACTGCTAATTTTTCTTTCCTTGTTTTTCTCAGACTAGGAAACAAGGCAGGAGGATTCTACCTGTCTTCTCGCTTAGCTATTGACTTCCAATATTTCATCTCAGACCTCATGTACTCAGGAAGTTTTAGGCAGTGGCGCATTTTGACTTCCATAAAAATGGACATGCCTCCAAAATGGAATGACTCACATTTAATGAATTCCTACTTTATAAACCTGTAGGCCCCTTGTGTGAACACAAATTCAGCATTTTCTATCTGCACTCCTGCCCGTAATATTTGCAACCAATCTGGATGAGTGTGGGATACCTGAGCACCGAGGATGTGTAGGGTGGCACAGGGTCCCTGGAGTGGTCCTGGAGGAAGGAGGCAAAGGAGATGCCACACTCTGTGGTGGAAGATCCTGATACATGGAGAAGGTTGTCACATGCCAGGGTACAGGCTTGGTAAGCCTCATGCTTACAAATCACTGAGAGTACCACGGTAAGTTAACCAAACTCTATCTAAGGCCAGTCCACCTGGCTAATGCACTTTTGGGTATATTATGCTTCTTCACAGCTCTAAAAGTGGAGGCTTATGAAGTCATTCTTGAGCGAAGGTTAGCTTGGTAGAGTTCTCTGCAGGGTTTCTAGAGGGCTTCCAGGGTGAGAGCCGTGCATCTTTTGGGAATTTATTTCTGCATTCTTTATGCTTGTAGATCGATTGGGCAATATTCTTGACATTACCTGGATCAGGTTTCACTCAGTGATCTATTGGTACTCTAGGCCTGTGCACACGAAGGCTTGTGAAACAAGGACAGATTGCATTTAATTGAATGTGTTGCTTCATAAAGACTAGGTGGTGTGGTCTGACCTCTTAACGTTCAGACAGAATCTTGATTATTGTATTACCTCTTCTGCAATAATGTGGAATAGTGCAGGAACGTGTTGTTCCAGCTGTGAGGTGGATGGCCTATCCCTAGAACCCAGTGATGTCTTAATTGTCAACAGTATGCTTAAGAAGGAGTGTTGTGATGCCTTTCACTCACAGAATTAAGTATCACCAAAGCACTATATCATGACTGGCATACATTATAATCCAGTGTCCACCTAAAAGATAAAGATACACATTGCCAAGAAAAAGTTCCAACTGAAAGCTAAAATAAAACATTTATTTAAGTCTTATGTCAAAAAATATCTGTGGCACATCAATCATCATATAGACCGGTTTCAGCTATGGGTATCCGCAGAAATATTTGAATGCAACATCACCTAATGAGAAATTATCACATATCTTTGTTTGAATTGTTTAGGGATTTTTTTTTCATTTGTATTAATATATAGGTGGATGGTGGGGTAAGGGCATAGGTGAAGGTAGGGGGAAGTGGAGGCAGCGGTGGGGTCTCCCCGCGCATTAATTAAAAGAGATTGACCCCAAAAATGTGGTAATTTCTCATTAGATATTTTGTTTCGATCATTTCATGGACAACCTCAGCTATGCACCATTAAACAGCTTTCGTTAGAAAATCACTTCAAATGGTAACCCATACACATGATGAATTCATCAGTAGTAACCAACGCTGACATTCATTCACTTCACTGAGTAGGTAGAAAACCCTACCATGGTGAATTGAATTCAATGGATCCACTACTGATCCCACATCTAACACAATGTATTGTGATAAAACACATGTGACCACAAACGTCCCACACGGCTTTATTATACCTGTAAGGCTGGCTTTAAACACATTTTCAATGAGAGCTGTAGGGGAGGTTATGAGCTAAACAATTTGGGCAGAATGATCTGTGTGTAGTGTAGTACCTGGGTTACCAGGATTTAGTATTGGGGACAACAAGGGGGTTGACATTGGTTACTAACAATTAGTATAGGGGTGAATTAGGTGGGTTAGATTTGTTAGCCCACAGGCTCTGAGTGTACTAATATTGCAGCAGGTGCAAGAACACTTTCACTGTTCATCGCCAGTTTCAGAAAGTAATGCTTAATTGGAAGCTGAACAGCAGTGCTTCGCAAGGCAGAGCCTGCAGTGTAACAGAGCGATGGGCCTTGAGAATAAACGTTCATGGAGCAGGAAGAGAAAGGAAGATGCAACATTATTAGTATACAGAATATTGTACAAAGGTCATTGAAGCCGGGGCTGTATAATTCCACAAGCAGAATCAGAGGGGGCAGAAATGGGTGCTAGAAGGTTCTGGCACGTGCTATGACAGGTGATGGGTGGCACCACGGAAGATGCTGGGAATGATTTGATTGTCAATAAGTCATACTTGATAATCCGACATGATAATTCATTGTGAAGATGGCTCCCATCCACGGTGAACCTTACTATGCTTGCTAAACCTAACTGAAACATATTTTATTCTAAAATGAAAAGCTTGAAATGGGGCTCCCTATTGGATACATGTCCTTGATTCACAGCAAATACAATACTGAAGGTTGGGGAGACAAAGAGTACTGCATTTTTCTCCCCTCTGAAAAGATGCACAGCTGTGTTTTCTCACGTTAGTAGCCAGTTTATAAGTGGTCTCTTTTCACTTGTTTCCTTTTTGTAATTGTTGTGAGATAATGAAAACTCTGAAGTCTGATGTTTATTTGATCTACTTCAAAAATAATTATGACTATTTCTCGTATGGAAGCAAAGAACGGAAATCTCCTGTTATACCATTGTTTATCTCACTTTTTAATTTTATGCTGCACATTTATCATGCTCGGTTGAAAGGTTGCTCTTTCGCAAGTAGGAAATATAAATGTAACACATGAGCATTTGTTTGAATGTGTATCTATATTTTCTTCACATGAACGCTGTTTCATTTGACGATTTCTAAGGATATAGCGATACAAAAAGTGAACAAGTACAATTTCCTGTTTCTCTAGCTGGTATATTGTAATGCCATGAAGAGAAAATAAGCTGTAATCTGATTGTAGTGTCACAAAGCCTGAAAGTGTACTGCTGAGGGGTCCCAGGAAGTAAACAAAGAACTTGACAAAACTTCCCTACACTTGTTGTGCATTTGCGGTCCCTACAGCAGTCACTGTAGTGAAATGGTCAGCTCACGCAAACAATACAGGTCCAATTGCATATTGTAACAGCGCAGCAGATTTGGTAGCAAAAGAAACAGCTTCTTTAGAAAATTTCAATGTCAAAGTGTCCTCTGAATTCTCCTTGCAAAAAGGTCCCTTACAATCCACTTGCCCTAACCCAGAAAATTGAATTACAAGCATGAGCTCCCTGGCAGGAAAAGGAGTTATGAATGAAGAGGGGATGTTCCGTTTACCCTACAGACCTCATATGGAGGCAAACCATTTCAGGGAAATCAGTTATGCCCCAAGAACTGCTCACCCTAGCAGTAGAACAGTTGCACATTGCCTCATACACATCTCTCACACAGATTTGCAGTAGGAGTGGTTCATTCCAAACCTCCAAGAGCACATTATGGAATTCATATCAAATTGTATTACTTGCCAAAGGTACACTACTGGTTTCACTCTTAGGACAATGAATACAACATTGCCCCGCCCCTCAGGACAATTTCGACACCTACACAATGACTATGTGGACATGGTTGAAAGGGTTCCATGTAATAATGTCGCCACAAAAATCTCGCCATGCAAAAATATCGCCGAAAAATGGCAGTTTTTTGTGGCGACATTATTGCATGGAACATGCGGGGAACACCCCCGCAACCTCCAAACTTTTTTTCTTGTTTTTTTTTTTTTTTTTTGCACCTGTCTCCATATATATGGTCACCCATATAATATCGCCACAACCTTTTCCCGGCGATATTATTTACGGCGACCATATATATGGAGATAATATTACCGGATACCGTTGAAAGGTGCAGTACATTTGGTTATCTAATTGTTGGGTTTTGCTATTCTCCCGATGGCTTGAAGCAAACCCCTCTGTCTATCCTGATGCTAAATCAGAAGCCATAATTGTAGTCCGAGAAGTGTTTTCCTGATGGGGAATATGTGATGTCATCAGATCAGATAACCGGACACACTTCTTCTTGCGATGTTCAAGGAAACATGTTCCTTATTAGGAATAAAACACAAATTGTGCTCCTTTTATCACTCACAGGCCAACGGAATAGTGAAGCACTCAGTGGGTTCTTGAAACAAAGGCTTGCAAAACTGAGTGACACACTGCACAAGAATTGGCTGCACTGTTTGCCACTTGCTCTTTTCGTGCTGCAAAATCAGCCAGGGTCAGATGATCATCTCACCCTGCATGAAATAATCATGGGCAGTAGGCTGCACAATCCCCTCACAACTGCATGCAATGCCCCTGATGCATATACTTGTGCTGAACGTATTGGGGAAGAATTGCAGGGGTTCTGTAGGGGCTTGACAAAATCTGTCAGATTTAAATCTCGCCAGGTTGGGACCCATCGCAATAGCCATTATACAATGGTAGACGATTCATCACCACCACCACAACAGTCATCACAGTGTCAGCAGCTACAGCTCTTTCCAGGGGATCATGTGTTGGCTCAGAACTTTATTCACAAGTGAAAAGACCCTAAATTCATTGGAGCTTACACAATGATTTACACGACTCCCACAGCCGTCAAAATATCGGGACAGAAGACATGAATCCACCTGAGCAATGTCTCGAATAACAAGAGTTCCTTCACCCCATCCAACACCAGGAGGAAGAAGAGGAAGGAATGACAAGGGGAGTATCAGCCATTTGGGTGACTAGACATTTCACAACAACATCAGGGAAACAAAGATGAACTTAGAATGTGCATGCCTTATTTTGTTTTTCTCTTTTGTATCATGCTGTATTTTACGTGTTTTACTCCTCCAAATGGTGGGTCTTATAATGTTACTAACAGTGAAAATAAATCAGCAAATATGAATGTTTCTATGACAAGAATCACGATGGATATTTCTAACCCAATTGTTATCTTTATATATAAATCTTAATGTGTGTATGATTGTCCGGCTATATAAATCCACCCCGCTTAAGCCAGTGCTACCAAATTTTGCATGGATTCCTCATTTGTCTGTGGAAAGATTGTTGTCTGTGTTTGGATGCAAACAATTTACTCCATAGACACCCTCATTTACTGATGCTCACCCTTATTCACTACAGTAGGTACTAGAAGGAGGCAGAATACAGATACGTGTCAAATCTGGGAAATGGCAAAGTTATAGTTTACTTAAGTTTACTTCTCATGAAGAGCGCACCAACAATCAATTTTTCTTTGATATTTTATGCTGGAGCCATTGAGTCACTGAAGCATGCCTCCCAAAAAACAATCATCATTTGGATGCAAAGTGAAAATCAATATCAAGAGCTTCTGAAACACAACAACAAACAGCAGCACGGCTTGCAGACTAGGAGAGAAGAGCAACTTTCTCCAGGGCAAATGTGATGCCAGGCCAAACTGAATCAAAACTTGCTGACATGAGAACAAGAGCAACACCGTCCAGGGCACATGAAACACCAGAGAAAACTGAAGTAAGACTTGCTGACAAGAGGACAAGAGCAACATCCTTCAGGGCACATGACATACTAGAGCAAACTGAAGCAGGACTTGCGGATAAGAGGACAAAAGCAACATCTTTCAGGGCACATGAGACGTTAGAGCAAACCAGAGCAAGACTTGCTAAAATGAGGACAAGAGCCACTTCCTCCAGGGCAAATGAGACACCAGACCAAAATGAAGCATGCCTTGCTAACATGAGGACAAGAGCCACAACCAAAAGGGCAAATTATATGCAGAGGGATTTAAAAAGAGCAGAATGTTCTTAGGATGTAAATCACAATTACCATCTGCATCCAAATGTTGCAATTGGAAGTCAAACTAACTCCTCTCTGCCCTCCTCCTGATCCTTTAGGAAGATTTATGTTGGGGACCACACCTACATCAAAACATTTCCTGGAAAACATCAGAAAGAACAATTGATGCTTTCAAATGACATCTTTTGGCACAACTCAGGAAATTCGAGAACCTGGCTTTATGCCAAATTTCAAAGTGCAGGGACAAGTCTATCATCTAGCTGGATCTTTACTCCCACCTCCAAATGAAAAGCCAAAATCTCTCTAAATCTTCTTCATGGGTGGGACGACAAAGGAGGCAAAACAGAGGTGTTACATTGCTGATGTTCCCCATAACATTGTTGGGACTTGCAACAATTTCTCCATGAAAACACTGCCTATGTTCAGCTATTCAAAACAGCACTGGAACAAATGCCCACAGATGATTACAAAGTTTTGATCAGAGTGGACAAAACCCCAAGGGGAGAACATAAAATAAGGTACAATGCTCCTACCATTGACAAAGTTGCCATTATTATGGTGGGTGATGGATTTGAAGGCTGTGACATTGTCCTTCAGAATCGAAACAACAACCTTCAAAGAGTCACAGAAACACATTGATCATATGATGCCCTCCAGTATCCCATCATATTTTGGAAAGGCGAAGATGCCTATCACTTTGGCATACCACAGACAGATCCAATTACAGGCAACCCTCTTGCAGGGAAAAAAAGGTCTCTGCTATGGACTTCTAAGCTCACAGAATCATGACACGAGTTGGAGTGGTGAAAAATATTCTCAAATGTCGCTAGATTTTCTATCAGTTCATTGTTGACATGTTTGCCAAGATCAAAAGTGAAAACTTGGTTTACATATGCATCAATCAAAAAAAGCTGTGCGTCGATGACTACATTCACATCAAAGATGCCATTGCCAATTATGTCAAACCCAATGACTTGGGCAAAATAGTTATTTTGCTAGCAACCTTCATGGGCAGCCCAAAACACATGTATGAGTACGCCCAAGATGCAATGACATATGTCAGGAACTACGAATGCCCTGACCTTTTCATCATCTTCAATTGCAATCCTCTTTGGCCAGAAAACCTAACAAATCTTTGGCCTGGCCAGTCGGCAGTTGATGGTCATGATGTGGTTGCTCGACTTTTCAAAAGAACACTGGCTAAATTGATGGATGTCATCACAAAATGCAAAGCCCTCGGGGACACTCAGTGCTGGATGTAATCCATTGAATGGCAATAGAGGCCTTCCCCATGCCCACAACCTAATTTGTCTGATAGAAAAATCAGACCAACATAAATTGACCAAGTCATCTCTGCAGAACTACCAAAGAACATGTTTCATGACCCATATGGAACTCTGAACAAAAATACTGCCTGTCTGGTTGATGGAAAGTGTCCCGAAAAGAACCCACATGACCTGATCCAGGAAAAACAGACTGGAGATGATAGATACCCTTTGTACAGATGACAAAAACCTGAAGATGGTGGTTTCACTGCAAAGATCAAAATGCTGGTTGGAACGTCCTATCAGGAGATTGAGATTGACAACAAATGGGTGGTTCCTTATACACCTCTGTTGCCAAAAAGGTTTCAATCTCACATCAATGTTGAATCTTGCCAATCGGTCAAATCAATCAAGTACATCTGCAAGTATGTTAACAAGGGCAGTGACCGAGCAGTTTTTGAGCTTCAAAAAAGTGGAGCAAATCTGGGTGAGGTTTGCACATTTCAAATGGGGAGGTACATAAGCAGCAATGGGGCAGTGTGGAGGATTGTAAGCTTTCCCATTCATGAACACTTTTCTACCATTGTTCATCTTAGTGTCCACCTAGAGAATGGACAAAGAATTGACTTCAACCAAGACAACTTGTGCCAACAAATTGAGAACCGACCAAAGACAACCGTAACTGCTTTCTTTGAACTTTGCCAGATTATATTTTTACAACTACCATTCTGTACAGCGACATTCTTTGGTAATACACACAGAATCCATCTCAAAAAGCATTTCAACGTCGCAAGCAAAAAGCAGATGTTGAAGGCTACCCTGGAGTGAAATCTACAGAGGCTCTCCGTCGTGTCTACACAGTACATCCATCAAATGCAGGATGCTTCTTTTTGAGAATGCTACTTCATGTTGTCGGAGGACCCACATCATTTAAAGATTTGAAATCAACCAATGGTCAGGTGTGTGAAACCTTTAGAGAGGCTTTCCAGAGAAGGGGACTGCTCGTTAATGACCAACATTGGGACAAGGCTATGGAGGAAGCAAGTGCCACACACTCACCAGATCGTGTGAGACATCTCATTTGCATTCTGCTGACCATATGTTCCATTTCAAATCCACTCTCTCTGTGGGAAAAATACCAAGAGAATCTCAGTGAGTACATCCTTTTGCAACTCAGAAGACAAAACCCACCACTGCAAATCGATTTCTCTGAAGTCATCTTTATGAAGGCACTCATTGTTAAGGAAGACATTTGCCACTCAACGTCCAGAAAAGGTCTTTGCTAACTTGGACTACCAACTCCACTGGGAAGTGTCAACAATCTCCTTTCCACAGAAATTCTGTGTGGGACAAATTACAACACTGACACATTGGAAGAATTTGTTGCCACAAACGAACCACACTTGGTACCAGACCAAAGAACAGGCTATTTCGACGTCCTAAATGCCATACAAGCCAAGAAAGGTGCCATTTTCTTTCTTTCTGCCCCTGGAGGAACGGGAAAGACCTTTATATTAAACTTGCTATTGACGACGATTCGCCAGCAAAAAGGAATTTCTCTGGCCGTAGCTTCCTCTGGTATCGATGCCACACTGCTGGTAGGTGGTCGAACAGCACATTCAACCTTCAAATTACCTCTAAATTTAGCTCACAGAGAAGAGCCAGTTTGTGACATAACCAAAGGATCAGAACAAGCAAATGTGCTTCAAAAGTACTGTGTCATTGTTTGGGATGAGTTCACCATGTCACACAAGCAGGCCTTTGAAGCTCTGGACAGGACACTGAAAGACTTACAAGAAAACTAGTTATTGATGCGAGGAGCAGTTGTTGTTTTTGCAAGTGACTTTCGCCAGACTCTGCCTGTTATTCCGAGGTTAACACCCGGTGATGAACTCAATGCCTGCTTGAAAGCATCCTGTCTCTAGATATTTGCCAGGAAAATGTCCCTAACCAGTAACATGCGACTTCACATGTTGGGAGATGTTACAAGTGGCCAATTTTCTCAACAGTTGCCTCATTTGGGCGAGGGCAAAACTCTGTTAGACCCTGAAACAGGACTCATCACTTTCCCAAACAACTTTTTCAACGCCCTAAAGTCCATTGAAGAACTGAAATCAAATGTTTTCCCAAACATCCAGCTGAACTTTCAAAATCACAAATGGCTGTGTGAGTGAGCCAATCCTTCCTCCCAAAAATGTCAGTGTTAATGACATCAATGCTCAAATAGAAAACTTGCTACCTGGAGATGCCAAATGCTACAAGTCAATTGACACAGTCACCAAAGCAGCTCAAGCAGTCTTTTACCCAGCAGAGTTTTTTAATTCATTAGAGCCACCAGGTATCCCATCCCACAACCTGCTCTTGAAGATTGGGGGACCCATCATGCTCCTCAGAAACTTGGACCCACCAAAGCTGTGCAATGGCACTTGGCTCGGCATCAAAAACCTCTTTCCTCACATCATTGAAGCCACCCTTCTGACAGAGTCTTCAAAGACATACTCACGCCAAAAATTCCTCTAATCCCAACTGATGTACAATTTGACTTCAAAAGTCTGCAATTCCCAGTTCGACGTGCCTTTGCAATGTCAATCAACAAAGCCCCAGGACAGTCATTGAAGGTTGCTGGAATCAACTTGTGGGACCCATGCTTTGCTCATGGACAACCTTATGTTGCTTGCTCCAGAGTTGGAACACCAAATAATCGGTTCATCTTTTCTCCAGATGGAAAAACCAAAACCATTGTCTACCAAAAAGCACTTTTGTAACAAATTTCAATTCAAGTTTCTGTGATGTTTTTCAGAATTTTAAATGTTTTTATGTGTGAAATGAGAAAATACAATGTTTACAATAATCTATCATGCTATTTTTGGCAGTTATTTTCTTTTTATTTGGAAGGCAGGGGGTGAAACCTTACTGTTCTTCCATTACTTGATCATTTTTTGGAAAAGACACAGGAAACGCCGAGTACCCCAGCTAGTCCCAGATAAATAAAGAAATGTGCATCAACACTTAGAGGAAAACATGTGGTTTCGCCACATGCAGGTAGTGGGGAGAGAAAAATCGAGAGACCCCTGTTTTGTTTATTCATATGCAACAGCCACACCCAGGTTATTCGTACTTCAAGAGATGCCACCAGAGATAGCAAGTTGTTTAGTCCATCTAGTTTTACGTAGGGTGCGAGGAACAATGTAGGGAAATAAGGTCCAAGTGCAGTGGCTGGAAGTTAATCCAACAGTTTATGACGGCAATTAGGTATAACTGACAGCAACATATCAAAGAAGAGCACTGGAACAAATGACTGACATTCATGAGAAGCAAGTTAGGAAAAATGTGTTGATTTTCACAGCATCGACTGCATCTCGCTGTCCCAATAGTGCAGGGTAGAGCCAGTCTTCTTGTAGGGGAAACCTAGGTTGCAGATCAAATGTGCTGTTTTCTGTTAAGACAAATGGGTCAAAGGGCTGATTGGGTGCAAGGCAGGAGGAATGTTGACACTACCCAAGGGTGTGATCCAAAAAATAAATGAAACTTGTTCTACCCTGTGGACCAAGTATGTGAACAGCTTGACGTGGATAAATCAGCATGAACCTCTGATAAGAATTTTGAAACATACACGGCTTTCCTGTTGTGTCTTGACTGTCGTTTAGTCAGAAGAGACCTCTGTCCACAAGTGCCGCACAGAGAGAGTCCAAATCACTCCCTGTGCAACCCTTGAGGCCACAGGTGGGAGATGTTACTTCCGGAACCACAAACGTCTGGAGACCCCAAGCTACTGAAAAGAAAGCACTGATTAAGTACTAAGCAACACAGCAGTCACAGTGCAAAGCAATATCAACAAACCTGGAATGGGCTTACCAGAAAAGGGCAGAGATGGCGCTGCTGACCCTTTAGGAATGGGGTTCCGGGACTCACCAGGGCAGTGCTCCCTAACGCGATGTAACGAACCAATGAGACCAGTTAGTGGTATGGTAGTTGAGCCCACCTGATCCAAGGATCCAGATCCAGGTAAACAGAAAATTGTTGACAAGAAGACCAGAACAAAGTGCCAAGGGATAATCCAATTGCAATCCAAGAAACAGTCCGTGATCAGTTACCAGAGTTCATCCAAGAAGCCAGTAGCAATGGGAGATCCAAGAGTAGTCCTTATTCCAAGCCGAGGTCGTTATCCAGAAAGAACCAAATGCGATAGTATCCGAGACGCCAAACAGTGTTGAAACGAACAGCTCTGAAGCATCGAGTGTTTGGAGGAAGCTGTTTAAATACTGGCGCTACGGGACTACTTCCTTGTCACGTGACCCGCAACCGCATCACGTGAACGGGTTACTGAGTCACGTGAGCGGGAAGCACCAGTCACGTGACGCGGAAGCGAAGCGCAGCGCCGGTCTCTCAGGCGCCCAGGGATACGCCAGTGGAGCGGGCGTAAAAGCGAGTGTGTGACTTGATGGAACACTCGTGCTGGCACATGGGAAGTCGGGGGCTGTTCACGTGAGTCCCGGAACTGGACAGGGGAATGGGGCGGGGTTGAGGGACAAGGACAGGCTCGGGGAATACCAGAGTTGCCAGTGGATGTGTGCGTGAAATTTCCTTGTGTTTCAGAAACAATGGCAGCATTTTTGCAGTGAGTTCTCAGCTTTTCGGTGTCACAAGACTGACTGACTCTCTCAGCCGTTATTTTGCATTTGTAAAAAGTTGTGTTTTCTACAATTCGGTCCCTCTCATCATTGTTTGGATTTTCTTGAGGGTCTATCATTTTCGTCTATATACTTGGCATGTGTGCTTTTAACACACTTCCCGCTCTTTGTTCTTCTGGATAAACTTGCTGGTACCTTGTTGAAGGTTTGATATCAAGTTCATATTCCATTCTATCACCTTTGTCCTCCATGATATGATAAGATATGATATGATATGATAGTTTATTTATACCGTGTTTCCAAGCGCTTCAAGGCAAGGGAGGGAACAAGGGAAAATAAAATATCATTCTTACAGGCCATGAACAGTAAGTATGTGACATTAATTATCGTACTCGGCCTGATGACATTTCAGATAGTGCAAGTGTTAAGACATAGATAAGGAAGGGAGGGGGAGAGTGGGAAGGAAATGGAAACAGACAGGTGACTACCGTACTAGGCCTGAAAACATTACTGGTAGAGCTGGAGAAAAACAAAAGATCAGGTAGAGGGGTGCAGAAAGGAAGGGGAGGAACAAAACAAGTGACTATCGTACTAGGCCTGTCAACATTTCAGATATTGCTGGAGGGGGGTTGGGGAACAATTGAGGGGAGGGGTGAGGAGACGGACGAGGTTGCTATCATACTAGGTCCAGGGACAATTCTGATAGAGTAAGTGCATAGAAGAAGGTAAGAGGAGGAGGGGAGGAGATAGGAAAAGGGAGAAAGGGAGAGGAGGAGAGAACACAGAGTAAGCAGTCAAAACGAGTCGAGAAGCAAGAGGGGAGAGTGGACACAATTGCAGAAGTCAGTAGTAACACATAATGTTGCATGCCAGGATACAAGATGAAGATGGAAACAGCATGAATTAGGGCCACCATGAGTACAAGATGCAAAGGAAGTCCAGCATGAGAGTTGAGAAAGGGTGACGCAATGTGAAACAATGAAGTCCATAAAAGTCAAGTCCACCATTGGCCACAAGATGGTGATGGTCAAACCAGAATGTATCAGGACAGACTCCTGCAGAAGTAGGCTGGAGGGGGATGAAGGAGGAGCAGGGTAGAAGAATCAAGCAAAACAGGCAACACCTGTGTGCGAGAAGGTTGGGGGCACAAGGAAATATCACGGGGGGACCAGAGTGGGTGGGGATGGCCTGTGGGGACAGAGGGAGTAAAAACATGTTAGTGCATGCTTACCTGCTGTCTGAGCAGAGGTTCGGGCCCTGGATCCTCCTGCTCCGAGTAGGTCCAAACAGGAATTGCCCTTTTCTTCGTCAGCTCTTCGCTTCAAACGCCCTGGTGAGAAATGCCCTTGATCTAAGAGTTAACAGCAGGAAGGAAAAGGCAGGGTTAAAAAGGTGGGTGGTGCTTAGGCCAGGTGACCTAGATCCACTTGCACCTGCTCCCCATCTGCAAAGGAAAAGAGGCTGGAGGGCTCCTTAAGTAGGGAAAAAGAACCGCAATCAGGAAGGCACCTGGTGGGCGGGTCTTGTTAAGTGAGGAAGAAGAGCGGCAACATGGAAGTTGCCAGGTGGGTGGGGCTTAGGCCAGGTGACCTAGATCCACTTGCACCTGCTCCGCATCTGCAAAGGAAAAGAGGCTGGAGGGCTCCTTAATTAGAGAAAAAGAGTGGCAACTAGGAAGGCACCAGGTGGGCGGGGCTTGCTAAGTGGGAAAAAAGAGCGGCAACCTGGAAGGCGCCAAGTGGGCAGGGCTTAGGCCAGGTGACCTAGATCCACTTGCACCTGCTCCCCATCTGCCTGTTCCTGCTCCTCATCATCACAGTACTAACTAAATGAGGATCCTTTCCTCTGAGAGACAGAACTCCTTATGCAGCTAAAAAAAAAGAAAATTGAATTTTACTTCAGTTACTTATCCCTGGGGCATAAAGCCATATCGCTCCCAAACCACTTCCTATTTGTTTCAGTCTCTGAAGACACACCTTGTGGGGTGCTGACGCAGGCTAGTGCCGTTGTTAATAGGTGGGCTGAAATGGAGCAGAAGAGTTGTGGGGTAAGGTGAGTGCCACCGATATATATCCCCACCACATCCTGGATGGTTAGCCTTTTGTGATCCCGGTCCTGCTCCGGTGTACAGCCTAAAGATCATACGGTTGCTGATCATGGGCCATAATATGTCTTAATTGCAGTTCATCTTGGTCAGACGGTGGCGCCATTGCGGGCCACCCATCCGTTTGGGCACTGAGAATGGCAGCACACTTCCATGTTTTTTCCTCTCCCGTGGGCTGTGCACATGGAGGTGAGGCACGTTCAGTCAATACATGAATAAGTGAATACGAATATTTGTGTCCTCTATATGAGGAACCCCAGGTGCCGCAAAACCCATTCAACACGAGCTTCCAAAAGGGAGTGGGGTATAGTGTGAATCACATACCTCAGCAGCTGTTAATGCCACACTGTTGCAGGCCTTCAAAGGTCTTACAGGCATAAAGGGACACTATTAAGGATGCTGAGTGGAGGGGGGTCAGGGTTTGATCAGAATGCCTAGTCCTGGTCCTCACGGTAGACAGCTCAATCCCTCTCCAAAGGTGTATTGTTGAAACTCTCTGCGGGAGTCACTGGGCGATGACACAATCTCCTCAAAATGCTCTGCTTCAGGAGGCCCACACCTGCCTTCAGTATGTATGGTAAGTCATGTCTTATTTACCCGTGCATGGAATATGTGGTTTGTTATTAATGTTGGGCTTACATACCATGGCCTATGGCGCAATTGGCAGAAGCCTCCCTACTACAGAATGACAGGTGCAGATAAGGCTGTTTCCATTGGTTGGCGACACAGAGTAAATGGTGTTTTACTCTAATACCTGTCTTTCCCAGTAGTGGTGACATTTCTCTTTTTCCTGTGGGTGTGGATACTTCCTTCCAGAAGATTTGATTGTCTTCCATTGTGTAGGTTCCATATGGCCTGTGATTCAGTATATACGTCACAGCTCAACAAAAATGTGATGGCTGGAAGGTTTTGAATAAATCATAACCAGGGGCACAGCTCTGGGCAACCCTCCAGACCATCATGTCTCAGGCAGCCAAGCCATTACAAAAGGGGAAAACCATATGCAAATCAGGCGTGATCCCACCCCAAAAGGGACAGTCCAGCCCAAACTGCTAGGTCACATCCCTTCTGCACGAGACCACAAGCATCACCAGACATGTTTCGGCTGTGTTGGTCATCAGTGAGGAGTAACTTGGGTCTCTAGTCCCAGCAGGCTTCGGGACCCACATCTGGGCATACCCGTCCTGCTTAGGGTGACTTAAGCAAACCAAAAAGGTGATGGCTGGAAGGTTTTGAATAAATCATAACCACGGGCACAGCTCGGGCAACCCTCTAGACCATTGTTTTTCAGCCTGCCAAGCCATTACAGAAGGGGATAAACCATATGCAAATCAGGCTTGGTCCCACCACAAAAGGGGCAGCCCAGCCTGAACTGCTAGGTTGCATCCCATCTGCACCATACCACAAACATCCCCAGACATGGGCATCATCAGTGAGGAGTAGCTTGGGTCTCTAGGCCCAGCAGGCTTCGGGACCCATGTCTGGGCACACCCGTCCCACTCAATGTGACTTAAGTAAAACAAAAAGGTGATGATTGGAAGGTTTTGAATACATCATAACCATGGGCACAGCTCTGGGCAACACTCCAGACCATCGTTTTTCATCCTGCCAAGCCATTACAGAAGGGGAAAAACCATATGCAAATCATTCTTGGTCCTACCTCAAAAGGGGCAGTCCAGTCCGAACTGCTAGGCCACATCCCTTCTGCATGAGACCACACGCATCCTCAGACATGTTTCGACCTGAGGGGACCTGGGCTAGCAGTTTTGGCAGGGCTGCTCCCATTGAGAGCAGTACCTGACTGATTTGCATATGGCTTGACTGCTTTTGCAATGGAGCAGACAGGCTAAACAATTATGGCGTGGAATGTTGCACAGAGCCAATTCAGTGGTTCAGATCAATTCAGCCTTCCACCCATCACCTTTTTGGTTTTAGTTTGTAAGTCACAGCTGGCATACTTGACTGTCCCTTGGTGTTGGGTTCCAGCTACCCTTCAGACACATGGAGGTGAAGGGGTGGTGCAAGGCAAAAGGCTGTTCTCTTACATGTTTGGTGGCTTATGATTCTGCACTGCTTGCACTGGTCTCTGTCCAGGAACGAGTACCTGTTTGTTTTTCATGATTGAGAAATGGGTGAAAATTTCATATAGAGTCTGTAAAAATGCGGTATGACTGTAGGCCTACTGGCGCACATCTTCAGTGGTCCTTCATCTCATTCCTGCCCATTCCGTGGGATTCGTTCATGATCAACTACTGGATGCGGGATCTGTCATGGCTGGTTCTTCCGATATTCATGCAGCTGATAATTTGGGGAAAACTGGTGTTCTGGAATAGTGAAGCCTAATGGGACATGAATGCCCCTTAGGGTCATCCTCCTGCAGTGGATTCCAGTGCAAAGAAGGGATATGCACAGATTCTCTCACACCTGCTGATCCTTCTGCATTTTCTACATCAGATATGATTGTTTCACAGGGTGATCTTGGACATTGGACCTGTTCCCCTCTTCTGAATTGTTGCCCTCGCAAGCCCAGATTAAAAAAAATCTGATAGACTCCTCATGGGGTCATCTTTAATCTTTTGGATTTCACCTCCAGCCTGGATGTTATCTTTTAGCATTTCTTCCTTGGTTATTTTGGCTCTCCTGGCAGGTCACAGTCAGAGTTCTGACAGTATTAGTCTGCATTGCTTCTGCAACCTTCTCTTGATTGGGTACCAGCGGCCCTGTGAAGTGGGACATGGCTACTGATCAACATAGATGGTGGTCCAGCCCCAAGTGAGGGTGTCATAATTTCACGGGATAATAAGTTCAGCTATGGGTTCGCCAGTGAGGGATAGCCATACTGATGGATGCCCATCTGGGGTTGGGGGGACAAGGCTGACCATGACAGCTCTCAGGGACCTGGATAAAATGGCGCCCCATGGACCATGGTACTATGCTTGGGCATAAATGGGACACATGGAATAGGGCGGGATAGCCACTACAGTCATTTATTTGGGGCCCTGCATGTTGATGCGGTCCACTTCTTCCCTTCTTGGCATCTTGCCTGAGTCATCAGCCCCCCTGGTCTGGCATGGTGGAAAGTGATGTTGTTATTAACCTTATGGAAGGAAGCTTGGGGTTGATTCTTCTATCTCAGAACTTCTCCTATGTTCTGACACATACTATATATACTGGTAGGCAATGTGTTCCTTGGGAACTGCCTTAATGCCAGGTGCATGGAGGCATTTCACATTCTATGATATGCTGAACAGGGACCAGCCAGGGTCAGGTGCCATTTGGGCCATGAGTGGTGTGGTCATGTCGGTGTGGTCTGTGTGGTTCTCTATTCAGATCCCCCTTTTGGAAAGTGGGGGTTGCTGTTGGGTCCAGGGATTCCCATGTTAGAGGGCTTCAGCCATGATATACCTTCAACACAGGTCTGGCCATAGGTTGTGTAGGATTGTCAAAGGAAATGTTCTCCCACTTTTGGCTGGTGAGGCCTGCCTTAGCGATAGGGGAGGTCTATCTCGACTTTGTTGGCAGGAGCTCATTGAGGATTATTGTCGCCTTCTGGGCAACTGCACCTTACGTTTTCATTGGTGAGCATGACTTGGATGCTGTGTGAGGACATCCCCCACTTATGGGCATCTCTATGGTATTTACAATTGGACCACAGGTCCTCCAGGGTTTGGGGGCTATTCCTCCTCAGAGTAGTTACACCCTTACATCGCCTGTCTCCTGTGCAGCTTGCAGTGGATGTCAAGCTAGGATGCTATTGGCTGCCTGGTGGCACTGGTTCCCATGGCTTTAATGTGTCTGTTACATGCCTATTCTGGGTTGCTGTGCTGGATGGAATGCATAAAGCAGTTCCCTGGTAGTTCGCTGGCGAATGGGAGTTCGCCACTTGTTCAATCTACGGTTGTGTTTGATTTACTCCTCTTGATGTTGGTGTTACGACCAGTGTGGTATTTGTTGCTGATGGAATGCCAGTATTTGCTATTACATTGTTCTTTGGTGGGTCGTCCTCTTCTGAGTTCTGAAACATTTTTACCGTTGCGTGGTGTATTCATGGTCACGTTATGGTTTGTGTATTTTTGGTCTGATCGTGCACATTACTTTGTGGTCTCTTCTTTCCTGACTCTCAGTACTCCAGGATATCAGTGTGTAATATCGATGTGACTACCGTGGGTATAGGCTGATATCTGGTACCGCTTGGTACGTCCTTATTTAGTTAGTACTGTGATGAGGAGTGAGGACAAAAGGTAATGTTCCATTACATATGGTAATTTCATTACTCTAGTCCTCTTGTCTCATCACAGTATTAATGTCCCTCACTCTCTCCCTTCCTCCTTCCCTCCCAGATTGCTATAACTTGGCCTCTCTAACTGGTGTACATACAGGAAGTGGTTTGGAAGATCCCACATTCTGGCACGAGTATCAGGTGCATCCAATAACACTGCTGAACTTTTCAAAATCTGCAGGGAGCTAACCAACCCGTCTGCAGTCTCTTCCTCCCCTCTTCCTTCCCAGTTCCTCTGCAATGCACTGGCCACACACTTTGCCACCAAAACTCAGGACATCCTGAAAACCCTTGCTACTCACCCACCTAACCCATTCCACACTCCCTTGCTTCCCTTGGTCACTCCCCCCCTCCTTCCGCCTTCTGCTCCTTCACCCCTGTCACACCTGAAGAAGTTACCAGAGTTGTCCGCTCTATGAAGACTTCTTACAAACAGGTTCCCCCTGCTTGTCCAGAACTTTCAAGGACAACATTGCCTCTCTTGACCCCGCATTCGCTGATTTCTGCAACCACTCTTTCACCACTGGCTCTTTCCCCACCTCCCTCAAGCACTGCCTTGTGCTTCTACTATTGAAAACGCCTTCAGTAGACCCTACCTGTCCATACAACTATCTCCCTATTTCAGTTACCACTTCATGGGGAAACTGCTGAAGAAGCTGGCCTTGCCCCAACTCAACCTGCACACTGAACTTGGTGGTCTCCATGATTATCAATCTTGATTCTGAGCATCAAGAGGAACAGAAACTGCTCTTCTGAAGAACCCGTGAAGAACTGCTTGCATCCCTGGACTCCAACTCCCCAGCTGTCCTCATTCTACTTCACCTTTCTTCTGCCTTTGACACTGTCAACTATTCCATCCTCAAACAAAGGCTCCACAATACCCTTGGTATCTCAGAACGAGCACTTGAATGACTGACTTCTTTCCTAACTGACCACTCTTTCCATTTCATCCTGGGCACCTTCTCCTCTCCTACTTCCATTTCTACCTGTGGTGTCCCCCAGGAATCTATCCTCACCCAAAGGCTCGTTAACTTCTACCTTGCTCAGCTGGTACTCCTCATCTCCTCCTTCACCCCTAACTTCCAGTGTTATTCAGATGACACACAACTATTTTTCAGACTTCCTGCCGACTCACTCACAACTTCCTTCATCCATGACTGTGTGTCTGCCATCCAGACTTGGTGCTCTTCCAGTGATCTCTGCCTCAATGCCAGAAAATCTGAGATCCTTCCAATTGGGACCCCTGCTTCCTCCTTCTTCCCTTCTCTCTGGCCTCCCAACTTGGGCTCTGCCCTGACTCCTTCTTCTGAAGCCAGAAAACTTGTAGTCATCTTTGACTCCTCTTTATCCTTCCTCCCTCACATGCAGCACATTGACAAGAAGCCCCACTTCCAACTCTTCCTTTCTCAAAGGAATTCTCCCATTTCTCACTTTCCCCCAGAGGCTCAATGTTTCCCAATACCTTATTCGCTCTAGGCTTGACAATTGCAACAGCCTCCTCCTAAATCTACCTTCTTCCACTCTGCGACCCCTACAGCTAATCCAGAATAGAGCAACAAGACTTATCCTTGAACTTAATCATAGGGCCCACATCTCTCCTGCCCTAAAAAGCCTCCACTGGCTCCCGGTTGCTGCACGGATCAAATTCAAATCCCTCTGCATCATCCACAAGGCTGTCTGGGACTGGGGACCACACTATCTGCAACTCTCTCTTACCAAATACTCTTCTTCTACTTTACTTTACTTTACTTTATTTATTTATATTGCGCTCAATGGGCTCATAGGCATGATGGCGCATACAGACAAACAATGGTAGAAACAACAAATAACATGCAACATAGAGCAAAATATAGTACATACTAAAAACCAAGGTGGTCCCAATAAATCAAAGATCGAACCCATGATATACCCATACTCATAAAGGAGCTGCAGTATGGCTTATTATTATATCCCACAATGCACTTAAAGAATTAATTTACAATTGGTATCCCCTCTCGGAAAATAGTTGCACTTGCCAAGATACTATTGGAGCGTACTAGTCCCGCAACCCACAATTACACAGTCACTATTTGGTGTGGAACACCACTCACTCAAGTCAACTCGACAAATGACCTTAAGATCAGAGAGTCTAACCACACCAGGTCCTGTCCGTTGATGCAACTATGCTAGAACTTTGCTACGTAAGGCTTCTCAGGAATTGCTTACTGTTACCTTTTGGATATTCAAGAGTACGAAATTATGTTGGTCCATTATAAAAGCATGTGTGCTACTGTCCCTAATACATGACATCTGGGTTTTCTAGACTTCTACGGTCCTCCAGCACCAACTCTCTCTCTGTAAAGCGTTTTGTTAAACAGAGACAGGAGGCCACTCTCTTTCCTCAGCTAGATCCCTCCTCTGGAACAGTATCCACCTCCCTCTGCGTCTTGAGCAGGACCTTCTGAAGTTCCAAAAGCACCTCAAGACTCTCCTCTTTTCCTCCTCCTTCCCTTCGTCCTTCTTCTGCTAATCCCACAGTTGCTGTGATTGGTGTCTTGGACCCTTATGCATCCACTGGGCCTCTGACCATTCACACCCAATCTCCACAGATTCTGTCTTCCGGTGCACCTGCCTCGGCACACCGTCTGCACTGGAGATTTGCACTTTCCTCCCAACACGGCTCCTCGCTGCATAGCACTTACCCTACCTTGCATTTCAACTGTGGCTCACCCTTGAGCATGGACACCACAGCACCTACCCACTGCCCTCTTCATTCCTGCACTTGCACGTTCTGAATACTCAAAAGGCATAATAGGTTTGGCCGTCTAGTCCCCCTCTGTATTTTTTGTATTTAATTGTAATGCTATCCCACGTCCCTTCCCTGCTGCCCTGTGGGCGCTTTGAAACACAATGTATTTCCTGTATAAGCGCCTAACAAGCAAACAACAAATAAATAAATAAATGTTATGTTAATATATTTCTAGAGCGCCAAAGCCCGAGGGCATCCAGGCGCTATCACATACAAAGGGGGGTAGCAGGCCAGCTTTAAGCTAGAGTGTGTTACTTGAACAGCCTGGTCTTTAACAATTTCCTAAAGGCTAAGTGTTTCTCCTCCTTATGGAGAGTTTCCGGCAATTCATTCCAGGACCGTGCTGCCAAGATTGGGAACGCGCCACCCTTTCCTCGTGCTCTTTCTATACGGTCGACTTGTAGACCAGGGATAAGGGACCGAGCTAAAATTCCTGTATTTTTTTTTCAGGATTTCAATGAATTCACATGCACATTGTCAAGGATTTTGACATTTCTCCAGTCTTGCAGTGTGCACGCTTAATAATCAGAAATATTGCCACCTGCTAGCATCTATGAATAGGCCTCTCTGTCACAGAGGAGATAATGAGGCTGTTCCCTTCACTTCTATCCCAGATATGAGCTCAAAATGTGTCACTTCTTTTAAAAATAGCACCTTGGGTCTAAATCTTTGAACACATTTTGAAATGTTCTTTCTGCACAATGAGGAGATGCTAATTTTATATCAAGAATTGAGATTACAAGTACATTATATCACTGAAAAGTTTTTTTTTGTTCAGATTGTGTTAAAATGCTGGTTTTATGCCTACGTCTCCTCGGTTTAATGCATGTTGTGTGCGTTTTTTTGAATTAGAGAAGTAAAGCGGAGGCTGGGGAGAAGGGTGAGCGGAGGGAGGTTGAATTAATGTGAAATAATACACAGGTGAACAAGCAAAAGCATGAGGAAGTGCAAAGGGAAAGACCTTAGTGAGATGAGAGTGAGGGTCAACATGAAATAAGTGAGGGGGTGGGAAAGTAGAGGCGAGCAGAGTCTACACAGGGAACAGTTCCTGAAGCAAAGATCCTTACCAGATTAGGTAAGAATTGAGGACAAATCAGGGAGAGAAACACAAGGAGACAAAGGATTACCTGAAACAATGCGGCGTTAGTAGAGGTCCCGGAGCACACGGATGGAGTACCGACTACAGAGCTGGGAGCCGTGGCAGAATACCTGGCATCGGATGGGCATGTATTGGCACCGAGGCCATGGCAGCATTCTATGGCTAACGGTGTGTACCCCAATGAGTCTCATGTTTTAGCTCGCTCATAAGCGAGAACGCACGTCTCCTCTGGTCCAACACTGTCCCACAGTATAGGTGGCGGGGCTCCCGCGCTTGGGCAATGGCTGCACGCCGTCGTTGCTTTCTGATGCCAGGAAACCGGAAATATCCTCTGACGAAACGTAGAGCAGTTGAAGATACAAGGGGTGTTATGAGTAGGAAAGCCCCCCTCTTAGTGCCCCGGGGCCCGGCACGCCTTTCTACCCTCAGCGCAGCTGTGTTTGGAGCTGTTCCGGTCATCTGATGGTTCACACTTGCTTGTTTCATACAGAAAATAAAAACATGTTAAACTTTGCGTTCGGAGGAGAACATCACTGTACTGTGGGGGTGACTGCAAGCTGGATCCATAGGGCACCTCTCAAACGCTTCTTTTGCAGAAACATGTTAAAGTTATCCTTTAGGAGGTGCTGCACCCAGTTAATGCTTGTCTGACTGAGGAGTGCCATACTGTTGGTAGTATGCTCCCTGCCCCAATGAGGGTAAAGATTGATTAATGGGTGGAGAGTTGAGCACTGCCTGCTGCTGATGAACTACAGAAAACAGAATTCCTTGAACTAACACCCTGGTACTTACTAGAAGGATTTAATCTTGCACACCTGACGCAGATCTCCCTCCCTGAGGATTGCTGAAGCATGAAAGTATGATTGGTGGAGAAGATCGCTGGAATGTGGGGCTGATTGCAGCTGGGAGCCAGAGTGTGCCCCTCACTCCCTCTGTTACAGAAACATATACACATGTATATATACACTGTGCATTAACATTCTGGCTGAAGATGCAGGGTTTGACGAGCCTCAATGTGCCCAGTTAACAGTGCATTGTAATGTGTATGGATATCACTTCTGGCACGTAGCTGTGGGCACATACATACATCTATGTTGGCACAGAAACCTTCAAGTAAAAGAACAATGTACAAGACTGACACCAATATTTCTTATGAAAGATTCTATTTATTGTATCTAGACTTCTTCAATGGTCTTTTTCTGTCTGTTGGGCAGGCTCAGTTCCATCAAATCTGTGCTACCACTCACCAAGACCTAAGTGCTCTCAAATAAGGCATCAGTTGTGATGATTTGATATTGGCATGCATCAGCGCACACTTGTTTTGATGCACACGAATCCGACAGCTGGTCCACCATTGCTGTAGTCCATCCATGATGGTGGGCATACAGCTGCTCTGCCCGCTCAAGGAGTCACAAGTGGATCATTGAGCGCCCACATGCCTTTGGGCCTTTGGTGCGCGGCATAAATTAATTAACATAACCTGGGAAGCTTACAAATAAGTGGGCAGAGGCGTTGCTAGGGGGCGGGGGCGAGGGGGCTATAGCCCCGGGTCTCTTTGTAGCCGCAGATAGAAGCTCAGGGGTTACAACCAAAAAGGCTATCTAGCCCCCAGTCCCGACAGTCCAAATAGCCCCGGATCTTTTCCAGATCTAGCAACACCCCTGCAAGGGGGTGATCAGCAGGCCTGTGCCACAGACCATTTCTCCCATTGATGCTGTTCTGTGTGCATTACGTTAATCCAGGTGTATCCTGCTTTACACGCCACTTTAACATCCTGCATGCAATTGATCTGTCAATGCCCCCACCGTGCACGCATGGAGGGAGACATTTACAATGGATGTCTGTGGAATCTGCAAGCTTTGAGAAGGTGCTAAAAAGCGAGAGTCCAATGCTTTAACGCCAGCATCAAAATCAGAGGATGATCGTGAAACCTTCATGTTTGGAAGGCAGAGCAGATGGAGGTGGCAGAAACACAAGACGGATCATGTGATCCAAAGTGACAATTGCATGGAGGGAACTGGTCTTACGAAGGGCCCCTCCATGTGCTTGTGACCTTGCCCCCCAGTTGCTCACATTTAAAAGCCTATATTTCGGATATGCCAAATGTTTGTGATTTAACATGCTGAGTGTTGCATGTGGTACGAGCATGTGGGAATGTAGCATATTAAATGGTGCGATGCAAAAATAAAAGTCTCAATGCTTTTGTAAGTACATGTCATTTCCTTGGGCGTTAAATCTCTCCCCATCTGCTGGCTTGTTCTTTTTAACTTCCAGGCTCCCAGTCACTTTGTGCCAGCAGGATGGTAACTAACATAGAAAAATACAAACATGTCTTCCTTTGTATTTGTGCTAATATATTGACTCTCTTTTAATTATTTTGAAGTTGCTTTCAACCCCTCACCCCCACCATTTCCTCTGCAACTCAGTTTGAAGCCTTGTTGTTGGGAATGTACACCACACTTGATTAATGTATGCTCAATCAACCTTTATCTCTTGTCTAAGGTCCAGTAAATGCATTTCAGAATTGTTCACCAGTGCACATTTTAAGAGCAAAACCCAGGTGAAATCGGCTTTACTCTTCACTTTCCATTTCGTATCTGCAAAAGTGTAAATGCCTCTTGCAATTATTGATGGGGTGGCATTTACCACACATGGAATCAGCCAGCTTTTACCAGTCTGTAAATGTAGGTAGATTCCATAGAAATCCATTAGTTTACTGCCAGAATGAAAATCTTATGCTGGCAGCAAACCACGTGCATTTACCACATGAAGCGGTAAAGAAGGCAGACATGTAATTTATTTATTTTATTTATTTATTTATCAATTTATATTGCACACCCGGTACCCAGAGGCTTAAGGGTGCAGACACAGAACAAGGGACAAACAAGAAACGTAATTCCTAAGCAGTTTGAAACTGGCCATTAGTGATCAGTATCTAGGAAAAAAGAAAAGTATTTAATTTCTTCTTAAAATACACTGTCAACACTATGTTTATGAGGGCGGGAGTTAAAGCATTCCAGGCTAGAGGGACCGCAATGGAGAAGGCTCCAATGGGTGCTTTATTGGTATTACAATGCATTGTCTTCAACAGATTCGTATTAGTTGATTTTAGGGTACGGGTACTAGATTTCTTAACAATGTCTTCCAGTAAGTAGGAGGGCATGTGCTCACTCATGCATTTGTGAGTAATTGGCAGGAGCCTGAAACTGACCCTTGCCTGTACCGGTAGCCAATGGAGGCTCCTTCTTGCCTCTGACACATGATCTCTATGCTGGAGTCCTTTGATAACCCTCACAGCCCCATTCTGAACCACCTAGAGATGATGGAAATCTGTTGTTGTGATGCCTCTCAACAGGCTGATGCAATAGTCCAGTTTGGAGCAGATAATAGCTCTTGCCAGGGTCTCTGCATTTTTTTCAGAAATAAGAGGCCGGAGGTGTCATATCAGTTTGATAGAGTACGAAGACGAGGAGACCAGACTGCTCACCTGCGCTTTCATACTGAGATTCTTATCCAGGATGACGCCTAATGTCTTGACCTTGCTCTTTACTTCGATGACTCATTCATCTATACAAAAATTCTTGTATAGAGGGCCTAACATTTACAGTTTAATGTCAGTGCCTACGAGCAAGAGTTCCGTTTTGGCACTGTTAAGTGCCAAGCCATTTGCCAACATACAATTTTGGATTTTCAAATAGATTTGGTTGATAAACGACTCATCATCACAATGTATTCCTGTGACAGGAATAACACATTGCGTGTCCTCTGCGTAATTGGCAAAATGATCCCTTCGTGTTCTAACATTGAAAAGCATGGATACATAAAAATATTGTAAAAACTGGCAGATACACAGGCTCCTTGAGCAACCCCAAATAATAATGGAACTGGATTAGCCTCTGCTAAATCGCTTGCCACCCTTACCTGCCTACCACTCAGAAAAGAAGAAATCCAATTAACGGCTTTTGGTGAAAAGTTGGCAATTTCACTCAACCTGGTGGACAGAATGGTATGGTCCACCAGGTCGAAAGCCGCTGAGAGATCTAAGATCATCAATAAGGCAGTACAACCTTTATCCATGCCTTGATGTAAATGGGATTTTTTTAAGGCCAAGAGCGCCATCTCCGTCTCATGGTGTTGACGGAAGACTGATTGAAACTTATTTAGGATCTGATTATTGTTAAGGAAAAGCGAGATCTGATTATATGCTACTCTATCCAAACTTTTCAAGAGAAACATGGTGTTGGTTATCGGTCTATAGTTTGAGAGTCCAAGGTGGCAATGGTTAGATTTTTTTAGTAGAGGTAAAGCTCAATCACTCTTCAACTACAAATTACACAACCTACAAAATCCCTCAGATTGCTAAACGTGGCATTAATGATTACCATCAGAACAACCGCCACTTTTTCAATGATGCAGATGTTTGGAATATAGCTCCTAAGGTTTAAGCACCCACGTATGTAAAAGATGTGCAAAACCATGCTCTTCTTATACCAGTCCACTGATTGAAACATGACCCCAACGTGTTTTTGGTGGGAGACATCTTCTAGAAATATCTGCAGTAGAGAACGAGGAAGATCTACCTGGATTGTGTAAACAGCAGGAACAATCTTTAATGCTCCTGTTCTTTACTCAGAAATAAATTCTGAAACGACGTATACATGATTATATTCAGGCTGGCCAATTAGTGAATGCACATGCAGTTTAAAAATGGTCGACAGTTTCACAAACCGGGGGATTGATCTTCTTTGCTCTCTACTCCTGTAATTTCTTTTAGAAAAATCCTTTTTTTCCAGAATATTTTCTGTTAACAGCTTCTAGAAACAGCTCAAGGAGTGCCAGTCTCTTTCTCTGTCCCCTTACCCTAGAGAAGCGGCACACCACCTCCCAAGGGAAAGTCCACCATTGTGAAGACAGTTAGCTTCTTTTTGGATCTAAGATGTGCTATTAGTTAGTAAATGTTTTACATTATTTGAATCATATCCAGTGCGATAGCTCTTTAACCTTTTTGTGTGAAAACTTTGGGATTATATTAAGGGTCTAGATACCCGTCCTGGTCCTTTCCTGTGTTTCTAGAAGTACATTTAGGGACTGACAAAACCAGAGATGGATGGGAATAGAGCGGTGAAAGCTGAATCCATTCTCTAAAAGAACCCTGCATTACATTATCTGCTGTAACAGTATTTGCACTGAAAACTACTTATTATGGCAAATGCCCCTTAACTGCCAGGCTATTATGCAAATCTATGCGAAAAGGGCGAGCAAACTCGTCCGTGGCACTTAAGGCCACTAATTGGTGACCTCTGCTGCAGAGTTTGTAATATTGTGGGATGCAGAACTGTTCCTCTTTTAGAATTCATACTGACGGTACCTTGTTGAAGACATTACTACCAGGAATCCAGTTAGGTTTCTAAGAATATGTGTTTGTGTTCCTAAATTAGTGTGCTGCTAATGTGTGACTAATGCATGTTCTCATGAGAACTTGAGTGCATTATCATCACAGGAGATCTGTCTAGGCATACTTTAGATGTGAGAACTGCTCAGCTAATTAGATTTAGTTGATACAGGTCGCATAATTCGACTAAGACTACATGAGCCTGTAGAAATTATCAAAGAATGCCCAGGCAGCAAATACAGGAGCAGGCCCTGCCTTTCCTATACATATGCTGACACATATTTACTTTGTTTTTGTTTTTTCATTTGTCTTCACTCGTATATTTAGTGTGTTCATTCACTAGGAGTTTTGCTTTCCTCTTGACCCCATTAGTTACCTCTGCAAGGATGCTGGTGCTTTGTAATGCAGCCAGATTTCTATGTGCTCTGCTTAAAATGATAGCAAAAGGGCAACGTGACATAAAGGGCCGGGAAAAGGATACAATGAAATATGTCTTTGTTAACATGAATGTGAGAGTCTTTGTGCGGCCAAGTCCGTGCAGAATGTGGAACTGGACGCACACCCACGGTTTAAGTTACTACCCACACTGAAATCAATCTGTTGTAAATAAGCCCTGGCAGCACCCCTTAAGTGCCAAGGACGAGTATGCTCGTCCTTTTTTCATAGACTTGCATAATAGCCTAGCAGTTACTCACACAATGGGCCTCATTACGAGTTTGGAGGTAGCCATGCCGTTTTTAGTGGCATGGCTACCCCCAAACCGGGTACTGGTTCTGGGTTCCAGGAATAGGGAATTACCGGGCCATGCCGACTTTGGCAGGCCCGGTAATTCCCATTCTCTGGACCCGGACCGGGTACATCCCCATTCCTATTTGAGCCTCCATAGGGCTCAATGGGAATGGGGAGGATGCTAGCGGGTCCCGCTAAGGACGTCTGGCCAGACCAGACGTCCTTAGCGGGACCCACTACAGACCTCGTAATATGTGGGCTCGGAATGAACGGTGCCGGTCCCTTACCAGCACCGTTCATTCTGTGGCCGCCACACTTGTAATAAGGCCCAATGATTCAGATGCCAATGCTGTGCCATACTGTCACTCAGGACCCATGATGGTTATGTCCTCTGGAACCGTCTCTGTTATGTGCTGCCCTTGCGGTGGAGTCTGCATGTCTAAGGCGGCCGGCAGATGGGGTAGGAGCTAAAAGCTATGCTGTGCCACTGCTTAGGACCTTTGCTGGCCATGATCCAACCCCACCCCCGAGCCATCTGTGGCCCATGCTGCCCTACTGGCTAAGCCTGGGTGCCTAAGGGCGCCTGATGTTTGGGTAGTTGGCATGTGGATGTGAACAGCTGGATTGGTCAATTCACCTTGCATTAGAAGCCCAGATGCTCTAGAGGAGGAAGCTGAGGTGGAGAACCTCTGTAGAGGTCTGCATCAAGCGAGTGAGAGGACTGCATCTAGACCCTCCCACCTTCACATTCTTCTTCGAGTGATAGCCGGGTAGGCAAAGAAGCGGTGCTGTTATAATTAGTTGTCATACAGAAAGATACAAGGGCCTTAGACGAACGATCTGAACGTTTCAACATTGTCCCCTTTTGATTAAGCCTGTCGCGTTGCTGACAATGCACGGTCAAACCTTTTCTAGCGAATAGTTGTAGATTTCTTTGCGGACAAGGCAATTATGAACTGGTGCTGGCGATGGGGAAGTGGAGTGTTCAAGCACCAGAAGACCCTCAGGCATTCCCCAGCAGATGATCCTGCTCAGGAGCCTTACTATTGCAATCCTTTTCCAGAAGTGTTGGATTTTGATGGTTGGAAATTACTATTCTAATAAATTATTTCTAGTATACAATGTTTTGTTGATAAAAGAGCACATGTGGTAAATAGAGGATCTAAGGGGAGGTGAAGACATTCTGCTTGCATTTCTCCACCGGTTTCTCTATAGTCTCGGGAGGATAGCTCAGGGGCAACATGCTCACCTTGGAAGCAAGATGACACGCAGCAACACAGGTTCGATCTCCTGGTCCGCACTAAGAAACCTCTGGGTATTAAGTGCTTTATAAGGGCAAGGCGGGTTTTGATCCTCCATCTATCACTAAAGGTCTTGATTAAGGAAATTGTAGTGCTTTTAAAAGACCAGATTAACCAAAATAAGTGTACAAATTATAAGTGTAACCCTGCATTGACCAATAATGCATTGACTCAATTTTTAGCAATACTCCCTCTTTTGCACTGGCAATAAAAAGTTCCATGTAATAATGTCCCTGCAAAAATGACTCCTGCCAAAAATGTCGCTGTTTTTTGTGGGGCATTATTACATTGAACATGCGGGGGGCATCCACGCAACTCCTGATTTTTCTTTTTACACAGGGAGCAGGGGACATCCCCGCAACCTGTCCCCATACATAATGTCACCATATATAATGTTGCCAATGTTTTTTTCCCGGCAACATTAAGTATGGGAACATTATGTATGGGAACATTATGTATGGGGGCATTATTACCTGATACCCAATAAAATCATCCTATTCTACAAGAACTATAAGTGATGGGGTTGAAGCTACACACATCTTTTGATCACATTCTTCAAACTATGGCCTTAACGAGGAAACAATACAAGATCTAGATAGCGTGTACTTTCTCGTGGTATTCTTTCAAAAGGCAGGAGACTGGTTGCTGCAGATTGAGGAACGCGCTATTATACTAGCAAGGAGAGATGATGCATCTGTTTACTTCATGAAGCGTTTTGAGGGAAGAACACTTTCCCATGCCATGGAAGACTACAATACGCAGGTCCTATCAGCTGCAGCCTGTGGAGTGGAAATGTGGGGCCATTATAAAACCATCAAATGTCAAACTAAAGAGAACCACATTTTTAAGGTTCCGAGCCCTGCCACACAATGCCCCGTCAATCCAAGCCAAACTAGAACTTGGTACCTTTGTCACATGATATGCCATAATCCTGAACTGTCACTTAATTGTGTTACACAATATGTTGGCATCTGCGATATATGAGATAATCACACCGTTTAAGTTTGCCAAATCTATGTTAGTATCCATTGGACTATCTGCACTTTGGAAAGACCCCCCATATATGGCCTTCACTATAAAAGATTTGCACCAAGTACGTTTGAGGATTGGTTCCTAATGTAACTCCTTGATTCAAGCACACATTATAGTTTATCGTCTCAATATCTTTGGATCAAGAATACCTGAGGCTTTAAAGACTACCTTGATTCACCAGTAACATGCATGTTACATCTCACCTCACAGAACTCTGTACAGGCATTTCAATGATGCCTTCTGTCATTGCCTGTTGAAGGTGGGGACATCTACGAAGTGTCCATTTTGAGGATCTTTGGATGAAAATATTAACCATGTTTTATTCTTTTGCTCGTTATATGATAATTCTAATCAACTATGGCTTAGACCTGTTCTGAGAGAATTCAAAGTAAGGAATATGAGCGATGCAATGGGTATTTGTAAATCCGCTGATGCACAGTACATACCATCTGCAATAATGAGTTTTCTTGGGAAAAAATTGGGCAATTAGACAAAATGATTTGGTTGTTGCAAAATAACTTATTTAGTGTATTGCCCCGGCTCATGTATATCATATGTTTGAATTATCTTTCAGATGTTCAATGCATTTTGGATGATTTGTTGCACATCTATTTTTGTTTTATTCTGATATTGACATTGCATTTATACATTGTTTTTGTTAATTGTTGCGTGCTTTTAATGGTTAGTGATGCAAATAAAGGATTAGTAAATGAATGTATTGAATGCTGCAAACTTTGAATTGGACATTGCTGGGCAGTTTCCTAAAAAACAGGATGTCATACAAATCAAAATGATAACAAACACAGTTGAAACACTTGCTTTACAATGACGTTTATTAAACACATATCATTGACACATATCTTTAATTGTTTTGGGCTCTTTAGATTTAAGTCACTTTTCAAAATAATGCTTACCTCTTACATCAACCTGCGTACAAAGTGAAATGGGTCAACTATGTCTGTGTAGGAAATAAAGAGTGGTGTTGCATAAGAGTAGGCTACGGCGGCCCCTGAGATGGAGATGACCCAGTATCAGGAAATCTTAATTTCCAAATGAATAGTGAAACATAACATCTGAACAACACTTTAGAACGATGCACATAATACTGTATTTACTTTTACCAGAAACAGGATTTGACAAATCCATAAGGTCTGGCTTTTTGGTAAGTGGAATCCAAAATGGTTGTATGGGTGCTTAATGGTTGTTGAATGTGGCTTAATAGGTGAACGGATGAGTGATAGAATATGGTTGTGTAGGTGATTGGTTGTATGGGTGGATGGATGCAAGGGTGAAGATGTGTTTTTGGCAAACATGTGGTGCCAAACACCTTGAAATATGCAAACTAATTTAATTTTCAGTAAAAACAGAACTTGTACACATGAATGGCAATGATCATGATAACACTGTATGAGTCCCTCTGATCCTGATCCCTGGGACAGCATACACAACGTTTGAGAAAGAGACTGGACACTCGAAAGGCTGCCGTACTAGTTGGTTCCTGAGTCTAGATAACTTCAATATATTTATTTGTATTTGTTGGGATTTATTGGCAAGGCACGGTACATAATTAACAAAACTCTACAGAAATCAGCACATTGAAGAATTCAATCATGAGCAGCAAGAGTGGGAGATATAGGAAGGTGACAGAGAAGCTTGGAAATGCACCTTAAGACAGGAGCGGAAAGTGTGACGAGCGTGGAAAGTGAATGTCAGGGGGAAGGGGGAATACCAACATTTGGGGGTAAGAAAGGAGAATGAGCCAAAACAGAAAGGAGCACAACGAGGTTTGGGGGTAGTACGATGAAAATGTTGGGAACAAAGAGAATGTGAAGGGAGTTGCATGAAGGAGGCAAGATAAGTGGGAGAAATGTGTAGACTGTATAGAGAAAACGAAAAAGAAGTCGAGCGTCGGTAGGAAGGAGAGAAATGGAGAAAAGAGAGCGCAGAAGAAAAAAGGAGATCAAAAGCAGAATTGAAAACTGATCATAGAGGGGTAAGATGGGAAGAGGGGACTCCAATGAGAAGAGCAGAGCAGTAGTCAAGTCAGGAGAAAATAGCAGAGGTGATCAGCAGTTTTGAAGAATGAAAGGATAGGAAAGGGCGTACCTTATCAATATTAAAGAGAAAAAAGCAAAAGGTGTGAGCAGTTAGAGAAATGTTTGAGTTAAAGAATAGTGAGCATTTGAAAGGTGCTTTATACAACAGAATTGTGTTTCAAAGTGCCACAAGGATAACTGGAAAGAGAACAGGAAATAATACCAATGGCAGAAAAAGCAATATACAATCGTTGTACTACTAGGCCTTGTGGCATTTGGACGTGCAAGTGCATTGAGGAGAAGTGCAGGGGATGGGGATGGAAGGAGAAGCAGGGGAGTGGACAAGTGCTGGAGGAGTGCACGGAAGTAAAATGCAAAGGGGAGCCAAGGAGGAGAACCTCAGCCTAAGTGCTGGTACAGGTGACACTTGGGGGTGGGGCCACCAAGAAAGGGCCCGCAGGGCAGTGCAGTGGGAGGGGAGGGGTGCTGGTATTGACTGGGAGGAAGGTCCTGGGATCCTGTTCGATTCATGGGATCAGACCACCGGTCCCAGCAGCAGTGGGGTGATTAGCAGGGAAGGGAACGAGGGAAAGAGGTAGAAAAGCAGAGATTTGAGCAGTTTCTGGAACTTAATGAGGTCCAGCTCAGGTCTGAGAGGGGCAGGGTGTCTGCTCCAAAGGGAGGCACCAGCTGAGGAGAGAGACCTGCCTCCTAACGTTTGACAGTCAGGGAGTTGGAATTAGAGGAGCACAGGGCTCTAGCTGGTGAGTATTTAGGAAGGGAAAGTTGGAGATAGCCTTGCCCTAGGCCCCAGAAGGCCTTGCTGATGCTGCAGAGGGTTGCACAACACCTCTGCCCTTAGAATGCAGCAAAGTCCCAGGAGACAAATTCGGTCTGGCTGGACACATATACAGTCTCCTGTACTTGCATACTCTGCCAACAACCTCACAGCACCCATCCAAAAACCAGGTCGACATGGGTCACTAGCAGGGACTTAGCCATCCCTCCCTACCTTATTATTGGCTAATAGCCACATGCATTTTAAAGGCCTCTGATGAACATCCCATACCACGGACTTCGGTCACCCGAGGGCATACGCCTACAGCGCTTAGAGGCCATACCAATGGGAATAGGTGCTATACAAATGCTGTACATTCCATTACATTTTTAATGGCCTAAATCAGATGGTTTTCACACTATCTCTCAGAATGTTTCAAGCATTGGAAAAGCCACATATTTTGTCTGACATTTATCAAGAGGACACTCAGATGCCTCAATGAATGTCATATAGTGAGTAAGGATCATTACAGTACTTAACTCAAAACAGTGACACAGTTCTGTCAAGGCTCAAGCATATGTGACTGTTTCCATTACATTGACAGCCAGTGTTATTTCTACTAAGGCACAACCTGAATATTCACCTTTCACAGAATCACAAAACCAGGAACATAAAACACCTTTGCTAAAGGGACATCTAAAAGCCAAGTTATAAAAAAGGAGTGTGTACTAGTTTGCATAAGAGGTCACCTTGGCATAGCTGTAAATATGATTGCAGTGCTTCCTAGTGAATCAAATAATGCCATTAGCCACTTGAAGTTTATAATGATTTGCAGATACACTTAAAACAAAAGGCTAATGCATCTTTGATGAATATTAATATTCATTTGAATGTCCATGATGGTATTGGAAGTTATTTCGAGAGATTGTGCTTCACCAGAGTATAAAATTCTACATTCTTCTGTCGGTGCTATATTTTAAGACATATTAAAATACTTTAATATGTAGCTACAGTTACAGGCCCACGCTGATCATATTTAAAAGAAATTATGAGCACTGAACGAGAAGTCTTTTCATGAAGTAGAAACTCAGCTGGAATATGTATTAAGATTAAAATAGCATTGCAAAATAGAAGGACTTGCAAACCAAACATGTTTTCATGTATTTCTTAATATCAGTTGCTTTGCTGTGAACAGGAGATTTTTTTCCAACAAATTAATGAAATTGTGTTTCCTCACGTGACACACCTCTGGTGTGTTGTATTTCAGAGCGTTCAACTCCAAACACAGACACACACACACACACACCCATAGGAGCACACACATTCCAAGCACCCATTGCTACTGTGGGGAATACGATCCGTTGCATGTTTTAATTAGTGGGCCTACAATTTCTGCCTGTTCCCTTCCAGATATATTACCGAGTCGGTGATAGCAATCCTGTAGTTATTGGTTAGTTGGCTTTCCCTTTCGAAGAGTAGTTTTTGGGGTTCCATGTATTAATATCCCTGCAAAAATTTCGCCATACAAACATATCGCCATATTTTTGCGGCGATGTTAAGGCATGGAACCTGCGGGGGGCACCCCCGCAACCCCTGTATTATTTTAAAAGGAGCGGGGGACACCCTGCAACCCTCTCTCCCAAAAAACCCTAATATTATCCCCACTAAAAATATCGCCTATGGCCTTTCGCCAATGACCATATATACGCCGATATTTTTAGTGGGGATAATATTACCTGATACCGTTTTTGGGTGGCTTATAACCTTGGCACTATATGACGAATCTACATGAAGCTTTGCACGCAAACAAATATAGACTCACTTCTGATATTTGTTTTGCAAAGTCAGGTGTGGTTTCATCAAAGGAGCGCAAAGTTGTAGGGCTAGTCCCACACATTTCAAAATCTGGATAGACTTGAATGGGAAACACATTTTGCTCGTGGCTGTAGCCCAAACTGCTGGATTAATTTGCACCAAACGTGTGTGAGAAGCAGAGCTTGGTCCTGAAAGCATGCTTTTGCAAATGTGTTGTTAATCCATTCAGTAGATCTTTGAAATGCGGTTAAAAGATAAGCTATGAATTAGTGATACATAAAGGTAGCATTTCCCCTCTTTAAAAAGAAGATGGCATGATAACCTGTTCTGTTGTTTTTACCCGTTTTGAGAGTCCACAGCCACCGCTTTTTGCTCACTGTACTTTTCACAAAGGAGGAATAGCCATTTGCATTTCAGTTTGTGTCCCGCCCACAAGGGCAGTTCAGCACTGAAATGCCTGGCAAATCTCCTTTGAACAAGAGTGCCAACAGCAACTCCAGACACATGTTTCAGTTTAGTCGGGCTTTGTCAGTGAGGTGGAGCAGTGCCTCTCCGAGCGAAGTGTACAAGAGGTCAAGGTCTGGGTTCCCCCAGGTAACTCAGGGTGACCAACCCCAAGTTCCTTGGTTCCTTCGAAAAATACAAAAAAGGCAACAGGCACCCCTCTCTAGAAAGAACATGATAACCTGTTCTGTTTTTTTTCCCACTTTGAGAGCCCGCAGCCATCATTTATTGCTCACTGTACTTTTCAAAAAGGAGGGATAACTAACATATCAGTCTTTGTCCCACCCACAAGAGCAGTCCAGCACCAAAATGCCTGGCAAAACCTCCTTTGATCAAGAGTGCCAACGGCAACCCCATACAAGTCTTTCAGCCTTGTTAGGCCTCATCAGTGAGGTGGTTCTGGCTGCCACCCTTGGCGGGGTCACAATTCGCCTCAACACTGATAAGCCGCAGTGCTTTAAGACTATGGGGCTCATTATAAGTTCCCCAGGAATTTGGCTGGTAATTCTGACGGGAGTCAGGGGAATTGCCATACCCTCTCCACCGCCTGATATACCGGTGTTACCAGGATTTTACAGGCAGCAGAGATTCCAGTAACCCCTCAGTCCCATAGCACTCCATGGGAAGGGGATGCCGCAATCACAGGCACTGGCAACACCAGTGCATGTGATTGCGGCAATTGTCTGCCGGTAAGGGCCTTAAGTACTGGCAGGTCAGGCCTGCCGGTAGGACACAACCCCTACCGCAGACTTGGAGTTTGCTGGTCCAGAAAGGTGCCAGTACACGTTGTTATCGGCACCTTATTCCCGGACCAGCAAACACCTAATGAGCCTGATGTATGACAGTGGTGATGTGCGCAGTATGCAATCACTTAATAACATAACATAGCACAATATAATCAAATATGTTACTGCGTGTACCTTAGAATGTTCCTACAATTGTAAAAGGAATGGGATCTATGTCTAGCACAGACATAAGTCAGATCCTGTCTTTTTCTTAAGATTATATGTTGCCTTTGCAACCCCTTAGGACACTCTTCCCTGCTCTTTTGGGATCCTATCATCCGTGCTGATGTACTCTCCTCATGATCACAAGCCATAGTATCATCAAATGATAGTCCAATGAAAAGCCTGTTTCTTCGAAGAGGAGCTATAATCATACAACATCCACTGTGATAAATTTGCTTCCATCAAGGAACTCTCCAAACCACAAACTGTCATGTACACAACTGCTGCCTTGGTGGACAAACCAGCACATGTCTTCCAGTCTTTTCAGACCAAATCGAGTAAGGTTTGAAAACGAGTCCAGCAGCCAGACGCGCCTTACAGACCAAAATCCCAAGCCTATCCTACTCCAAAACAATCGACTGCACATATGAAGCCCATAAAGCCCAGACTCTGCGACCTTGAATCCACCCCAAACTCCTTTCCAAAGCTAAGCTCACAACAGTAACTCTGCAAAGTTGTGCAATGGTAAATAATTCTCTCTTCTGGCACCAGCTCACATTCCACAAACCATAAGCACCTTTGACTTCAACAACCTCTCCCCAGTGCCCAGTATTCTTATTCTACTATATGCACACATGTACCTTATTGTATATGTTTATATCATGGTGTGTGTCAGATTGCTTTACATAGATGGCACAGCATGATGACACACAATCAACAAGATGGTAAGGGTTAAGACCCAGATTACATTAGACCGAACACTCAGAGACCTTAGTGGGAGAAATCCCCAGTATAATTTTTTGGAGTGAGAAGAATCTTGAAGAGGTGTGTTTTTAAGTGACTTCCAGAGGATCAAAAGTGTACAAATGCCTAATGTCTTCTGTTTTGGAATTCCAGAATTTGAGACTATGACAAGCAAAGCCATGGCTGACAGTTTTGCCTTTTCCATCCTGGGAGTTCCCAGATTGAGCCAGGATTTTCTATTGCGTTGCGGGTAACCGCAGAAGTCCCTTTGTCATGCAGATGGTCATGTATGAAAGAAGTTGTGTAATATCCGGTCCAGTAACAAATGTGAAGTCGCCCTCCGCCGCTTTGTGTTGCACTGGGAATGGAATGTGGCATAGCTGGAGTGTCACACGATCACTGCATATCTGGTTGCAGCTGCACAGAGATGTTGTCATGGTGCTTTCCATTGTCTTGGTGCTGAAGGTGTAAGGAAGGAGCTCAAACAGTGCAGACGTTTGTGTGGAAGTAGCACAGAATGTTGGAAACGTTGGGTGTGGGTGTTGTAAGGTATGAGCCCATACATTGCACCACTCCAGGCCTCTAGGGCCAAAAACCTGACAGGTTTTCAGGATATCCTTCATTAATATGCATGAGCAAAAATGTGCATACGTTGAGAATCATGTCATGCAAATTTATCTCATAATATTAATGAGGTGTACCCTGAAAATCTGACATGGATCCGGCCCTCGAGACCTGGAGTTGGACAACCCTGGAAGTTGTGTGGGGTTGTAAGGAAGGAGTCAATACCAAAAAATCAAGTGTCAAAAAAGGAAATTCAAGTTCATCGACATGGAGTGTATAGTAACTGAAATGACCAATCATGAGGAAATGCTTTTTGGTGCAAAAGCAGATCAACCCCCATTATAAGTAAAACATGAAATGTGCTAGAACATAAATGGTGTTGCAATTACCAAGAGAGAGACCGAGGACTTAAACAAGAGGAGGCCTGACCTCCCAAGGAACATGAGTACGCTGTGGTCACTTAACCTGTCACACCATGGCAGAAGGGGATACACCAGTCTCACCCTCACCAGGGCCAATGCTGCAATCCACTCTGAGCTGCTAGGTAGCAGCCCTTCTGCACGTGACCCCATTATCTAGTGGGAAGGGGGTGGGGGGTTGTACTAGATACCTGTTCTACACTTTTAAATTATATTTAAATCCCAGAATTAAGGCAAAGGGGATTATACAATGTGTAATAATGATACAACGAGGAAGTCGTATATTGATTTTTATTTTTGAGTCTAAAGATCTAGAATGCATTAATTATGGGGGTGTGCATTGTCATTTTAAAACCGTTGTGCAATCAAAGCTAGTGTAATTATTTCAAAAGCAGAACAACAAGGCCAATCTATAGGGACAGTGATTGTTAAATTATTGCGCAAAAAAAGTTTGTGCCAAGGTTGGAAATCTTTAAATGTCTTTTTGCTACTTAGACAGAATGGTGTCAAAATATGAAAATGACAATACATGACTTTTTTATCTCAGCCAGAAAATAGAAATCCTTTCCTTGAAAAAATAAGTTGTTTTAATATACCACAAGGAATGTACGTCTAAACCGCTTTCCATCTCTGCAGGCTTATGCGTTGAGTAACCTATAGAGTAGAAAAACACCAGATTTCCCGTGGGTGTAATTCCTTGATGAAAAGCGGTGCTAATGGAGATAAAATACCCCAGGCAATAACTCTGCCCATCATCAATGGCGTTCATACTGACCAATCAGAACCCGTAGATGATGTGGCAAATTGTCATTACCAAAAGCAGCAACAGTAATTCAGTCCTAATAGAGCCGAACTTGAAATGAGGCCCGTGTCTGAAATGCACACTGCTAAGAAGCAACGGCTGAGTGGCTAGACCAAAAAGAGCAGTGCCCTAGATTATTAATAAGCGTGTATGCAATCACTGCATGAGGCAGGGACTACAGAATAAAGATGGCAGCAAGGTGAATGACAATGAAAAGAACAGCATTTAAGATCTTTGGGCCTCATTACACGGATGGCGGAGAACCATGGCGCTATTAGCGCCATGGTTCATGCCGGTAAAATACCGGCACCGCCTTGGCGGAAAGGTGAATTACCGCCCCATTCCAAGGTTGGCGGGGCGGTAATTCCCCCTTCCACCATCGCCCTTCCCCATTCCCATTTTTGCCCCATAGGGCATAATGGGAATGGGGAAGGCGCTAATTACGGTACCGCAAATTGCGGTACTGTAATTAGCTCCATGGGTACCTTTGCGGGTTGGTTTTTAACGCCTGCAAAAAGCAGGCGTTAAATACCCCGACCCGCAAAGGGACCTCGTAGTAAGGCGGTAAGGATGTACCGGTACCGGTAAAATACCGGTACCGGTAAGCCCTTACCCCCATCCGTGTAATGAGACCCTATATCTGCAAATGAAACCTTTGTTGGAGCTGAAATCACTTTAAAGGGTACTACTCACTTTTCCTGAACAGCAATTTGCAAAAGTTGTCTTCACCCATTTTTTCCCACTCATTTTTACTGCTAATATATATGTGGATATATATGTGGTACATTTGGGAATGGTATTGTCGGGGGGAAATTCTGCCGGGGTCGGCCGGGCCGTCCGCAGACCTCCGGGCAGGGAGGCCCCAACTCCTCCCGTATATCCCAGATGAGATAGAGTATGGGACACACACAAGGAGCAAGGCGACTCTGCTGTTTATTTATACAAAACGGCAGGGATGGGTCAAGGAGCGTACGCGTCCGTCCTGACACACACATAATCGTGGGGCTCGCAGGCCCTTTTTACTGCATTATGACGCGCTACTTGCGTCACTTCAGAAAGTTAACAAAAAACCTATCGCCACTCTTAATTGGTTGCTCGAGTGGTAGGGTTAGTATAGTACACATATAGAGAATGATATTAGTGGACAAGGTGTAGTCAGGTGGTATATCTGGGTTGTCCCTATAATTGGATACATAAGAATTGTTACATGAAGGCTCCTGAGGATTGGCTAATGTTACTGACGTCTGAGATAAGAGCCCCATGTTCTGATTGGTGCATCCGTGAGCTCCCCAGCCTGGGACCACCGTTGTTCCCAGCTCTCGGTGTACCTGTGTTTGCAACAATGTTTCAATATGGGTACGTGCAGACAATGTGAGGATTTATTCATAGGTGGAAGGCTGACCGCTCCCACTGTAGCAGGTGTCCATTGAGCCTTTCAAGTGTCTCGGCCTGTGTCTCGTAGTGAGGGACCCAGACGCCTTTTCTCTCCTGGGTTTTGGCATCTCGTCAGATTCGGCTTGGTCACGTGAGGCGGGACCGTGTTTGAGGCAGAATTCTGCACAATTAATATTGCTTTTCCACTGTGTGTCTGGTTTAATTTGTAGATATGACTTTAACGTTGGTACGCGGAGTGCGAGGTTGCAACATCGTGCCTTTGATGATTTGTTCTTGGATGTGGGCTTGCAACATTGCGACCTTGGCTGGTTGCTCCATCGGGTTCTTTCTGCAGGATCAGCAACCTGACTCTTGCTTTGTTAATGTCCACGGGAGCTCTTGTTTGAGGCCTACTCGGGCCTGGTGCTTAAGTAGTCTGTTTGGTGCATAGGTGCTTTAGATTATAGTAGCATACATTTCCATGACCAGTATCGTGTTTCCATTATACCTCTCATGGTGGTAACGGGTTTCAACGGAAGCGTGAGCAAGCGTTATAGATGAGTTCATGATGCATCTTGCGTTTCTGCATTCTGAAAGCCTATGTAAAAATAATAAAGATGCACGTCCGTGAATATGCCTGTCGCCTACGTCAGAGCACTGAGTATGTTCTTCGTGTAGATTGGTGTGGAAATGTTAAGTGTGTATACTTGTACAGATGTGCTTCCCGTTGTCTAGGTCGTCATGGCATCTCTAACGACGTGTGGTTTTTAGTCTAGCTGATCCGAGCCGCAGGTGTCGGCATGGCCAGTGCGGGCTGCTGGGCAGGCAGGTGGACACATCCGTATGTTCCTGTACCAGGGTACCTGGTCGTCTGGTAAATGGACAAACTCTTCTCGCGGCGGGTGTCTGGGCCGTGACCCTCTAGGCCAAGCGCGAGAGGTGAAGGACGGGAGCCTGTTCTTCCATTCTCCCACTTCAGTCCCCCCTCTGGTCGACCTGTCGACCACAAACATATCCTTCTCGTTATCTCCTCTTACCCTCCATATCTTAGTTATCCCTCCAAGATGTCCATAATGGTTTACATGATCTTCAAATGACCAATACATGTATTCACATGTTCCTCCAGGAGTACAGTATACCCATCTTCCTATGTAGCTCCTGGGGTTCCTTGGGTTCTCAATCTTCACTGATGGTGGGTCTAGATGATTGGTGATGATTTGGGTGCGCAACTTCTCCCTTTCTTGTATTATCACACCTGTATGCTGGCCGTCATCTGCTGGCATTAAGGGGTGCATTCCCACCATTTCCAGCAACTCGTCAGTCGTGCGTGCTTTCCGGGCCTTCCAAAATCTAATTATGATCAGGGTAGCTCCAGCCAAAATAGCACATCCCACTATTATTTTCAGTCCATCTGACAGCCAAGATGGCATCCATGACCATAATAGTGAAAACCAGCTCTTATCCTTGTTTACACCGTTACTTTCGTCCATCATTTTGGAGTGCATCTGGGCCAATTGTGAAACTGCTTCTGTCAGTGTACCATTGTCAGCATCGTTGGCAGGTATGAACGTGCAGCAAGATTGTCCTATTTTTGCACAAACTCCTCCTTCCATTGCTGTGAGAAGGTCCAATACATATCTGTTCTGGAGTGCTACCATCCTTACAGCTCGCAGCTCCTCTTTAATTGCGTTGAACCCATTTACTGTTGAATTGATGGTCATCATTAGTTCCCACCTTGTTATTTGGAGCCATTTTGCGTTTGCGTATGCCTGCAGTCCCGGATGTATTATTGAGGAGAAGAACATTGCTGCTCTGCTGAATAGTCTGTGTTCTGGCGGTATTGATGTTAGTTCCGTTTCCGACCTTCCCCACAGGTAATTTCCTGTCAATGGCTCTCCTTGTCTTTTTCTCCTGTTTAGGACAGTATCATTGCTGTTGGTCCTGTTTCCTTGCTCCTTCTGAAGTGGTGCAGATCTCTTTCTTCTCTTATCCCCTTCATCCATTTTAGGAAATTTCGCCACATCGACATGCTTCTTAGGTACCACTAGTGATGGTACATTGACGTGTACCATTGTGCACACACCATTCCACAGGGGAGGCAGTGTATGATATGCCTTTTCCCCACAGGCCCAATAATGGTCCATTATTACTGCTGTTCCCGCTCCCCCCTCAGGCAACTCCATCACGCTTGCACAATTGGTGTTATATCCTACGTCCACCTCTCCTTTATGCTGGTAGCATACTTTAGGCGCAGTCAATGGTAGTATAGTTATCGGGTCTTCATCTTCTTCTACCCACGTGAGCATTGGTACATACTTGATCCACGTCGTCCAACATCGATGATTGTGTGTCTCGATAGTTGAGATAGTTTCTTTTGTTACCATGTTGCTGCCAATCACTCCTATCTCCCAGCTGTTGCCCAGGAACACCTTTCCTGTTATCGTCAGTAGCGGCCTCTCCCAGCATCCTTGTTTACCCGGAACTTCAGTTGCGTACCAATCACATGGTAGATACTGCAGTGTTACCTTCTTTGTTTCTCCTTTTGCAGGGCCACTTGTTATGTACCTGAATGCTTCAGCATGTAAACTGGTCTTGTGATAACTCAGATAGGTCTTGAGGAAGTTGTTTTCATATGGGTATGAGTCTTGTGTTTTCCATGTCATGTGCACTACTGTTCCTTGAAATCTTCCTTTCGTTTGGAACAGGGCCAAATATATTATGCACTGTGCTGTTTTTTCATCTATTTCTGTGGCAACAAATGTTCGTGAAGCGCTCATGGCGTATGGTATTAATGAGCAAACGTAACAGCTATCCTCAGTTGTCTGCTTACCAATGCGGGTCATGTGTTGGTACCATATGTTGTTTGTGACGTGTGCTGAATCTTGTACATAATTATCAATACCTTTATTGTCTGAGTACGTGCTGCGTTTAACTCTATTTTGCTTGGGTGCAAAATTACGATTACCACCTGACGTAACACCTGTTGCAGCAGGGGACGGGGGTATATTAAGTTTGGGTGCAGCAATAAAATCAATAGCATAGCTGTACTGCCAGACAGAGGCAGCCAAGAACCCGGTGATCATAAAAATCCCTATTATTTTTATTACATATGCTAATTTCACCGGCATTTTGCTCTTACCTTGCTGCGGTCCTGTCAGCTTATTCTTGCGACGTTACAGTTGCCCGCCTAAAAATTCTCAAAAGTGCTCGTTATTAAATGTTAGTTTTGTTTCCTTTAAGCTCTCCCTATCAAGTAGTCATTCAGTGCCCAGGCGAAGAGCTGCTCCCACGCTACTCTAAGTGATGGGTCTCTTAGGACCGGCAAGTATGGGCGGAGGTGGGGCATGTAATATTCTATGGCCAGGAGGAAGGCTGTGTAGTATACACGTACCCTTCTCCTTTTTAAGTATGTTGGCCTCTTTATTTCGTATACAAATTGGTGTGACAATTCTTCTGGGTAGTTATCGTCTGGCAGCACCATCTACACCTGCACACTGAACTTGTTAATTAGCTTTTCTTAACAATACAATATTACGCAGTTCCTGTATGTGCGAGAGAAAAAGAGAACATTCACGTGTTTACATGTGTATTGGTGCAAGCAATGTCCTTCAATTTTAGTTACAACTGTACTTAGCAGTCAATGGGGGGGGTTTGCGCTCAGATGGCGGAAGTATTTTTACTCTTTGAGCGAGTGATCATGGGGTGGGCAGTATGGGGGTCACCCCCTTCTTCGTCAGTTATTGTCTCCGAGGGAACAATTGGGTCGTTGTCTGTGGTGGAACTTTCTTCCGCTGTCGGCGATGTTGTTGCTGTTCTTCCAATGGACCTGTCGTTGGCGCTGGGGCGGGTCTGCAGTTTGTAGATCTTTACGTCATGTAGGTGGTTCCAGGCACGCTTATCCTTTAGTTTTACTGCTCTTGTTGATACGTCCTCTACCAGATGGGGGCCAGTGAACCTCTTCTCGTGCCACCTTCTATTGAAATTGCGAAGTAGTACGTGGTCACCTTTGGCAAGTTTGCACGAGTTCTCCTTTCCCAATTCCGTACTTTCGTCTTTTTCTTGATTGCTGGTAGACCCGCCCCGTGTGCGCTCGAGCTGTTGAGACACAAACACGACACTAGTAATCAAAGAAGACACATATTGATACATTTCATCTCCTAACACATTCGCTGAACTTTCGTTATCGGTGAATGCCCTTGACGTTGGTGTTAGGGGAAGGCGCATTTGACGTCCAGTAACCACTTCGTGAGGGGTGAGGTGGTGGTCGGACCCTGGCCTGTTTCTAAGTTCAAACAATGCTAACGGAAGGCAATACAACCAACTTTTCTTTGTTGTTTGTTGTATTTTAGCAATTGCCTCCTTCAATAGGCCATTCAGGCGTTCACATACACCATTAGCCTGTGGGTGGTATGCACATGCAAATTTGTGTTTAATGTTCAGCAGGGATGTAATATGCTGGAACATTTCATTTGCGAAATGGGGGCCGTTGTCTGATCTTAACACCTCGCACACTCCCCACCTGGGGAAGACCTCCCTTACTATGAATTTGGCTGCTCTAAACGCATCAGGGTGTGAACAGGGCCCTGCTTCAATCCACCTAGAAAATGGACATACTACTACAATCATATACCTATTGCCTTGACAGATGTTGATCATATCAACATAGTCAATGTGAAGGTGCCGAAAAGGTCCTTCTGGCCGGGGTATTGTACCTCTTATCACTTTTAGAGTATGACCGGCCGTAAACTGTTGACATGTGAGGCAATTGCTGATAAAATTTGACACATGGGAGGTTAACTCGGGACAAAACCAATCTTCTCTAATTCGTGCTGCAATTATTTCCTTGCCTGTATGGGCAGGGTGATGTAATTGGCTCAAGGCGGTATTTAACAGTGCCAACGGTATTACAACTTTCCCAGTGCCACCCTGGCGCCATAGTGCGTCGGTTGGTGACATTATGCATCCTCTTTTCACCCATACTTCTTTTTCGGCCATTGGTGCAGCCGCTTGTAGCTCCATAATCTGTGTGGCTGGGAGATGGGTGTACCCTTCTCTTATTAACATCTCCCTCGCTATTCCCCTCCCTCTCCCTCTCTGTGAGTCTGTGGGGTTCCATATCTCACCAAAATATGCAGCATATTTCGCATGTGCGTCTGCTGCTGCATTTCCTTTTGAAACGTAGTCTTCTCCATTGGTGTGTGCGGTGCATTTTACTAGGGCTAGTTCTTGGGGGTCGTTTATTACTTCAATTAGTTCAGCCAACAAGAGGGCATGTTGTACTGGAGTGCCATCAGCTCTCCTAAACCCTCTCCTTCTCCATTTTGATAGCCCTGAGTGGACAGTGGATGTAACATATGCACTGTCGGAATATATAGTTACTCTTTTATTAAAACTTTCCTTTAATGCCAATATTAGTGCAACGAGTTCCGCCGCTTGAGCAGAGTAGTGCTGTGGTAATTGTACACACTTCATAGCCACACACACCGGCGCCTCCATCATTTTTACTACTGCTGCCCCAGTCCTTCGTATCCCATCTCCTTGATCAATAGTTGATGACCCATCAATAAACAAAAGCTCACCTCCCTCTAGTGCGTTTTCTTCAACTTTCCTAGTACATGAGTATATTTCAGTTACTTGGGTGCAGTCGTGGGCGTAATCTCCCTCTTCAATTACTTCTGCTAGGAACCTTGCAGGGTTAACCGTGCTACATCTAACAATTGCCAGTTCAGCTTTAGACAAAATAATCTCATAACCTGATGCCCTCTGTGTCGTTAATGTGGACTTAGGTTTATTCAATATCGCAAATAGTGCATGTTCCACAAATAGTGTAGTTGGACACCCCATAGTTATTGCTGATGCTTTTTCTACTGCAAAAGCAGCTGCAGCAAGACCTTGTTCACAAGAGAAGTGGCCTAACATTATAGGGTCTAAGTGACCGCTGTAAAATGCTACTGGTTTATAGCCCATGCTAGTTTTTTGGGCCAATACTGCTTTCATCACTGCTGAGTCGCAATGTGAAAATATAAAGAAGCGCCGCTCATAGTCTGGGGATGCAAGTACTGGAGCAGTTGATATCGCGTCTTTTAATTCGTCAAATGCCTCCCTCATTTCCATAGTCCATCCCAACTTTTTCTCCCCTTTATTTGCTTCCTTCAAACCCTCAAGCAGGGGTCCTATGTATGAGCTGTAATCAAATACCCATGCTCTACAGTAGTTGCACAGCCCCAGAAATTGCTGCAGTTCTCTCACAGTCTGTGGCACGGGAGTGCTTGAGATGGCCTGTGCTCTTTGTGGTGCAATCCTTCTTCCATGTTGGGATATCAGTTGACCAATGTAAAGTACCTGTTCCTGACAGTATTGTATCTTTTCCATGTCTACCTTGTACCCCTTTTCTGCCAGTATCGTCAACATTTTTAAGGAGTCCTCTCTACATTTACTTTCGTTTGTACTGCAAATTATTATGTCATCCACATACTGTAACACTGTGCTTTCCACCTCATCGTTACCCAAATCCATCTGTATTACTCTATTGAAAATTGAGGGTGATTCACAATACCCCTGTGGTAATCTGGTATGTTTCCACTTTGTATTTCGGTAAGTGAAGCTTGTCAAATCTTGTGAGTCTGGGTGTAATGGTATTGAGAAAAAAGCATTTTTAAGGTCAATCACTGTAAATCGTGATGCTTCTGCTGGAATGCCACACAATATTGTGGCCGGGTTTGCTGTTACTGGATACTCTGCTTCTACTATGTTGTTCAAGGGTCTGAGGTCCTGTATGAAGCGCCAAGACCCCCCTTTAGCCTTGCGCACCGGGTACACAGCTGTGTTACATGGTGATTCTGAGGGGACCAATATGCCATTGTTTATAAGGGCCGTTATGGTTTCATATATGCCCTCATCTGCCTCTTTTGACAATGGGTACTGTTTAACTCTTGGTAGTATGGCACCTTTTTTCAATTTTATCCTTACACCCCCTATGCTTTTTATGCATCCCACGTCATAAGGGCTAATAGTCCATAATGATTTGGGCACCTTTGACATATCCTCCTTAAAAAATGGGACTGGGGTGCCTGCGGGTGCCTCAAGTGCCATTGCAATTTTCTGTGCTACTTGTTTGTGAGCCACTCTTAGCCATATTTCTACACTCATCATGAACACCATTTCATTTTCTTCCTTTTCTTCTGAGAACAGCTCTTCATCTGACACCTGGGTCAGCCTACATCCTTCTGCTAGTGCTATCACCGCCCTCCATGCTCTCCCTTCTTTATCTTGGGCGTGCACAGCAACATAATCAGCTGTTGCAATAATGCTCTCAATGTCCACTACAAACACCTTCCCTTCTAGTTCATTAACTGGTGTTTCTGGTCGGAATAGATAGGCTGCTGGTCTCCTCCATATTTTCCCTTCTATCCCTGGCATCCATGCAAATGCCATGTCAGTGCCATATTGGAATATCTCGCCATCTACTGGCTCCGCCCTAATCGCTGTCTGTCCACAGTATGCTTGCAAAATCTGTCGTGCTGCGAGCATGTTAATCCCTGGAGTAGAGCAAATTATGCCATCCTCTGTAAAGGAGATCGTCATGTTCAACCTGTTCATTATGTCCCTCCCCAGTATATTTACTGGTGAGGCACTATAATACAAGAGTGGAACTGACAGATCATAATCTCCAATAGATAAGGGAACATTATCAGTAAATGGAACCAACCCTTTAGCCCCAGAAAATCCTTGGGTGTTCATGGCTTCGCCTGACATCTTAAATTTACCTTCCCTTATGCAAGACCGGGTTGCCCCGGTGTCAACAAGAAATGATAATTTTTTGTCACCTATCGTTACCTCTATGCGTGGTTCCTCCGCACTATTAGGTGTTACTGACAGGATGGGACACACCAAGGCCGTCTGTGGGCTGGCCTATTGGGGGTACAATGATTGGCCATTCCCTGTGTAAGGGTTGTGTCCCAACACCGTCACCCCACTCAATTGTGTTCGTTCATTTTGGGGTGGTGGTTGTATTAACGCTACTTGTTGTTGTGGCGGTGGCAGGTACTGTGTTATTTGTTGTTGTGGCAGCGAATAGGTTTGTGGCTGTTGTGTTGTTTGTTGTTGTGGGTCACTCCCTTTTTGTGACGTCTGCTGTTGTTGTATGCCCTGCTGTTCTTGTAATGTCCTAGGTTGTGCTTGTTCATTCCATGCTGGTGTTCCTGGCCTGACCCTACATGTACGTGACATGTGTCCTAATAGTCCGCAGCTCCAACACACGGGTGGTTCCCTGTTTTGCCATGGGAAGCTCCTTGTGTTGTCCTGGTATACGGGTTGCCCTGTGGGGTAGTTATTTCTTAGTCCCCCAGCCTGTTGTTGGGTATTATATCCATATCCTCTCCCCCTCATAAACCCTCCTCTCCCTCTGTTATAACTATAATACCCAGTTCCTTGCATTGGGTACCCTCCTCCCATGTTTGGTGCGTGTAATTGCAGAGGCGGCACTTGCTGTATTACACCTTGCGGAGGCGTTATTTGTGCGGGATCTTGTGCAGCCACTACTTGCGTTGGGCTTTGGGCCATTGGTGTGGGCGTAGTTATTAGTGCCCCTTCCATTGTGTATTTAGTAAGTTTTTTCTGTACTAATTTGGCCTCTTCTGTTTTCCTATCCTCTTCCTTTTGTTTCATTTTTCCTTGCCATGTTCTGCAGTGATGTACTATAGTCAGTTGTATTTCTGGCCATGGTTTTGCTTCCATCCCCACTACTTTCTTTAGTTGTTTTTGAACTCCTTCTGGGAGCCCTTGTACTAGTATATGATAAAATATGGCTGGTGTTTTGTCCCATTGTTCTCTAGTTTCCATGCGCCACTTCTCTTGAACATCCTGGATATAATCAACAGGATCCTCATTTTCACCCATCTTACGGGAAGTAATGGCTCCTATGTCTGATGTGTCTGGGTACTGCACTCTCAGTGCCTGCCATAGCGCATGTCTGCAGTTTGCAAATGGTGCCCCATCATGCGATGTGTTCGTTATTGTTACCCCATGGAATCCCGCTCTTTTCCAAATGTCATCCGCTCTATCCCCTAATATTGATATTAACAGGCCCTTCACATCTCCTACTGCTAGTTTCTGTCCTGCGGTGTGTTTTTCCATTTCATATATCCACTTACCTGCACCTCCACTTAGTGATGGGAGCCTACATTTTATATTTTCCTTATCCGTATGTTTCCAAGGTACATACTGTGGTCTAACCCCTCCTCTCTCCAGCAGTGGCATTAAATTCTGTCTTGTGTCACCCTTTACGCTCCATAATGTTGAGTCTTCACACCCCTCCTCTTCCCCCATTTCTTTTACTACTTCAAATTCTTCCTTACTACCTCTGCTCCTACCTCCCTCTTCTTCCTTTCCCCTTTTTTCATCATTTCCTGTGTTCAATATGGGTAGGTTTATTTGTCTGTCTTGCCTGCGACTAGGGAGGTCCCTAAGCCGACATGCATAAGGTGTAAGTTCATTCATGAAGGGCGCGAGCTTTATTCTGTGCAGAGAGCGCGCGGTAGTTGAACATGTAGGGCGTGACGTGGGAGGGTGCGATGGTGATGTGGGTGGCGTGGTTTCATTGGTTTGTGTTTCCCCTATTCTTTTCACTTCCTCCTTACTTCTCTCCAGCTCCTCCCATCTTCTACTCATCCAGGGCGAATCTATGTTTGTTCTAGTAAGGTATAGTTTATCTAAGCTTTCCCTTTCACTCTTCCTTCCAGCCTTCTCCACTCCTCCTTCCTCCTCACTGCAAAAATCATTCATAAATGGCACCCCCCACTCTGCCTTTTTTCCTTTTATTGTTACTGTTTTTAAGTCTATTAGGTCTCTTTCTCCCTTTCCGTTGTTACCAACTGTCCCCCTTTGTGCTGATGTTGTTGCTACCTCTCTACTTTTATATACATCTCCCCATCTTTCACTCTCCCAACCCCTCTCTTCTCTTCCTCCTTCACTCCTCTCCTCCATTTCCCTACTATTTTCCTCCCTTTTCCTTTTCAACTCCTCCATTACTTCTTTGCTCATCTGTTCCAATATCCTTTCATCCTCTTTCTTCCTTTCCCATTTCACCCTTTCTCTTTCTACTATACTCTCTATTACCTTCCCCTCTTCATATTTCTTAGTTGCCTCTGATATTATCCTCCTCCTCCATATTTCCATTTCTTTTTCCTTTTCTTCTTCTTCCTTCTTCTTCTCTCTCAGCACTACTCTTGATACCCTATCTGCTGCTCCTTTTACCCTTTCAGCTTCTCTCTTTTGTTCCTCACTTCGTTCCCTTAATTTTTCCAATTCGTCCTTACCTTCTTTCCTTTTCCTCACTCTCTCTCTTTCCTCCCGCTCAAGTTGTTTGATCAGTTCATTCTGCTCATCCCTTAGTTCTGCTAATCTTTCCTCCAAAATCTCTTCCTTCTGCCGTAGTAGCTCCTCTCCCCTCATTTCACTCTCTCTGGCACTATCCTCGTTTGTTCTCCTTACCGCCTCCCTTTCTTCTCCAGTTAGTGAGCCTCGTAATTTCAACAATATCTGTGCAGCTACCCACTCATCGTTTCCTATCTCTACAGTCTGCTCTTCTCTAATCCTCCTGTCCCCCATTGGTATCTTCCCATGAGCCACATATGGTGGAGGGCTGTATGCCGGGTTTGAGTATCCTTCAGCCGCCCTTAACTGTCCTGCTATTTCTCCTAATTCTCTTAAAGGGTACAACCCTCCTCCCTCTGTTTTCACTCCCGGTGTTATGGGTATCCCATTGCTCGGTTCCTTTTTTATGTCGTCTGATTTATCAATCTTTTCTCCTCCCTGTCTTTCGTTCCCCGTATTCTTTGTGCTTTCGCACTCCTTTTCCCCACCCGTTCCTTCTTTCTTAATCTCCTTTTCTTCCGGTGTTTCCCCCATAGTGAACATTCCATTTGGTCCTGGTCGAGACCCCTGGAACATCCTCCATAAGTTAAACACCTCCACATGGTTTGCCAACTTCTTCCCCTTGTATGTATTGTGCAGATGGTTCAGTAGTGAATGTTGGGCATATGGATCGAAACTACCATTAGGCGGCCATGGTGTTAACATTTTGTTATCTGTCCCCTGGGTCCACTCTATGCTGTACTTAATTAACTTCTCCCTATGTGGTGGCAGTGTGGTGCATATGTGCTGTAGTGGGGTAGTGAGGGTGTTCCCCCACCCTCCCGACCCTCTCCCGTATGACATAAATTCCCTCCCCTTGTTACCCTTCCCCTTACTAGCAGTTTACGATATACAACCTTGTATTGCTTACCTCGCCCCGCAAGTGTGGGGACTTTCGACAATCCTTTTGACAAATTATGCAATAATAATAAATATGATGTTATATTATATTCCTTCCCCTACGGCCCCCTGCGGCCGAAGCGCACGCAGCCCCCTGCGGCTGCGTACCCCTTACGATGATCTTATACAGTCGTCCTGTTTCTCCGTTCTCCTCCCCCGTTTACACTTGCCGTGGCCGGCGTTCTCCGTGCGCAGCCACGCCCCTTTCCCCTTTTTTCGATCCACTGGTTTATAGTTTATCTCCGTACCAGCTCCTTTATCATGCTTCTCTTCCCCACCACTCTCAAACCCAAAATTCCTTGTGCTCGCGATATCCTATTAAATCCCTACTGGTGACGTCACCGATTTCTTCGAGCTACTGGTATATTCTTGTTATGTTTTTTAAGTTCAAAATACACTTGCAATCTACCCCGCTAACCCTACAGCTGTCTTCCTGTCTCTCCTGGAACAAGGTAATCTCATCAATAATATAACCGGACTGCGCACGCTGCGTCGCCTCGCGTGTGATACGCCCCTTAACAGGAGGGCTTAACCAGCCAATTATCTTCCGTTTTGGGCAACTATGTAACTAGCTACCGCCCACAGGGAAACGTCATCTACCTATCGAGTTTCTTGCTCGAACAATAGGGAACCTCATCTACTCATTGATCAATAAATGTCAAGTCGTAGGAAACCACACACACCCACCCTCACACTTAGTCGCAATTTAAACCATCAGTGTCTTACGAGCAGCTGCACGTGATGTTTTCGTGCCCCGCCCCCCTCTTTCGCGTAACGTTAGCTGACTGTTACGAGCGGCTGCACGTGATGTTTTCGTTCCCCGCCCCCCTCTTTCGCGTAACGTTAGCCGACTTTTCTCGCACTCGTTTTGCTACCATTCATTCCATTAGCAACACTCAGTTAAACCTTCGCCGCACATCTCTACAATACCTCCCCCCTCCCTTATTTACTTCCTCCCCCTCCCTCACAATTTCGCATTGCTTGTTGTGCGTGTCATGCTCACCAAGTTCTCTCGATGCAGGGCCGCTCGACTGCGTGCACCCTCCAAGCGGCTCGCCACCTCCCCTCGTCTGGACCACGTCTGGACACTCGCCGACCGCGGGCGGGATACTTCTCAACCGGCTCCCGAGGGCCAATATCCGGATTGCGCTGTCCGGTCTTCTCGCGGCTCCGCGATGGTCCTGTAGTCCTCAGAAGGGGGCAACGGCAGAGGGGGCCGCGCCGCCGGGCCTCCTCGCAACGGGAGTGCCTGGAAAAACTAAAAATAAAAGTTGATCTTAAACAGATCTCAGCAGTGCCTCCAACTTGTCGGGGGGAAATTCTGCCGGGGTCGGCCGGGCCGTCCGCAGACCTCCGGGCAGGGAGGCCCCAACTCCTCCCGTATATCCCAGATGAGATAGAGTATGGGACACACACAAGGAGCAAGGCGACTCTGCTGTTTATTTATACAAAACGGCAGGGATGGGTCAAGGAGCGTACGCGTCCGTCCTGACACACACATAATCGTGGGGCTCGCAGGCCCTTTTTACTGCATTATGACGCGCTACTTGCGTCACTTCAGAAAGTTAACAAAAAACCTATCGCCACTCTTAATTGGTTGCTCGAGTGGTAGGGTTAGTATAGTACACATATAGAGAATGATATTAGTGGACAAGGTGTAGTCAGGTGGTATATCTGGGTTGTCCCTATAATTGGATACATAAGAATTGTTACATGAAGGCTCCTGAGGATTGGCTAATGTTACTGACGTCTGAGATAAGAGCCCCATGTTCTGATTGGTGCATCCGTGAGCTCCCCAGCCTGGGACCACCGTTGTTCCCAGCTCTCGGTGTACCTGTGTTTGCAACAATGTTTCAATATGGGTACGTGCAGACAATGTGAGGATTTATTCATAGGTGGAAGGCTGACCGCTCCCACTGTAGCAGGTGTCCATTGAGCCTTTCAAGTGTCTCGGCCTGTGTCTCGTAGTGAGGGACCCAGACGCCTTTTCTCTCCTGGGTTTTGGCATCTCGTCAGATTCGGCTTGGTCACGTGAGGCGGGACCGTGTTTGAGGCAGAATTCTGCACAATTAATATTGCTTTTCCACTGTGTGTCTGGTTTAATTTGTAGATATGACTTTAACGTTGGTACGCGGAGTGCGAGGTTGCAACATCGTGCCTTTGATGATTTGTTCTTGGATGTGGGCTTGCAACATTGCGACCTTGGCTGGTTGCTCCATCGGGTTCTTTCTGCAGGATCAGCAACCTGACTCTTGCTTTGTTAATGTCCACGGGAGCTCTTGTTTGAGGCCTACTCGGGCCTGGTGCTTAAGTAGTCTGTTTGGTGCATAGGTGCTTTAGATTATAGTAGCATACATTTCCATGACCAGTATCGTGTTTCCATTATACCTCTCATGGTGGTAACGGGTTTCAAGGGAAGCGTGAGCAAGCGTTATAGATGAGTTCATGATGCATCTTGCGTTTCTGCATTCTGAAAGCCTATGTAAAAATAATAAAGATGCACGTCCGTGAATATGCCTGTCGCCTACGTCAGAGCACTGAGTATGTTCTTCGTGTAGATTGGTGTGGAAATGTTAAGTGTGTATACTTGTACAGATGTGCTTCCCGTTGTCTAGGTCGTCATGGCATCTCTAACGACGTGTGGTTTTTAGTCTAGCTGATCCGAGCCGCAGGTGTCGGCATGGCCAGTGCGGGCTGCTGGGCAGGCAGGTGGACACATCCGTATGTTCCTGTACCAGGGTACCTGGTCGTCTGGTAAATGGACAAACTCTTCTCGCGGCGGGTGTCTGGGCCGTGTCCCTCTAGGCCAAGCGCGAGAGGTGAAGGACGGGAGCCTGTTCTTCCATTCTCCCACTTCAGTATATAAAGGCCGTGGGGTGCAGGTTAGGGGTGTGGCGGGTGGACTCACAGGAACAATTGGCTTTTTACTAAAACCAAACTGGTAATTTGTTTGTACCACTGTCTCTTCATGACTGATCTGAGTGGATTGCATCATGCAAAGAGAGTTAATTTATTTATGCCAACATACCTCGGTGTATATTAAAATGTAGATTTGCTATTGGTCATGTTTTTTTAAAAGAGATTGTATACTTTTCTTGCATAACACAATTATACTTTTACCAAATATCTTTGGAATTTAGGTTCAGAGAACGGTTTTTCATGGGTATCGCATATGTATTTGATTAGAGTGTTGGAACATTTGTTTTTTTTCGGGCTTGCTTATAGTTGTATGAAATGATTTTGCTTAGTGGATGGTGGATGGATATATATAGTATGTAGTGTCTGTGAAGAATGGGGTGAGACTAGGTTTACTATTCACTATTCATAAGGTTTTTAGACATTTTAGGGCAAATACTGAGAGAGGACATGGATTTGGTGGATGTGGTAGTATGGCTTGTGTGTTGATGAATTCTCTGTAAATAGGTCATTTACCCATTGAGATGTATTTAATAAAACATCTGTATCATAGCACAATGTAGACATAAGTGAGGGTTGGTTGTATGGCATATTCACTTTCAGAGGTCAGGAGGAAGTTCAGAATCTGGCCTGAAAGAAATCATGAAAATAGTGTGAAGGCTGCACTATTGAAGTCTGAGCTGAAGAACTCTGGTATGTAGGCAAAGTTTTAATTATGGAATCTGTTATTGTGCCATCGCTGTTATACATGTCAGCAGTTCCTCCATCTCATAAATTGTTGTTGACACAAAGGGTCCGAATCATTGAATCAGGCCCAGAAATGTTAAGCTGGGTATTGGGTTTTTTAAGGCGGCAAGCTTGTAACATTGCTAGTAACATTGAGGATAGAGCTACTATTTGAAAAAAGAAATATGGAAGGAATGGTGTTTCAGATCTTAAGATGGTGTCCAAATGTATGTTATATCAAAGCATACGAGCTCTTTTTCATCTTTGAGGAGCAAGCAAACTACTTTGTTAGATATTATTTAAGTAGGATGCTACATAGTTTAAAAAAATGTGAACCTGTTCTCACTGTGCTTATGATATACCATAAAGACACTCTTGTGAAAAGGAACATTCAAGTTTATCATTTGTGTATACAGGCTGTAAACATTTGAAAATGGCTGAGCCTTGTGTAATGGTGAGCAGCAAAGCAAAAAACGCATCCATGCCTGAAAAAAGTACTATTTCAGTGAGAAAAGCAGAAAGAAAAACATATCTCCTTTGATCACTGTTGGTATTTCACAATGTTCTTTACAATCTACAGCTCTACTCTTGGTACACGTATCTCCTTCTTTGGGTTCTCGTACCAACTCTTTGCAGATGACACCTAAATCTTCCTCTCTTTTTTGGACGCTCCTCTGATCTCTATATTAAAAGTTCAAACTGTCTCTCTGCCATTAAATATTAAATGGCTTTGCATTCACTAATGTCAAACCCTACCGAAACAGAGATGCTCTTCTTCCCTGCCAAATACTCTCCCCTACTCTTCTTCAGTTGGAAACCGCAGTGTCATCTATGACTCTTCTTACACCATCTCTACTTTCATATCAAAAACTGCAATGACAGCTCACCTTAACCTTTTAAATATTAGGAAAATCAGATACCTCCTTTCTTTCAACACTGCCAAGCATCTCTTAACTACCTTTTGTCTTGTATAAACTGGACTACTGCCAGCATCATCTTTTGTCTCTGCAACTATGCTTTCTGTCCTCTCAACAAGATCCTTAATTTCACAACCAGGACTCTCTTTGAACACTTTCACTTCATACGTTCCCCCTCGTGCCGGTACCAGGTTGGATGGCTGACATTGCAAAACATTGGCACATTTAAATTTCTTCTTCTTGTTCACAGATCTATCCTGGCAAGACAACACCATATCTATCCTCCTCTATTGAGCTCTACAAGCCTTCTCATAATCCCTTATCTGCCTCCTCGACTACCCTTGTGGCACCCCGCCCTCCCTGTGCTTCCTCTTGTTTCTGCTCTTTCTTACTTCTTGCTCAAATTGCATGGAATTCTCTTCCCCCAGACATCCGAGAAACAGTCCACACGGATTTGTTCGAAACCAAAAATAAAGGCTTCCTCCACACCTGGAGTTACCCTGTTAACCTTCCTCTCATCTCCTTTCAAGCTTGCACTGTTCCCCCTCTTAGCCTACCTCTCATTTGCCTTCAAGCTTAAGTTTCCCTCGCCTCTATCCTGCCTTTGTCCCTCACTTGCTCTGCCTCCACTGTAGTACTTCATTCATCATGGTCACATCTCTAACAAAGCTGCCCATATCGTCTAACTGCATTCAAGAATGTCTAATATTGGTTGTCCTTAATCTATGTATGCCCACCCATGATTTGTCTGTGGTGACTGTTCCATTTACTTCCCTCCACAGCCTGGTCAGAATGTCACCCCGTTGTAAGAAGCTCACTGCTTCCCATCAAATCTGATTTCTTACCTATTGTACATTCTTTTGTGATCAAAAGAACATTGTCCCTCCCTTTAAATAAATAAATTAATACATCTCACAATATCCCCACATGCTGATGTTGTCCTAACAACTATGAGATATGTTTTTCTTGCTGTTTGTCTTACAATCTGTTTCAACACCACACTTTTTGATAAGCCAAGAATGGTACTCACGAATCTTCGGGCTTTATCAGGATGTTTGAAGAGTAGAGAGACGTCCCCCCGGGAGTCCAGAGACCGTGAGTAGTACTCTGTGCACCCAGGGGGCCACCCCCTGGGAAACCCTCGAGGGGAAGAAAACCCAGATCCAGACAGGTCCCGATTGATTGGAACGGAAGTTCGTATGATTAATGAAGACGTAGAAAAATAACTTGCTGTACTCTTGACGTCAGGAAGCGGAGCACGAATAATCCAAGGTAAGATGCCTGGGAGACCCTGTTAATACCAGGAGAATGAGAGCAGACTCACGAGAGACGTGACTCAGAGGAAGACGAGGAGAAGCACAAAGTGACAGCAGGAGGAGAGGAGCCGCGGTTGCGAGAGGCCGACGGCGGAAGGAGGAAAGAGGCTGAGAGAAGTAAGTGAACCAGAAACAGTGAGTACCGAAGTGGCCGCAGCCGAAGCGGAGTAAAGGATGCCGAGCAGGGCTAGGATTAGCTAGCACGGCAAGCCGTGTGGAAAAAAGAAACAGCGAACTGTCAAGGTTGGCAGCCGCTGAGCGGAGAAAAAGGTGCTGCGAGCAGCTAGTACGGCAAGCCGTGTGGAAAAAAGAAACAGCGAACTGTCAGGGTTGGCAGCCGCTGAGCGGAGAAAAAGGTGCTGCGAGCAGCTAGTACGGCAAAAGCCGATCGAGGAAACAGAAACAGCGAACGGCCAAGATTGGCAGACGCTATAATGAGAAAGGTGCTGCGAGCAGCTAGCACGGCAACAGCCGAGCGGTGAAAGGTAGGGAAACACAGATGGAAAGCAATGCATACACGGGAGCGAGTAGCAACGCAGAGTGTTTTAGTGATTCTGGGTTTAAGTAGGAGTGATCAGGTGGAACTGAGTGCGAAACTAGACCTGCACCGTTAGGTAGTAGAAACGTGATCCAACAGACGCCATCTTGAATTCCACTGTGTGCGCCGATGATGGTGAATCTTCCAATGTTTCCAAAGAGTTCTAGGGGTTTTCCTAACAGTATGCCCTTCCCGTGGGGTGGAAGGTCCGGGTTTCCACGGTTGAGACCTGTGGAATCGGCGCACCAGTGTAGGTGCATGAACTGCAGACGCTGGTTCCCAAGTCCTGTCAGATGGTCCATAACCTTTCCAATCTATAAGATATTGAAGACTTCCCCGATGGTATCTGGAGTCCGCTATGGCCGATACTTCATATTCTTGTCCTTCAGAGGAGTCAATAGGCAATGGTTTGTTTCTTTCTTGTCTTTGGAACCTGTCTGAAACATTTGCCTTTAGTTGAGAGACGTGGAAAACATTATGTATCCTAGACCAAGAAGGAGGTAACTGAAGGCGATAGGCCACCTTCCCTACTGCCCCGGAAACTGTAAATGGACCAAAATATTTGGGGGACAGTTTATTAGGTATCAGTCTTTTTGGGAGGTATCGAGAGGACAACCATACCAAATCCCCTTGATGGTAAGTAGGTTCTTGGGTTCTTCGCTTGTCCGCCTGTTTTTTAGTCTTTTCTTGAGTTTCCTTGAGAGCTGTTCTAGCCAGGGCATGTCCAGACTGAATGTTGGCCACCAATTCTTCTACTGCAGGAGAGTTGGTAATTCTGGGAGGAGTGGTAGGGATTATTACAGGATGATATCCGTAGGTACAGTAGAAAGGAGACATTTTGGTAGCAGAATGTTGAGAATTATTGTATGCTATTTCCGCATAGGGTAGGAAGTCGTCCCAGTTGTCTTGGGTAGCAGAAATGAAGCATCTAAGGTATTGTTCCAAAGATTGGTTCAGCCTCTCTGTCTGACCGTTAGATTGTGGATGATATCCCGAGGTCAGATCTCGTTGTATTCCTAAGGATTGGCATAAATTCTTCCAAAATGTCGATATATATTGTGGTCCTCTATCGGAGATGATGTTTTTGGGGAGTCCATGCAATCGGAATATTGTCCTTAAGAAACAGGATGTCATCTGAGCTGCTGTTGGGAGTTTTTTCATGGGTATAAAGTGTGCCATCTTGGTCATTGAATCCACCGTCACCATTATAGTGGTATTATTATTTGAAGGTGGTAGATCTACAATGAAATCTGTAGAAATCTTTTCCCAAGGTTGGTCGGGTAGAGCGGGTTGGACCAGTTTTCCTACTGGGAGCCTTCTTGGTGTATTTTCTTGCAGACATATGACGCACGACGAAACGTAGTCTTTAACGTCTGCAGATAAGGTGGGCCACCAAAAATGACGGCTGATTAGTTCTTGAGTGTTGGCTATTCCTCTGTGACCTGCTACTTTGTGATCGTGGCACATGTGTAATACTTGCTGTCTTAGGTTTCCTGTAGGTACAAACAGACTAGTGCCATAGTAATATAGACCATCTTCTTTCTGGAGCTGGTGGATCTGGATATCACTATCTTTTATGTCTTTTATTTGACTGCGGACATCTTGGAGAAATGAAGAGACTACAAAAACAAAAGTTGTGTGTGGAAATATCTTCTCCTTAATTGTACAGTCTTCTGTTTGTAGACTGCGAGACAAGGCATCAGCCATTTGGTTACAGGTGCCAGGAATGTGAGTAATTTGAAAGTCAAAAGAAGAGAAGAAATATGCCCATCGGGCTTGACGGCTGTTCTGGCATTCGAAATTCTGAAGGACTTTAAGGTTCCTGTGGTCAGTTCTGATAGTTACTGGATGTCTTGCTCCTACTAGAAGATGTCTCCATTCTTGGCATGCCTTCTTAATGGCGAGTAATTCCTTTTCCAGAACCGTGTAGTTTTGTTCTGAGGACGTCAAGGTTTTCGACATATAGGCAATAGGATGCTCTTTACCGCTAAGAGAAGTCTGTTTCAAGACTGCTCCTATTGCAGAATGAGAAGCATCTGTCTCTAGAAGGAATGGTTTGGTTTGGTCCGGCAATCTAAGGATGGTAGCAGATGAAAATGCAGATTTTAATTCGTCGAAGGCTTGTTGTGTTTCCTTAGTCCACACATATTTCCTTCCTTTCTGTAGAAGTGTAGTCATTGGTTTGATGACTTTGGAGAAGTTGGGTATATATTTCCTGTAGAAATTCGCAAAGCCAACAAACCTTTGGATTTCTTTGACTCCTTGTGGAGCTTTCCAATGCAAAATGGCTTGTACCTTGTGGGGGTCCATGGAAGCCCCTTCTTTGGAAAGAATAAAGCCCAAATAAGGAATCTTTTCTTGATGAAACGAGCATTTCTCTAATTTGGCGAAAAGGTGGTTGTCTTGTAGGCGGTGTAGTACCTCTGAAACATAAGAAATGTGCTCCTGTAGATTGGTAGAAAAGATCAATATATCGTCAAGATATACGATCAGTGAATGAAGTAATAAATCCGAAAACAAGTGGTCTACGAATCTTTGGAATACTGATGGAGCATTAGCCAGGCCGAAAGGCATAACATGATATTCGTAATGCCCAAAAGGGGTGCGGAATGCCGTCTTCCACTCGTCTCCGCTTTTGATCCGAATTAAATGATAAGCGCCTCTCAGGTCCAGTTTGGTGAAAATGGAGGCACCCCTTACCGCTTCTAAAATATCCTGAATCAAAGGCAAAGGATATCGATCCTTGTAGGTGACCCTATTCAATCCCCTATAATCAATGCACGGTCTCAGTTCTTTGCAGTCTTTTTTCGGGATGAAAAACAAGGATGCTCCAGCTGGACTTTTTGATTCAGTGATAAGTCCGTTGCGTAGGTTTGTCTGAAGATATTCCTTCAGGGCCTCCTTTTCGGGATTAGATAGGGTGTACATCCTTCCAAATGGGATCTGGGCGTCTGGCAGGAGATCTATACTGCAATCGTCTCTCTGGTGAGGAGGCAGTTCCTTGAATTCCTCATTAGAGAATACTTTACTGTACTTGTGGTAACATTCCGGTAACAATTTCAGATTTAGCACTACTGCATTAGAGTTCTGAGAGATCTCAGGTGCCTGGGAGGTGTGTATTCCAGTAGTACCGTTATGCTGGCATGTGGAGGTACAGTATTCTGATCCCAAAAACATGGTTCCAGCTTTCCAATTGATATAGGGATTGTGTTTAGCCAACCAAGGTATTCCCAGGATTATCGGGTAGTGAGCTGCCTTAATGAGATCAAAGATCACTTCCTCTTCATGGGTAGATATCCTCATTGTGAGGACGGAGGTATTGGCTCGTATGGGTCCAGAGGATAAGGATTTTCCATCCACTCCTTCGACTGGGATTGGTAGTTCTTTAGCTATATGGGGTATCTTGTTCTTGTAAGCCCATTCGGTATCCATAAAAAGACCCGCTGCTCCGCAATCTACAAGAGCTGGAACGTTTTGGAGTGAAACATCATTAAATCGGAGTGTTACTGGTAAAACCACCATTTGAGTAGAATTAGCCACTCCGTTGAGGGAACTCGGAGTTCCATGCCCGTTCATGGTTCCCTTTATGAACGGGTGAAGGCGTTTCCCGAACGCCGGGGAGGGACTAGATTACAGTCTTTCAAAACATGTTTGTCCGAACCACAGTACATACAGAGACCCAGAGAGCGTCTTCTGTTTCTCTCTTCTGAGGTAAGAGGACCTCTAGTGATTCCTATTTGCATGGGTTCTTCCTCATGGGTTCGTGAGGTCTTGGTAAATTCGCTTCGTACATTTGGAGGAGGTCCTTTGGCTTTTCCCTTCTTCCTTTCTAAATTCCTTTCTTGGATTCTATAATCCATCTGTAGAACGAGCGTAATCATCTCTGCAAGGTTATGCGGGCGAGGTACTCGAGACAGTTCGTCCTTCAAGTCTTCGTTTACGTTTCTCCTAAAAATAGTAATGAGAGCGTCATCTGCCCAGGCTGTTTCATGTGCCAGTTGCTTGAACTGAGTGATGTACGCCAGAATTTCCATTGTTCCTTGTTTCAGGTCTAAGAGGTTTTCTTGTGCAGATACCACTATTTCTCTGCGTCCAAACATGGCTTGTATGCTATTGGAGAATCCAGCAATAGAATCTAAGAGTTGATTGTTAGTGGTCACCAGGGGTGTGGCCCAAGCCAGAGCGCTCCCTGATAGGTTGGATATCATGAAGCTGACCTTGGACCGGTCGTTAGGAAAAAAGGCCGGTTTCAATGTAAATTGTACCGTACAAGAGTCGATGAATTCTTTTAGTTTTTTGGGATTGCCATCATATTTCCCCATAGGGAGGGGACCTGGAGGCAATTCGATTCTTGAGTGTACTACTTGACGAAGCATGGTGTTTTCATTGCGCAGGGTTTGCATCTCGGTATTGAGATTTTGTACAGCCGCTACCAGCTGCTGTATCTGTTGCTCCATGGCGTTGCTATCTCTTACAATCTGTTTCAACACCACACTTTTTGATAAGCCAAGAATGGTACTCACGAATCTTCGGGCTTTATCAGGATGTTTGAAGAGTAGAGAGACGTCCCCCCGGGAGTCCAGAGACCGTGAGTAGTACTCTGTGCACCCAGGGGGACACCCCCTGGGAAACCCTCGAGGGGAAGAAAACCCAGATCCAGACAGGTCCCGATTGATTGGAACGGAAGTTCGTATGATTAATGAAGACGTAGAAAAATAACTTGCTGTACTCTTGACGTCAGGAAGCGGAGCACGAATAATCCAAGGTAAGATGCCTGGGAGACCCTGTTAATACCAGGAGAATGAGAGCAGACTCACGAGAGACGTGACTCAGAGGAAGACGAGGAGAAGCACAAAGTGACAGCAGGAGGAGAGGAGCCGCGGTTGCGAGAGGCCGACGGCGGAAGGAGGAAAGAGGCTGAGAGAAGTAAGTGAACCAGAAACGGTGAGTACCGAAGTGGCCGCAGCCGAAGCGGAGTAAAGGATGCCGAGCAGGGCTAGGATTAGCTAGCACGGCAAGCCGTGTGGAAAAAAGAAACAGCGAACTGTCAAGGTTGGCAGCCGCTGAGCGGAGAAAAAGGTGCTGCGAGCAGCTAGTACGGCAAGCCGTGTGGAAAAAAGAAACAGCGAACTGTCAGGGTTGGCAGCCGCTGAGCGGAGAAAAAGGTGCTGCGAGCAGCTAGTACGGCAAAAGCCGATCGAGGAAACAGAAACAGCGAACGGCCAAGATTGGCAGACGCTATAATGAGAAAGGTGCTGCGAGCAGCTAGCACGGCAACAGCCGAGCGGTGAAAGGTAGGGAAACACAGATGGAAAGCAATGCATACACGGGAGCGAGTAGCAACGCAGAGTGTTTTAGTGATTCTGGGTTTAAGTAGGAGTGATCAGGTGGAACTGAGTGCGAAACTAGACCTGCACCGTTAGGTAGTAGAAACGTGATCCAACAGACGCCATCTTGAATTCCACTGTGTGCGCCGATGATGGTGAATCTTCCAATGTTTCCAAAGAGTTCTAGGGGTTTTCCTAACAGTATGCCCTTCCCGTGGGGTGGAAGGTCCGGGTTTCCACGGTTGAGACCTGTGGAATCGGCGCACCAGTGTAGGTGCATGAACTGCAGACGCTGGTTCCCAAGTCCTGTCAGATGGTCCATAACCTTTCCAATCTATAAGATATTGAAGACTTCCCCGATGGTATCTGGAGTCCGCTATGGCCGATACTTCATATTCTTGTCCTTCAGAGGAGTCAATAGGCAATGGTTTGTTTCTTTCTTGTCTTTGGAACCTGTCTGAAACATTTGCCTTTAGTTGAGAGACGTGGAAAACATTATGTATCCTAGACCAAGAAGGAGGTAACTGAAGGCGATAGGCCACCTTCCCTACTGCCCCGGAAACTGTAAATGGACCAAAATATTTGGGGGACAGTTTATTAGGTATCAGTCTTTTTGGGAGGTATCGAGAGGACAACCATACCAAATCCCCTTGATGGTAAGTAGGTTCTTGGGTTCTTCGCTTGTCCGCCTGTTTTTTAGTCTTTTCTTGAGTTTCCTTGAGAGCTGTTCTAGCCAGGGCATGTCCAGACTGAATGTTGGCCACCAATTCTTCTACTGCAGGAGAGTTGGTAATTCTGGGAGGAGTGGTAGGGATTATTACAGGATGATATCCGTAGGTACAGTAGAAAGGAGACATTTTGGTAGCAGAATGTTGAGAATTATTGTATGCTATTTCCGCATAGGGTAGGAAGTCGTCCCAGTTGTCTTGGGTAGCAGAAATGAAGCATCTAAGGTATTGTTCCAAAGATTGGTTCAGCCTCTCTGTCTGACCGTTAGATTGTGGATGATATCCCGAGGTCAGATCTCGTTGTATTCCTAAGGATTGGCATAAATTCTTCCAAAATGTCGATATATATTGTGGTCCTCTATCGGAGATGATGTTTTTGGGGAGTCCATGCAATCGGAATATTGTCCTTAAGAAACAGGATGTCATCTGAGCTGCTGTTGGGAGTTTTTTCATGGGTATAAAGTGTGCCATCTTGGTCATTGAATCCACCGTCACCATTATAGTGGTATTATTATTTGAAGGTGGTAGATCTACAATGAAATCTGTAGAAATCTTTTCCCAAGGTTGGTCGGGTAGAGCGGGTTGGACCAGTTTTCCTACTGGGAGCCTTCTTGGTGTATTTTCTTGCAGACATATGACGCACGACGAAACGTAGTCTTTAACGTCTGCAGATAAGGTGGGCCACCAAAAATGACGGCTGATTAGTTCTTGAGTGTTGGCTATTCCTCTGTGACCTGCTACTTTGTGATCGTGGCACATGTGTAATACTTGCTGTCTTAGGTTTCCTGTAGGTACAAACAGACTAGTGCCATAGTAATATAGACCATCTTCTTTCTGGAGCTGGTGGATCTGGATATCACTATCTTTTATGTCTTTTATTTGACTGCGGACATCTTGGAGAAATGAAGAGACTACAAAAACAAAAGTTGTGTGTGGAAATATCTTCTCCTTAATTGTACAGTCTTCTGTTTGTAGACTGCGAGACAAGGCATCAGCCATTTGGTTACAGGTGCCAGGAATGTGAGTAATTTGAAAGTCAAAAGAAGAGAAGAAATATGCCCATCGGGCTTGACGGCTGTTCTGGCATTCGAAATTCTGAAGGACTTTAAGGTTCCTGTGGTCAGTTCTGATAGTTACTGGATGTCTTGCTCCTACTAGAAGATGTCTCCATTCTTGGCATGCCTTCTTAATGGCGAGTAATTCCTTTTCCAGAACCGTGTAGTTTTGTTCTGAGGACGTCAAGGTTTTCGACATATAGGCAATAGGATGCTCTTTACCGCTAAGAGAAGTCTGTTTCAAGACTGCTCCTATTGCAGAATGAGAAGCATCTGTCTCTAGAAGGAATGGTTTGGTTTGGTCCGGCAATCTAAGGATGGTAGCAGATGAAAATGCAGATTTTAATTCGTCGAAGGCTTGTTGTGTTTCCTTAGTCCACACATATTTCCTTCCTTTCTGTAGAAGTGTAGTCATTGGTTTGATGACTTTGGAGAAGTTGGGTATATATTTCCTGTAGAAATTCGCAAAGCCAACAAACCTTTGGATTTCTTTGACTCCTTGTGGAGCTTTCCAATGCAAAATGGCTTGTACCTTGTGGGGGTCCATGGAAGCCCCTTCTTTGGAAAGAATAAAGCCCAAATAAGGAATCTTTTCTTGATGAAACGAGCATTTCTCTAATTTGGCGAAAAGGTGGTTGTCTTGTAGGCGGTGTAGTACCTCTGAAACATAAGAAATGTGCTCCTGTAGATTGGTAGAAAAGATCAATATATCGTCAAGATATACGATCAGTGAATGAAGTAATAAATCCGAAAACAAGTGGTCTACGAATCTTTGGAATACTGATGGAGCATTAGCCAGGCCGAAAGGCATAACATGATATTCGTAATGCCCAAAAGGGGTGCGGAATGCCGTCTTCCACTCGTCTCCGCTTTTGATCCGAATTAAATGATAAGCGCCTCTCAGGTCCAGTTTGGTGAAAATGGAGGCACCCCTTACCGCTTCTAAAATATCCTGAATCAAAGGCAAAGGATATCGATCCTTGTAGGTGACCCTATTCAATCCCCTATAATCAATGCACGGTCTCAGTTCTTTGCAGTCTTTTTTCGGGATGAAAAACAAGGATGCTCCAGCTGGACTTTTTGATTCAGTGATAAGTCCGTTGCGTAGGTTTGTCTGAAGATATTCCTTCAGGGCCTCCTTTTCGGGATTAGATAGGGTGTACATCCTTCCAAATGGGATCTGGGCGTCTGGCAGGAGATCTATACTGCAATCGTCTCTCTGGTGAGGAGGCAGTTCCTTGAATTCCTCATTAGAGAATACTTTACTGTACTTGTGGTAACATTCCGGTAACAATTTCAGATTTAGCACTACTGCATTAGAGTTCTGAGAGATCTCAGGTGCCTGGGAGGTGTGTATTCCAGTAGTACCGTTATGCTGGCATGTGGAGGTACAGTATTCTGATCCCAAAAACATGGTTCCAGCTTTCCAATTGATATAGGGATTGTGTTTAGCCAACCAAGGTATTCCCAGGATTATCGGGTAGTGAGCTGCCTTAATGAGATCAAAGATCACTTCCTCTTCATGGGTAGATATCCTCATTGTGAGGACGGAGGTATTGGCTCGTATGGGTCCAGAGGATAAGGATTTTCCATCCACTCCTTCGACTGGGATTGGTAGTTCTTTAGCTATATGGGGTAAAATTGTTCTTGTAAGCCCATTCGGTATCCATAAAAAGACCCGCTGCTCCGCAATCTACAAGAGCTGGAACGTTTTGGAGTGAAACATCATTAAATCGGAGTGTTACTGGTAAAACCACCATTTGAGTAGAATTAGCCACTCCGTTGAGGGAACTCGGAGTTCCATGCCCGTTCATGGTTCCCTTTATGAACGGGTGAAGGCGTTTCCCGAACGCCGGGGAGGGACTAGATTACAGTCTTTCAAAACATGTTTGTCCGAACCACAGTACATACAGAGACCCAGAGAGCGTCTTCTGTTTCTCTCTTCTGAGGTAAGAGGACCTCTAGTGATTCCTATTTGCATGGGTTCTTCCTCATGGGTTCGTGAGGTCTTGGTAAATTCGCTTCGTACATTTGGAGGAGGTCCTTTGGCTTTTCCCTTCTTCCTTTCTAAATTCCTTTCTTGGATTCTATAATCCATCTGTAGAACGAGCGTAATCATCTCTGCAAGGTTATGCGGGCGAGGTACTCGAGACAGTTCGTCCTTCAAGTCTTCGTTTACGTTTCTCCTAAAAATAGTAATGAGAGCGTCATCTGCCCAGGCTGTTTCATGTGCCAGTTGCTTGAACTGAGTGATGTACGCCAGAATTTCCATTGTTCCTTGTTTCAGGTCTAAGAGGTTTTCTTGTGCAGATACCACTATTTCTCTGCGTCCAAACATGGCTTGTATGCTATTGGAGAATCCAGCAATAGAATCTAAGAGTTGATTGTTAGTGGTCACCAGGGGTGTGGCCCAAGCCAGAGCGCTCCCTGATAGGTTGGATATCATGAAGCTGACCTTGGACCGGTCGTTAGGAAAAAAGGCCGGTTTCAATGTAAATTGTACCGTACAAGAGTCGATGAATTCTTTTAGTTTTTTGGGATTGCCATCATATTTCCCCATAGGGAGGGGACCTGGAGGCAATTCGATTCTTGAGTGTACTACTTGACGAAGCATGGTGTTTTCATTGCGCAGGGTTTGCATCTCGGTATTGAGATTTTGTACAGCCGCTACCAGCTGCTGTATCTGTTGCTCCATGGCGTTGCTATCTCTTACAATCTGTTTCAACACCACACTTTTTGATAAGCCAAGAATGGTACTCACGAATCTTCGGGCTTTATCAGGATGTTTGAAGAGTAGAGAGACGTCCCCCCGGGAGTCCAGAGACCGTGAGTAGTACTCTGTGCACCCAGGGGGACACCCCCTGGGAAACCCTCGAGGGGAAGAAAACCCAGATCCAGACAGGTCCCGATTGATTGGAACGGAAGTTCGTATGATTAATGAAGACGTAGAAAAATAACTTGCTGTACTCTTGACGTCAGGAAGCGGAGCACGAATAATCCAAGGTAAGATGCCTGGGAGACCCTGTTAATACCAGGAGAATGAGAGCAGACTCACGAGAGACGTGACTCAGAGGAAGACGAGGAGAAGCACAAAGTGACAGCAGGAGGAGAGGAGCCGCGGTTGCGAGAGGCCGACGGCGGAAGGAGGAAAGAGGCTGAGAGAAGTAAGTGAACCAGAAACGGTGAGTACCGAAGTGGCCGCAGCCGAAGCGGAGTAAAGGATGCCGAGCAGGGCTAGGATTAGCTAGCACGGCAAGCCGTGTGGAAAAAAGAAACAGCGAACTGTCAAGGTTGGCAGCCGCTGAGCGGAGAAAAAGGTGCTGCGAGCAGCTAGTACGGCAAGCCGTGTGGAAAAAAGAAACAGCGAACTGTCAGGGTTGGCAGCCGCTGAGCGGAGAAAAAGGTGCTGCGAGCAGCTAGTACGGCAAAAGCCGATCGAGGAAACAGAAACAGCGAACGGCCAAGATTGGCAGACGCTATAATGAGAAAGGTGCTGCGAGCAGCTAGCACGGCAACAGCCGAGCGGTGAAAGGTAGGGAAACACAGATGGAAAGCAATGCATACACGGGAGCGAGTAGCAACGCAGAGTGTTTTAGTGATTCTGGGTTTAAGTAGGAGTGATCAGGTGGAACTGAGTGCGAAACTAGACCTGCACCGTTAGGTAGTAGAAACGTGATCCAACAGACGCCATCTTGAATTCCACTGTGTGCGCCGATGATGGTGAATCTTCCAATGTTTCCAAAGAGTTCTAGGGGTTTTCCTAACAGTTTGTGATTTATGAATTGGTGGAATTCCTGAATCCTTGTTGATTCAGTATGATGAGGGACCATCCGCACCTGGGATGCCCCAATTTTCTACTAGATGATAGTTCTCCTGCAGCAGTTCAAGACTCTGGGTGAATTATTCCAGTAATGGCCCACTCTCCCAGGCTTTTGGGGGAGCTTGACGTGCTCAATGTCAGTTGGCCTTCAACCTGACCCAAACTAGCATAGGCTCCTTGTTTGCCAGTTAGGATGCCCCGTTTTCTACCTCTTGTGTCCTACTCTAGTTTAGTCCCTGGAATGACCTAGCCCACTGGAACTTCCCCATTAACTCTCACTGGAAGAGGTACCTGTTCTCCTTCCTCTTCCTCAGTTATAGTACTGGTAATAGTGGTCTCTCCCACCTTAAGACACATTCTCAGAATCAATTTATAGCTTCTATACAAAATGTACATGTACAAAATGTTAATTATACAAGCTCAAAATGCATGTGCAACTTCTATACAGAATGTACATGTACATGCTCATACGCCTTACACCAAAGTCTTATGACACATGATCTTATGATAGATGCCATTATGACACACTTACAACACTCACACTTAAGACACATGCTCTTGTGAAACATGTTCTGAAACACAAACTCCTAGAACATACTCTGCTATGACACGCACTCCTATGACACACGCTCCTATGACACAAACTGCTATGACACACATACACAAACACACAACACAAAATCTTACCAAACACCTCTTACAGCAAACACTTATGTTATGTGCTGTTATGCACGTCTGACATATGCTCAGAATCGTTTTACAGCCTCTATTCCAAATGTAAATGTAGAATATATACATTACTCAGGTGCAGATTGAATGAACAGCTTCTATTCAAAATGTACATGTACATGCTCACATGCATTTCAACACACAGTCTTGATACACATGCACTAACAGCACACCGTCTTACAACGCTGAAACGTATAACACTCACATTTATGACACTCACACTTATGACACATTCTGTTACAACACAGCCTTTTATGATGCGCTAGTACAACTCCTATGACACACTCTCCTACCTCCCATACACAAACACACACACATGACACACACGCTTACGACACATATACATTTGCCACATGCTATTATGCTTTTACGGCACATGCCGAAAATGAATGCAGAGATTCTGTACAAACGTGTCTTTATTTTTTCATTATTATAATTGTAGAATAATTTGACAAACTTTACAAATAGTTAACACAATTCATCACATGTATCATTTTCTAATTTCATAATTTCATATTTCATATTTCATATATTTATCAGTATATAAAATTAAAAATAAAAATATATGTCCATTTAAAATAATAAAACATCACATTTAGGAAAAAAGAAAAAGAAAACATTTTCAAATCATTCCACTACAAATTAAACAGTTTAACAGACCCAACTCATAGTCTGTAATCCACTTCTATCATGTTCATCGCAGTCTTATTCCATATCAATATCAGCCTACTACAGTAATATCATAACCGATCTCCAAACTCTATAGAGGGCCAACAATGCAGTTTTTGAGGTGGAATTAATAAAGAATGTCCTAAACTCATCACTTTTAATATAATCTAAATTGTGGACAAGATGGCCCAATGTCACCATATACAAGGAGCCCAGGCAAGGACATTCCGTCAGTACATGTCTGGGTGTTTCAAGATTAGAAGGAGTATGGCAGATCCTACAGTATCTAGTCTCACTGGGGATCGCTGTCCTGGCACCACATATAGCTATAACCGGCAATTTGATTCAGTCAGAGCCGGAGATAAAAGTCTCTGACACGTGCGTCAGGGCAATCTTCTAAGTAACTCTCAGGTTTCAGATATTGATGAATCACTGTCGCAACATATACATAACATTTCAAGGTACTAAGAGCTCATAAGTACGTACACAATCATATTTCTTAATTCTTCTTTTTAAGGCACCTTTCAAGATTTCAAAATTAGAACTGAGTTTGTAATCCGGGAACCACCCCACCTCTTCACAAAGTTCATTAAATAGCCGGCCATGACTAATACACGTACTTCCCTCCAAACTGGATTCATAACTGGTGTCCAATTTACGTAATAGAGGACAGATGGAGTAGGTTCTAGCTTTCAGCATCAAGCAGCCTCTTTGTATTAGTAATTGGGCTCTGAGTGAAACAAGTCCTAATTCCAAGCAAATAAATTCTATTGAGGTGGCCCTTTTTAACTGTAGAACCACTCTCCAGAATCTTGCTTGCACGATGTTTAGCTATTTTAGATCTTTCATGGCAAGTGCCTCAAGCATATATAATACTTTTGGCCATAACCATTGATTATGTAGCATTAGCACCCCGGATATTGTGAAACCAGAATGGTTCCTTACAAACTTTATACATACCCCTGTAATCTGTTTTGCCTTGGAAATTTTAGTATCAACTATCTCAGCATACCCAGACTCTCAGGTTTGCCAGGCCTTTCTCTACAATACAATTTAATTTGATTCCAACCCCCATTTTACCGCCAATGTGGCATGGTCATTGGTGGTCTGTAATGAAACCGACATCATTAGTGCTCTCGCAACCAAAGGGGGACTACAGGCACTATAATCCAGTGTGGCACTGCTGTTACCCATTTTTCACGTTTGCTTCCCTGGTATATCACCACTGACTCTGCCATTTAAAACCACCAAGTCCCAATCGTTTAGGAACTTCTAGACATCTCCAGGCCCAGATATTTATAAGTATACACTTATTCTTTTGTCCCCATAGGAGATCCTAGTTTCACCTACAGATTTTTCTAGAGGAAACTAGCATCCCTTTGGTCTCACCAAGGCTAACCGAGAGTTTAAACTCATTTACATATGTATACAATTCCTCAAGCATTGCTTTCAAACCTGTCACCAGATGGACAAAGATGACCAGATCCTTTGCATATAACATGCCTCTGATCCTGATATTACCAATCTTATGAGGGCATCCAGCTCTCACTCACAGCCTGGCCAATATATCTGCTATATAGATGTAAAAAATTAATGGGTCCAGCATGCCACCCTGCCCGACCACTTTATTAATAGGTATTCTACCCGACAGAAGCCCCTGGTCATTTAATCTAATACGGGCAGTAGTACCCTCATGCAACGCCCTAATGACCTCTAAGAGCCAACTGGTACATTCCAACTGTTGTAGTTTACCCCACAGAATATGCCGATCTACCTGATTAAATGCTGAAGGAAAATCAACAAAAACAATTTACAGAGAATGACCAGCCACTGAGCAAGCCTGGGAAATAAATGTGTCCAGGACTCTAAGATTATGCACAGTACTAGAACCAGGTCTAAAGCCCATCTGGCATGTGTGTAAGCTCTCAGCCGTATCCACCCAGGCCTGAAGATGTTCCAGAACATAAATTGAAAAAATCTTTCCAGTGACTTCAAGCAATGATAACAATTTATAATTGTCGGGGCACAGGTGATCTCCAGTTTTAAAGACTGGGGCCAATATGGCCTCTTTCCAAGAGTCAGGAATATTTTTATTCTTGCACAGTTTGGTAAACAATGGGTAAAGGGGTTCTGCCTAAATTTGTGGTCGCTCTTTAATACTGTAGTAGAGATGCCATTGGGAACCAGGGCTCTGGAATTTTTTTAAACACTTAAGTGCTGACTGATGTCATGTCTAGTAAAATGCAAGGGCCAAAAAGGTTCAGGGCGCTCAACAACCAAGTTGTCCTCCATCTCAATACACATTTTACTTTTCACATGAGTGATTCAAGTCTCTTCAGCAATAGGATTTAAGATCAATGGTTTAAGGGGGGACTTGGCCCCTGACAAGATCTTCCACATTTCCCCCACCTTACAGGTCCTCAAAGTATGAATCAGGTGTTCCCAGTTCCTGCGTCTCCCCTCCCAAGATCTTCTTCATATTTCAGAATCTAGTCTGCAAGCTAATTCTTTCTTGTTTAATCATGTTAGGGGGAATAGTTAGTGAGTTTACAGCCCGAAGGCCTCTTCTTAGTAACATTTTAACCCTATTTATCTCAGGATCAAAACCATGTCTATGTGCATTCCCGGTCAAGGACAAATGTTTACCCTTACATTTACCTGAGGCGTTGGCTATCCATTTTAACCAACCTTCGATGTTATTAGGAGATAAGGAACTTAAGCCACTTTTTCCCTTTAGGGTTTACTATTTTACACTCCATGGAGTTTCATCTAGATTCAATCTCATCAATAGGGTGTTCACCAATTTTGGCATTTTAACCCCCCCCCCCACAATAATGCATTCATTACAATTTCCAGTCACCCATAAAGTCAATAGTTAATCATTGTATGCAAAAATAGTATCAGAATGCAATACACCTGGGGGGTCGTATACATTAACCAAGAGCACCCTTTTTACCTCAGAATCTCCCTTCCAAGAGATCTCCATGATCAGGACCTTCCCCTCTTTTTGAATCGGGGTAATTTGCCTAGATATTAATGTATTTGTGACCCCAATCATCAGCCCCCCGTAGTGGCGTCCTACCTGACCGTTTTCTGCCTCTATTTGATATATCTTGAACCCATCAAGTAAGAATTGATCAACCATCCAAGTTTCTTGGAGCATAAAAACATCTTGGTCTTCCAACACCTTTAAGCAGGGGCCTGCATTTATAAAATGAGAATGACCCTAGTATTCCACATCAACATGGCTGTGGATCATTGGCCCTGATATTCACTCCCCACAAACATGGCTTTCAGTCATCGCCATCCCTGTGCATTGTTAAACTTAGCCTCCTCAGGTTCTTTTGCATTTACCACACAGGGCTTGGAATGGCTATTTTGATCCCCAGTACATCTACATACAGATATATTACTTCCCAAGATAAAAGGTTTATCTAGAGAGTACCCCAAGAATTACAAAGAATCAGCCTGTTCATGTATCAGTGCTGCAGTTACCGGGAGGCTGCAATGAATTTCAGCTTCACCATAGGCCCTTCCTTTCAATGGTTCAACAAAGTTAAAATCAGCTGAGCTGAGAATCCTTAAATCAGGAAATTTGATGCAGAGTGTAAGTAGCTCACTTCTATTGATGTGTTGCTTTTGTGAAGACTTGATTGTACAATTGTTACTTTACGCAATTCAAGAGGGGCGATGTCCATGCTGGGAGATTTTAAAGGGGGTGAAACAGATTAAATCAAACCCAACTGGGGGGCCCTATCATTCCCAACTTGAATATTCCCTCTTTCATCACTTGTAGATATAGGCCTAAAAGGCAGCTCACTTATGGCCACATTCTCGCAAGGTCGTTGGATAGGGATAGGGATTCCTTAATAAGTCAACCAGAAAATATTCCATCACCCATTCAGGTACGATTCCTACATCTTGCTGCATGTTTGCGCTTGCGCTTAGTCAGTTTCTGCAAGCTCTTATTGGATAGTGTAGTAGAGATTGATAGTAAGTCTGCTTCAGCGGGTACTTTTATCAGTTCTTCTTTACTCCTAGATTTTTTGTTCTTCATCTCTTTGTTCTGGGCTGTTTGCTGTTTATGTGTGGGATTATTTGTTGGAGATTGGATTTACATTTCCAAACTTTCTTTGTCTTGGAGAATGCTTTGAGAGGGGATTAATATACAATCTAAATTTAACAGTGTCTCATTGGACCCTTCCCGCGGGCCCATCAGACTTACTCCCTCCATCTGCTGCAAAGACTCCATACATTTCGCAACACCCTCATTTAACAAAGAGATTTGCTCCGCCTGTTTCATGATTTCATTATCAGTACTCCCACATAGTTTGAGCAGAATTTTAACAGCAACATTCAACACATCCCATGATACCCCAACTTCAAGTTGGGTTAACAGAGCACCAGGATTTTCACTCCTGTTACCCATTGTCCTCTCATACATAGGAGCTTGATCTGCTCCTCTAGCTATTTCATCGCTCTCAGAAGGGTTGAGGTTAGAGTTAGAGAACAATATTGGAGTGGCTGACAGCCTGTCACCCCTGCCTTTATCCAAGGCTACATCCTGCGTTGTCAAAGACAAGTTATTTCTCATAGGATGAAAGACAGGATCCATAGGTAAACAATGGGGATTAAAGACACTGGGGGGGCGGGGAGAAGGGAGGCAATACGAAACTGGTCGTCATCTGCCATGGAATTCAACACAGCTCTGGGTCTTGCTTCCCCTGAACCACCAATCACCCCTCCCCCCACCCCCCAGAGCACCTCCTATAACATAGCCTTAATAAGGAGTTATTGTCTATATCACCAAAGGTGGAGTCATTTGATGCCACAGGAAAGACCACTCCAGTAGATTTATTTAATCTGGCAACCTCATGAGAAGAGTCTGTTGTTATTTTAGGAGCTTGAACACTTTTGGAGGCAAACATTTTTTTAATTAGGCCCTTTGTGGTTAAGGGATTTTTCGCCCCCCTGTTGCCTTGCGCTCTGTTTTCATTCTGGCTATCCACTGCAACTGGAGAACTTGACATTGCAGATCTTTTATTCCAATATGGTTTATTCGTTTGCTTATTCTTAGACTTGCACAGATTGTAAACATGCTGTTTGTAGGATGCCTGTCCGGGCATCTCTACTCCCCAAAATAAAGCACTTATTACAAAACCAAACCTTCTGTTAAGTCCAACAAGATAAGGGAAAAACCCAAAGATTGTGTAAACTGCACAGGATGTTATTACACTATGGGTCTGTAAACTGGTGGCTCAAAGGCTTCAAGAAGCCCGCAGTCGCAACCAGAATCCCCGTAGGGGTAAGAGTAGTACACCACCCCTCCACACACTAAGTGTTCTGCTCTCCACACACCAGCAGCAATGCTAATCAAAATCACCAATCTAATTACCCACGGCCGGTGGATGCAGTTTCAGTTTGAGAAATGTGTAGTGGAGAGTTTAAGCACAGCGAATAGGTTAAATTTAATACACAGATACTTTTAATACCTGGAAATCTGTGTGTCAAGCACCATCTGTGAGGGCCTGCACTCCGGAGCTCCGGCAGGAGCAGGTACAAATAACCACTGCTTTCTGACCCTGACTTCGGGAAAGCAGGGATAAGGGGTGGCTGCAAACGTCAGCCACACAATAGGGGCTCTAGTGGCTATAGTGGTCCTAAGCAAAGTACTGCACCAGAGCTCAATTTCAGCTCTGGGATCCAGACTCCAGTTGGAACGGTCTCACTTGCCTCGCTTGCCTTGCCACGTCTCCTGGTACACCGCTTGCCTCGCTTGCCTTGCCACGTCTCCTGGTACACCGCTTGCCTCGCTTGCCTTGCCACGTCTCCTGGTACACCGTACCGCGTCTATCCAGCGACACAATTCTACTTGGTTCCGTTAGATGAAAGATCCTCACATATTAGGTCGCACGTTCACTAGGTTGTCAAGCCGCACTGAAACACAATGAAACAATGGAACAGCCGCTTGCCACAACCTTCTGACCAACAATGAACATGTACATGTGGAAAATGTGCATTAAACAAGGTCAGAATGAATGTAAGGCTTCTATGCAAAATGTACATGTACATGTAGAATATGTACATTACACATAGCCAAATGCAATGTAAATGTACATCTTCTATACAAAATGAACATGTACATGCAGAACATGTACATTACGCAAGCCAGAATGAATGTATAGTTTATATACAGATGTACATGTACATGTAGACTATGTACATTACACACTCTGTATGTACATTCTCTTAAGACGCATTCTCTTATGACACACTTATGACACTCACACAACACACGCTCTCGCGACACATGCTTTACAACACATAATCCTACAACACACTCTGCTACGATATACGTGCCTATGGCACATGCTCCTACGACACGCACTGCTATGACACACTCACACATATATACACAACACAAAATCTTCCAGAGATTCTCTTACAGCACACACGTGTGACACAGTTATGCCATGTATCGTCATGCTATTATGACACATGATCAGAATCAATGTACAACTTATATTACAAATGTACATTTACTTATAGAATATGCACATTAGTCAGTCTCAGAATAAATTACACACATTCAGAATCAATGTACAGCTTCTATACAAAAGGTACATATACATGTATTTTTTTGATTTATTTTTAGCTTGTTAGGAGCTTATACAGGAAGTAAATACTGTTTCAAAGTGCCCACAGGGTAACAGGGAGGGGACAACAGAATGCGAAACAATTAAAACACATTAAAAAAATATTAAATACACGGGGGGCAGGATGAACCTACTATGCCTTGTGAGTGTTCAGGACGTGCAAGTGAAGAAGGGAGGCAGAATGGGATAGGTGTTGGGGTGCTCATGAGAGAGCAACAGATGAAGTGCAATGTAAGGTAAGTGCGAGGCTCCAGGGTGGAGGGTGAGCCGAGGCACGTGCTGAGTATAGACAGAAGCTGGGGGCAATTCAGTGAGGGAGGTCAGGGCCCAGAGGATGCATAAGGACCCTGAACACCAAACAAGCAACTGGGAGATTAGCAGCGGAGAAAGGGAGGAAAGGAGGTGGTAAAGAGGAAAGTCTTGAGGAGCTTCCAGAATTTAAGAAAGTCCTGCTCAAGAGAAAGAGGGATGGGGAGGCTGTTCCACAGAAGGGAGTCAGCTGAGGAGATTGATCGACCCCCTGCCCTCTGTTTAGCAAAACGCTTTACACACAAAGAGTTGGTGCCACAGGACCACAGAGATCAAGAGAGGGAATATTTAGTAAGAGAGTGTTGCAGATAGTGTGGTCCCTGCCCCCAGACAGCTTTGTAGATGATACAGAGGGATTTTAACTTAATCCGTGAAGCAACTGGAGCAAGTGAAGGCTTTTTAGGGCAGGAGAGATGCAGTCCCTGAGCTTGAGGACAAGATTAAGTCTTGCTGCCCTATTCTGGATTAGCTGGAGGGGTCGCAGAGTGTAAGAAGATAGATTAAGGAGGAGGCTATTGCAACAGTCAAGCCTAGAGAGAACCAGGGCTCCGGTAACATTGAGCTTCTTGGGGAAGGTGAGAAAACGTAGAATTACTTTGAGAAGGAAGAGCTGAAAGTGGGACTTCTTGGCAATGTCCTGATTGTGAGGGAGAAAGGAGAGAGAGGAGTCGAAGATGACTCAGAGGTTTCAGGCTTCAGAAGAGGTAGCCGGAAGGGGAGCCCATTGAAGAAGGCCAGAGTGAGGGGAAGAAGTCAGGAGCAGGGGTCCCAATGGGAAGGATCTCTGTTTTGCTGGCTTTGAGGCAGAGATCATTGGATGTACACCAGACATGGATAGCAGAAAGGTAGTTAGGGATGGTGCAAGGTGCAAGAGTTTCAGCAGGAAGTTTGAAGAAGAGTTGTGTGTCACCAGCATAACACTGGAGGTTGGAGGAGAAGGAGGAGGTGAGGAGTGCCAGCTGAGTAAGTAGATGTTAAAGAGCCAAGGCGAGAGGATAGAGCCCTGGGGGACACCACAGGTGGAGAAGGAAGTCAGAGAGGAGAAGGTGCCCAGTATGACTTGGGAGGAGAGGTCAGTTAGGAAGGAGGTCAGCCAGTCCATGCCTGTTCCGAGATACCAAGGGTGTCGTGGAGCCTTTGTTTGAAGATGGAGTGGTTAACCATGTCAAATGCAGAGGAGAGATCAAGAAGGATGAGGACAGCAGGGGAGTTGGAATCCAGGGATGAGAGCAGTTCTTCATGGGTGTTCAGAAGAGCAGTTTATGTGCCTCTGGATGCCCGGAATCCAGATAGATTGTTGTGGAGATCACCAACAAGTTCAGTGCGAGAGTTGAGTTGGGACAGGGCCAATTTCTCCAGCAGTTTTCCCAGGAAGGGGGTGATGGAGATAGGGCAGCAGTTGGCTGGACAGGTAAATGTAGAGGTGTTTTTAAGGAGGGGCCACACAAGGGAGTGTTTGGGGGAGGGGGGAACAACCAGTAGTAAATGAGTGGGTACAGAGATCAGTGAGTGCAGGGGCAAGACAGACAATGTTGTCCTTGATGGTTCTGGATGAGCAAGGGGAAACCTGTTTGGAAGAGACCTTCATGGAGCAGACAACTCTGATGACTTCTTCCGGCGAGACAAGGGCGAAGGAGGAGAAGGAGGAAGGAGGAGGGTGAGCGGCCAAGGGAGGCAAGGGGGTGAGGGATGGCTTGGGAGATTAAGTGACAAGGCTGTTCAGAATGTCCTGAGTTCTGGTGTTGAAGTGAGTGGCAAGTGTGTTGCAGAGGGCCTGAGAAGAAATACGGGAGGAGGATACTGTGGAAGGGTTGGCTAGTTCCCTGCAGATTTTGAACAGTTCAGCCATGCTGTTGTAAGCCCCGGATACCCGTGCCTGAATGTGGGCCCTTTTCTTGGCATGAATAGAGAGTCTGTATTGCCTTTGGAGCAGGCATCAGGCCAGTTTGTGAGAGGAAGAGCTGAGGTTTACCACTTCCGTTCTGCAACTCTGCACTTTCATTTCAGATCTGCAAGTTCGGAGTCATACCAAGTGATGCGCTTAGAGGTGGGTTTCAAGCGGATTCTCATGACTGGGGTAAGAATGTCAAGGGTGTTGGTGTTGGACAGGTGGAAATTACTGAGAGCAGTGTCAGTGGTAGAGTCTGAGTTGGGAGGGCAAGGGGGGATAAAGGTGAAAGTGAAGGCAGCAGCTGACACTTGTTTCATTGGACAGATGTTCGTGAACGAGGTTGGCTTGGCTTTTGGAGGACTGATGAAAAGGCCATAGGGTCGAAGGTGGGAGGAGATAAGAGAGTAGTCAGACCAAGAGAGAGGGGTGACCAGGGGAGGTGAGAAAGGGAGGTCGGAGTGGATGAGGGCATCCAGACTGTGTCCAGCAGATTGGGTTAGACCAGAAGGGAGAACGAAGAGGGATAGAGAGGTGCAGAGGTCAATGAAAAAAGTGGATGCTGTGCCAAGGGAGTCCAAATGGATATTAAAGTCACCTAAGAGCAACAGGTTGGAGGAGGTTGAGAGTAAGGAGGAACAGAATTCAGCCCGTTCAGAGAGGAACAGGGAGATAGCACATGGAGGGCGGTAAATGGGAACAATGGTCAGGGTGGAAAAGGGAGAGATAACCAATTTGCATGCCAGGCTCTAAAAGGAAGAGTAGAGCTGAGTGGGTAAGATGGGAGGAGGAACCCACTCAGGGAAGATTAAGGCAACCCCACCCCCACACAGTGAGGTGGAAGCTCAGAAATGATCTTAAAGCCGTCAGGTAGGAGGGAGTCAAAAGCGGTGACTGAGCTGGCATTGAACCATGTCTCAATAATAGTGAGAATGTCAAGGTCAGTGTCTTCAAGAAGCAGGCAGATATCAGCAGAATGTTTGTTGCCTGAGCGGGCATTAAGAGTCGCCAGGTGGAGATGATCTCTGTCTTCGAAGGTTTTCTGAGGTGGATTACAGGGGCATAGTACTTCAGTCAGAGGTGAGGGGACAAAGGGGGAAGAAGGGCGAGAGGCAGTAGAAGGAAGAACGTTTATGAAGGTGGCAGGATCCGGTGAAAGAGGAGTTTGGCCTGAGGACCCTGAACCAGGATAGTGCCAGTGTGATAGACATTAATGATGAAGCATGATGAGAAGAAGCCCGCCAAGAGGACTTCCCACTCTGTGCTACCATTAATGGGCAAGGATGAGAAAGGGGAGAGAGTAGAGATAAGATGAGAAGTCTGTAGGTCTGGAGAGGGGACAGAGAAGGGGATATCGGTGACGATTTTTCTGGAGGCTGCACTGACAAGGTGTCTGCGATGGGAAGGCCAGGATTTGCATCCAGGGTGTCTTTTTTGTGCTTTTTTCATCCAGATTTTGTGAGAGAGGGAGGATAGGTGATAGTGTAGCAGTTGGAGAAGATTGGATACATAGAGAGTGCCATTTCAGTGGCAGAGGATAAATGCGAAAAGAGAAAGAAAGGGGAGGGGGGCTGCAATGCACAGTCCTGGTCCTAACTCAGGCAGCCTAGTAGTTAAGGAGGGCACAATACAAATGCAGAGCAGTAGTTGGGGTGCAGGAATATGTACATTGCACATGCTCAGAATCAATATGCAGCTTGCATACAAATGTTCATTAGCATGCTCATATGCATTACAACATACAGTCCTAATACACAGGCACTTATGACATGTCCTGTTACACCACTCGCATGTTCTCACTACACTTGTGATGCTCACACTTATGACACATGCTCTTACAACACACACTTTATGACACACGCTCCTATGATACATGTTCCTAACACACTCAAAAAACACACACACACAACACAAGCTCTTGCATCACACAATTACAAAACACTTACAACACAGGCTCTTATGACACATGCTCGTACAACACACACTCCTACCTCCAAAACACAAACACACACATACCACACACACTTATGACACATACACATTTGCAACATGCTGTTAAGCTGTTACAGCACTTGCTTAGAATCAATTTAGAACTTCTGTACAAAATAAACATGTGCATGTAGGATGTGTACATTAGACGTGCTCAGAATCAATGTACAGCAGCTATCCAAAGTGTACATGTGCATGTTAAATACATACATTAAACACACTAAGAATGAATGTACAGCTTCCATACAAAATGTACATGTACATGTAGAATATCCACATTACACATTCTCAGAATTACTGTACAGCTTTGACACAAAACACACATGTACATATAGAATATGTTCATTACACATGCTCAAAATCAATGTATAGCTTGTAGGTACCCTCACACACTCTTATGGCATACACTTTTATGACACATTTGTGACAGTCACACTTATGACACACACTCTTACAACATACCCTCTATTGATACATGCACCTATGTCAGATTCTCCTATGACCCATGCTCCTATGACACATGCTCCACCGACACAAACACACTCATACACATGCACAGAACACACAGTCTTATCTCACATGCTTTACAGACATATACAATTACACCATGCTGTCACACTATAAAGACAACCTCTCCAAATGAATGCACAGCTTCTATACTAAATGTACATGTATATGTAAAATATGTACATTACATATGCCCAGAATCAATGTGCAGCTTCTATTCAAAATATATTTGCACATGTAGAAAATGTACATTGCACATGCTCAGAATCGATATGCAGCTTCTATGCAAAATGTAAATGTCCACAGAGAATATGTACATTACACATGTTTAGAATTGATGTACAGCATCTATATAAAATGTACATGTACTATATAAATATGTACATTACACACATTCGCTAGTATACATATGAAAACTCACATCAAAATCAGGGCTACATTTGTTGTGAGTTTTCAGGAGATGTAAATTGCGTATAGGTGCAAACTGTAAAACTCATTTACACCACTTGGAAAATCACATCAAAATTAGAGCTCACTTTAATGCGAGCTTTCATACATATAGGAGGTGTAGAATGCATGAGCAGAACTCATCTACATTGTATATACAAACTCTACAAATATGTATGGGAGATGTACATTTCACACATGTACCCTACTATATGTATGAAAACTCGCATTAAAGTCAGGACTAACTTTGATGTCAGTTTGCAGGAGATGTACATTTCAGACTGTAAAACTCATAAACACCTCTTGTACATGTTGAAACTTCATATCAAAGTGAAACCTGACTTCAATGTAAGTTATCATATGTATAGGAGATGCATAGGACATGTGCCTTTTATGACTTGGATATGCTACTTATATGCCATACACTCACATGCCATACAGGTACACACCAAACACTCAAATGCCTTCCACCACACAGTAATATAACACACGCTCTTTCAACATGCACTCGTAAGACACACACTCTTATGACACCCAGTCTTATGACATATGCAATTAGGACACATGCTCTACAACACACATTCTTGCACACTCACTCTTACAAACTCACACTTACACACACACAGTCTTACCACACTCACACTAATGGCACACACTCTTATGACCCACACTCTTACTGCACACACTTTTTTGACACACTGTAATGATACACTGGTGTAATATCAGCAAGGGAACTATTATAAGTCTTCCCATTTACATGCAAGAGGAACTGGGCCCTGGAAATCCCCTGCCCCAATAATGGAAGACCCAGCAATAGGACAAAGTTCACTGTCTTTATTAGCAATTAAATGACAAGTATTGCAGCATGAACAATGCAAAAATCTCGAAGCGCTCTCGCTCTCCAGGCATCTGTCATCTTATTTTTGTTAACCCTTGACGTCACAAAAATGAGGTTACCTCCAAAACCTGACAGGGGAAGAGATTGGTTGGTGAGGTGAACTATATATGCATTCTATAAGGGGTAATGACGATCATTGGGTAAGCCATATCTGGTGGCTCCTCCTGAGACCACCTCAATGTATTGCGAATACATAGTTACAGGTTAGCATAAGGTGATTGGCCAGTGCAATATAGTGTAAGCTTACCTTGGAAGGTGATCAGAGATTAGGCAGAAAGGGTCTTCTGGACAGTTGCCATGCCAAATGCAACTATTCAAGGTAGTGGGAATGATCCCAAATGTACTGCGTGTTCCCAATAAGTTACCATTTCGATTCTCCTAGGCCTTGAGACAGAACATTCGGCTTTGAACCTGTATTACTTTTGTATCCTCCTGCCTTGGATGAGATGAGAACAGACACCTCAGTCTGGCTGGAGTGAATAGGCTCTGTCTTGTAGGTTCAGGTCACGTGTGTAGAGACCATGAAATGAATTTCTCCTGCTTGCGATTATGTGGGTTTTTCACTTGTGTTCGCTCTTCTTTCAGTGTCCTTGGCAAGGATGTGTACGGTGTCTGCGCCTGGTCTGCACGCTTCAGCAGGAGCAGCCTGTCAGCCTTTCTCTGTGTTCTTGAGTTCGTCCTGCTTTTCCCATTCACTCCAATGTCCCTATGGCTTCCACCTTTATTCGCCTGGCCACCCATGTTAGTTGCAGTTAAGCATCAGCAAGCAGTTCATATGTATTTTAATGCATCTTGTGGTTTCTGCATAGCAAAAGGTATACATGTGTCAGTCCTCTAACTATCTGATGCACAAGCGTATTCTTCATGTCTATCAGCAATAAAGCTAAATATCTGCGTAACTTTGTCCAGGGATGTCTATGTGCTTCATGTCTAACGTATAACGTATCTACATCATGATGTCAGTCATAACGTCATCAGTGTTCTTTGAAGTTGCAGTCGGCCACTTGTTAATATAATAAAAGCTGGATCTCTTCAATACTATCATTGGGTATGGTCTGAACGGTTGTCTGAGCGAGTAGCATTTCTCACAGCTGCGACAAATCAGTGATGGAGAGGAAGGACCTAGAAGCGATGTGCATCTCTTGTTTCTCTGTTTCCAGGCTGAGAGTGGGATGGTTGTAATGAGGGCCATATTTGGGTCTCTCTCTTCACTGGTTAGACAAACATACTTATGACACACACTCTAATGAAACATGCTCCTACGACAAATGTTCCATTAACACACTGCTAGAACACACACTCCTGACATACACAGCATGTGTTCTTACCACACATGCTCTTCCCTAACATGCACTTATGTCACACACATTTATGGCACATACGCTATGCCAAGTGTTGTTACACACCATGCGCTTACTCCACACACACTTACGTTATATGTTCTTACAACACATGCTCAGAATCAATGTACTGGATCTATCCAAAATCTATGTATATTTTGTGCTTGAATCCTACTATGCGTATGAAAACTATTCTACATGTGTGTAGAAAATATGGCTCATAAGCCACACATTCATATGCTCGTAAACTCATACTGCAAAGACACATACTACATTAACTTATTATATGTACACTCACAAGCTATTCAACATACTCCCCACAGAAAAGACTGAAGTTATAAATATAAAAAAAACATTTTAAATCAAGTGTTAAGTTTTATTTAACAAATCGTAAAGCGTACAAGGAGTGGGAATAACCATGTTGAGGTACAAACACTGACTGTATAACACCACAAGACCAACCATGAAAGTTCAAGTATAAACAACAACTCCAAACCACTACAAATCAAACCTTAACACTCACTACAAGTATCAGTGAGGTTACTTTAATACCATCCTTGCAATTAGTGTTCAGGTTCGATTTGAAGTGGTATGGAGTTAGTGTTTATACTTGACTCAGCTTAACTCAACCGTTCTTTGATGAAGGTGCATGCACCAACATAGAAGTGTTAATTTCAGCACAGTCAAAATGTTGCTGGCCAAACAATGATGCATTCAAATCCATTATATCTTGTGCTTAAGGACAATATTTACTTTTCCCCATTTGTGGATGTTCCTGAGGGCACGGTCGCAGAGCCACCTTTGAAATTATTTCCAAAGAGAGGACAAGCAGGCACAAAGGAGCCTCTACTCAGCTCTGTAGCAGCAGGATGATAATCCCAGATGCATAGACTCTGTTGCAACAACAATCACCAGAGCCTATGACCCAAACCACTAGTGCCCAGATTCCACCAAAACCAAATAAACCAACTTCCATTACTATCCTTCATCTCCTTTTTTTAAATCTCCCTTGAGTCTCTTCCCTTCCCCTATTACACCCCTATTTGTATATGCTTGAACCAGCCCACTCATTGACCTTATAAACCAGGGGTTGCCCTACTTGACCACAAGTTAAGCATGCCACTATGTATGGTGTTCCTCAGCTCAATTGAATTACCCTGTTATCCTACATGTAATAATTGAATCATTGTTTGTGTCTGAAAAATGCCTGCTATTTCCTACAGCCTTGGAAGGGGCTTGTTTAATTCTGGCTGAGGGAAAACACACAGAGGGGCAGGATTGTGAGGTGCTAGCACCAGTGCGGATTGGGGTGGGTGATGCGGAATGCGGTTGGGGTGATTCTATGTATTTCTGAGAAAGGGGTGGAAAACGAAGAGGGGGAGACACAGGCTGGCTGGGAACCTGGGGGAGGCAACTGGAAAAAAGGGTTGCAATGACAGATTTGGCAAATAGGGGTCTGTAGGGAGAGGAAGGAAGGTTACTGGTAGTGCCAATGGTTGTGGTGACGGCAGCTACTAAGTGTACCACCCACATTCTGTCGCACACAAACGGGGTCCTGACAGCATGGGCGGAGACATACCCGGACAGAAGGGCTAGAAATAAAATGGACGGGTGACTGTGCAGCTGCAGCTTAGATGGGGCAATGAACAAAATGCCAGTGGAAGGGGTAGTGTAAGGCGAATGCATGTCAGAGAATATAAAGAAGGTGGTCAGTGACAGAATGACTCGATAGTGTTTGGGGGAAACAGCGAAGTATGGTGAATTACAATCAGTGGCGTTGGCTCTAAGAAGAAAGAAGATAATTCCATCTGAGCAAGAGTGGCCCATGCCACCTGACAATGACCTACAGCCACAGCTAATGGCATCCATAAAAGATAAGGAGTGGCATGTGGCAAAGGGCCAACAACTTGAAGTGATGAAGTTTATCCTACAGAAGAGCAAGAAGGAGAGTCAAAGGAAATGTGAGTGGCTCCTGGCCGATTGGAAAGGGCCGGATGAACAAGTGATGTAATTTATCAATGCAGAGAAAGAGCAAGACAATGCATTTCAGTGCCTGACAGAGATGGCCTGGTGGCTCATGACCAAAGAGGGCTGGCAGGAGCATGTGGACATTTGTGTTACTTGTTAGAAGAAAAAACAGAAAGAGGAGCCAAAGAAAGAGCCGTTCAAGCAGATGGATGTGAAAGGCACACAATGGGATGACTGGCTGTCGTTTGTTCTCCATGGCCTACAACTGGGAGAGCGATCAGCGACCAGGCATTCACCATTTGAGATGCTATTTGTGAGAAATATGACAAGCACTGCCACATTGTTGCTGACACTGACTGCAGGTACACTTAGGGACTGAGAGTTACTAGAGACTTGCAATATACTGGAAAGTGAGAGAAAAGTTGACTTTGACTTGGATAGTACACGCAAACATGACAGACACATGAAGGAGGTAGTGTTGAATTTTAGAGTGGCAGGGATTCTCAGAGATAGAAAGGGAAGGACATGTAGTTATTACTGCTTTTGTTCTTTCAGATGCACCCTTGATTATGGCTAATGATGATGGTGGGGTGTTAATGCAATATAGTACAGTGAATTAATGGTTTTAGAGGAGTTAAGACATAAATTGGTTATCTTGTTTTGATAATGCTTTTTGATGTTTTCCTTCATTATTGAGTATTTATATATCAGAATAGTCATAGAGCAGGGTGTTTTATGCAGAGGTAGTGCAACATTTTGGACAGCTATTATAGTGGTTCATAGATAAAAGAAGAAGAGAAGAAATTGGGCATATGTTACCTTTTCTGATACTGCACTTTCTTTTGGTTTCTTTGAGATCATCAGATGCAATGGAACTGCCCTACAGACTTGCCTAAGGGACTGGCCTAACAGCTGAACACCCACGCCAAGCGATGTTGCAGAACAGAGCTGAGCTGTGGAATACTGTGATGCCTCAGACTGTTGGCATGAAGAGCCCCTCCTGAGAATGTACACAGTGACAAGGCTGCTGGCTCAAATCCAAAGCTGCCGGCGGCTGCTTCATGCCTGTCGTAACTCCAGGCTTTGTTCCCCTTGTTCTGAGAAGTGGCCTGTTTGTTATCATACGTGCATTATACGCACTGGCTTATGGGTGGAGAATAGATTTAGCTACTCCATTGTACATACGGATGAGGCAGGCCTGGGAGGGGCAGAGCAATGAGCACTGTCCCATGCACTGGTGTGTATTTGCATTGCAAGCAATTTCTCTCAACTTCTGGTCTCAGGTGTATTATTTGTGTCCAAGTGCTGAGTGCCTCCTGTAGCTGAGGTGGCATGGGGGGAGCTGGATGAGCATTGGTATCATGGGGAGCAGGACAAGCCTGTGACACCATCTACAGACCACCTGGTCAGGTCACCCTCTTCCGCTCCGAGTGGCAGGCCTTTCCTCCTCCCTCCTTGTCTCTATCTCTAAAATTCTCCTCTTCAGAGACCACAACATCCACTTGGATGCTTCTGTCCCTCTTCTGGGCTCTTTCGCAATCTCTGTGACTCTGTCTCTCTATTCTTCCCTGTGGCCCGACTCACTCTGCAGGGCACACTCTGGATGTTCTGATCTCATCGTACATCCCCCACTCCACCCCACTCACCACTCCTCTCTCTTGGACTGACCACTTTCTTCTCTCCTCTCACCTGTTACTCTCTGTCCCACAGGTTAAGCCGACCCCAGCACTGCCACCCACCTTCTTAGCCATCTGGCCCATGAAGCATGTGTCACTGGAGGATTTCGCTGCTACTTTCTCTCCTCCTACTACTCCTACAGTTGACTCACAACCTGACAAAGCCCTTTACAACCTTGAACTCTCAATCGCTAACACTCTGGATGTCCTTGCCCCTGTCATGAGGATCTCTTTGAAGCCCACATTCAAGTGCAACTCTTGGTATGATTCTGACCTCGCCACCCTTAAGCGCAAGTGTTGGGTGGCTGAGAGGAAGTGGAGGGCATCATGATAATCCTCTGACAAACTGGCCTGCTGCTTGCTCCAAAGGCAATATAGACTCTCTATCCTGTCCAGGAAAAGAGCCTACATCCAAGGCCATGTGTCTGTGGCTTTTAGGAACTCAGCTGAATATTTCAAAATCTGCAAGGAGAAGGGCAATCCTGCTGCAGTTTTGACCTCTCCTGTTCCCTCCCAGGACCTCTGCAAAGCTCTTGCCTCTCATTTCACCACTAAAACTCAGGACATCCTGTCCACTCTCTCCTCTTCCTCTACCTCCTCTTCCTCTCCCTCTACCATTCCAAAACCCTCTCTGGCTGTCTCTCCTCCTCCTTTCTCTTCCTTCTCCTTGTTCACACCCAACAATGTATCTAGACTAGTCCGATCTATGAAAGTCTCGTCAAAGCAGGGGCTCCGCAGTTCCTCCAGAAACATCAATGACCACATCAACACCCTCACTCCAGCCTTGGACGATTTCTGCAATCACTATTTTGCCACTGGAACCTTCTCTTCCCCCCTTAAACACTCCTGTGTCCATCCCCTCCTTAAGAAGCCCTCTACCGATCCTTCCTCTCTGGGAAACTACCGCCCGATCTCCATCTCTCATTTCCTGGGCAAACTCCTGGAAAAGCTCGCCATCTACCAGCTTGATCTTCATACTGAATCTGTTGGTTATCTCCATCACCACAAGGCTGGCTTTAGAGCAGCCAGAAGCACAAAAATTGCTCTCCTGACCACCCATGAAGACGTGCTCTCTCATATCGACTCTAACCTTCCTTCTGTCCTCATTCTCCTTGATCTGTCCTCTGCTTTCGATACAGTCAACCACACAATCCTGCTCAATCATCTCTGTGACAACCTGGCATCACTGGTCAGGCCCTAGCATGGTTTACATCCTTTCTCTCTGATCGACCCTTCCAGGTCCAACTTGGGTTCTTTCTCTCTACCACTTCTCTCTCTCTACATGTGGTGTTACCCAGGGGTCTAACCTCTCTACCTGGCACCTCTGGCCCACCGCATCTCTTCCTTCTGTTCTAACTTTCAGTGTTATGCAGATGATACTCAGCTCTTCTTCAGGCTCCCCTTAGCCTCTTCTGCTCTCTCGCTTATACCTAGTTATCTGTCTGCAATTCTGGAATGGTGTGCCTCCAACGATCTCTTCCTTAATGCCAGTAAGACTGAGATCCTTCTCATTGGGACACCTGCTCCCACTTTCCCTCTTTCATTCTGGCCATCCTCCCTGGGCCCTCTACCTGCACCTTCCTGTGAAGCAAAGAACCTTGGTGTCATCTTCGACTCCACCCTCTCCTTCTCTCCTCAAACTTCTGACGTCTCTAAGAAGTCACACTATCAGCTGCACCTCCTCAGAGGTATTCTTCCTTTTTTTCACTTTCCCCCAGAAGCTCACTATCTCCAGAGCCCTGGCTCTCTCTAGGCTGGACTACTGCAACAGCCTCCTTCTAAATCTGCCTGCCTCTACTCTTCACCCTTTGCAACTAATCCATGTTAAGGATTTCAATCAGGCGACATGCACACCTTGGTCTCGTGCTTTTCTCCTTATTTGTGAGGATTCAATTTTGGGATGATACACCACTCATATCACACCCCCTTTTCAAATACCCCGGGTCACAATGGACCATGAACCAGGCTGATTGGTCAAATGCAATATTTATTTATTTATTTAAAATTCACAAAAAATCACACACTTTTTAATATGGGGCAGCAATCACCAATGGGGTGATCGTTACACTGAGAATGTGAGCAATGCACTGAGTTTGACTTTTTAGTGGAGCATATACACAGCACAGCAGATTAGGAACACTTTTGATTTAGGACTGATAGCACCCAAGTTAGAATGTCCCCCTGCAATATTCCCTCAACCCACCAATAATCAATTCTGAGTGGATACAAGGAAGCAGCAGGTACTCAGGAATAAGAAACTGAAAACGGAATCTAAATTTGACCTTCCCTCCCCAAATCAGAGAGCAAACGGATTTTAAACCTCTTGCAATGTGGTGAAATGACACTCGGAAATGGATAAATCAGTAATGAATGTGTGTTAAAAACCTTGGTGCAAATATGTGTCCTTACTAAAGCAACAATGCAAAGATACAAACAATCACAAATAATGGATTACCAAAAGCATACAGTTCAGAAATGGGTGGAAAGTTTAAAACAGATTGCAGTCAAATAACACGTTTAAAATTTACACTTTTGCAATTCCCGCCTAAAATTACCCAAACAGTTTGGAGTGCAGTTTTGATATTGGGGAATAGATATATATCACAGGTACAAAAGGGAAATGAAAGTAAGTCTCTAGCTGGTAAATTGAAAGAGTTATGAAATATAGAAGGAGGCGCGCTTTGAGGAAAATGAAGGGTGAAATTGGAAAGGAAATCAGTGTGTGAAAAGAACAGTTTACTTTAACTAGATTTAAGGACTAATAAAAGAGGAACGCCACCCGTGAATTCTCTAGGTTACGCTGCAGATGTAACCCTTCACGCAGTGTACCCCTTTTCTTTAAGGAAAATGACTTTATTTAATCAAAATATCGCTAATGACATATGCTCTATGCAAGACAGAAATGAAAAGAAAAGTAGTGCTAATGCTTGGAGTTTAATGACAAATTGCACAAAGAATTCTGACAGATGGACAAGTTATCAGGATAAGGATAGGATGACTTATAGAGGGGAAAAGGACAAGGCAAGGTATACTATAGATTTCTATGGGTTGATGAAATACTCACAATCCACTTTTCAGTTTTGGGCTTTTTGGACAGTCAACCAGGTCTGGTCACTACACGGCAGAGCACTTGGCAAACAGCTGTGCGGATTCTGGTCACCGGCTGGCAAGGACTGGACAGGCAATTCTGGTCACTGAACACTGACAGGGTAATTCATAGAAATTCGCACAAAAGTGGCGCACGCGACTGGCGCACAGCGTGCCCGTGCGAATGTCTGCGCCAGCCGCGTGCGCTAAAATCGATTTCCGCGCACAGCGTATTCATGGATTTTCGCATCCAAAACCAGCTGTGGCACAGCGTGGCGCAGCGACCCTGCAGCAGCGCCAGTTACGCCCCCAAGAACGCCCTCGCGCAAGGAAAAGCCTTCAAAATCCCCAAATAATCGTAAAGGGCTGCGCTAACCCTGGACCAGTTCACAGGGCTGGCAAACAGCAAACGCCAAGCGGGGAACGTGTATTTCAGTGGTTCGCGGGAAGTTCCACACACGATTGTCCTGTGTACGTGTGCATCAGGGGTGCGTGGGAAGTATCACACGCAAAATCAGCAGGGTACGTGTGTTTCAGGGGTGCGCGGGAAGTATCACACGCGATTCCAGCAGGGTACGTGTATTACAGGGGTGCGCGTGAAGTTCCACACGCGATTTCAGCAGGGTACGTGTATTTCAGGGGTGCGCGGGAAGTATCACACGTGATTCCAGCAGGGTACGTGTATTACAGGGGTGCGCGTGAAGTTCCACTCGCGAGTTCAGCAGGGTATGTGTATTTCAGGGGTGCGCGGGAATTTCCACACGCGATTGGCCCCGTGCGAGCAGGGTACGTGTATTTCAGGGGTGCGCGGGAAGTTCCACATGCGATTGGCCCCGTGCGAGCAGGGTACGTGTATTCCAGGGGTGCGCGGGAAGTTCCACACGCGATTTCAGCAGGGTATGTGTATTTCAGGGGTGCGCGGGAAGTTCCACACGTGATTGGCCCCGTGCAAGCAGGGTACGTGTATTTCAGGGGTGCGCGGGAAGTTCCACACGCGATTGGCCCCGTGCGAGCAGGGTACGTGCATTTCAGGGGTGCGCGGGAAGTTCCACATGCGATTTCAGCAGGGTACGTGTATTTCAGGGGTGCGCGGGAAGTTCCACTTGCGATTTCAGGGGGGTACGTGTATTTCAGGGGTGCACGGGAAGTTCCACATGCAATTTCAGTAGGGTACGTGTATTTCAGGGGTTCTGGGGAGTACTACACGTGAATTGGCCGTGTGGGTCCTCCCAGGTGTTCGCTCTACAACCTCCACGGCCCCTGCAGGCAGCCCACACCACGGGGGACTACCCTGCACCCCTGCTCATGTCCCGCACGCAGCCCATCCACCATGGGCATGCCACCCAGCCAACCCACATGTCACCTTGCACTACTGATCAACAATGCATGTCTCCCAGCACCCCCACCCCCCAGCAGTCAGGGGCACCCTCCACCAGGCACCCAATCATGTCCCCTATTACCCCCACCCCCCAGCAGTGCAGGGGCAGCCTCCACCAGGCCCCCACTCATATCTCCCACCACCCCCACACCCCAGCAGTGCAGGGGCAGCCTCCACCAGGCCCCCACTCATGTCCCCTATTACCCCCACCCCCCAGCAGTGCAGGGGCAGCCTCCACCAGGCCCCCACTCATGTCTCCCACCACCCCCACCCCCCAGCAGTGCAGGGGCAGCATCCACCAGGCCCCCACCCATGTCTACCACCACCCCCACTCCCCAGCCACCAGGGGCAGCCTCCACCAGGCCCCCACTCATGTCCCCTATTACCCCCACCCCCCAGCAGTGCAGGGGCAGCCTCCACCAGGCCCCCACTCATGTCTCCCACCACCCACCCCCCAGCAGTGCAGGGGCAGCCTCCACCAGGCCCCCACCCATGTCTACCACCACCCCCACCCCCCAGCCACCAGGTGCAGCCTCCACCAGGCTCCCACTCATGTCCCCTATTACCCCCACCCCCCAGCAGTGCAGGGGCAGCCTCCACCAGGCCCCCACTCATGTCTCCCACCACCCACCCCCCAGCAGTGCAGGGGCAGCCTCCACCAGGCCCCCACCCATGTCTACCACCACCCCCACCCCCCAGCCACCAGGGGCAGCCTCCACCAGGCTCCCACTCATGTCCCCTATTACCCCCACCCCCCAGCAGTGCAGGGGCAGCCTCCACCAGGCCCCCACTCATGTCTCCCACCACCCCCACCCCCAGCAGTGCAGGGGCAGCCTCCACCAGGCCCCACTCATGTCTACCACCACCCCACCCCCCAACCACCAGGGGCAGCCTCCACCAGGCCCCCACTCATGTCTCCCACCACTCCCACCCCCCAGCAGTGCAGGGGCAGCCTCCACCAGGCCCCCACCCATGTCTACCACCACCCCCACCGCCCAGCCACCAGGGGCAGCCTCCACCAGGCCCCCACTAATGTCCCCTATTACCCCCACCCCCCAGCAGTGCAGGGGCAGCCTCCACCAGGCCCCCACTCATGTCACCCACCACCCCCACCCCCCAGCAGTGCAGGGGCAGCCTCCACCAGGCCCCCACCCATGTCTACCACCACCCCCACCCCCCAGCCACCAGGGGCAGCCTCCACCAGGCCCCCACTCATGTCCCCTATTACCCCCACCCCCCAGCAGTGCAGGGGCAGCCTCCACCAGGCCCCCACTCATGTCTCCCACCACCCCACCCCCCAGCAGTGCAGGGGCAGCCTCCACCAGGCCCCCACTCATGTCTACCACCACCCCCACCCCCCAGCCACCAGGGGCAGCCTCCACCAGGCCCCCACTCATGTCCCCCTGCAACCCTACCCCCCAGAAGTGCAGGGGCAGCCTCCACCAGGCCCCCACCCATGTCTACCACCACCCCCACCCCCCAGCCACCAGGGGCAGCCTCCACCAGGCCCCCACTCATGTCTCCCACCACCCCCACCCCCAGCAGTCAGGGGCACCCTCCACCAGGCCCCCACTCATGTCCAACTCATGTCTCCCACCACCCTCACCCCCCAGCCACCAGGGGCAACCTCCACCAGGCCCCCACTCAGGGCTACCACCACCCCTACCCCCCAGCAGTCAGGGGCACCCTGCACCAAGCCCCCACTCATGTCCAACTCATGTCTCCCACCACCCTCACCCCCCAGCCACCAGGGGCAGCCTCCACCAGGCCCCCACTCATGTCTCCCACCACCCCCACCCCCCAGCCACCAGGGGCAGCCTCCACCAGGCCCCCACTCAGGGTTACCACCACCCCTACCCCCCAGCAGTCAGGGGCACCCTCCACCAGGCCCCCACTCATGTCCAACTCATGTCTCCCACCACCCTCACCCCCCAGCCACCAGGGGCAGCCTCCACCAGGCCCCCACTCAGGGCTACCACCACCCCCTACCCCACAGCAGTCAGGGGCACCCTCCACCAGGCCCCCACTCATGTCCAACTCATGTCTCCCACCACCCTCACCCCCCAGCCACCAGGGGCAGCCTCCACCAGGCCCCCACTCATGTCTCCCACCACCCCCACCCCCCAGCAGTGCAGGGGCAGCCTCCACCAGGCCCCCACTCATGTCCCCTATTACCCCCACCCCCCAGCAGTGCAGGGGCACCCTCCACCAGGCCCCCACTCATGTCTCCCACCACCCCCTACCGCCCAGCAGTCAGGGGCACCCTCCACCAGGCCCCCACTCCTGTCTCCCTGCACCCCCTACCCCCCAGCAGTCAGGGGCACCCTCCACCAGGCTCCCACTCCGGTCTCCCAGCACCCCCACCCCCCAGCCACCAGGGGCAGCCTCCACCAGGCCCCCACTCATGTCTCCCATCACCCCCACCCCCCAACAGTCAGGGGCACCCTCCACCAGGCCCCCACTCCTCACTCCCTGCACCCCCTACCCCCCAGCAGTCAGGGGCACCCTCCACCAGGTTCCCACTCCTGTCTCCCAGCACCCCAACCCCCCAGCCACCAGGGGCAGCCTCCACCAGGCCCCCACTCATGTCTCCCACCACCCCCACCCCCCAGCAGTCAGGGGCACCCTCCACCAGGCCCCCACTCCTGTGTCCCTGCACCCCCTACCCCCCAGCAGTCAGGGGCACCCTCCACCAGGCCCCCACCCATGTCTACCGCCACCCCCACCCCCCAGCCACCAGGGGCAGCCTCCTCCAGGCCCCCACTCATGTCCCCCTGCAACCCTACCCCCCAGCAGTGCAGGGGCAGCCTCCACCAGGCCCCCACCCATGTCTACCACCACCCCCACCCCCCAGCCACCAGGGGCAGCCTCCACCAGGCCCCCACTCATGTCTCCCACCACCGCCACCCCCAGCAGTCAGGGGCACCCTCCACCAGGCCCCCACTCATGTCCAACTCATGTCTCCCACCACCCTCACCCCCCAGCCACCAGGGGCAACCTCCACCAGGCCCCCACTCAGGGCTACCACCACCCCTACCCCCCAGCAGTCAGGGGCACCCTGCACCAGGCCCCCACTCATGTCCAACTCATGTCTCCCACCACCCTCACCCCCCAGCCACCAGGGGCAGCCTCCACCAGGCCCCCACTCATGTCTCCCACCACCCCCACCCCCCAGCCACCAGGGGCAGCCTCCACCAGGCCCCCACTCAGGGTTACCACCACCCCTACCCCCCAGCAGTCAGGGGCACCCTCCACCAGGCCCCCACTCATGTCCAACTCATGTCTCCCACCACCCTCACCCCCCAGCCACCAGGGGCAGCCTCCACCAGGCCCCCACTCAGGGCTACCACCACCCCCTACCCCACAGCAGTCAGGGGCACCCTCCACCAGGCCCCCACTCATGTCTCCCACCACCCTCACCCCCCAGCCACCAGGGGCAGCCTCCACCAGGCCCCCACTCATGTCTCCCACCACCCCCACCCCCCAGCAGTGCAGGGGCAGCCTCCACCAGGCCCCCACTCATGTCCCCTATTACCCCCACCCCCCAGCAGTGCAGGGGCACCCTCCACCAGGCCCCCACTCATGTCTCCCACCACCCCCTACCGCCCAGCAGTCAGGGGCACCCTCCACCAGGCCCCCACTCCTGTCTCCCTGCACCCCCTACCCCCCAGCAGTCAGGGGCACCCTCCACCAGGCTCCCACTCCGGTCTCCCAGCACCCCCACCCCCCAGCCACCAGGGGCAGCCTCCACCAGGCCCCCACTCATGTCTCCCATCACCCCCACCCCCCAGCAGTCAGGGGCACCCTCCACCAGGCCCCCACTCCTCACTCCCTGCACCCCCTACCCCCCAGCAGTCAGGGGCACCCTCCACCAGGTTCCCACTCCTGTCTCCCAGCACCCCCACCCCCCAGCCACCAGGGGCAGCCTCCACCAGGCCCCCACTCATGTCTCCCACCACCCCCACTCCCCAGCAGTCAGGGGCACCCTCCACCAGGCCCCCACTCCTGTGTCCCTGCACCCCTACCCCCCAGCAGTCAGGGGCACCCTCCACCAGGCTCCCACTCCTGTCTCCCAGCACCCCCACCCCCCAGCCACCAGGGGCAGCCTCCACCAGGCCCCCACTCATGTCCCCCTGCACCCCCACCCTCCAGCAGTGCAGGGGCAGCCTCCACCAGGCCCCCACCCATGTCTACCACCACCCCTACCCCCCAGCCACCAGGGGCAGCCTCCACCAGGCCCCCACTCATGTCTCCCACCACCCCCACCCCCCAGCCACCAGGGGCAGCCTCCACCAGGCCCCCACTCAGGGTTACCACCACCCCTACCCCCCAGCAGTCAGGGGCACCCTCCACCAGGCCCCCACTCATGTCCAACTCATGTCTCCCACCACCCTCACCCCCCAGCCACCAGGGGCAGCCTCCACCAGGCCCCCACTCAGGGCTACCACCACCCCCTACCCCACAGCAGTCAGGGGCACCCTCCACCAGGCCCCCACTCATGTCCAACTCATGTCTCCCACCACCCTCACCCCCCAGCCACCAGGGGCAGCCTCCACCAGGCCCCCACTCATGTCTCCCACCACCCCCACCCCCCAGCAGTGCAGGGGCACCCTCCACCAGGCCCCCACTCATGTCTCCCACCACCCCCTACTGCCCAGCAGTCAGGGGCACCCTTCACCAGGCCCCCACTCCTGTCTCCCTGCACCCCCTACCCCCCAGCAGTCAGGGGCACCCTCCACCAGGCTCCCACTCCGGTCTCCCAGCACCCCCACCCCCCAGCCACCAGGGGCAGCCTCCACCAGGCCCCCACTCATGTCCCCCATCACCCCCACCCCCCAGCAGTCAGGGGCACCCTCCACCAGGCCCCCACTCCTCACTCCATGCACGCCCTACCCCCCAGCAGTCAGGGGCACCCTCCACCAGGTTCCCACTCCTGTCTCCCAGCACCCCCACCCCCCAGCCACCAGGGGCAGCCTCCACCAGGCCCCCACTCATGTCTCCCACCACCCCCACCCCTCAGCAGTCAGGGGCACCCTCCACCAGGCCCCCACTCCTGTGTCCCTGCACCCCCTACCCCCCAGCAGTCAGGGGCACCCTCCACCAGGCTCCCACTCCTGTGTCCCAGCACCCCCACCCCCCAGCCACCAGGGGCAGCCTCCACCAGGCCCCCACTCATGTCCCCCTGCACCCCCACCCCCCAGCAGTGCAGGGGCAGCCTCCACCAGGCCCCCACTCATGTCTCCCACCACCCCCACCCCCCAGCAGTGCAGGGGCAGCCTCCACCAGGCCCCCACCCATGTCTACCACCGCCCCCACTCCCCAGCCACCAGGGGCAGCCTCCACCAGGCCCCCACTCATGTCCCCTACTACCCCCACCCCCCAGCAGTGCAGGGGCAGCCTCCACCAGGCCCCCACTCATGTCGACCACCACCCCCACCCCCAGCAGTGCAGGGGCAGCCTCCACCAGGCCCCCACCCATGTCTACCACCACCCCCACCCCCCAGCCACCAGGGGCAGCCTCCACCAGGCTAACACTCATGTCCCCTATTACCCCCACCCCCCAGCAGTGCAGGGGCAGCCTCCACCAGGCCCCCACTCATGTCTCCCACCAGCCCCACCCCCCAGCAGTGCAGGGGCAGCCTCCACCAGGCCCCCACTCATGTCTACCACCACCCCCACCCCCCAGCCACCAGGGGCAGCCTCCACTAGGCCCCCACTCATGTCTCCCACCACTCCCACCCCCCAGCAGTGCAGGGGCAGCCTCCACCAGGCCCCCACTCATGTCTACCACCACCCCCAACCCCCAGCCACCAGGGGCAGCCTCCACCAGGCCCCCACTCATGTCTCCCACCACCCCCACCCCCCAGCAGTGCAGGGGCAGCCTCCACCAGGCCCCCACTCATGTCTACCACCACCCCCACCCCCCAGCAGTGCAGGGGCAGCCTCCACCAGGCCCCCACCCATGTCTATCACCACCCCCACCCCCCAGCCACCAGGGGCAGCCTCCACCAGGCCCCCACTCATGTCCCCTATTACCCCCACCCCCCAGCAGTGCAGGGGCAGCCTCCACCAGGCCCCCACTCATGTCTCCCACCACCCCCACCCCCCAGCAGTGCAGGGGCAGCCTCCACCAGGCCCCCACCCATGTCTACCACCCCCCCCACCCCCCAGCCACCAGGGTCAGCCTCCACCAGGCCCCCACTCATGTCCCCTATTACCCCCACCCCCCAGCAGTGCAGGGGCAGCCTCCACCAGGCCCCCACTCATGTCTCCCACCACCCCCACCCCCCAGCAGTGCAGGGGCAGCCTCCACCAGGCCCCCACTCATGTCTACCACCACCCCCACCCCCAGCCACCAGGGGCAGCCTCTACCAGGCCCCCACTCATGTCCCCCTGCACCCCTACCCCCCAGCAGTGCAGGGGCAGCCTCCACCAGGCCCCCACCCATGTCTACCACCACCCCCACCCCCCAGCCACCAGGGGCAGCCTCCACCAGGCCCCCACTCATGTCTCCCACCACCCCCACCCCCAGCAGTCAGGGGCACCGTCCACCAGGCCCCCACTCTTGTCCAACTCATGTCTCCCACCACCCTCACCCCCCAGCCACCAGGGGCAGCCTCCACCAGGCCCCACTCATGTCTCCCACCACCCCCACCCCCAGCCACCAGGGGCAGCCTCCACCAGGCCCCCACTCAGGGTTACCACCACCCCCTACCCCCCAGCAGTCAGGGGCACCCTCCACCAGGCCCCCACTCATGTCCAACTCATGTCTCCGACCACCCTCACCCCCCAGCCACCAGGGGCAGCCTCCACCAGGCCCCCACTCAGTGCTACCACCACCCCCTACCCCACAGCAGTCAGGGGCACCCTCCACCAGGCCCCCACTCATGTCCAACTCATGTCTCCCACCACCCTCACCCCCAGCCACCAGGGGCAGCCTCCACCAGGCCCCCACTCATGTCTCCCACCACCCCCACCCCCCAGCAGTGCAGGGGCAGCCTCCACCAGGCCCCCACTCATGTCCCCTATTACCCCCACCCCCCAGCAGTGCAGGGGCACCCTCCACCAGGCCCCCACTCATGTCTCCCACCACCCCCTACCGCCCAGCAGTCAGGGGCACCCTCCACCAGGCCCCCACTCCTGTCTCCCTGCACCCCCTACCCCCCAGCAGTCAGGGGCACCCTCCACCTGGCTCCCACTCTGGTCTCCCAGCACCCCCACCCCCCAGCCACCAATGGCAGCCTCCACCAGGCCCCCACTCATGTCTCCCACCACCCCCACCCCCAGCCGTCGGGGGCACCCTCCACCAGGCTCCCACTCCTGTCTCCCAGCACCCCCACCCCCCAGCCACTAGGGGCAACCTCCACCAGCCCCACACTCATGTCTCCCACCACCCCCACCCCCCAGCAGTCAGGGGCACCCTCCACCAGGCCCCCACTCCTGTCTCCCTGCACCCCCTACCCCCCAGCAGTCAGGGGCACCCTCCACCAGGCTCCCACTCCTGTCTCCCAGCACCACACCCCCCAGCCACCAGGGGCAGCCCCCACCAGGCCCCCACTCATGTCCCCCTGCACCTCCACCCCCCAGCAGTGCAGGGGCAGCCTCCACCAGGCCCCCACCCATGTCTACCACCACCCCTACCCCTCAGCCACCAGGGGCAGCCTCCACCAGGCCCCCACTCATGTCCCCCTGCACCCCCACCCCCCAGCAGTGCAGGGGCATCCTCCACCAGGCCCCCACTCATGTCTACCACCACCCCCACCCCCCAGCACTGTGGGGCACCTGCCAGCAGGCCCCCACTCATGTCCAACTCATGTTCCCCTGCACCCTCACCCCCCATCACTGTGGGGCACCTGCCAGCAGGCCCCCACTCATGTCCAACTCATGTTCCCCAGCCAACATGTCATCACAATCTAGATCCCCGGTCCCTATGGTCAGCCTCCAAATGCAAAACACCCACCCGAGTATTGCATCCACCCACTCAGAAATGGCAATAACATGATAGAACTGCAATTGCAAGTTTGGAAACGAACACATGTCCCTCACATACACCCAATGGGTGTCAGTGAATCTCAAAACGCATATCATGATATGCATGAAACCAATGAGATGATACTACACATTGAAGTTTGATCAAAAAATATGTATTAAAGAAAACATGAATTGAATCAAAAATAAACTAACAGAAATGGGAATGTAAAAAAAGTAAAAAGAAGCATGTCCATGAAAAAATGCAAAACCAAAAATCAGAATCCAAAGGAATGGTGTCCAAAGTCACAGTCCAGAAATGAAAATCCAATGGGAAATTATAATTGAAATACAATGTGAAGGTGGGCACCACAGCGGTTGGGACCTTTTTTCAAATTCAGTTCATTTAGGAAAACTGTGTAATTTTTTAACCTGGAGCTACCAGTCTGTAAGTGATCCTATGGCATCCGGATCACACTGAACAAATTGCAAGAAAAAGTAAGGTAACAATACCGTACTTAAGACTGGTGCTTCTCAGTTGACCTTAAATAAGTTTGCTCAATCATATATAGCTCTTACGTGAAGTAATTCAAATGTCAAACAAAAGATATCTCCAAATAATACAAAGTTTTCCAAGAGAAATGTTTAATTCACATTCCTTGGTTATATATTTCTTGATTAGTTCAGATATTGCGAGGCAACTCAAAATCGATAGGTCAATTATTCACAATAGTACATTTGCCAATGCATTTCGGTCTGAGACCATCTTCAGGGCTGTACTGAAGTGAGTGTAGAATCTACACAATGTTAACATCAAACATTCATCGTAATACACATAAATATAAATATAATCGATAATTCAAAAATAAAGCAAAGCACATACCCCAAATAGATGTTGAACATGTAGGAAAAAATAAATATAGAAAATATGTCAACACACGTCATATCTCTAACCAAACATAGTTTTTACCGTCTTTATGTCCCGTGCCCTGTACCTGCTAATTGTGAGTTGTCCTCTTCTGTGAATGCGTTCGTAAACGTCTCCAATGTTCCTGTCAATTATTTGAGGGGAAGTATGTATTACTATTAATATCGCTATATCCAATTATATAACTGTATGAGCCGAAGAGGTTGAGTGGGCTCTTACCTGCACACGTATGTTTCGCGCGCGGGACCGATCACGCTCGCTGTACAAGCGAAAGTGAACTGCGCACAGCCAATAATGCTTTTAAGGGTAGTCATGGGAACCTAGGCGGGGCGCCGGGCAGCTGCACTGTTGCTGCTGCACGTACGCCTCGGGACCCACCGCCCTGCGTGAGCGCTGGGAGGCGGGACTGTTGCCATGACAACAAGGTGTGTGTATGTAGTCTGTTGCTAATGATGGAATTAACTTGTGTGGATAGGGGAGGAGAAGTGTGGACAAAGCCTAAGCATTAGTCAAAACAATACACTTGACATCGTTCTATATCCATGTACATATTCTGTAAATGTCAACAAACGTAGGTATTTAATTAGGTTAGGACCTGGTTATATGGGGTGGAGTGGATCTTGAGACCCATACATGCATTTCTAAATATTTTAAACTGTTTCATAACGTGCAGTTAATATTCATGTAAGAACAAGAACCCCGAATACATCATCAAATTCAATCACACATTTACAATGTATCCACGGTTGTGTCTCGATCTCAATCTATAGCTCTGCTCCATCTAGGGAAATAAAACATATTCTCGACAAAACCGTAAATCTGGCTTTTTTAGAGAAAACACATATAATTAATCTCTTCATTAATTCCCTTCGGTGTAAGGGAACTTAGTCTGTCTATCCAGAACGTTTCCCGTTGATCAATTCTTTTTTGTAGATCCTCATGTCTTTCTCTTCTTTGGACTCTTTCCAGGACTACAAATTTGATCTGTGCCAGATTGTGTTGTTTACTCTGCCAGTGTCTTGCTACTGCAGAGCTGGCAGACTTGTTCCTGATACAAGATCTGTGTTCGTTCCACCTGATCTTTGCTGTGCGTTGTGTTTGTCCGACGTAGTATAAACCACAAGGACATTTGATTCCATATATAATTCCTGCCGTGTCACATGTGGCATAGCATTTCAGTTTAATTTTTTCTCCAGTATATGGATGATTTATGGTTTGTCCTTTCATGATATATCCGCAGTTACTGCAGTTAAGGCATGGAAATGTACCTATGCGGTCAATGCTTCCCTTCTTTTGTGGGGGTCTGGTGTGGACTAATCTATCTTTCAAATTAGAACTTCTCTGGTAAGCAAATGTTGGGGGTTCTTTAAATAGGTGTTCTACCCTCTTATCACATGTTACGGTGTTCCAATTTTTCTTTATGATTGACTTGATCCGATTGCTTTGGCGTGAATACTTCGATACAAACACCAGTGGAGGACAGATATCCTGTTTGTGTATTTTCGGTTTGAGTAGTTCTTCTCTATCCTGTGAAACCATACGTATTTCTGCTGATGTAACTTCCTCTGTTGAATAACCACGAGCCAGAAATTTCTTACCCATCTCTTTTACAGCTCTTTCGTATTCATATTGATTACTCACAATTCTTTTCACTCGAAGCAATTGACTGTAAGGTAGATTCTTAATCAGACTAGGTTGATGAAAGCTTAGTCTGTGTAACAGACTGTTCCTATCTGTGCTTTTCCGATAAATGGTAGTTTGATATTCTGTTTCTGTGACAGTAATCTCAACGTCTAGAAAATGAATGGATTCACGTGAATATTCGTATGTAAACTGTATCCGTGGATCTATGTTGTTAATGTATACAAAAAATTCTAATAGATGCGATTCTGTGCTCTTCCAGATGCCGAAAATATCATCTATGTACCGGATCCAAATGATAAGATCTTGATTCCATAAATTGTTTGTCAGGACATGTTCTGTTTCGAACTTATGCATGAAGGAATTTGCATATGAAGGGACCATGGTTGCTCCCATGGCAGTGCCTGCAACCTGTAGGTAAAATTTGTCTTTAAATTGGAAGTACGAATTGTTACTAATGAATTCCAACAATCCCATGATGAACTCTTTTTGTGCAGCTATTTCTCCTTCCCTCAGGAGCATCCACTCTACCGCTTCTCTGCCCAAGTCGTGGGGAATCGATGTGTATAAGCTTTTTACATCTACCGTAAAGCAGATATTGTTGTTGTTGAATGGAACGGTTCTTAGGTGTTGTAGGAAATGAGTAGAATCTTTAATATAGGTACTTGTTTTTTGAATCAAGGGTTGCAAAAAATAATCAATGTATTTACCGAGTGGTTCGAGGATGCTATTAATTCCAGCTACTATAGGTCTTCCCGGGGGTTTCTGTGTATCCTTATGTATCTTCGGAAGAGTATAAAAATGAGGTATTTTCGGATGAGTATTAGTCAGAAATTTCTTTGTATTATGATTTATCCATTCCAATTCTTCTGCTCTTTCCAATAGTTTGTCCAAATTGTCCCGGATCTCCTCTGTAGGATCTGCGTCTAGTGATACATAAGTGTTGATGTCCCCAAGCTGTCTATAACATTCTTCTTCATAATCACTTGTATTGAGTAGAACTAAGCCTCCTCCTTTGTCTGCAGATCGTATTGTTATCCTGTCGTCTCCATATAAGTTTTTAATGAGTTCCAACTCATGAGGTTTCATATTCTGATTTCTCGAGTGCCTGAATTTGATCTTCTCCAGGTCTCTTGTGACCTGTTTCTGGAAGATGTCCACCGAGGGGACTGTTATCGGAGGGATGAAATTGCTCTTTCCTCGGAATTCTTTAAAGTCTGAATCTTCTGTATTTGTCGGATTCTCTTCTTCTAATTCACTGAAAAAAACTTTCAGTTTCATTTTTCGAACCAATTTATATAATTCAATCTTAGAGTCAAATAGGGTGCTGTCGTATGTAGGCACAAAACTGAGTCCCTTTTGTAATGTTTTAATTTCAGACAAGGTTAGATTTCTGGAGGACAAATTAATCACTATGTTCTCCTCTGTTGTTGTCTCGTATTCGGTTTTGTCTTTTGCCTTCCTTTTCCCCCTTCTTGTTCTCTTCTTCCTGATCCTAAAAAAGGCTCCCTTTCTCTATTCAATGTTTCTGTTGTGCCTGCTGTATTTGATGTTCCTGGTGTAGCTTCTTCTTCTTGATTCTGTATTTCTCTCTCAGTGTCGGTTCCAGAGCTAGATGTCTCACTTGTAAAGTTTTGTTTTGGTTGCCTTAGTGGAGGACCATATTTTTCCATCCATGTGTAAACTTCATCTTTTAGATAATCATAAGTATCCCGTTTGAATTTTCGGATTTTTTTGGCTTCTAATTCCGTCTTGTACCCAGATAATTTTTTGTTGATGTCCTCCAGAATGGAATCCACTTCTTCTCTATTTAATGTAGCCACTAAAGACTTCTCAAGTTCTAGGATCTCCTCTCCCAGATCTTTAAGGTCTTTGGCCAGTTCTTGTATGGTTAATAAAATCAGATCCAAAGAGCATTTATTTAGTATAGCCTCCCATTTCTTTACAAAAGCTTTACTCTCTTTGCATAAGGTAGGCCTCAATTGAAGACGTAGGCCTCTTGGTATTCTTTGACTTTTATAATATCTCCCCAGTGTTATCGCATGTAGTTTACGATTGATCTCTTTTCTTATCAGATATTCTAGTTGTTTAATTTGACTGGTCAGATCCTGTTTCTTGTTACTTGTTGCACTAAATCCACTGTCGGTGATGAGACCTAGGATTTCGTTCGCCTCTTCGGCTGTGAAGCCTAGCGTATCCGCCCTATTTGTCGTTAAGCCTTCAATGTCCGCAAATGACATTATTTCTTGGTGATTATAGTACTGTAGAGAAAGTCCAAAGAGATTCTTAAAAAGTTGTGTGCCTCCACCTTGGATATGCCTAGACCAAGTTACAGAAATACAATGTGAAGGTGGGCACCACAGCGGTTGGGACCTTTTTTCAAATTCAGTTCATTTAGGAAAACTGTGTAATTTTTTAACCTGGAGCTACCAGTCTGTAAGTGATCCTATGGCATCCGGATCACACGTTTCTGGCTCGTGGTTATTCAACAGAGGAAGTTACATCAGCAGAAATACGTATGGTTTCACAGGATAGAGAAGAACTACTCAAACCGAAAATACACAAACAGGATTTCTGTCCTCCACTGGTGTTTGTATCGAAGTATTCACGCCAAAGCAATCGGATCAAGTCAATCATAAAGAAAAATTGGAACACCGTAACATGTGATAAGAGGGTAGAACACCTATTTAAAGAACCCCCAACATTTGCTTACCAGAGAAGTTCTAATTTGAAAGATAGATTAGTCCACACCAGACCCCCACAAAAGAAGGGAAGCATTGACCGCATAGGTACATTTCCATGCCTTAACTGCAGTAACTGCGGATATATCATGAAAGGACAAACCATAAATCATCCATATACTGGAGAGAAAAAATTAAACTGAAATGCTATGCCACATGTGACACGGCAGGAATTATATATGGAATCAAATGTCCTTGTGGTTTATACTACGTCGGACAAACACAACGCACAGCAAAGATCAGGTGGAACGAACACAGATCTTGTATCAGGAACAAGTCTGCCAGCTCTGCAGTAGCAAGACACTGGCAGAGTAAACAACACAATCTGGCACAGATCAAATTTGTAGTCCTGGAAAGAGTCCAAAGAAGAGAAAGACATGAGGATCTACAAAAAAGAATTGATCAACGGGAAACGTTCTGGATAGACAGACTAAGTTCCCTTACACCGAAGGGAATTAATGAAGAGATTAATTATATGTGTTTTCTCTAAAAAAGCCAGATTTACGGTTTTGTCGAGAATATGTTTTATTTCCCTAGATGGAGCAGAGCTATAGATTGAGATCGAGACACAACCGTGGATACATTGTAAATGTGTGATTGAATTTGATGATGTATTCGGGGTTCTTGTTCTTACATGAATATTAACTGCACGTTATGAAACAGTTTAAAATATTTAGAAATGCATGTATGGGTCTCAAGATCCACTCCACCCCATATAACCAGGTCCTAACCTAATTAAATACCTACGTTTGTTGACATTTACAGAATATGTACATGGATATAGAACGATGTCAAGTGTATTGTTTTGACTAATGCTTAGGCTTTGTCCACACTTCTCCTCCCCTATCCACACAAGTTAATTCCATCATTAGCAACAGACTACATACACACACCTTGTTGTCATGGCAACAGTCCCGCCTCCCAGCGCTCACGCAGGGCGGTGGGTCCCGAGGCGTACGTGCAGCAGCAACAGTGCAGCTGCCCGGCGCCCCGCCTAGGTTCCCATGACTACCCTTAAAAGCATTATTGGCTGTGCGCAGTTCACTTTCGCTTGTACAGCGAGCGTGATCGGTCCCGCGCGCGAAACATACGTGTGCAGGTAAGAGCCCACTCAACCTCTTCGGCTCATACAGTTATATAATTGGATATAGCGATATTAATAGTAATACATACTTCCCCTCAAATAATTGACAGGAACATTGGAGACGTTAACGAACGCATTCACAGAAGAGGACAACTCACAATTAGCAGGTACAGGGCACGGGACATAAAGACGGTAAAAACTATGTTTGGTTAGAGATATGACGTGTGTTGACATATTTTCTATATTTATTTTTTCCTACATGTTCAACATCTATTTGGATCTATTTGGGGTATGTGCTTTGCTTTATTTTTGAATTATCGATTATATTTATATTTATGTGTATTACGATGAATGTTTGATGTTAACATTGTGTAGATTCTACACTCACTTCAGTACAGCCCTGAAGATGGTCTCAGACCGAAATGCATTGGCAAATGTACTATTGTGAATAATTGACCTATCGATTTTGAGTTGCCTCGCAATATCTGAACTAATCAAGAAATATATAACCAAGGAATGTGAATTAAACATTTCTCTTGGAAAACTTTGTATTATTTGGAGATATCTTTTGTTTGACATTTGAATTACTAAACGTAAGAGCTATATATGATTGAGCAACCTTATTTAAGGTCAACTGAGAAGCACCAGTCTTAAGTACGGTATTGTTACCTTACTTTTTCTTGCAAATTATAATTGAAAGCCATTGCTCCATGGGTAAATTGTAAAAAGAAAAGAAAATCCAACAGTGAACTATGTACAGGTGAACAAGCCAGGGTCCATGATCCCAACAAAAGAAATGAAACCTATCTAACAACACTACCTAATAAAAAATAACTATATACAAAAATGTGGCCCATTGTCCAAAAGGTCCAAAGAAAATGCAAAAACAAAGGAAACCTAACACTAACTACATGACTATTTACATGGGCAGCGGGCTAGTCCAACGGCTCACTGGATGTTGTCATGGGCCAGGGCATCATCGAACTCCTGTTCAATGGCTTGGAGGCGGGCATGTTCCCTGGCCCCGATGTCTCGCAGGGATAAAGCAGTGTCCAGCTCCAACTCCCTGCGAAGAACCTCGAGGCACTCAGCCCGCCTCAGCGCCCTCCGCATGGAGTCCTCCGCCCTGACCATTGTGAGCCGTTCCTCCTCTGCCCGCTGCCGCTCCGCACCTATCTGCTGGCCCAACCGCTCCCACACGGAAGCCACTCCCATTCCAGGGTTCTCCTGCCCTCCGGCCGATGCCTGCACCCCTGATGTTGATGGCCCCGAGCCATGATGCCTCCCACGTCGAGCCTGCCGCTGCCTCCGACGCAACTGCCTGTGCCAGCACGACGGCATCCAGTCTGATGGTATCCACCGACGCCTTCGTGCACGTGCCCTGCCCGATGATGCCGTCACATCCTCCATCTGCTGGGGTCCAGTTGCTGGTGTGTCCACCCCTGCTGGACCTCCGACTCCCGACTGTGGCAGGGATGGGATCCCCACCGAGCCGGCTGCATTGGTCGGGGCAGGTCCACAGGGGGCCCTGGTGGCATCTGGGCCAGAAGACGGCATGGAGAACGACTGGTGCATAGTCTCCACAGAGGAGGAGAGGGTCGCCAGATTGGCCGACACATGTAGGAAACTCCCGACCATGGCCGTTCCCAACTGGGCCACGTCGGCACGGTGCTCTCTGGGATGACGTGCATGCTCCTCCTGGGAAGCACGCACCTCATCACGAATTGCACCTGTGCGCAACGCGACACCAATCAGGACCTTCTCCATACGGCCAGGGGTCCCCTTGTATGCAGGTGGAGGGGAGTCAGATGACATGGACATCCCCCCTACCTGCGGACGGGCCTGGGATGGGGCATCCCTGCTGGTGCATGGTGGTGCAGTCACAGTGTCAGGGACAGTGACATGCACAGGCCCCTCCACGGCAACCTGTGCTGCCTCCTGCCCCTGCCCCTGGACTGCAACACTTGCACCAGCAGGGATGCCCCCACCAGGCCCCATGTGCGCCTCAGTAGCGGCCTCCTCCTCCTCTGTGGAAACCACCAACCTGGATGGCTCCACCCCGTCTTCCGCCGTTGCAAGCCCCTGTGGGGGCTCACCCACCCCTTCCGCTGCAGCCGTGGGGGCATCCCCGCCGCTTTGCTCCACAGAGCCGTCTCCGCCCTCTTCTTCACGTGGCGCTGTGTAGAGGGAGACATAGAACACAAGCATCAGGGTACTGTACAATGGTCCCCTAGACAGGAAGCAATAGCAGATGAGTGGCACTGTCAAAGATCACTTCCATCATGTCCCTCCACAACACATGGCTCAGTGCAGGTAAAACACATGCGGTAACAGGCATGGCGCATGCTATGGACATTAGCATACATGTCCAAGTGATTCTTGAAACATACACTGTTGTTTTGGAACTCACATGCATCATGTGCCATGCCTATCACATGCACACACTTCACCCTAGTTTCATCCATCTGGCCTCGTACACCACAGACACAGTGGATACAAGATGACTAGGCTGCATCAGTGAACCTGAACATTGTGACAGACATGTGTCATGCATCCCTGGCATTCACAAGTCACAGATACGCAGGTCAGACACACAGACATGGCCAGCATATATGTACATGGCATCAGCACCCATCCCTCACCCATGTCCAGGAACAGAGACTGCCATGCTTTCATGTGGCCATTCCGCATAGGGCAACCCATGTTGCATTTGAACACATGCACCAACCGTGTGGTTCACACATTCCTGATCTCACATGCATGACATCCCTGCACACACACATGCATACATGGCCTATGTCACACATACAGGCAAGTATCAGACAACCAGCACACTGCGACATGCCCTGTCTCACACAGCAATGCTTGGCCACTTACCGCTCAACTCCAGACGGGTCTGCCTCTCAAGGATCTGGGCATGGAGCGCTGGGCCTACGCATTCCAGGACCCTCATCTGGATGGTACTCATGCGGCCCCGGCCCCCCTCCACGAGGCGCCGGGCCTTCAAGAGGGTCCTGGACCTGCAGTCATCCCAGCGCTTCTTGACATGTTGGTAGTCGCGGACTGCCACCCCGTCCGCGTTGATGGCAGTCACGATGTCCGTCCAGATCCGAGTCCGTCCTTACTTGTTGGCGCGCTTACTTCCGAAGAGGGCATCATACTGCCCCATGACTTGCTCCACCAGGACACCAACTTCGGTGGCAGTGAAGCTGGTGCCCCTCTGCCTTTCTGGCCGGGGGTTGCCAGTGGTGCCAGATGTAGCAGTGCCCGACATGGCAACCCCAGAGGCAGGAGTGGGTGGGCAACTGGGTCCTGGGGCTGGGCTGTGGAGCGATGGTATCCCAGTCAGGAGTCTTCTGTTCCAGCAGGGGTGGACACAGCAAATGGACCCCTGCAGATGGCTGATGTGCAGGCACCAAATGGCAGGGGACAGTGGCAGCAGGCAGGCAGGCAGGCAGGCAGGCAGCAGCAGATGGCTCGTGGGAGGCATCTCGGGGCTCTGGGGGGCAGTAATTCGGCCTTTTGGGCAGGAGCGTGGTCTTCCGTGTGCTTACGCGTGGCCAGCTTGATACGGAGTGATTTGGCACGTGAAAATCCTGCACGTCTGCGTGTAAATCGAGGAAAGGCCCTTAGCGCGTATGCACGTCAGCACACATATGCGATTTCATTGGACAAAAGGCCCTTAGCGCGTGAGCGCGTCTGTGAAGTGAGGCGCGCTGGTGTTTCCCTCATTACACGTGATGACAGAGCACACGTGGATTTCCACCAATCGCGTGTGGAACTTCCTGCGCACCCCGAAGTACACGTACCCAGGCCAATCGCGTGTGGAACTTCCCGCGCACCCCGTAGTACACGTACCCAGGCAAATCGCGTGTGGAAGTTCACGCGCCCCCCGAAGTACACGTACCCAGGCTAATCGCGTGTGGAACTTCCCGCGTACCCCGAGGTACACATACCCAGGCCAATTGCATGTGGAACTTACCGCGCACCCCGAAGTACACGTACCCAGGCAAATCGCACGGCTGGGGGGCATGAGTGGGGGCCTGGTGGAGGCTGCAATGCACTGCTGGAGGGTGGGGGTAATAGGGGACATGAGTGGGGGCCTGGTGGAGGCTGCCCCTGCCCTGCTGGGGGGTGGGGGTGGTGGGAGACATGAGTGGGGGCCTGGTGGAGGCTGCACCTGGTGGCTGGGGGGTGAGGGTGGTGGGAGACATGAGTGGGGGCCTGGTGGAGGCTGCCCCTGGTGGCTGGGGGTGGTGGGAGACATGAGTGGGGGCCTGGTGGAGGCTGCCCCTGGTGGCTGGGGGGTGGGGGTGGTGGGAGACATGAGTGGGGGCCTGGTGGAGGCTGCCCCTGCACTGCTGGGGGGGGTGGTGGGAGACATGAGTGGGGGCCTGGTGGAGGCTGCCCATGCACTGCTGGGGGGTGGGGGTAATAGGGGACATAAGTGGGGGCCTGGTGGAGGCTGCCCCTGGTGGCTGGGGGGTGGGGTGGTGGGAGAATTGAGTGGGGGCCTGGTGGAGGCTGCCCCTGCACTGCTGGGGGGTGGGGGTGGTGGGAGACATGAGTGGGGGCCTGGTGGAGGCTGCCCCTGATGGCTGGGGGGTGGGGGTGGTGGTACACATGAGTGGGGGCCTGGTGGATGCTGCGCCTGCACTGCTGGGGGGTGGGGGTGGTGGGAGACATGAGTGGGGGCCTGGTGGAGGCTGCCCCTGGTGGCTGGGGGGTGGGGGTAATAGGGGACATGAGTGGGGGCCTGGTGGAGGCTGCCCCTGCACTGCTGGGGGGTGGGGGTGGTGGGAGACATGAGTTGGACATGAGTGGGGGCCTGGTGGAGGGTGCCCCTGGTGGCTGGGGGTGGGGGTGGTGGGAGACATGAGTGGGGGCCTGGTGGAGGCTGCCCCTGCTGGCTGGGGGTGGTGGGAGACATGAGTGGGGGCCTGGTGGAGGGTGCCCCTGACTGCTGGGGGGTAGGGAGTGGTGGGAGACATGATGTGGGCCTGGTGGAGGGTGCCCCTGACTGCTGGGGGGTGGGGTGGTGGGAGACATGAGTGGGGGCCTGGTGGAGGCTGCCCCTGCACTGCTGGGGGGTGGGGGTGCAGGGGGACATGAGTGGGGGCCTGGTGGAGGCTGCCCCTGCACTGCTGGGGGGTGGGGGTGGTGGGAGACATGAGTGGGGGCCTGGTGGAGGCTGCCCCTGGTGGCTGGGGGGTGGGGGTGGTGGTAGACATGGGTGGGGGCCTGGTGGAGGCTGCCCCTGCACTGCTGGGGGTGGGGGTGCAGGGGGACATGAATGGGGGGCCTAGTGGAGGCTGCCCCTGGTGGCTGGGGGGTGGGGGTGGTGGTAGACATGAGTGGTGGCCTGGTGGAGGCTGCCCCTGCACTGCTGGGGGGTGGGGGTGGTGGGAGACATGAGTGGGGGCCTGGTGGAGGCTGCCCCTGGTGGCTGGGGGGTGGGGGTGGTGGTAGACATGGGTGGGGGCCTTGTGGAGGCTGCCCCTGCAGTGCTGGGGGGTGGGGGTGCAGGGGGACATGAGTGGGGGCCTGGTGGAGGCTGCCCCTGGTGGCTGGGGGGTGAGGGTGGTGGGAGACATGAGTTGGACATGAGTGGGGGCCTGGTGGAGGGTGCCCCTGCACTGCTGGGGGGTGGGGGTGCAGGGGGACATGAGTGGGGGCCTGGTGGAAGCTGCCCCTGCACTCCTGGGGGGTGGGGGTGGTGGGAGACATGAGTGGGGGCCTGGTGGAGGCTGCCCCTGCACTGCTGGGGCGTGGGGGTGGTGGTAGACATGAGTGGGGGCCTGGTGGAGGCTGCCCCTGGTGGCTGGGGGGTGGGGGTGGTGGGAGACATGAGTGGGGGCCTGGTGGAGGCTGCCCCTGCACTGCTGGGGGGTGGGGATAATAGGGCACATGAGTGGGGGCCTGGTGGAGGATGCCCCTGGTGGCTGTGGGGTGGGGGTGGTGGGAGACATGAGTGGGGGCCTGGTGGAGTCTGCCCCTGGTGGCTGGGGGGTGGGGGTGGTGGGAGACATGAGTGGGGGCCTGGTGGAGGCTGCCTCTGCACTGCTGGGGGGTGGGAGTGGTGGGAGACATGAGTGGGGGCCTGGTGGAGGCTGCCCCTGGTGGATGGGGGGTGGGGGTAATAGGGGACATGAGTGGGGGCCTGGTGGAGGCTGCCCCTGCACTGCTGGGGGGTGTGGGTGGTGGGAGACATGAGTGGGGGCCTGGTGGAGGCTGCCCCTGGTGGCTGGGGTGTGGGGGTAATAGGGGACATGAGTGGGGGCCTGGTGGAGGCTGCCCCTGCACTGCTGGGGGGTGTGGGAGTGGTGGGAGACATGAGTGGGGGCCTGGTGGAGGCTGCCCCTGGTGGCTGCGGGGTGGGGGTAATAGGGGACATGAGTGGGGGCCTGGTGGAGGCTGCCCCTGCACTGCTGGGGGGTGTGGGTGGTGGGAGAAATGATTGGGGGCCTGGTGGAGGCTGCACCTGCACTGCTGGGGGGTGGGGGTGGTGGGAGACATGAGTGGGGGCCTGGTGGAGGCTGCCCCTGGTGGCTGGGGGGTGGGGGTGGTGGTAGACATGAGTGGGGGCCTGGTGGAGGCTGCCCCTGCACTGGTGGGGGCTGGGGGTGGTGGGAGACATGAGTGGGGGCCCGGTGGAGGCTGCCCCTGGTACCTGGGGGGTGGGGTGGTGGTAGACATGAGTGAGGGCCTGGTGGAGGTTGCCCCTGCACTGCTGGGGGTGGGGGTGGTGGGAGACATGAGTGGGGGCCTGGTGGAGGCTGCCCCTGGTGGCTGGGGGGTGGGGGTGGTGGTAGACATGGGTGGGGGCCTGGTGGAGGCTGCCCCTGCACTGCTTGGGGGTGGGTGTGGTGGGAGACATGAGTGGGGGCCTGGTGGAGGCTGCCCCTGCACTGCTGGGGCGTGGGGGTGGTGGGAGACATGAGTGGGGGCCTGGTGGAGGCTGCCCCTGGTGGCTGGGGGGTGGGGGTAATAGGGGACATGAGTGGGGGCCTGGTGGAGGCTGCCCCTGCACTGCTGGGGCATGGCGGTGGTGGGAGACATGAGTGGGGGCCTGGTGGAGGCTTCCCCGGCACTGCTGGGGGGTGGGGGTAATAGGGGACATGAGTGGGGGCCTGGTGGAGGATGCCCCTGGTGGCTGTGGGGTGGGGGTGGTGGGAGACATGAGTGGGGGCCTGGTGGAGGCTGCCCCTGGTGGCTGGGGGGTGGGGGTGGTGGGAGACATGAGTGGGGGCCTGGTGGAGGCTGCCCCTGCACTGCTGGGGGGTGGGAGTGGTGGGAGACATGAGTGGGGGCCTGGTGGAGGCTGCCCCTGGTGGCTGGGGGGTGGGGGTAATAGGGGACATGAGTGGGGGCCTGGTGGAGGCTGCCCCTGCACTGCTGGGGGGTGGGGTGGTGGGAGACATGAGTGGGGGCCTGGTGGAGGCTGCACCTGCACTGCTGGGGGGTGGGGGTGGTGGGAGACATGAGTGGGGGCCTGGTGGAGGCTGCCCCTGGTGGCTGGGGGGTGGTGGTGTTGGTAGACATGAGGCGGGGCCTGGTGGAGGCTGCCCCTGCACTGCTGGGGGGTGGGGGTGGTGGGAGACATGAGTGGGGGCCTGGTGGAGGCTGCCCCTGCACTGCTGGGGGGTGGGGGTGGTGGGAGACATGAGTGGGGGCCTGGTGGAGGCTGCCCCTGGTGGCTGGGGGGTGGGGGTGGTGGGAGACATGAGTGGGGGCCTGGTGGAGGCTGCCCCTGCACTGCTGGGGGGTGGGGGTGGTGGGTGATATGAGTGGGGGCCTGGTGGAGGCTGCCCCTGGTGGCTAGGGGGTGGGGGTGGTGGGAGACATGAGTGGGGGCCTGGTGGAGGCTGCCCCTGCACTGCTGGGGGTGAGGGTAATAGAGGACATGAGTGGGGGCCTGGTGGAGGCTGCCCCTGGTGGCTGGTCGGTGGGGGTGGTAGGAGACATGAGTGGGGGCCTTGTGGAGGCTGCCCCTGGTGGCTGGGGGGTGGGGGTGGTGGGAGACATGAGTGGGGGTCTGGTGGAGGCTGCCCCTGGCCTGCGGGGGGGGTGGGGGTGGTGGGAGACATGAGTGGGGGCCTGGTGGAGGCTGCCCCTTGTGGCTGGGGGGTGGGAGTAATAGGGGACATGAGTGGGGGCCTGGTGGAGGCTGCCCCTGCACTGCTGGGGGTGGGGGTGGTGGGAGACATGAGTGGGGGCCTGGTGGAGGCTGCCCCAGCACTGCTGGGGCGTGGGGGTGGTGGTAGACATGAGTGGGGGCCTGGTGGAGGCTGCCCCTGGTGGCTGGGGGGTGGGGGTGGTGGGAGACATGAGTGGGGGCCTGGTGGAGGCTGCCCCTGCACTGCTGGGGGGTGGGGATAATAGGGGACATGAGTGGGGGCCTGGTGGAGGATGCCCCTGGTGGCTGTGGGGTGGGGGTGGTGGGAGACATGAGTGGGGGCCTGGTGGAGTCTGCCCCTGGTGGCTGGGGTGTGGGGGTGGTGGGAGACATGAGTGGGGGCCTGGTGGAGGCTGCCCCTGCACTGCTGGGGGGTGGGAGTGGTGGGAGACATGAGTGGGGGCCTGGTGGAGGCTGCCCCTGGTGGCTGGGGGGTGGGGGTAATAGGGGACATGAGTGGGGGCCTGGTGGAGGCTGCCCCTGCACTGCTGGGGGGTAGGGGGTGGTGGGAGACATGAGTGGGGGCCTGGTGGAGGCTGCCCCTGGTGGCTGGGGGGTGGGGGTAATAGGGGAAATGAGTGGGGGCCTGGTGGAGGCTGCCCATGCACTGCTGGGGGGTGTGGGAGTGGTGGGAGACATGAGTGGGGGCCTGGTGGAGGCTGCCCCTGGTGGCTGGGGGGTGGGGGTAATAGGGGAAATGAGTGGGGGCCTGGTGGAGGCTGCCCCTGCACTGCTGGGGGGTGTGGGTGGTGGGAGAAATGATTGGGGGCCTGGTGGAGGCTGCACCTGCACTGCTGGGGGGTGGGGGTGGTGGGAGACATGAGTGGGGGCCTGGTGGAGGCTGCCCCTGGTGGCTGGGGGTGGTGGTAGACATGAGTGGGGGCCTGGTGGAGGCTGCCCCTGCACTGCTGGGGGCTGGGGGTGGTGGGAGACATGAGTGGGGGCCCGGTGGAGGCTGCCCCTGGTACCTGGGGGGTGGGGTGGTGGTAGACATGAGTGAGGGCCTGGTGGAGGTTGCCCCTGCACTGCTGGGGGTAGGGGTGGTGGGAGACATGAGTGGGGGCCTGGTGGAGGCTGCCCCTGGTGGCTGGGGGGTGGGGGTGGTGGTAGACATGGGTGGGGGCCTGGTGGAGGCTGCCCCTGCACTGCTGGGGGGTGGGTGTGGTGGGAGACATGAGTGGGGGCCTGGTGGAGGCTGCCCCTGCACTGCTGGGGCGTGGGGGTGGTGGGAGACATGAGTGGGGGCCTGGTGGAGGCTGCCCCTGGTGGCTGGGGGGTGGGGGTAATAGGGGACATGAGTGGGGGCCTGGTGGAGGCTGCCCCTGCACTGCTGGGGCGTGGCGGTGGTGGGAGACATGAGTGGGGGCCTGGTGGAGGCTTCCCCTGCACTGCTGGGGGGTGGGGGTAATAGGGGACATGAGTGGGGGCCTGGTGGAGGATGCCCCTGGTGGCTGTGGGGTGGGGGTGGTGGGAGACATGAGTGGGGGCCTGGTGGAGGCTGCCCCTGGTGGCTGGGGGGTGGGGGTGGTGGGAGACATGAGTGGGGGCCTGGTGGAGGCTGCCCCTGCACTGCTGGGGGGTGGGAGTGGTGGGAGACATGAGTGGGGGCCTGGTGGAGGCTGCCCCTGGTGGCTGGTAGGTGGGGGTAATAGGGGACATGAGTGGGGGCCTGGTGGAGGCTGCCCCTGCACTGCTGGGGGGTGGGGTGGTGGGAGACATGAGTGGGGGCCTGGTGGAGGCTGCACCTGCACTGCTGGGGGGTGGGGGTGGTGGGAGACATGAGTGGGGGCCTGGTGGAGGCTGCCCCTGGTGGCTGGGGGGTGGTGGTGGTGGTAGACATGAGGCGGGGCCTGGTGGAGGCTGCCCCTGCACTGCTGGGGGGTGGGGGTGGTGGGAGACATGAGTGGGGGCCTGGTGGAGGCTGCCCCTGCACTGCTGGGGGGTGGGGGTGGTGGGAGACATGAGTGGGGGCCTGGTGGAGGCTGCCCCTGGTGGCTGGGGGGTGGGGGTGGTGGGAGACATGAGTGGGGGCCTGGTGGAGGCTGCCCCTGCACTGCTGGGGGGTGGGGGTGGTGGGTGATATGAGTGGGGGCCTGGTGGAGGCTGCCCCTGGTGGCTAGGGGGTGGGGGTGGTGGGAGACATGAGTGGGGGCCTGGTGGAGGCTGCCCCTGCACTGCTGGGGGTGAGGGTAATAGAGGACATGAGTGGGGGCCTGGTGGAGGCTGCCCCTGGTGGCTGGTCGGTGGGGGTGGTAGGAGACATGAGTGGGGGCCTTGTGGAGGCTGCCCCTGGTGGCTGGGGGGTGGGGGTGGTGGGAGACATGAGTGGGGGTCTGGTGGAGGCTGCCCCTGCACTGCGGGGGGGTGGGGGTGGTGGGAGACATGAGTGGGGGCCTGGTGGAGGCTGCCCCTTGTGGCTGGGGGGTGGGGGTAATAGGGGACATGAGTGGGGGCCTGGTGGAGGCTGCCCCTGCACTGCTGGGGGTGGGGGTGGTGGGAGACATGAGTGGGGGCCTGGTGGAGGCTGCCCCTTGTGGCTGGGGGGTGGGGGTGGTGGTAGACATGAGTGGGGGCCTGGTGGAGGCTGCCCCTGCACTGCTGGGGGGTGTGGGCGGTGGGAGACATGAGTGGGGGCCTGGTTGATGCTGCCCCTGGTGGCTGGGGGGTGGGGGTGGTGGTAGACATGAGTGGGGGCCTGGTGGAGGCTGCCCCTGCACTGCTGGAGGGTGAGGGTGGTGGGAGACATGAGTGGGGGCCTGGTGGAGGCTGCCCCTGGTGGCTGGGGGGTGGGGGTGGTGGTAGACATGAGTGGGTGCCTGGTGGAGGCTGCCCCTGCAGTGCTGGGGGGTGGGGGTGGTGGGAGACATGAGTGGGGGCCTGGTGGAGGCTGCCCCTGGTGGCTGGGGGGTGGGGGTGGTGGTAGACATGGGTGGGGGCCTGGTGGAGGCTGCCCCTGCACTGCTGGGGGGTGGGGGTGCAGGGGGACATGAGTGGGGGCCTGGTGGAGGCTCCCCCTGGTGGCTGGGGGGTGGGGGTGGTGGTCGACATGGGTGGGGCCTGGTGGAGGCTGCCCCTGCACTGCTGGGGGGTGAGGTGGTGGGAGACATGAGTGGGGGCCTGGTGGAGGCTGCCCCTGGTGGCTGGGGGTGAGGGTGGTGGGAGACATGAGTTGGACATGAGTGGGGGCCTGGTGGAGGGTGCCCCTGACTGCTGGGGGGTAGGGGGTGGTGGGAGACATGAGTGGGGCCTGGTGGAGGCTGCCCCTGCACTGCTGGGGGGTGGGGGTGCTGGGAGACATGAGTGGGGGCCTGGTGGAGGCTGCCCCTGGTGGCTGGGGGGTGGGGGTGGTGGTAGACATGGTGGGGGCCTGGTGGAGGCTGCCCCTGCACTGCTGGGGGGTGGGGGTAATAGGGGACATGAGTGGGGGCCTGGTGGAGGCTGCCCCTGGTGGCTGGGGGGTGGGGGTGGTGGGAGACATGTGTTGGTGATCAGTAGTGCAAGGTGACATGTGGGTTGGCTGGTGGGCATGGCCATGGTGGATGGGTTGCCTGTGGGACATGAGTAGGGGTGCAGGGTAGTACCCTGTGGTGTGGGCTGTCTGCAGGGGCCGTGGAGGGTGTAGAGGGAACACCTGGGGGGACCCACATGGCCAAATCACGTGTAGCATTCCCCGGCACCACCGAAATACACGTACCCTGCAGAAATCGCATGTGAATCTTCCGCGCACATCGGAATACACGTACCCAGGGCAATCGCGTGTGGAACTTCCCGCGCACCCCGAAGTACACATACCCAGGCCAATCGCATGTGGAACTTCCCACGCACCCCCACCTACCCAGGCCAATCGCGTGTGGAACTTCCCGCGCACCCTGTAGTACACGTACCCAGGCTAATCGCGTGTGGAACTTCCAGCGCACCCCGAAGTACACGTACCCAGGCTAATCGCGTGTGGAACTTCCCGCGCACCCAGGAACACGCGCACACGCTATTTTTCACACAGCGGGTGTCCGTGTTTGTCGGTGCCCCTTTGCACCTCATTTGTCCTAGAGGGCCACTGTATGGGCCATTCATCATGGCTGTATATGGGTGCTTTTTGTTAGCGCACATTTTGGCGCACATTTTTTTCAGTCGCAGGGGCGCTACCGCCTCCTTTCTTGTGGCGTACTTGTTTGGCCCTGTGCGCGTCTTTGACCGTGCGCTGGTTTGCCCTATTCGATTCCATGAATACGGGTTGTAGGCGAGCATGTGGGCGTTCCGCGCACTTGCCTCCTGTACTTCCCCCGTGACGCCCATATTTTCACGCGTTGTTCCCCATTCCGAGTGTTATGCCCCGTGTTCCGCCTACTTTTGTGATGTGCGCCGCGCTATGTGCGATTTCGCAGTGGCCGTGGCGCACGCTGTTGGATGACCTTTGCGCCGGCGTGCGCAGCGCACATTTTTAGCGCACATCCGATGTTTTTCTTGCGCACAGACTTCCATGAATCGATGTGCGCTAGTTTTCCGGCGATTTTCGCACTTGCACTGCGATTTTCGCACTTTTCCTGCGATTCGCACGTTTTGGCACCTCTGCGCGGGAATTTTCGGCGCACATTAATTCCATGAATCGACCCCTAAATGTCATCAGGGTAGCAGGATGGCAGCAGCATGCAGTGAGTGGCAACAAGCCAGGCTGGATCAGGATGCCTAAAGGTACCACAGCTTTCCCCTTGTTAATGGGAGATTTCATGTTTTGTTTTAGATTTTAGGACTTGCTGGGAATGAGAACAGAACTGCTTGGGTTTTGCAGTGGACCCTGGAGCAGGATCAGCATTGCTTTGGCCTTGTAGTTGGAGTCTGGATCTGGAAGATGATGGGAACTGGAACGCAGCACAGGAAATCAGGAAGAGTGTGTGTAGAGTCTTGTCAAGGACCCTTATTTCTAGTGCATAATGACATCATCAAAGTATAGGCTGAGCAGGGTTAACTAAGCACGCCTCTAAACTACTTGGATTGGACAGGGGTGCTAATCTCCGCCTCGCTCTCAACTGGTTGGATTTCCAAGGGAATATCAGATTTATGATGGGAGTTTTACAATGTCCAAAAACTCCCACAATTACTTTACTTAAAATCTGATTTTGCCAAAAACATACATTTATACAATTGCAATCTCTTAGCAAATTATATACACATGTTACATATTTTGTGCAGCACATATCAGTCCAATCCTCCAGTCTGTGGGACCTTGTTCCGCCCTTCTGCTACCTTTTAGTAATTTTGAGCATGAGTGATTCGGCCTAAAATTCCATAACTTTATACACAGATGCAAATTACCCCAAGGGATTTAAGTACAAAAATGTATGTTTGCAACATTGATACTTTTTGATTTATCCTCAATACTTTGCTCTTTCTGTCCCCAAGGTGTCAGCGACTTCTATCACGTCTCAAAAGAAAGCACACAAATATCACTATTAAACTGCAAATTTTTTAAAATTTTTCAAAGTCTTGCTGCAGAGATAGAAGACTTTAAAGTTTATTCCTGAAATAGTCTTTGGGAACAAATGGCAGTCCCTTTATCCCTGGGTCAATTTTTTTTCTGTCCTTCAACTTCTGCAAACTGTCATTTCTTTCAGAGCATTGTGGAGGTTTCTCCCTTTATTGAAGTTATATTGCCCCTTCACACTTCAGACTTCCTTCCCTGGGAGCTTCATTGTCAGGGTCCCAGCAGAGACGAAAGTCTGTTCAACCCCATAATTATCAGGGGGTTGTCAGTATCTGCTGAGAGAGAGCCCTCCTTTTGGTGCCACCCCTCCAAGCAGAAAACCTGTTTTTTCAACCTGCAACTCCAGCCACCATAGTTTTAACCTTTAATTTCTGATCTTAGATCCAGAATTAAATCAAGCCGGTTGCATAAAATAACCCATGTGATATTATCTCACCAGCAACAAACCTCTTCATATTGCTACACGTGGTGCAGCTGGCCTTCCTTCTTAAATTCAACTTTTCATCTCCAGCTGATTCACACACTGTCTCGCAGCTACAGTTATTCTCTTGAAATGCTGGAGTTGGTCTGAAGCACGGATACATTGAAACAGGCATGGTTCAGCTAGTTAGAGTCTCTCTCTGAACAGCTGAGTTTTGGATACTTTTGCAAATAAAATGAACTTGTTTCCCGTGTAAGTAAAAGTAAAGTTCCTGGTTGATTTTTTAAAAGTTGGTTTGACTGGGCTTGTCAATTCAGAATCATGCCTGGTTTTGCTGAGGCACAGTGAAACACACAGAGCTTGGTAGGGCTTATTAATCACAGTGGCTTTAAGGAACAGAGGTAATTAGCATCAAAGCCGCATTTCTTTTTTAAAGTTGAAAAATGGTTTCTTTTCAATGGGGATGTTGACTTTTGCAGCAAGGCAATGCTGCTTTTTCCACTTTCTTACTTTTATTTATGTCGGAACACACTGGCAATCTCCTTCAATGTGCCCCCCTTGTTCCATCCTGACCGATGTGTGTTTTGGCAGGACGGTGCAGCCATTTTTGGTTGTTGTTGCAAAAGGCAGTTTTGAGCCATGGCGCTCACAGGAACCAGTGCAGCCATTTGGCTGTTTCTGCGCAAATGCAGCTTGGTAATGTGGGGAAATGCTGTTGAGTGGGTCAATATATCCCACATCCAGAACAGGACTGTAAGACTTGTCCTTGGCCTCAAACCCAGGGATCGTATCACTCCAGCCCTGAAATCTCTCCACTGGCTCCCTGTGGCTGCAGGCATCAAATTCAAGACTCTCTGCATCATCCATAAGGCGTTCTGCAACCGTGGACCACACTAAATTCAACTCTCCCTTCCTGAGCATCTTCCTTCACGAGCCCTCCGCTCATCCACCTCCAACTCTCTGAGGGTCAGATACTTCTCCAAGTAGAGAGTGGGGGGTAGATTTCTGTCCTCAGCTGGGGCCTCCCTCTGGAACAGCCTCCCTGCCTCTCTCAAACTTGAGCAGTACCACCTAAGGTTCTGGAAGCAACTCAAGACCTTCCTTTTCACTTCTGCTTTCTCTTTCCCTCTCACCTGCTGATACTATTGTCTGCTGCATTAACTGGTTACCTAGCCACACACTGAATGTACGGGACCAGACTCCTGCACAACCAGTTGCCCCTTGCACTGTCTCTGGGCATCCCAACCACTTAGGGACTGTTTCTGCAACCCTACAGTCCCCTGACTCCCTGCACTTATTGAGCCACCTACCTGGCAGCACTTGCCTCATTACCATCGCACTCTCCCCCCTCCTCACTCCCCTGGCAATTCTCCTCCTACCCCCCCTCATACTTGCGCAATCTGAATGACACAAGACCTAGTAATATTGTTTGTTTTGTCTTCCTTCTGTCTTCCCTTCATTGTTGCGCCTAGAAACACTTGTGTACAGGTGTGTTATAAATGACTTATATCATATCATATCATATCATGCACTGGTGCACATATAGGAGGCCCTCCACATTTATCCTATAGTCTTACCTGTGTGCTTTTAATTGCTCATGTTGCATCTGGTGCTCTGTATACTACTTAATATGTTTAAAAGTGTGACCTTTACTTTATCGCAGATTCCAAATCTATGCTCTCTACTTGCCTATAGGAAAATCAAATCTGGCTATTTCCTTGCTGATGACAGTATTGAAAAAAGTTTCTCTTCGCTTACTTGTAGGAAAATGAAATCTGCCTATTTATTAGCTGCTGGCTGTATTTAAAATGTTGCTTTTTATTTGCCTGTAGGAAAATCGAATGTGCCTATCTGCTAACTGCTGGCTGTGTTTTAAAAGTATGCCTTTCCTCTTCTATGTGTATAGCAAAGCTATTTACTCCTGCCATTACTGCTGGTTTAGCTTTATGACCCCCATCCCTCTGCCTCTCTCTTGGCCTGATTGTTACATTGCTGTGCAGCTAGCTGGGTCATGCTCTGCACCCCCCCATCCTTTCTCTCCCAATCTCCTCATGGTGCACTCAATCTCCCCCATCTTCTCTTATTGTTTTTCCATCACCTATCTTACCCCTCTTTCAAAGACTGGGATGAAAACGTTCAAGAAGGATTTCCTGGTCTCCAACCCTGGTCTACCCATCGCTTACACCTATGTCAATGCCTCCTACAGGCAGACCCTCACCGACATCCTCTTCTTCGTTCCCTCTCCAGACCTTTGAGTTCTCCTTATTGTCTCTGCACTCTCCCCTATCTCTTCCTCTCCCATTAATGGAGACATTCTTCCTCTCCTCCAGGGTCCACATTAATGTCTTTCAGAATGGCACTGTAATGGCCCAGGGTTCTCAGCCTAGCCTCCTCCTTCTTGACAGGTGCCTCCCATCCCTCACCAACTTCCTCCTCCCAACTCCTGCCTCCCCTTCTTCTACCATCCTTCTGGCTCCTCTACCATCTCTGACGGGTGTACCACACTCCTGCACCCCTCCTTGCAATACCTTCAAGAGTGGGAATCTGGTCCACTTAGCCACCCTCAATGCTCGTTCTGCTGCCAAACACTCCTCTGACATCTGCCACCTCCTTGAGGACCTCGACTTAGATGTTCTCGCACTCACCAAGACATGGTTCACGGACAGCTCTGTTATGATTTTTGGCACTCTCCTCCCTGAGGGCTACAAGATCCTCTCTAAACCCAGGCCTAGCCTGCCAGAGGGTGGAGTAGCCCTCATGTTCCCTGAGTGGGTCCCTGCTACTATCATACCCATTCAGACCTATTCCTCCTTCGAATGCCTTGTCTGCAGGCTTGGTGTCTACCCTGGCCTCTTTCTGACTCTGGCTACCATCTACAGGCCCCCTGGCTAGGTCTCCCACTTCTTTTCTGAATGGCCTGACCTCATCTCCTCTCTCTTGACTGCCTCCCCCAAGCTTCTCTTCCTTGGAGACTTCAATATTCACCTTGGCTCCCATGATGTGGCCTCTGGGTTTTTTGCAAGCTCTGTGACTCTCTCTGCCTCTCCATTCTTTCCTCTGGTCCGACGAGCTCTGTTGGACATACCTTCGATACTCTCATTAGACCTCCCTATTGCCAACTCTCTCGTTACACCTCTCTCCTTGTCTGATAATGCCCTCCTTTCCTCTCACCTGGACCCCTTGCTAAGTCTCCACCCACACTGCCAGCCTCCTTCGGAGTGTCAGCTGCCGCTTTTGCTACCACCTTCTCTCCCCCTCCTCCTTCCATTTACTCTCACTCTGATACAGCCCCCTTTAACCTTCAACTCTCCATTCCAACACTGCTCTGAAACGCAAGTGAAGAGTAGCTGAACGGAAGTGACGTGCTTCGAGCACATCCTCTGGCAAACTGGCCTGCCACCTGGTCCAAAGGCAATAAAGACTTGACATCTGCTCTAAGAAGATGGCAAATATCCAAGCCTGCATCTCCGTGGCCACTAACAACATGGCTGAACTTTTCAAAATCTGCAAGGAACTTGTCAACACCATTGCAGTCTCCACCTCTCCTCTGCCTTCCCTGGCACTCTGCCCTTCTCTGTCCTCTCATTTCATCTCTAGAACTCAGGACATCCTCTCCTCACTCACCTTTACTCCTCTTCCCTCGCACTGTCCTTCTCTCAGGCCTCACATGACCCCGCTATCTCCCCCCTTCTTTTCCACTCTTTTCCTCCCATAACACCTAATGAGGTTTCAGACAAGTCCGCTCTTTGAAAGTCTCCTCCAAACAGGTGCTCCCCTGCTCCTCTAGAACTATCAAGGACAACATTGTTTCTCTTGCTCCAGCCCTGGCCGATTTCTGCAATCACCGATTTGCCACTGGATCCTTCCCCTCACTCCTCAAGCACTCCATTGTGCACCCTCTCTTCAAAAACCCTTCTGCTGACTCTTCCATTCCTGCAAATTACCACCCCATCTCTACTATCCCCTTCCTGGGAAAACTCTTGGAGAAGCTTGCCGTCTCCCAGCTTGTCCACCATATTGAATCTGTTAGTTGCCTCCATGACCACCAGTCTGCCTTTAGAGCTGCCAGAGGCACGTAAACTTCTCTCCTGTACACCCGTGAAGACTTGCTTACTAATCTCGACTCCAGTTCTCCTTCTGTTCTCATCCTTTGGGACCTCTCCTCTGCATTTGAAATGGTCAATCATGCCACCCTGATAAAGCGGCTCTGTGTCAACCTTGGCATCACAGACCTGGCTCTGGACTGGTTGACCACTTTCCTCTTTGAGCGACCTTCCCAGGTTCAATTGGGCCCTTTCCTCTCCACCATCTCACACTCCACTTGTGGTGTCCATCTGGTCTCTATCCTCTCATCCCGGCTCTTCAATATCTACCTGGCCCCTCTAGCGCATCTGATCACCACCTTCTCTCCTAATTTTCAATGTTAGGCCGATGACACTCAGCTATATTTCAAGCTATCCTCATCTACCTCCTCTTCTTCCTCTCTCATTCCTGCTATTCAGAGATGGTTCACCACTAAAGATCTCTGCCTTAATGCTAGTAAGACAGAGATCCTTTTCATTGGGACCCCTGCTCCCTCTTTCCCTCCCACACTCTGGCCACCCTCCTTGGGCCCCTCGTGAGAAGCAGAAATCCTTGGCGTCATCTTCAACTCCTATCTCTCCATCTCTCCTCACATCATGAACCTGGCCAGGAAGGCCCCCTTCCAGTTGTACCTCCTCAGAGGCATTCTGCCCTTCCCCACCTTCCCCCAGGAACTCAATGTCTCTAGAGCTCTTGTTCTTTCCAGGCTGGACTAGTGCAACAACCGCTTCCTCAATCTGCATAACCCCTCCCTTCACCTCCTTCAACTAATCCAGAATTGGACTGCAAGACATATCCTTGGCCTCACGCCCAGGGACCACATCTCTCCAGCCCTTAAAACTCTCCACTGGTTCCCCGTCGCTGCAAGGAACAAATTCAATACCCTCTGCATCATCAAAAAGCCTTTCTGGGACCTGGGACCACACTATATCCAACTCTCTCTCCCTAAATATCCCCCTTCCAGAGTCCTTCATTCCTCCAGCTCTCACTCTGCAAATCAGAAGCTTTTCTAAGCAAGGGGGTAGATGTCTCTCCTCCACAAGTAACTCCCTCTGAAACAGCCTCCCTGCCCCTCTCAGACTTGAGCTGCATCCCCTTGAATTCTGGAAGCTCCTCAAGACCTCCCCTTTCTCTTCTTCCATTTCCCTCCCCCTCTCTGCTAATGCCCCCTCTGCCTGAGACTGGTAGTCTGGTTCTTTCTGATTCATACAGGGTGCCAGGCCCTCCCCGGCCAAGTCTGCCCCTGCAGTTTTCCCCCTGCCCAATCTACCTCTGCACTTCCCCCATGAAACCGCCTCTCTTACCCTCGTCCTCCACTTGCCCTCTCGGGCCCCCCTGCCAGGACTTGGCTGTTTGGCTTGCACCCCTGGAGCCATTCCAGCCCCTTAAACATGCAGTTAATCGTGGACCCCCCTCACTCCCTGCCTCCTCTGGCCCTCTCCACTTGGCCTTCCCTGGCACTCCCCTTCTCATGGGTCCGCCCAACCAGTTCCTGTACTTCTCCTCCTCCCCTAACCCATGCATTTCTCGCTACCGCACTTGCACGATTTGAATGTCGTAAGGCCTACTAGGAAGGATCGCTACTTTATCCTACCTGTTCCCCCATCCCGCACCTTCCTTACTGCGCATCGATACACTTGTGTATAGACGCATTACAAATGAACAATGAAATAAATAAATATACAGGGGAATCTGAAATAACAGCTGTAAAATTCATACAATGCAGTCGGTACTTTGCACCCCACAACATTTTCCAATATAGGTTTCAAGTTCAAAGAATCATAACTTCATAATTCCGACTACTACACCAATATACATTTAAACCTGTTTTCAGTTATTGTTTTGCTACCCGCATGTTGGCACAGGGGAGGGTCACACGTCATGCCGATCTGAGCATTTTTTGCCATCCCCCCATCACAGGCCCTATGGCTCAGATTTCACTAACTCAGATTTAACTATCCACACAGGGCCTTCATCTGTGTGAGCACACAAAGAACCCTCAGAGATACACATGGCACTGGCAATCCCCCCCTCCGCCCCATTTAATGACCGTAGATACTGCTTATTAATATATGCAGTTAACTCAATATATCCACCAGTCAATACAGGGTGATTATTGAGTGTGTATTAACTATATGTCCATCCCCCCTAGCCTCTCTCTCTCTCTCTCTCTCTCTCTCTCGCTCTCTCACACACACGCACCCACCACCTCCCCACTCACCCCGAATAGACTCCTTAGGCAGGCTCTGTCACTGGCATGTCTATCAATTGATAATCTTCCGCTCTGTTTAGGTTGTCTTGGGCTTCTCGGGAAAATCTTTGTATATAGTTAAACTGACAAGTACTTTCCAGACTATGGGCTTCATTATAACATGTGCGGAATGGTTTAACGATCCGGTAATGGTGCCGGCGCTGTTAAACACACTCCGCACTATTACGAGTTCCGCTCGCGGGACCCGCTCTGGACGTCTGGTTTTTCCAGATGTCCATAGCGGGTCCCGCGAGGGGACCAGGGAGCTAACAACGGGCCGTTCGTAATGGGCCCGTTGTTAGCTCCCTCCCCATTCCCATTGATCCCTATGAGGGAATGGGGAAGGACCAGGCCCGGGTTCCCTGAAGGAGGAAATACCAGGCCCTCCATACTCGGAATGGCCCGGTATTTCCCCATTCAGGGAACCCGGACCCGGACACGATTTTGGAGGCAGCCATGCCCTTATTAAGGGCATGGCTGCCTCCAAAGTCGTAATGAGGCCCTATTAAACTGTTGCCACTGTGACCAACACTCACAGTTTCTGCTTAAGTGGAAGTGTACACAGGGGCACGTTTTCTGTGCGTCCTGTATGGCGGCTGCTGATGCCTTCTGGAGTTCATTGGGTTAAGCATAGGTTGAGTCTCAGCATACAAAGGTGAAATATTGCTTCACTTCGAGGATTTCCAAATGTTGCCAGTATGCCGGAAGATGCTATGTGGATTACGTCTTACTTCCTAGGCAAAAAGGTATCACAGTGCTCCATCGTCATTACAGCGTGATGTCCTAGAGGAAGACTAACGGGAGCCATTTTTATTTGTATTTGTGTTTTGCCAGCACCTACCATTGTTTTACAGTCTAGTATTGCAATTTTCAAGGCCACAACATCCAGAACAAGTTGTACAAATACCAACGCCTGAACCATGCAGAATGCAAAGCAGCACCAAGAGGGATACAATTGACTAAAACAACATGGTATTCCACTGCACAGGCAGTGGTCGAAGTGTACGAAAAGAAGCAGCGGAATTATAATCCCTGTTGGCCTGCCCCAGCTCCCCACAAATCCCATTGGCGTGCCCCTCCCCATGGACGTCATTTTAGGGGGTTCAGGGGTGTTTGTCCCCCCAACTTTCATGGCACACCATTTTGCCCCCATTCATTTGGCTGGGGCTCCTTTTCTTCAGATGTCAGGTCCCCCCCAACATTTTCAGCAAAGTTATTCCACTACCCCTCCCACACGTGTTCCAAACCCCCAAACAAACACGCCTGGTGTTTAAGGGAATGTTCAGTGTAATACACTAAAGTGCAAGTTTCAACATCTTCCTAAACTTTTATTTTAAAACGAAGACATTCTGGAATTGTTTCTTAAAGTATAGGAACAATATCAATTTCAAAAAGTAGCGGAGCACCGCTTCCAACCGCTCCCTCCCGCTTTCCCCACTCTGCACAGGCACAGTGGGCAAACTGCGACATGAGGACACATGCTGTGAAAAAAAAGTGTGTTTATGAAGTACAAAAGGGGAAGAGACACCAGAATTAGTATGTTACCATGTATGTGCGAACGAGGTGGTAACTATGTGTGTTGCTATGCTACAAACGTCCACACAAGTTCATTCCTTCTGAATCTCACTTTCTTACTATTTCCCACCACGGTTTTGTCGAACAACAGATTCGCCTGCACCCCATGAGCATGTCGGTGTACACAGCTAAGAAGGATTTGTAAACTGAGACATACCCCGGAAACAAGCGCTTTGAGGCCTGTTTGCGGTTTGGTTTAGAGGCAGGAGAGCAGTGGTTCTTGCCTGTTTCTGAACTCTCAGGAAAATCAGATTAGAAAGCTAACATTTTACCTTCCAGATTTTAGCAACACCATTCTGTGGTGGGTCGAAAGACTGAAGGGGAGATGTTTAGCTTAACAGTTGTACAAGCATATTAAATCCTTGTGGGGCAGAGTGTGTGCCAGTGTCATGGAAACATTGCTAAAAGGTCTGTCGCTTTTCTGATTTACAAAGTGTTTTTGAGCCTTCAGCAAATCTTAAAAGTGGGGCTGCCATCCTCAAAACGGTTCTATGCCATTTCATTGTGGGATGTTTTTTCGCTGGTATTTTTACAGCGGATTTTGCAATGAAAAAACTAATCAAATTTTTTATTTTTTATTTTTGGCGGGGGTTCTGCCCCCAAAACACCCCATCCACTTTTATTTTTGATATGATCCCAACACCCACACCCCAAATATATAATATTCCAACCCCACTAACAAATTAGATGACTTTTATTCGTTCAAAAATTTGCGGTAAAAAAACCCAGTGAAAAAACATCACGCGATGAAAGGACGTTATACCCTTGAAATGCCTAGCGTATACAGGAAACTCTTGTGGAGCGGATGTCAATGATACCTCACAGGTGCCGTATTAAGTTAAACATAAAAGTAGGGCTCTGCAAGGAGAATGCCCTCTCGCGTCTGCCCTTCATTACTGGCAGTCACCAGGGCTGTTATCAGGCCGTGAATCAGGGACGCTCAATAGTCAAGGCATTTTGTCAAAGAATACCGTGCTTTTACGAAAAGGGTTTTTTCCTCGGTGGCACAACACTTAACTATTTTTGCATGTACCTCAGAATCCTGCCTTTAGCCTGTCATGGGCACGTAAAAGAGTTCTCGAAGTTTGACTTGGTTACAACATCAAAAGTAAGGACAGCGTACCACTGCACGCCTTCATAGTCTACATGGTAGCCTGGTCTGGAAATGTCCTCAACACTTTGCTTTTGCAAAGACTATGTGCTAGCAAAAAATGATCAGATATCGATACCTTGGAGAACCAGGCAGCAACCAATTGTTGATGACTGATACAAGACATGCAGAGCCTTGCATACTACAAAAAAGAGGTTTCATAGGAAACTGAATGGTGAAGAATACAGAGACCTGGTTAGCATTTATGAAGTTGCATGGATGATCTGCACTTATTTCGATTAAAAAGTCCCCTTCTTGAATTTTCTCTGTCGGTTTAGATGCACTCTGTTTTGTATGCTCCCCTTAGGTATCTTGTGTGTTTATAACTAAATGCAAGGGATACTTAGAATTGTAATGGATGTAGGCTATTTTTTAAAAAGTATCCTCTTCTTATGATTTTTCATTATCAATGGACTCGTTTTGTATGCATGTTAGCACTAAAGAATGATGATTGGCCTGTTGGGTTCGGCCTAAAGGCCTCAATCGCAAGAAGGCATCATTTATGAATTTATGCATCAAAGGAAAGTGGGATTAATATCATTGTGCAGTGGATTAACATGAGCACAAAAGCACAAAAATAAAAATAGCTTCTATCACATAAAATATCAAATGAAAGAGCATTGCACCATCAGAAAGGAAAACATGTTTGAAGGCAACACATGTAGTTATGGGGGAGTATGCTTGTCCTTTTTGCATAGAATTTCATAGAGTTCAGAAGTTAAGGGGTTAAAATAAACATGCAAACAAAGAATAGAAGAAGGGAATGTTATCATGCACTTGTGGTGGGGTATTAAGGTAGGTAGCAGAGCAACACTTTTAACAGATGGGACAGTCTTCATCCACTGGAGCTAAGATTAAGTCAACCTTAGGGTCTTGATGCATTCCACCAAATACAGTGGGCATTTGGAAGTGAAACAGAGTGTGGATGACATTGGGTTCAACTCTTGAGCATCAAATGGAAATGACAGGGGGAGGTTAGATTGAAAGGTATACCATATAGCTTTCAATCTAATCTCTGCATTTCAATGCACTTCAACAACATCTTGGGCAACTTTGCCTGGCCCGTCTTCCGATAGTACAGCCATTCCCTGGTCCCCATTACTCAATAGAGATTCTGATGAGCTTTTTTAGGGTCTCATCATCAGACAGCTCTTGCTCCAGATTTGGATTTAAGACAGGGAACTGCTTTATTTTCTGGACAACGTCCCAAAAATGGCATCATTCAAGTTTGGGCACATTGGAAATTGTCATAAATTTTCTCTCTCTTTAATTTAGTCCAAGGTTTGTATTTTTCTTTATTTTTTCATTCATCAGTGGCCCCTTCCCGAGGATGGGGGGAGGGTGGTGTGCACTAAAGGACACATTTGCCCCCTGGTGTGGAAACACAGGTGTTAAAAATACGGGGTTTAAAATGTATACCCCTGTTTCAATACTTTCTTTTAGAATTCCATAGGATTGTCCATATTGTTTCAGGTGGTTTGGGACACAGAGCCAGATCAGAGTGTCCACCTGCCTGTGTCACTTCACCTGCGGAAACCAAGTTGTTTTCTGCCACTTGCGGAAAATCATTGGACTCCTAAGGAACCCATCTGTTTTTAGCACCTGCTTAAAGCAAGCAAATTCCACATGAATCCATTGTAAATGCCTCCACAAATGAGTGGCATTTATAGGCAGTCCTGGAAAATCGTGCAGCAAACATATGTAACCCGCTTTGTACAAATTACACATTTTGAAAAAAGAAACCCATACAGATGTGTTAGTCACTGGGTCTTTTTTCTACATATCTTTTGAAAAGCCTGAGAGCTGGACATTTTGGTGTCGAGTGCATTCTTTCAGTTGCGGTTAGCAAACAGACGACTTTGCCGTAAACTAAGTCATGTGGTGATGTCACTAGAGGTGTTACCTTTGCAGTCTAGTCTCTATATCTTCCCGTGGACTGTTGGGATGTGTGGGTGTAGAGACTAGTTAACAGCCTTACTGCCACCTTTGTGATTGGAGAGGCACTTCCGGTATTACTCCAGGTTTCCATCTTAGGCATATCTTCTTGGAATCTTGACATTTGTATCATTTTGGCCACTACCATGTCAAACAAGCCGTTGAAGAAAATACAAGGTGATATGACAAGGGTTGTGAGGGTCGAACATTTCCTGTAACTCATTGTGCTACAGGAGGTATGATTTTAGAGTTTATTGACAATGGTTACAACTTCTGGAAATGTTCGCCTGGTTGTCTCCTGCAGATTCATGCTACTAATTAGTGAGATGTTGCCATGAATTGTCCTCACTACGGGGATTTAAGATGTATGCATAGGTGCTTCAGGAATCCACCTTGTAAATGCTCCCTTTGCCTCTCTTTTGATTTTACGCTGTTTCGAGTGATGGTTGAGTTTGCTTCCCTCAAAAATGAGCTCAAGGAAATCTGTGATCCCACTGGGACCCACCCCCCTGGGTCCCACTCCTCCTCTCTTACTTTCTTCATACCTTCTCATGCCTTCACACGTATCCCCAAGTCTCTTTTCTTGTGTCTTTCCCCAGGCTTTTAAAACCCTATCTGCAGGAACAATGTTGGGAATGAGGAGGCCGGGTCTACATCATCCAAAGAGGGGGGTTTTCTGCTTGTCAAATTTGCACCCTCAGGTTGAGACCTGCAATGTTCGTTTTTAACTACTCCGGGCTAACACAAGAGAAATGGACAGGTCTGAAATGTGCATCAGACTGCCCTTCCCATCTTAAGACCTAAGTCTTCAGACTAGAGAGTTTAAGGTGCTGCTGCTGGTGGAAGGGTTCTGCACAGCTAATCCCTCTGACAAATGTACCCCCCTTGGAAGCAGGAGTTTCTGTTACTAGAAAGGTGTTGAAATACAGAAATGTTTCCCCACAGGAATGACATACAAGCTATACTAGTCCAATCAATTAACTATTACCTATCTCACTCTGAGGGTAAAACCCGCCACTCACTTCCCTACATAGGTATGTGATGTCAGTTGTAATACTTAATTTCTTGGAACATCCTTCTCAATCGGTCATTTGTACTAACAAAGCAGAATCCTATATAAAATCACATGTGACAAAACACATACAATTTAATATTCTGAACTGAATCTGTGTCACAATTTATTATAAAATATGGTCAACAAAGATACAAAAGATTAATCAGGATGAAAAAAACAATCTTCCCAAGCTCATAATTCAGCCTAGGCTCAACATGTGGAAAACCTAATATACAGCACCCACACCAAACATATTAAAGGATGTTTTTTTTTTTAAATATTCACATGAAATGATTTGACATGCATCAATCTCCTTGATTCAATTAGACTGCTATTGGCTTACTCATAACAAGTCTATGGGGGTCATTCCGAGTAGGGCGGTAAGGGTTAACGGTCACCGGTAACGAGACCGGTGCCGTTAAACCCTTACCGCCCTATTCCGAGTTCCCTTTGCGGGTTGGTACTTAACGCCTGCTTTTTGCAGGTGTTAAAAAACAAACCCGCAAAGGGACCTTGGAGGTAATTACGGTACCGTAATTTGCGGTACCGTAATTACCTCCTTCCCCATTCCCATTGAGCCCTATAGGGGCAAAAATGGGAATGGGGAAGGGGCCATGGTGAATGGGGAATTACCGCCCCACCAACCTTGGAATGGGGCGGTAATTCTGCCATTCACCATGGCGGAGTTGGAAACATACCGGCGTCAACCATGGCGCTAATAGTGCCATGGTTAACGCAAGGGTCGGAATTAGGCCCCATATCTGCATATTCGGACAATCCAGCCCAATGGTTATATATGTTCCCAGATATGCATTCAAATGCAAAAAGAAAAAACAAAACATTTACAATAAACCTTGACAAATAATCAATCTACTCGTGGTCCTAGAAAGGTGTTGGGCAGAGACGAGAATTTAATAGAATGGAGGGGCGGGTATATTTGAATATTCTGTGCTGCTCACCACACAACGCTTTGAGCACTATCACCCTCCAGCAAGCTTTTCCTTCATGCTAAAATCCAATCGAGGTTAGATAGAAACATGCCCAGGATCTGCAGGCATATGGGCTGCTGGTGGAAATATGCTTTGTACAATCCCAGATTCACAGTTATTCCTAGTAATCATCCCTATATCCCTTTTCTTTACTACTAGATTTATACTCCCACTGTATACTCCCACTTGCCTGTCCCACACCACCCTCTAGGTCCCCCCTTTGGGTGCTGAACACAACTTCCAGCATCCCATTTTCCCTTTTAAGTGATCATTACCCAAAAGGTGACTTCAGGTGTTAGCAAATCTGTCACAGGGGAACAGCAGTCACTTCGCAAAACTGCTGGACACCTTTCAACGTGTAAAACATTAAATACCAGCTGCCCATCCTGTCACACGAGGACTAGGAAGAATAAATGTCATCAGGAAGGTAGTGTTGGGGACCCGATGATAGCTCTTCCTGGAACAGTCACTACTATAAAAGCTACGGCTCCAGGTCCCCTATGATCCGTAAATTTGCCCCTCAGTGCGGGAAGATCTTGTGCACTGTGTCAATGGGTGTCATTACGAGGTTGGAGGTAGCCATGGGGCTATTAGCGCCATGGCTGCCTCCAAAATCGTTCCGACTCCGGTCTGGTGGATGGAGCAATTACCGGTCCATTCCGAGGTCAGCGGGACCAGTAATTCCCCATTCACCAGAGACATTCCCCATTCCCATTTGAGCCCCCATAGGGCTCAATGGGAAGGGGGAAGGCGGCCATACGGTACCGCAAATTGTGGTACCGTTATTGACCCCGGTAGTCCTTTGCGGGTCCTTCCTTAACGCCTGGTAAAACCAGCCGTTAAGGAAGGACCTGCAAAGGGAACTCGTAGTAGGTTGGTAAGGGATTACCGGCACCGGTGCCCTTACCAGTGCCGGTAATCCCTTACTGCCCACCTCGTAACGACCCCCAATGTCTCTTTAATTACTGCTGCCTTTTTGACTAAAGCTGACACTTTAGCTCCACTTAAAGTGTCAAGGTCCTGTAAAACATCGTCAGAGGCATGGTTTACCCAGCAGCTGGCCATTCTCTGTCAGGATATAAACAGGCCGAATGCATATAGCGTTCATCCTATGGTTCTATTACTAAATTCTCCCTGCGAAGGGCTACTGCTGCTTATCAATATGCTTTCAAAGAGGCAAAGTTCCTCTTCTATGCACACCAGATTGAATCAGCTAGTAGCAAATGTAAGGAGCTATTTAAGATTGTGAAAACCTTGATATCAGACTCTTCTCCGGTGAGTTCTATTCTGCCTTCTCAGACACTATGGGCCTTATTAATTGAAGTGTTTTATAATGATGTAATACCATAGGAAAACGTTCCATGAATCTGGACCTATGTTATTCTCTTTTTTGTTGAAGAGATTGAAAATATTTGTGCCAGATTGTATCGTCTGGTTTACAGTCATCTACTATTTCCGACTCTCATGGTCTAGCTTTGTCTGCAAATTCTTGCTCTAATTTTCTGACGTTTAGTTCGGTTTATATTTTAAATGTGACTAATGGACTCAAGTATGCATCGCCAATGGATGATAATCCTTTGTCAGTTCAAAATGCCTGACATTGCCCCCTTAGTTACTGAGGCAGTGAATCACTCTTGTCCATCTGATTTGATTCCTTCTTATCTCTAGAATGCTTTTGTGATCCCTCTTCTGAAGAAACCTTCCAAGGATCTGTCTATTCCTGCAAACTTTCAGCCTATTTCACTTCTACCTTTTCTTATGAAATCTTTGGAATCCTTAGTTTCTCCTCTCTTTCCTTCTTTTCGTGAAAATTAAAATGTTATCAATTCCTTTCAATCGGGTTTTCGTCATGGCTGAGGGACTGAGTCTGTCCTAGCTGCAGTACTCGATGACCTAACTCTAATTGCAGATCAGGGTGGAGTAGGTGAGCTGATTCTTTTCTAACTATTGGGCGCTTTTGATACAGTGGATCATTCTATACTTCTCTCCCAGTTGGTCTCTGCTGTGATCTCTGGTACTGTTCTAAATTGGATCGTTCTCAAACCATCTCTTTCTTTTCTTAACAGTCTGTTACTTCCTCTATTTCCTGTGGGGGTGCGCAGGGCTCAGCACTCTCTCCATTATTGTTTAATGTATATATCCAACCTTTGATTTTTCTTATACAGTCTTTTGGCTTTCAGTGTTTTATTTACGCGGACAATACGCAGATTCTAATGTCCCTCGATCTTTCCCAGGGAGATACAGCTAAACGTTGTCGCTCCTATCTACACACATTTAATGTCTGGATGTGTGACAATTGGTTGCCTCTAAATGGAGAAAAAAACAAGGTCCTGTTAGTTGGACCTCTTTCTTCTGCCTCGCTCTGGACACCAGCTTATTAGCCCCACTTCGCTCGGTCCTCTTCCTAAACGGCTCATATGGTGAAAAACGTTGGCTTTCCATTTACTGCTTCTCTGTCGGCTGAGGCACAAATTAGTTCAGTGTGCCAGAGAGGCTATTTTAAACTAAAGTTACTGTATACAATTCTCCCCTTTCCTTCTGACTCATCTTCATCCTCCTGTAGTTCCATCTTTTATATCTGGAACTCTGGATTATTGTAATTCCCTCTATTCATCTCAACGTACTTATCTGTTACACCGTCTCCAGATTCTGCAGAATTCCGCTGCAAGGGTCACAACGGCTACTCCTCGTCAAGCACTTATTTCACCTGTTCTCGTAGACTCCATTGGTTCCCTGTCACTAAGCGCATTGAGTTCAAAATTCTTTCCTTGGTAAATCGAGCTTTTTATCAGATGGGCTGTGAATACTTGCAGGATAAGTTTACTCATTATAGTCTTGTCCGTGCATTACGGTCTTCTGATGCTCTTCTGATCACGGTCCCTCGTTTTAAACGGACATGACTAGGTGAATGTTCTCTCTCTGTGATTGGCACATGTCTTTGGAACAAACTACCATTGTTTCTGTGTTCCATGGAGCACCATCTTTCTTTTCGTCGTGCTCTGAATAGTCTTCTATTCTAACTGTCTTTTTCCTTCCCACCTTTCCCACTTTTCTAGTAGAAGGGTGCCCTTGTTGGTGACTGTTCTTGCTTTATAAGTAAGCTTTCATTCATTCATTCGTTCATTCATTCATTCATTCATTCATTCATTCATTCATTCATTCATTCATTCATTCATTCAATGTCATCGAGGTGGAGGTCGCCCCCCTCCCTCTCCAGCCCCCGGTGCTGCCATCGTGGCTCATTGCGGAAGGATCAGGATAAGCACATCCGATGTCATAAAGTCAGAGGAACAAGAAGTGTTGGAACAGTCAGCCACGGCAAGCGTGTGTGCTTGCTGGTGAGTGATACTCCTGGCCCTTTGCATCCCTCTTTGCATCCAATTGTCACTTGAATCATTGCCTCTAAGTCTGCTTTATGTTTTGAAAAAACAAGCAGATAAAGGTTTGAAGATTAAATGGAAAAAGAAAACGAATTATATATATATTTCATATTCAGACAATCGCTGATCGCTCCGCTCAACCCTGACTCTCACCATCTGGAGCACCCGCCTTAATCTCCCCCTATCCATTCCTGCTCTTCTGTTACCTATGCACCCTTACTTGTGACCCTCTGGGTGTGTGCAAGATGTACAGCTCTCTGTTGCTTCCCAGCTGGGTGCTGTCTTCCTAACACATACATGTATACATTTCATGAAATGCATAAGTAATTGCCAGTTTCTCCTGGTTCTGAACCTATCCTCACTATCACACCCACCCTCTTCTCTTGCAGAGCCACGTGAGCGCCTGGCGACTGCCCTTGGGTAGTAGCGGTGCACGGTATAAATCAACATAACATGTATTTATTTAAAGCGAAAAAAAACAACCGTACTGGGCCTTGCTAAAATGAGTATGGGGCACACTCTAGCACGTGATAAAGGCTATGCCCAAGTGCCTCGTTATTTGCCACGAGAAATTCTGTTCTGGTCCAAAGAGGGGTTCATATTGATTATGCATTGAGTAGATGCTGACAACCTTTGAAAGCAAATCCACTTTAAAGCATAGTAATTGGGCAGCAAAGGTGTGAAAGTGGATTTGTGCAGCACTGCATGTTCCCACCAATAGCACTCTAGTTCAATTGTTCATTTGTTTGCAGCGTGACCCAGATAGAGCTCTTTGGATTACAGTGCGGTGTTACAGAACCCTTCCAGTAAAAAGCAAGGGATACACGAGCACTCAGCCGGCTGCATTGCAAACATAGCATTTCTGAAATCTAACCCTCTACTTTGAGCTGTTTCGTGCTAAAGAACAACCGAGTTAGCGGATATCGATCACGCCATGCTACTTATCATGTGTCTGTTCATTACAGTGGGCTACTGGGTCTTCTGCTTTTTCATGAGATTGATATTCACCAATGGTTTTTAAAGATCGGCAAAGTTTGCAATCCATGACTTTGCCTTTCACCATCACCTCGTTCCGGCTCACACTTCATCAAGATATAAGAGACATTGGGCCTCATTCCGAGTAGGGCGGTAAGGGTTAACGGTCACCGGTAAACAGACCGGTGCCGTTAAACCCTTACCGCCCTACTACGAGTTCCCTTTGCGGGTCGTTCCTTAACGCCTGCTTTTAGCAGGCGTTAAGGACGGGACCCGCAAAGGGACTCTGGGGTCAATAACGGTACCGTAATTTACGGTACAGTTATTGCCGCCTTCACCCTTCCCATTGAGCCCTATGGGGCTCAAAAGGGAATGGGGAATGGCTTTGGTGAATGGGGAATTACCGGTCCCTCCAACCTTGGAATGGACCGGTAATTACTCCATTCACCAGGTCGGAGTTTGGACGAGTTCGGAGGCAGCCATGCCGCAAATAGCGGCGTGGTTACCTCCGAACTCGGAATGAGGCCCATTGGGCCTATTGACAAGTTTGCCGGTTCCGGAAACAAGGGCCCTTATTTCCATACTGGCAAACTACGGGTTTGCTTGCCGGAGATGCTGTGCCCGACAGGTCTGACTCGGTGCAGCGTTCACAGTGAACAAAGCCATCACGTAAGCACCAGCATGGTTAACAACAGTGCCGGTGCTCCCGTGTCCTCATTCCCATGGGAATGGGTATTTACAAATTTACTGGCGCCTGAACTCCCGGGCACCGGACTCGTAATCAGCCAGTGGCACAGCGAAGTAAGGCCCCAGTAAATATTTAAGGGTCTGGCGGCAACCTGCCGGTAACCCTGGCTGTGTTAACGTTGGGCCAGTAATGAGGCCCACTGGAGGCGAGAGTGCCCGCTTTACAAAACAATTTGTCCACATTCATAAATCTGCTAACACATTAATCGCTTCCAAACGTAACCCGCCCTGAAAGGGGAGGTCACCGGACTTGCTAATCACTCTTAAAAATTACAACACAGATTTCCCTGGAAATTAACTCTAATCCCATGTAATTTCTTGTCTCATATCTTTAATCATTCAGCACCTGGTTACAAAAGTAGCATCTAGCTGAAGTGCGCTATTTGTTCATCTTCATTATTATTCTTAGGCAGGGGTCATGTCCTAGAAATTATAGTGGGGGACTCATCAACAAACGCAATGGGATGTGATGTCGCCAGAAATTAGCATTTCAAGGTGAAATATGCACATTTCATTAAATTGGTTTTGCATAACCACCCACATTGCACATTGCAGAGGACGAATGGCATTTTCCTTTTATAAAATCAACACACACACAAAATCAAGAGAGGGCATTTTCTTCTAATAGTGTTTTTGAAAACGTTAAAAGGTGTGCATGTTTTAAACTCCAAGAACCAATACAAATGTTTTCCCTGGAACGTGCAGTAACGAAATGGGACATTTCACCTTTAGTTGTTTTGTTATTTTTCGTCAGGTTATATAGTGCACTGGTGAAGTGTCCAGCCTCCAAACCTGATGACTGTGGTCGGCTTTAATTCATAAATTCAAAGAGGACATTCAATGTTTCTCATTTTAGCTTTGGGGGCTGAGTCCACCCTCAGAAAAGAGTGGGTGGACTCTGTCCACCCGCATGTACCCTTGACTTGAACCCTGTTCTTAGGGTATTTATTAGGTGCGAACATAGTGAGGGAAGCAAGAAAAAATGAGCAAGGAGCTAACGGGGGAGGGAAGGAAATTGGTAGCATGGGGGAAAAGGAAATACATTTTGCGGAGAGCAAATCCCTTTTCTCCATATGCGGTCTGACAGACAAGCTGTAAAGGAAATGTCTGATTAATCCAACTTTATAGCACATAACCAGATGTTTGGGAAATAGTTAATAGCAAAAAGGACAGATACCAACACTGGGTAAGCTGACATTGAAGATTCCTAAAAGCCAGCGCTACCAGGTTCATACGGAAAGACATGCCCATCCGTAATGACAACAGACATGTTCTAGAGACATAAACGGGGCCAGTAGCAGATTATACTCTTTGACTATTGAATACCAAGCAGAGAACGCTGTGAAATGGCTGCAAGATTTACTTTGGTTTCAACCACAGATTAACCTTAAAAAGGTCAAGAATCCATTACCTCGGTTATCTTGACTTCAGATGAAATGTCCTGCTTCAATCAGGACACCATCTATTAAGGACTTTCTCCACATGCTAGAGCAACACCATACAGAATGAACTGAAGACTCCAAATTGTGGAATTTTGCTGAAATATGTTTCGACAAATGTTTGTTTTATTGTAATCACAACTAATGTGACACACCTCCTGATGAATGTTCCAAGAATTGTATAAGAGAACAGAAACATGTTGAGTTCTACTTTCTAGTAAAATATTCTACTAGATATAAATTTGAAACCCAACTATAGGGTGTCGACATCAGAAAGATTGCAAGAGCTTCTAAAGCTGTCCAGAATCAAAATTGTTTATTAATCAAACACCATCCTAGCCTCCATAGGATATCCTGTCACGATTAGCTTTGTGGTTTTTATTTTGTGTTCTAGAGTAGATACACTGTGCCTCAACAAAACCTTTTTTGTTGCATTTTAAAGTGTATATATATATATATTTTCTGAATAAATTAATAAATTGACATTATGTTTTTGAGATACTAGAGACTCATTGTGTTATTGATGTAATTGTTGAAGATAATCTAACTACCTCTTATATTATTTTACCTTTCTATCTCCAACACTCTGGATGTCCTTGCCACGGTCATGAGGGTCCGCTTGAAGCCCAAATCCAAGTGCAACTCTTGGTATGATTCTGATCTTGCCACGCTTAAAAGCAAGTGTAGGGTGGCTGAGAGGAAATGGAAGGTTTCAGGAGCTCCCCCTGATAAATTGGTCTGCCGCCTGCTCCAAAGGCAGCACAGTGTCTCTTTCCTCTCTAAGAAGAGAGCATAAACCTAAGCCTGTGTCTCTGTGGCATCTAACAACTCAGCCAAACTTTTCAAAATCTTCAAGGAGCTGGCCAATTGTGCTGCAGTCTCCACCTCTCCTGGATTCTCATTTCACCACTAAAACTCAGGACATCTTGTCCACCCTCTGTTCCTCTACCTCCTCTTCCTCTTCCTCTACCACTCCTGGCCTGTCTGTGTCTGTTTCTCCTCCTCCTTTCTCTTCCTTTCCCTTGTTCACCCCCAACAATGTTTCTAGACAAGTCTGATCTATGAAAGTCTCATCAAAGCAGGTCCTCATCTGCTCATCCAGAACCATTAAGGACCAAATTGACACTCTTGCTCCAGCCTTGGCCAATTTCTGCAACCACTCCTTTGCCACTGGAACCTTCCCCTCCCCTCTTAAGCATTCCCTTGTGCACCGCCTCCTAAAAAAGCCCTCTGCCGATCCTTCCTCTCCGGCTAACTATCGCCCCATCGCCATCGCTCCTTTCCTGGGCAAACTCTTGGAAAAGCTGGCCATCTCCCATCTTAACCTGCATACTGAATTTGTTGTTTGTCTCCATGACCACCAGTCAGGCTTCAGAGCATCCACAAGCACGGAAACTGATCTCCTGAACACATGCAAAGACCTGCTTCACAACCTTGTCTCTAATCTTCCTTCTGTTCTCATTCTCCTCAATCTAACCTCTGCTTTTGATACAGTCAACCATATCATCCTGCTCAATGGTCTCCAAGAAAACCTGGGTATCACTGAACATGCACTTGTCTGGTTGACCTCCTTTCTCACCGACTGAACCTCCCGGGTCCAACTGGGGTCCTTTCTCTGTTCCATCTCTCTCTCTACTTGTGGTGTTCCCCTGGGGTCTAACTTTTCTCACTGGCGCGTCAACCACTATCTGGCACCTCTTGCCCACTGCATGGCTTCTTTCTGCTCCAATTTACAGTGTTATGCGGATGACACCCAGCTCTCTTTCAGGCTCCCCTCATCCACCTCTGCTCCTTCTCTCATACCAGACGGCTGACCGCAGTTCAGGAGTAGTGTGCCACCACTGATCTCTGCTTTAATGCCAGTGATCCTGAGATCCTCCTCATTGGGACACCTGCTCCCCCCTTTCGTCTCTCTCTGCCTGCCCATCCTAGGCCCTCTTCCTTCTCCTTCCTCTGAGGTTAAGAACCTTGGTGTCATTTTTGACTCCACCGTCTTCTTCTCTCCTCACATTTCTGACGTCTCTGAGAAGTCAAACTATCAGCTGCACCTCCTCAGAGGTATTCTTCCTTCTCTCACTTTCCCCCAGAAGCTCACTGTCTCAGGAGCCCTGGTCCTCTCTAGCCTGGACTACTGCAACATTCTCTTTCTAAATATGCCTGCCTCTACTCTTCGACCTTTACAACTTACCCAAAACAGGATTGCAAGACTTGCCCTTGGCCTCAAGCCCAGGGATCGTATCTCTCCAGCTCTGAAATCACTACACTGGCTCCCTGTGGCTGCAAGGATCAAGTTTAAGACCCTTTACATCATCCACAAGGCTTTGTGGGGCCTGGGACCTCTCTACATCCAACTTTCGCTTCCTAAACATCCTCCTTCTCAAGCTCTCTGCTCATCTAACTCCAACTCTCTGAGGGTCAGACGCTTCTCCAAGATGAGAGTGGGGGTAGATCACTCTCCTCGACTGGGGCCTCTCTCTGGAACAGCCCCCCTGCACTCTTAAACTAGAGCAGAAACACCTCTAGTTCCAGAAGCAACTCAAGACCTTCCTTTTCTCCTCAGCTTTCTCTCTTCCTCTCCCCTGCTAATGTCCTTGACTACTCCTTGCCCTGATCAACTGGCTATACTCTGACTCAGGCCTAGGCTCCAGCTTGTCCAGTTGCCCTGGCACTGCGTCTGGGCTCCCCCTGTGCTTAGGGTCTGTACCTGTAACCCTACCTACAGTCGCTTTCTCTATACTTATGAGCCACCTACTGGCCTCATCTATTATGTTCCTTCACTTCTCCCAACCCCCCCTTAACCCGCAGGGCACTTCTCCCCTCCCTTTCCCCACACTTGCGTGATCTGAATGATACAAGGCCTAGTAAGATCATTGTTTTGTCTTCCCCTTGTGCCCCCTCGTTGTCTTGTTGTGCCTTGAAACACTTGTGTATTGGAGCGTTATAAATGCCATATCATATCAGGGCCAGTGGAAGCGATGCCAATAGGCTCCCGAGAAGGGTGGGTTTCTGACAGACCTTGTAAAAAACCAGAAGACCAGCCTGTGGGGTCTGCAATATGTAAGGGTGCAGAAGGATTTTAGGTCAAAATAAAGAGAAAACCTAGCTTTCCCTAACTCTAAGAGGGTTTTCCCTACCTCTACTAAAATACTAATGTTTCGGTCAGGATGTCTGTATAAATCAATAGTCCTCTGTCCTGTGTCAATAAGGCTACTTCTTTCCCTTACATTTATAACTAAAGAGGACGTGGATCTTCTTGGTCCAGAAGAATGGTTCCCTCCATCTGGTCAGCAGACCACAGTTACAGTTGTTAGGTGGGATCTTTACCTGAATGAATTACTCGCTTCCCCATGTCTCAATCACTTTCCAAGACACTAAACAAAGTTTCAGGTTGATATGCCAATAAGCAGTAAAGTTTTCAATTCAACTCAAAAGGTAAACTTCCAGTTCAAACATCAACATTCCTTATTGCCTACAGTTGCTTCTTCATTATTGGGTTCCTGGAGAATGCCCCCCTACTCCAGGTATCTTGGTCCTTGGCTTTTTCCCCCACCAAAGGAAGTGACTCACTTCCCCTGACTTCAATACTCTAAAACAAAGGATTGTTGGCTTTGCATCAAAAGTTAATTATTTCTTCCCTCCAGGAGAAATTACTTCTTCCCCTGGATTATCTTTTCACTTGGTTTCATGCATTCACAATGCCAGGGGAATTACTTCTTTCGCCTGGTCTGTCTTGGCTTTAGTTTCACAGTTCACAACACTCAGGGTGAATTACTCTCTTCCGCTGGCTCCTCTTGGCTTTAGTCTCACAGTTTACATTTCCAGAGGAAGTAACTCCCTTCCCCTGGCCTTTCCTGGCGTTAGTCTCACAGTTAAAAACACCAGGGGGAATGACTCCCCTTCCCTAGCCTTTCTTGGAATTCATTTTACAATTCACAATCCCAGGGTGAACACCTCCCTTCCCCTGGCCGTTCTCAGGCTTCTTATCACAGTTCACAATGCCAAAAGGAATGTCTCCCTTCCCATGGCCTTTCTCACATATAAACTTCCTGCAGCGGGTCCCAGATGCAGGTTTCTTTAGGTCTTCATATGGGCAGACCTGGTTCACTCGCCTACCGGGTACTGTCATGGAGAAAATGGCTAGTGAGGATCTCCTCCTCAAGTTGCAAGTCCCTGACCCATTTTCTCCCCTGTGTTTTGTTCCTGATGTACATGGTTCACTCTCATGCCTGATACTATCATATGGCCAATTGCTTAAGATATTCCTGTTGGGTATATTTGGTCACAGACCACAGGTTTGAGGTTTCTTTTGTCCCTTTTTTCGATCCCTTCTGGGACTCTGCCAGTACGCCTCCGCCAGTCCCGTGCTTCTCTGACATGTTGTATGGCTTCTCACATTCTTGTGATGCTTTAATGGCATCTGAAGCGCTTCTCTCTGGGCGGCTAGCGCATCTTGTCATAACCGCACAGTCTGGTCCCTGCTTTCACCAAGACTTCCACTCTCCCGGTTCCTTGGTCTGCCTAGGCACAGCTCACTGAATAGGACACCTCAGCTCCTTTGCACGCGTCCCGGTCAGTAGCAGCCTGTCTCTTCCACGCTGGACATCCTTCAGACTTGCGGATCCTACCAGCATGGTCTGACAAAAAGGAAAGTCCTTCCTCTCTCATTATGTTGAATGAGCAAAGACAGATGGAGTGCTCATTAAAGTTCTTAGGAGGACTCTTCATTGTTCCACACCCCCTCCTCGTCAATGTAACTGTCAAGGAGATTTTCATTATTTTCTTCCCTACTCTTTCTAATCTTAGTATCTATCAAGGACTAATCTTAGTATCTATCAAGGAGCTCTTTATTAAGTCATCCCTACTCTTCCTTGTGAACCTGTAGGCCCTTTAAGAGAGGTGGTGCTCTATGGGATGGATGAGGATGCAGATCTTACTCGTACACCAATAATAAGACCGACTCAGGAAGTTGGCAAAACATACCAGTTTTTAATTGCAACTGTCTAAAACAGGGAGTACAACGGGCATCAACGGACGGGCCACAGCATAAATCTCAATACATTTAATAAAAAACATTACATTTATAGCAAAGATTCATCATACGTGATGTTATCCTACGTGGCAAAATAAGAAAACCTACTTGGGGTTCTGATAGGTTTAAAGGGAACATCTAGGTATACTTTTTATTGGGGGTATCATTGTGATAGGATCTCGAAGGTCAGGTGCACAGATATGCCCACCCCTAGTGCAAGTCATCTTCGTTGTCATGGAATACACAACGTTTCATTGGCTTTCAAACTATAGGGCTCTTTGCTACGTGGCCCTCTACAATTGGTTGGCACGCTTGTACCCTTCTGGAATATTCCACTCGCTAGCAGCACGCAAGCTGGTACCCCAGGTGCTGGAGGGTTGGACTTCACCAAGCCTCCCCACCCAATTAGCCCAACATCCATCTACACTCCTGCTGTCTGCCATTCAATTAGTTCTTTGAACTAGGCCTTGCAAGTATCACTGCACCTGAGAATAGAAGGGAGTGTGAGCATAGTCTTATCTTCAAGTATCGGCGTAGCTTGCCCAAAGTCTATTTTCATCTGACCGTGTTTTGAGATCCTATTTATATTTAACAATATTAAATGAATAAAACCTGGCGCTTCTAGTGTTTTTCCATTCCACCTCAACAGAAGCTCATCTCGCTTTTCACGTTCATTGTATCTTCTCAAATAGATAACCAGTTTCTTGGCTGCCTCAAACCTTGACACTTGGCCAGACAATCCTTCCTTGTATCTTCCTTCGTTGTCAGCTGTTTTCTTCAACTGCGCCACACTTTCAGCCCTTCTGTTAATGGGGTCCTAGTTTGCTAAAATGCATCGTGGAAAATCCAGATTCTATACACATATATATATAATGGCAGCACCGTCTACACTCTATTCACTACGAATAGCCAGCCTTCATGATTACTTAGTCTACTTGCGTTTCAGCATCTGTACAATTCTAAAACGGCTTGCATTTTCTTCAGTGCTTTCCACACGTGCAATCTTCATTTTGCACGTGAAATGTTGCTCAATTCATTACTACGCCATCAGTTTCTGTAATGTCTATATACTCTCTTCATTGGCATCTCTTCTTGGTGCGTCATTTCTGCTTCATGTGATGTCACCAGTCTTCTCTTTCATTCATCTTCACACTTCTTCCGGAACTCGTTCAAAAGACAGTCATTTCTCAGCGGGTACATCATTTGGGCTTTCTCAATGGATACCTTGTTTCAAGGACTTTCCTTCGCAGTCTAGGGACCATTATTGGCGTTGTGCATGTCGCATTTTCCGGCTTCCAACATATAGGCAATTTGAGGGCGGGACTTCCGTTAGAGGCACTTGGCTCCTCCTCTACACTTGTCTCAGTAATTGTAGTGTATTCAGTCTCACACATATACATTGGAGTGCGTTGTATGGAAGTGAGGGATTGTCAGGTGGGCCTCATAGATTGAGGGGAGGTATAGGAAGTGGGTGGAGGTGGAGGGATGTTGTACTGCATTTTCCTGAGATGTCCTCCCTCATCCCCTGAGCAGAGTCTCTCCCCATGAGATCATCCCGCTGAGTATCACTCCCAGGGGACTATCAGGTAGCAGCCTCACCTCCCAGGCCTCATGAGAAGTGATGACATCTTGTGATTAATCAGAAATAGTTTGGTAACAAATCAACATGTAAAGCAACACTACCAACTGGTCCAACTGCTATCTAGCCCATGACCAGCAAACAAATGTACACATTGCCTTGGTGCATGTAGAAGAGAGAGATTATTTGTTTAACCTGAATGCAGACGTATGCAACATTTGGAGAGACAAAATGTTTTGTGTTCTCAGCAAAAGAAGCTTTAAATAAAAGAACATGATTTAAATGTACTAACAATGTCCATTGGCTCTTTCTAAAATGGTACAATGTTCATTTCTTATGATCACTTCCAGTACGTATTGTAGAAATAATATGAATATGTATATGGTATGATATAATATGAGGTGCCATTTATAACACACCTATACACAAGTGTTTCTAGGCACGACAAGACAAGGAGTGGCAAACACAGTGAGGACCAAATAACGATCTTACTAGGCTTTTTGTTATCCAGATTGTGGAAGTGCAGCGAAGAGGGAATGGGAGAAGTGCAAGGGGGAGGGGAAGGGAAAGTGCAGTTAACTCACAAGTGCAGCCAGCGAGTAGCTCATAAGTGCAGAGAGAAGTTACTGTAAGGTTGCAGATACAGACCTTTAAGTGTTGGGGGCTCGGAGGCAGTGCAAGGGCAACTGGACATGCAGGAGCCTGGGTCCGAGTTCAGAGTGTGACCAGGAGCCAGTGTGCAGAGTAGTCAAGTGCATCAGCAGGGGAAAGGAATAGAGAAAGCAGAGGCAAAAAGGAAGGTCTTGAGTTGCTTCCAGAACAAGAAGTGGTTCTGCTCAAGTTTGAGAGAGGCAGGGAGGCTGTTCCAGAGGGAGGCCCCAGCCGAGGAGATACATCTGCCCCCAATGCTCTGCTTGAAGAAGTGGCTGACCCTCAGAGAGTTGGAGGTGGAGGAGCGTAGAGCTCGAGAAGGAAGATGTTTTGGGAGAAAAAGTTGGAGGTAGAGCGGTCCCAGGTCCCAGAAAGCATTGTGGATGATACAGAGGGTCTTGAAGTTGATCCTTGCAGCCACGTGAAGCCAGTGAACAGATTTCAGAGCTGGAGAGATACAATCCCTGGGCTTGAGGCAAAGGACAAGTCTTGCAGTCCGGTTCTGGATAAGTTGTAAAGGTCGAAGAGTAGAGGCAGGAAGATTTAGAAAGCAATAGTCCAGCCTAGAGAGGATGAGAGCTCTGGAGACAGTGAGCTTTTGGGGGAAAGTGAGAAAAGGAAGAATACCTCTGAGGAGGTGCAGCTGATGGTTATTGATATGATATGATAGGCTATTTATAACAGGCTTAATACCCGGAGGTTTGTGGGCGTAGACACGGGGATCAAATCTGTGTTGCTCTATGTCGTCTTGGTTCCAAGGTGAGCATGTTGCCCTTAGCTATCCTCCTGAGACATAGCTTGACTTCTTAGAGACGTCAGCAATATGAGGAGAGAAGGAGAGGGTGGAGTCGAAGATGACACCAAGGTTCTTATCCTCAAAGGAAGGAGCAGGAAGAGGGCCCAGAATGTGTGGCCAGAGAGAGAGAGAGGAAAGGAGGGAGCGGGTGTCCCAATGAGGAGGATCTCAGTCTAACTGGAATTAAGGCAGAGATCACTGGCGCACACCATTCCTGAATTGTGGCAGACAGTTTGGTATGAGCAAAAAAGCAGAGGTGGCTGAGGGAAGCCTGAAAGAGAGGTGAGTGTCATCCACATAACATTGGAAATTGGAGCAGAAAGTAGCAATGCAGTAGGCAAGAGGTGCCAGGGATTGGTTGAAGAGCAAGGGAGACAGGTTAGACCCCTGGGGAACACCACAAGTAGGGATAGAAGAGGGGAAAGACCCCAGTTGGACCCGAGATGCTCGGTTGGTAAGAAAGGGCATCAACCAGGCCTGGGCCTGATCAGTAGCGCCAAAATTGTCACTGAGATGATTGAGCAGGATGGTATGGTTGACCATGTCAAAAGCAGAGGATAGATTGGGAATGAGGACAGAAGGAAGATTGGAGTCAAGATTGGAAAACAAGTCTTCACGGGTGTTCAGGAGAGCAGTTTCTGTGCTTCTGAAGCCAAACTGGTGGTCATGGAAGCAACCAGCAGATTCAGTATGTAGAATAAGGTTTGTCCTGGAAAGGAGTGATGGAGATTGGGGGATAGTTAGAAGGAGAGGAAGGATCGGCCGAGGGCTTCTTTAGAAGGGGGTGCTAAAGAGATTGCTTAAGGGGGGGAGCATAGGAGTGATTGCAGAAATCGGCCAAGGCTGGAGCAAGGGTGTCAATATGGTCATTGATTGTTCCAAATGAGCAGGGGAGAACCTTCTTTGACAAGACATTCATAGACATTCATAGATTGGACTTGTCTAGAAACATTGTTAGGGGTGAACTGGGGATATGAGGAGAAAGGGGGAGGAGAGACGGCCTCCGGCAGGCCAGAAGTGGTAGAGGAGGAGAAGAGGAAGTAGATGAAGAGAGGGTGGACATGATGTCCTGCGTTTTAGTAGTGAAATGAGAGGCCAAGGCCGTGTAGAGGGCCTGGGAGGGATAAGGAGAGGTAGAGACTGCAGCAGGATTGGCCAGCTCCTTGAAGATTTGGAAATGTTCGGCCAAATTGTTAGATGCCGCCGAGGTGGACAGAGAGTCTGTACTGCCTTTGGAGCAGGCAGCAGGTGGCAGGCTGGTTTGTCAGGGGTTGCGCCCAATCCCCTCTACGTCCTCTCCTCCGCCCTACACTTTCATTTAAGGGTGGCATGGTTGTAATCATACCAAGAGTTGCACTTGGATTTGGGCTTCAAGCGGATCCTCATGACAAGGGCAAGGACATAAAGAGTGTTAGAGATAGAGAGATGAAGGTTAGAGTGGGATATGTCAGTGTATGAGTCAGCCAAAGGTGAAGGGCGGGGAGAGAAGGTAGTGGCGAAAGCTTCAACTGACGCATGCTTGATGGACGGATGACCAAGAAGGTAGGTGGCAATACTGGAGTCGGCTTGACCTGTTGGAAGAGAGAGGTGGAAAGAAAGGAAAAAGTAATCACTCCAAGAGAGAGGAGTTGTAAGAGCGTTAGAGAAGGGGAGCTCTGAGGAGATCAGAACATCCAATGTGTGCCTTGCAGAGTGAATTGGGCCAGAGGGAAGAATAGAGAGAGGGAGAGAAAGAGAGAATCCCAGAGGTTGCAAAAGAGTCCTGAAGAAGGTGGATGTTCAGGTTTCTGAGGAGGAGAAATTGAGAGGTAGAGGCAAGGAGCGAGGAGGAGATGTCAGGCCACTCAGAGAGGAAGAGTGCAACCTGGCCAGGCGGCCTGTAGATAGTGGTCACAGTGAGAGAGATGCCAGGATAGATAGAGGATCTGCAGACCAGGCATCCAAATGAGGAGTAGTGCTGCATTGGAATGATAGAAGCAGGGATCCACTCTGGGAAAATCAAGGCTACTCCCCCACCGGGACGGTTCGTACTTGGTTCTGAGAGGATCTTGTAGCCATCAGGAAGGAGAGTGTCAAAATTGTATATTCATCGAGCAGCAACAGCCTTGGCAGGGCAGGAGCCCACCCTGTAGCCTCCACTGTCGGCTTCTGGAGAAGCGCGACCTTTGAGACATTCACCTCTGCTTTTCCGTAGTCCTGGGTAAGCCTGATTATCTTGACCAGTGTTTGATAAATATGGATGATTTAGTGTGATCCGTGTAGACCCCTGCATTGCCCAGCCCTTGCTCTTAATCACCTGTACTGGCCGGCATTACACAAGATATCCATCCCATAATGGAGGTCACCGCAGTGTTTACATGTTGCTAGGCAACATCTTCAGCCGTGGATAGGCTGGCTTCCACAGACCGTCATCACCAGAAGGCGCAAGCCGGCCCCACTCCTAATGTTCTCTACATAAGGCCAGATCCTGTCTGTGTCTGTCAGTGCCGTACTGTGTCATGGGCCAGATACTTCAGCGATCCTGATGCCGGTAATATGCCAAACATTTCCACCCAGTCCTTTCTAAAGGTGCCCAGCAACTGAATGCTCATGCCGGCCGTCCCCAATGGTAAGCCGATAGTCATATACCATTTTGAACACTGATTACTGCATTCATGATCCTGCTCTTCAGTACTCCCTAAACCTACCATAGCCCCTGCTCTACCCACCAGGAATAAAAAAGACATTACCAGGGACAAATTAATCCCTCTCATTCTTCCCATACTTAACAAATGCGCCTCACAGCACAATGACCCCACGTCCTAGCTGACACCTTCAATCATACCCTACTCAAAGCTATTGAGACTATAGCCCCATTAAAATTACATAAAGCCAAACAACGATCTCATCTAAACTCATGGTTCACCCCACAGCTTAGAGTTCTGCGCAAAGAAAAGCGGAAGGCTGAAGCTCTCTGGAAAAGCAATCCTAGCTTGGCTAACAAAGATTCCCTTTTCATCACCTCACTTAACTACAAGGAAGCTATCTTCCAAGCCAAAAAAGAGACATATAACCAACGTATATCTCAAGCTGAATCGAACACAAAAGAATTATTCATAATTCTCAAAGAATTAGAATCTCCCTCGCCGCCCCCTGACACCTGCATCAAAGATAGCACCTGGTGCAATAACATCCAAAACGCACTTCTCAAAAAAATTACTACCTTACAATCCAAAATCAATGCCAAACAAAATACCCTCATCACCTCCCCCATAACTAAAACCATGCCATCCCATCCCATTCTCCCACAAGCCATTCAGTTTTACGTCTCTCACCATCTCTGAGGTCAAAAAAATCATTAGTAGCCTAAAACCCTCAAACTGCCAAGGTGACTCTTGTCCGGCACCGATCATTAAGGAATCGGCACATGACCTGGCTCCGTTCATAACAACTTTCATCAATGCCTCATTTCAATCAGGAGTAGTCTCTAACAACTTAAAGGATGCTTGGGTCATCCCCCTCCTAAAAAAAACGACGCTCGATCCGGAGACTCCTACCAATTACAGGCCCATTACTATGGTCCCATTTCTTCTAAAAATACTAGACAGAGCAGCCTACCTACAGATACAGAACTACCTGGAAACAAATAATCTTCTAGGCACAAGACAATCTGGTTTCAGACCCAAACATGGGACCGAAACAGCCCTCCTGGACCTCAAAACCCAAATTGAGGACCTAAAAGATAACAGTAAACTGGCACTACTACTCCAATTGGACCTATCTCCTGCTTTCGATTTGGTCAACCACCAAATCCTCTGTCAACACCTGAAATCCGCAGCTAATTTTTCTGATAACGCCAACAATCGGATCAGGTCATTCCTAGACAACAGACATATGAGAGTATTCTCCCCCACCACCTCAGCAAACCCACTGCCAGTCCCCTGTGGGGTCCCGCAAGTGTCTTGTGTATCCCCTACCCTCTACAATGTGTTCACTAAACCACTGTTTGATGTGCTTGACTATCTGGGTGTCACCTACACCAATTACGCCGATGACACCCAGATACTCATTCCCATCACAAGTGACTAATCTGTAGACTCTAAATCACTAAACAACATTTACCATGTCATCCAAGCCTGGATGGCACAACATGAGCTCTGTCTTAATGACGATAAGACAGAGCTCCTCATCTTAGGTACTCAACAGAGACTCAACAAGTTGAACCCTTTGTTCAGTTCCTTCAACATCGATGGCAACCCCATCAAAGTATACAAAGATACAAAAACTCTGGGAATCTACTTAGATTCTACACTCTCACTCCACAGACAAACAAATGTAGTTGCAACCGCATCAGCTTACACATGTAAATTGATCACCGCCTGTCGCCCTTTCCTTTCTACACAGAACTGCATCCCCCTTGCGAGGACTCTGGTTATGTCCAAATTGGACTGATGCAACGCACTCTACCAAGGGACTACCCAGTGCAACCTCAATAAACTCCAGATCACCCAAAACAACGCTATCAGAGCAGCCTTCAACATCCCTAGATCAGCAAACATCTCTGAAACCAGGAAGAACTTGCATTGGCTTTCAGTCTCCCAAAGGATCTCACTCAAATCACTTGCCCTTACTTACAAATGTATTCACAACCAAGCACCTATCTATTTAGCCTCGCGGATCACTCTATACATCCCGCCACGGGCACTCAGGTCTGTCCATAACCAAAGCCTCGCAATCCCCAGATTCAAGCTCCAAACAGCTGGAGGGGTTCGTTTTCCAGTCCTGGCAGCCAAACTGTGGAATACTGTACCCCTCACTATTAGAAATCTTTCATCTCTTAACCTATTTAAACTCAAAGTTAAACATTGGCTAGCTATTTCAGAGGTCCAACTGTCTTCTGAATAGCTGTTTTCCCAGATTCGGTTATGCATGCCTAACTAACTTGCACCAGTCCATTTTGCCTATGCTTTGTATCTTGCTCTGGTATCGTTCTTGTATGCTTAGGCTTTTGTACTATGCTCCTGTAATGTTGTAACTATTTCTTGAAGACATGCGCCCGGTTGCCTCAGGCCTGGTTTGCGCTATACAAATAAAACAAATACACAAATAAATAAATACTCACTTAACTGCCCCAATTAACTTTGCAACTCATGTTGCCCACCTTGCCCTGCTAATTGCCGCCACTTCTAGATGTACTTTCCCTAGAGGTAACCCCACTGATTAGCCTCGGATAACGTAACTGCCTTACGTCTTAACCCATTCATAGTTAAGACAATCATTTTTACCATTGCCACCGCCCTTGCCTTGTACTCATATTTGTTGCCCACTAGACTATGATTGGTGTTCACTAGCCCATACATGTGACGTATTTTAACACGATATTCACCGCTGTTAATTACCACCCTATTGCATGTTCTGCCTCTTAATGGTAACCTTTGCGTAGCCTCGGCAAACCCAACTACTTTACGTCTCAAGTGACATCGAGCTAAAACTATCACTTAACCACGGCCACCGCCTACCTGCCTCACACTCATTCCTGAGTCTATGCTTGCTGCTCACCTGAATAGGCATGATGTGTGTTATGAAGATGAGGCGGAAGCAGGTAAGTCATATATGTAGATTTATTAGGATAATAAATCAGAAAAGAAGACCCCACATCTCATGGGCTCCCTCCCCTTCAGCTCTCTCCTCAAACTGCCAAACTTGGAACCAAACAAGAAACACTACCCAACATTCCATGACATCATAATGTATGCTCTCTTCACTAGAGAGTTCTCCTTCCCAAAGGAGATGCACTACAACACATCTCCCCCCTTTTTTTTCCGCCTTCTCTTTTTCAGCATGTTACAATAACTCTGTCACATTTCATACAATTAATCTAAAACAAAATGTTGCACTAACTTATTCACAATTCAAAAACTGATCTAAAACAAAGCACCATGAGCGGCTCAGTAGCCATCAGTTGCCATTTCCTTACTTCTTTCTCCTGGGCCTCTCCCCGCATATGGCTTTCACACATTGCCCCTCCTCACAGAGGCAACTCTATCTTTATTCCACACTTGCCCTCCAGCCACTCGCACAGCCCCTTTCATGACTGCCACAACTCTGACAGGATCAGAATAAAGAGACTCCCCCTTCCTCCTTATCACTGCTCTCTTTATCCTAATCCAGTCACCACACTCCACACGCAACTCCTTCTTTCCTCTCCTCAAGTTTTCACGCTTGACCCAATCTGACTTCTTCCTCACTAATGATCTTCTCACTTCATCCACAACAAGATCGGTCTCCCTACACCTTCCCAGCCATGGGCGGACAAGCCATGGAGTATGGCTTCCTTCCCCTCATGAGTTCAAACGGGCATAGGCCGGTCGTAGAATGCGGCGCCATCCTCAGAGCCCACAGTCTATTTTGTATTAGAGCTAGCTTGTCTAAACCACACTCCTCTCCCATACGTACACTCTCCATCACACACCTATTCATTCTCTCAACCACACCATTTGACTCGGGATGATACAATGAAGTTCTTTTGTGCCCAACTCCACACTTCCTCAAATAGTTAGAAAACCTTTCTCCAATAAACTGGGGACCATTGTCGGTCAATACGGTCTCAGGCAAACCCTCACTTGCAAAGATTTCCTGCAAAACCTTTATCATACTTTCACTTGTGATATCCCTCACGACCTTAAAATCCACCCATCTGGAAAAATAAATCCACCACCACAACAATATACTTTCCCCGGGCATAACCAAGTTCCACGGGACCAAGTATGTCCATGGCTATATCACACCATATCCTGGACGGAAGACCGACATCCCCTAAAGGTTGCTTTCTGGCCGCTATTCCCTTTCCACTCTTAACACAAAACTGACAATTTGCCAAACTTTCTTCCACCTCCTTGTCAAAACCCGGCCACCAATAATCTTCTCTTAACACTCCTTTAGTCTTGGTAACCCCAATATGACCGCTGTGTGCTAAATCTACCACTTTCTTCCTTAAACCTATCGGGACGACTGCTCTACCCCATCTGAACAAAATGTTATCATTTACGGATAATTCATCCTTCACCTCCCAAAACGGCTTCATTTCATCCGCCAATTCTACCTTATTTGGCCATCCCGTACATTCAACATATGTAATTACCCTCCTTATGATATCATCTCTCTCCATTTCGTCCAGCCACTCCTGCTTGGATACTATGCCATCAGTGTTGACGAACACTAATTCCATTTCCTCACTTTCCATACTTTCAGGTGCCGCCACCCTTATCCTTGATAGACTATCGGCTAAAACATTTTCCTTCCCGGGAATGACCTCCATCCTAAAACAATGCGTCTGCATCCTGGTAACCCACCCTGCCACTCTCCGAGATACTTTGTCAAGGCCCTTATTCTCAAAAATGGCTTTTAAGGGTTTATGATCCGTTCGCAACACAAACTCTACTCCCCACACAAAATTTCTGAAGCGTTCCACAGCCCAAAAACATGCCAAAGCCTCCTTCTCTAGTACCGAATATCTTAACTCTGCTCCCTTGAGGCCCCTCGAGGCATGGGCGATTACCTCTTCAGAACCATCTTCCTGTTTTTGTGATAGCACAGCTCCCAGTCCACTCTCACTAGCGTCGACTGTGATCATGGTCAGCTTCCTCGTGTCAAAACACCCTAATGGGCCGGCCATATCTATTTCTTCCTTTATCCTGTTAAACTCCCTGTCACACTGGCTATTCCATTCAAAATCAGCGCCCTTCTTAAGAATCTTTCTCATCTCCTGTACTTTGTCAGCATAATTTATCACAAATTTGTGATAAAATTCCGTCATTCCTAGAAAAGAGCGCAGCTCATTTTTGCTTTTCGGTTTCTCAACACTCTTAATGGTATTAATCATATCTTCCTTGGGCTTAACTCCATCCCCTGATACTTCATGTCCTAGGTAGTCCACTTTCGTTACTGTAAACACACATTTCTCACCTCTCAAAGTAATACCTCTCTCCTCAAATACCCTCAACACCTTGCGTAAATTTCTGTCATGTTCTTCCATCGTTGCACCACTCACCAACACATCATCCTGAAAACAGAACACTCCCTTAAATCCCTTCAACAAACGATCCATGATCTTCTGAAATACTGAAGAAGCGGACGCCAGCCCAAATGGCATTCTCCTAAATTGAAAAACACCTTCATGCGTTACAAAAGCCGTAACCTTCCTACACTCCTCCACCAATTCGACCTGATGATAAGCTGACGTCATATCTAACTTAGAGAAAAAAAAATCTTCCTCCACCCACCATGGTCAACAGTTCACCCATGTTGGGCAGAGGATGTCTGTCCACCAACACACACTTATTTAACTCACGCATGTCAACACATAACCTTATATCACCTGAACTTTTCTTCACAATCACCACTGGGGATACCCATTCAACCCCCCCAGCTCTCTCAATCACACCTGACTCCAATAGCGTCTGTAATTCCTTTTGCACTTTCTCCCTCAAAGCTAGAGGCACTGGCCTGAGTTTCGCCACAATAGGCATACTATTCTTTTTCAATGTTATCTGGTGCTGAAACCCTCTCACCTTTCCCAACTTCTCATTAAACACTTTCCCAAACTCCGACATGTGTCTATCATGACACGCAGACACTTCGGAAATTTGCAGCACTTGCTCTGGGTGATTGGGATCGAGTCTGATCCCCAAATTCTTTTGTTCTCTCCACCCTAATAAAGATTGTCCCTTCTTGGTGACATTCACTTTGCCATCACAACTGCGTCCCTTGAACTCAAATCTACTCCATACATAACCCAGTAAGTCAATACGATCTTGGTTGTACCCTCCTGGACTTATGTCGGGCTCTGATAACTCAGATACTACCCCTTTCATTTCGCTCTCAAAGGCAACCCTGGATATTAAAGTTATTTTCGACCCTTAGTCAGCCATCATTGACACCTTACGCCCATTCACCGTTATTACAGCATAAGGCCTTTCACAATCCTCAAGATCCCCACCATTTGTAACAACATTAACAGTATTCACGATAACATTTTGTAATGGCACTACAACTTCGTCTTCTGATGACCTTGCATCTTCTTCCTCATTTACATACAAGACCCTCCGTTGGCCTGTCTGTCCAAATTGGTAGTTCTTGCAGCACGATGCTAAATGTCCTCTCCTTTTGCATTTTGAGCACGTACTTTTCCGCCCTGGGCACACAACGGAGGATGCAAAGTGCGTTGCACTAGCACACCGATAACATAGCCTTTCGTCCTTCCTATCCTCTTTCTTCTCAAATCTCTGCATATAGTCTTGACCCTTCCTTTCTTCCGGATTGTTCTTCCCTGACTGTCTGTTTCTTCCTTTCCTTTTGTTCTTTCCCTCGGTCACGGACAACACCTCCGGTTTGCTTTCTTTGGGCTCCGCTCCTTCAGTTTTGGAAAGTTTGGCCACACATGCCATGGAATGCTCCACACGTTTCGCCAAGTCCAATACTTCATCTAAACTTGGCTCATCCTTTAGCCACAACTCCTCTCGTATCTTGTTGGATCGACAATGTGTCATGAATTGATCACGAATATGTTCGTCGAAACTTCCTTGAAATTTGCATGTAAGAGCCAGATGTCGTAATGCAGTCACATAATCCTCAACAGATTCATTTTGGGCTTGTGTGCGCATCCGGAAATTGTACCTTTCCAAAATTGTACTCCTTTTTGGGTTAAAATGTTTATCTAGCTTCACTAATGCGGATTCGAACTCATTTAATTCATCCCCGCTTCCGTCACTCACCAGTTGAGGTAGAGTTTCAAAGATTCTTTGGCCCTCAAATCCCAAAAAATGTAACAATAATGCCAACTTCCTCTCGCTGGTATAAGCTGTTCCGCCGGCTGCTTTCATGTAGTGCAGAAAACCCTTGCGCCATTGGGGCCACGCAATTCTTGCCGCACCTGGGGCAGGCATAAAAATGGGAGGACCAGATATACTTGGCAAAGCTGCCATCTCGCCTGAATGCAAAATGTCACTTGGAAAGCACCTTTTTCGTTCTTCCTGCGCTGAGAATTACTATTTCTCAGTTGCTTTTCTGCGCTTTAGGTGTTTTTTTTTTCTTAACTAGTTCCAGCCAATCAGGAACAACACTGCCAAAACCACACTGTACAATGTCTTGATCCTGGTTGGTGTCTACCTGCCTGCAGATTGTGTGAGTGCAGCAGTGTCCCGTTTTTCCTCCGAAATGCTACTTAAAATGCTTTTCCCTGACACCTTAAGTTATTTACTAGCTGCCTCGAGTCCTCAAATGGCTTATGGGGAATCAACGCCTCGCTGGAATAAGGAATGCCCCTCTATTCTATGGTCCTCGGCAGTTCACTCTCACATGTCTCTCCGTTAGGAAGAATACGGTACTCTGCTTCAGAGTCCGCTCCCCACGCCTTCCATTATCCGTCATACGCCTGGCAACACGGAGGGCGCTGCGCCACACTTACTGTTACGTTGGGGAGATGCGATGGGGAGTCACGGACACGCAGGTCTGCGCACGGTGGCCACTCGACGCTACCGTGAAGAGGAGTGGCCAAACACGCAGACCTCCACACAGTGGCCACTCAACGCTACAGGATAGCGGAGCGACCCTCCCAGAAATGTTCCTCTGGTGCCGGGCGAACAACGAGCCTCTTCCCCTTGTCCGGATGGGTCGCTCGCGTAGACAGCTGATCTCCGCAGCCTTTCCACGTCAGCCGGTCACACGGGACCAAGCGGCAGCCACGGATGACAGGTGCAGTCCTATAAGCGACCGTCGTGTGGGCAGCGTTCCACGTCAGGGGCCGCACACGGGAGACACAACGGGTTGGCCTTCTCGCACAGATGGGTGGATTGGGGAGCACGCCTGACGGCAGGAGCAGTGACTTCACCGGACGTCTCTCTCAACACGGGGCTCGTCGAAGCGGCGTATCACAGCTGGGATCTTCTTTTCCTCCTGCGTTCCATCAAATCTCATCCCATCCTCGTCGCCATTGTTATGAAGATGAGGCGGAAGCAGGTAAGTCATATATGTAGATTTATTAGGATAATAAATCAGAAAAGAAGACCCCACATCTCATGGGCTCCCTCCCCTTCAGCTCTCTCCTCAAACTGCCAAACTTGGAACCAAACAAGAAACACTCCCCAACATTCCATGACATCATAATGTTTGCTCTCTTCACTAGAGAGTTCTCCTTCCCAAAGGAGATGCACTACAACAATGTGTATCAATATTATATATACTGTTAGCATTCATTGACTGCGCTCCCTGCCCATGTGTTAGCAAAAATTGATTGTGCACCTTGCCCACGTGTTAGCAAAAATTGATTTTGCACCTTGCCCATATGTTAGCATTAATTGACTACGCACCCTGCCTATGTTTTAGCAATAATTGACGGCGTTCCCTGCCCACGTGTTAGCAAAAATTGATTGTGCACCTTGCCCACGTGTTAGCATTAATTGACTTTGCACCCTGACTATGTGTTAGCAAAAATTGACTTTGCACCTTGCCTACGTGTTAGCAATAACTGATTGCGCACACTGCCTATGTGTTAGTAATAACTGATTGTGGACCCTGCCTATGTGTTAGAAAAAATTGATTGTGCACCGTGCCTATATGTCAGCAATAATTTGACTGTGCACCCTGCCTATGTGTTAGCAAAAATTGATTTTTCATCCTGCCCATTTGCTAGCAATAATTGATTGCGCACCCGCCTATGTGTTAGCATCAATTGACTGCGCACACTGCCTATGTGTTAGCAATTTGATTGTGCACCGTGCAATGTTCCTATGTCTCTATGATAACCTATTGCACACTGCTACTACGCTTGTATGATACTGAATGCCTTTTTAAATTGATGCCCACTTTAAACTGGTGCTGAGTCTTAGTTAGGTGCTCTGAGCACCATGTGCTCCTCAAAGGTAGTTCTCTCCGACCTTTCTCACTGCAATACGCGCCTTCAAACATGAACCTTCACACACCCACTCAAAACGTGACCAATGAGCACTTCCAGCCGCAACCATAGGCTATGCTCTGGGGCTATGAGCTACAAAGCAAAAGTCCTCCACACATTTCATCCACACCATCGGAGCTCACTCAAGCCACCACACCTTCGGCCCCTCCTAAGCCCTCAACGCTGAAAAAGCCTACCATCCTAACACCCCACAGGCAGGAAACAGCTACCACAACCGCCAGTCATGCTGCCACGGAAACACATCTAAAATGCGCCCTCATCAACTCTCGATCTATCCCTGCCCAGGCAGCAGACCTACACGATTTGATCATTACCCACCTGGCCCCCTAGCTGACTTCCACTCCTACATCACGCACCTTGTCCCAGACAACCTTAAAACATCTTCCAAGGTCATCCTTGCAGGCGATCTAAACCTAGGGCTCCACGACCCCAAAGACACCCGAGCCAAAAACCTGGCTAAAGCATTTGAAACACTAGGCTTCTCACACTCCATCACCAACCCCACTCACAACAAGGGCCGCACTATCGATTGGATAGCCCATCATAACTGTGCTCCTGATGTCACAGCCAACCTCCCTCCTCCATGGACAGACTACCATCTCATCCTCTTCACACTCTCCACACCAAAGGTCCAAACAAACACCACCATACTTATCCCCTCGGCCTCCATGAGAAGTGCATACCTCCTCACCAGGGAAAGCACCCTATCTCAAGGTCCCAGCCCTTGAGGCACTGTTCTCCAAAGATCCTGAGGCTTTGGCTCTCTCTCTCAACACCATTCTAGCTGAAGCTATTGATGCCATTGCCCCCCTAACGGTCCGCAAAGCCAAACCCACTAAACACTCGAACAACTGACTTACTCCTGAACATTCAGCCCTATGCACCAAAAAGCATGCAGCCCTATCAAAATGGCAAATCAGCCAACTTGCCTTAGACAAACTTGAGTTTAACAAACTGTCCAATGCAAATAAAAAAGCTATTGTCCTCGCCAAAGCTAACTCATTCAGCACCAGAGTAAATAATGCCAAGTCCAACTGAAAAGACATTTTCTCCATCTTCAGAGCGTTAGAAACTCATGCACCCTCCCTCAAGCCATCCTAAAGAATGAAGCATGGTGCGCTGACATACAAGCAGCTATGCTCCACAAGCTTGACACTCTGCAGAACAAAATCAGAGCAAATCAACTTAACCCACTCCTCTCCAATACTACCAAATCACCCACCCCTAACCAGCAGACCACTGACACAACTGTCTTCTCGTTCAGAGACGTCAGTGAGACAGAAGTCACTGCTATCATTAAGAACATCAAACCATCCTTGTGCAAAGGAGACATTTGCCCAGCATCCCTTATCAAGGAATGCTCAGACCTGCTCACACCATTCATTACAGTGTTTATCAATGCCTCTTTTGCCTCAGGATTGATTCATCCTAGTCGAAAAGAAGCCTGGGATCATCCCCTTCTAAAAAAAAACACACTTGACCCATCCAACCCCAATAACTACAGACCCATAACCACCGGCCCCTTCCTGCTCAAGATTCTAGACAAAGCAGCAGGTCTGCAAGTCCAGGAATTAATAGAATCAAAGAACATTCTAGGCACCCTGCAATCCGGCTTCTGTCCTCGTCATGTCACCGAAAAAGGCCCTATTGGACCTGAAAAAATAAATTCTCAAGATCAGAGACACGGGAAAACCTGCCTTTCTGCTTCTCTTAGATCTATCGTCAGCATTTGACCTTGTGGATCATAACCTACTTTGTCAACATCTCTCATCTTCAGCCTTCTTCACTCCGAAAGCCATCACCTGGATTGCCTCCTTCCTTAAAGGAAGAGCCATCCGTGTCTTTTCAGACCAAGCAGCTGCAAATCCAGACACCATCCTCTTTGGAGTGCTGCAAGGATCCTGCCTATCGCCCACTCTGTATGACATTTTTACTGTCTCCCTTTTCAAACTGCTAGACTAGCTCGGCATCATGTACACCGATTATGCCGACGATACTCAAGTCCTCATCCCTCTCTCCGGCAACTATAAGAGTGACTCCAACAGCCTTAACTCCATCTATGCCACCATCCACACATGGATGGCTGAAAACTGGCTATGCCTGAATTGGGACAAGACTGAATTACTTCTGCTTTCCCCCACTGACTCACGCATCATCCTTGATGCAAAATAGCAATCATTCACTATCGACAACATCACCATCCCAGTCTCCCACTCAGTCAAAACACTTGGAGTATACTGAGATACTAACCGTACCATGGCCAGACAAGTAAGCGAAATCGCTACTTCTGCAGCCTACTACTCCAAACTCCATAATCCCACCAGACCGTTCCTATCCACCACCAACTGTCTGACAATTGTGCAAGCCATCATAGGCTCAAGGCTAGATTACTGTAATGTACTCTACACAGGAACCTCAGCAAAAAACCTGGACTAACTTCAAACCATTCAGAATAACGCCCTGCGTGCAGCATTGGGCATCTCCAAAAGGGAACATATCCCTGCAGCCAGACAACAAGCGCACTGGTTGCCGGTCCGCCAGAGCATCTTGTTCAAAACACTTGCCATCATGCATAAATGCATCCACCACAACACACCTACTTACCTTTCCCAAAGAGTCATCCTGTCTCCAGCTGCAAGACCCATCAGAACACCATATGCTAACTTACTGCCAGTCCCAAGAATTAAATGTGCAAGGGGGTGGGGGCACTAACTTCCCATTAATTCCCTCTAGACACTGTAACTCACTGCCTCACTTCATCAGAAGTGAACCCTCTCATCTCGCCTCGTTTGTCTAAAACCGTACACACAACCGTTAGGCCTAAGCCTCACTATCTTTGAGACTCGAATTCCCCAAACCTAAAAACTGTATTTTGTATAACTGCAGCTCAAATGTAACCCTTCTGCCTCCCATATGTATTCAAACAATGTAACTAAGCCTGCATACTATAATGAGATAACCACCCACGCTTATCCAACTAATAAAGGGTGACTGTGACAAACCTAAAGAAATGTAAATAAGACTTGTTGTGATGGGCTAATGTAACCTAACCACCCACTTATGTGATGCACCTAAGACCTAAACTTGTAACAGTGTCTCGATGCCCCTGGGCTGTGTGAGCGCTTTATGAATGCAAATAAATGAAATAAATATATACATAGCTGGGCGTGAACCAAGTCTTGGTGAGACTGAGGACATCCAAATCAAGCCTGTCCAGGAAACTAAAGATGTCAGAGGAGAGTTTGTCAGCTGAACGAGAATTGAGAGTAGCGATGTGGATTAGGTTGCCACATTTGAAGGACTTCCGGGGAGGGGTGCAGGCCAAGGGAACACCCTGCGGAAGTGGTGGAGGTGCCTGAATATGGGCAGAGGAGGAAGGAAGAGAAGGCAGGGTAGTCAGAGAGGGAGAAGAGAGTGGCAGAGGGGTGGCAGAGGAGGGAGACAACAGAGTGGCCAGGGAAGCAGCAGGTGGTGCTGAAGAGGTAGCAGAGGAAGGAGGCGGCTGAGGAGCCAGAGAGTGGTAAGAAGGGATAGCAGGAGAGGAAAAGAAGTTGATGAGGTGCGGGAAGCGTCTATCAAAGAGGAGATTGGCCTGAAGGCCCTAGAACAAGACAGTGCCATTTAAGTGGACTTTAATGGTGGTTTTAGAGGAGTTCAAGGGGCCAGGAGGGCCTCCCACTGGGTGCCACAATTAATCGGAGAAGCAGAGAGAGAACAGAGACCATATGGGGGTTCTATAGGCCTGGAGAGGGAACGACAATGAGTATGTCGGTAAGGGTCTGTTTGAAGGAAGCACTGGTATAGGTATCAGCGATAATGAGGCCTGGGTTGGAGACCAGGATGTCCCTTTTGAGCTTTTTCCTGCCAGACTTAGTGAGAGGGGTAGGAGAGTCAATAGAAAAGCAGTTAGATAAGATAGGTGAGACAGAGAGCATCATAGGGTGTGCAGGGAGGAAAGAGGGGGGTGAGGGAGAGGGGAACCCAGGCATGGGGGGGCCAGACAGGAGTGAGGTATGGGGAGGGACATGAAAGGGAGGGCGGCACAACAAAGAACAAGAACAACAGTCCTACAAATCAGATGCAGTAAAGAACCATCAGAAAGAAAGGAGCACAACAGGGAACCTAGGCAAAGCACAACAGAGAACCTGGAAGTAACGAAAGGAGATGGAATACAGGACCAAAAGCAAAACACAGTGGTCAGGAGGGAACCTAGAAGTGAAGAATGCAGGCAATTGCAAAGTGATGTCACAAACTGTGGAAACAACACAATATCAAAAACCGTAGAGAGAAAACACAAAGTCAATACAATCAGCAAGGCACAGAACACAACAGGAACTTAGAAGAAGAATGCAGGCAATGCAAAGTAATGCCAGAAAAACAGTGGAGCATGAGACAGTGTCAGAATAGTACACAATAGATCGAAGAGGGAAGGGCTGAGATGCGAGAGGAAGGCAGGGAATTGCAGCAGGGGGAACGGAACAGGATGCAGGGACCTACAATGCGAGGGAACGCACAGGGCTAGAGAAGCAAAGGAGCACATGCAGCCAAGTTGTGCATGCCAAGTTGTGGGCTAAGTATTTGAGCACAGCACAATACAACATATCCAGATTCGACTTACCTGATGAGTCGCAGCAGGTCGACGGCTGCAGACTAGTTACTACCATGGTGAACACCGGTAGACACCATTGGAGCTGTCCTTAGCCTCTGGTCCTTGGCTGAGAGGGCTGCCACAGCAGGGGGTGCCTTGAGTGGCCGATATAAAGGGCCCGCCAACCAATGAGAGCACAGTGGGACAGAGGGAGGGCCAACAAACAAGGAAGCAACTGGGACAAAGGGAGGGGAGAGCGGGCACACACGCACTGCAGCGCAAGAATCCAACTTTTACAATTGCACAACTCACATAAATATATGGTTTTATTTACACATTTAAGGTGTTTGGTTCATTTAAAACTTTTACCATTATTGTCCACGTACTCAAAAATAAAATCATGGTAATTTCAATCAATTTACAGAGGCAGTTGTTAAAATCATAAACATACTTCATATAATCAAAGATACACATCATTACAGTTAGTTACTTTATATACATAATATGTCTAAAAATCTGATCACAGCTAAAACCAAGGGAACTCTTTCACCCATTAAGAGGGTGTCCCATCACTCTTCTGTTGTCGTACTATTGCTTTCTGAGAAAAATCTCACAAGACGTCGTTTTTGCACCTCTGTTAAGCCAGTGCAAAATACCATAAGGTGCAGAAGTGTTTCTGTGTTACTAGTGACTGTGCAAAATAGCATAAGGTGCAGAAGTGTTTCTGTGTTACTGGTGACTGTGCAAAATAGAATAAGGTGCAGAAGTGTTTCTGTGTTACTAGTGACTGTGCAAAATAGCATAAGGTGCAGGAGTGTTTCTGTGTTACTAGTGACTGTGCAAAATAGCATAAGGTGCAGGAGTGTTTCTGTGTTACTAGTGACTGTGCAAAATCTACATGTAGAATCGTTTGCGCCACTCTTCTTTCTGATAAATACAATTTCTTTTGTGGCGTGGAGGTTAATTCGAAACTGAGTAAATTGGCCACGATAATCACTGCTTGGAAAATGACTGCTTGGAAATGTAAGCAAGTATTTCGTCATGGTGTTATAAGGTCTGCAATCCATACTATAGGGATGGAACCACTTGTAATCTTTTCTCGCTTCCTGCATCTCAATCCAGTGTAACTTCCACATTTTAATGTGGCAGTAGTTCATTCCCAGTCGTGCCGAGCTTCTCAAGCACACCCCTACAGGCTTGCTTCCACTCATTCAAAATGTATTTGTTCTTTTCTTTGCATTGTATCCCCATCATTATGAGCATAGCAAGAACATCCTGAATTAAATGTTTTAAACACAATGGGCCTCATTACAAGTTATGCCGGTAGCCATGCCGCTATTGGCGGCATGGCTGCCGGCAAAACCGCGTCCGTGTCCTCGGAATGAGGACTTACCGGACCATTCCGAGTTCGTATGGCCCGGTAATTCCTCACTCGAGGACACGGACACGGTTCATCCCCATTCCCATTTCAGCCCCCATAGGGCTGAATGGGAATGGGAGAGGGAGTAAACAAAGGGTCATTACGAGATGGCACGTAGTTTGCTCCCTCTTCCCCTCGCGGGACCGGTATGCACGCCTGGTTTTCCCAGGCGTGCTTAACGTGTCCCGCGAGGGGACCTCGTAATGTGGCGGAACGGATTGAACGGCGCCGCAGCCTTTTACGGCGCCGTTTAACCTGTTCCGCCAGGGTCGTAATGAGGCCAAATGTCAGAGTTTTCCATACCACCCATCCATACAACGAAAGAAGGCCCAATTCATGCCGATGTCTATAATCGGCACCCCATTGAGCAATACAAGCACTCTCCGCCCGAACAAACCTTCCAGCATCAGCCATATTCTTACCGGTAGGGAAAACAAGGCTTCTGCGTCGTAAGTTAGAATAACCATAACCTTTAGTTTATAAAAATGTATCACTGTAACTAATGAATACCGACCGTATTTTCTCATCGAGACAGGTCCGTGCATCGCCAGCTTTTCCCCTTTGGCTTTTAGGATTTTCTCTCTCTCGAGGCATTGACTGTGACCATCCCTGAATTTTAGTGCCGGAAATATTCTGAGTCCATAATCCTTAAATAATTATGTCTACGGAATGTGAATGTTGCTAAACAAAACAAAAAACGATTTGCCAGCGTGATGCACGGCCTGTTGATATCTTCCAGGGATGATACTCAAAAGAATATCAACAGCAGGCTTGTGCTGGCCTGAAGTCGGCCTCATTACACGGTAGGCGGTGAGCCATGGCGCTATTAGCGCCATGGCTCATGCCGGTAAAATACCGGCACCGCCTTGGCGGAAAGGGGATTTACCGCCCCATTCCAAGGTTGGAGGGGTGGTAAATCCCCTTTCCGCCATTGCCCTTCCCCATTCCCATTTCTGCCCCATAGGGCTCTATGGAAATGGGGAAGGCGCTAATTACGCACCGCAATTTTGCGGTGCCGTAATTAGCTCCGAGGTCCCTTAGCGGGTTGGATTTTAACGCCTGCAAGAAGCAGGCGTTAAATCCTCCAACCCGCAAAGGGACCTCGTAGTACGGCGGTAAGGGTTAACGGTCACCGTTGCCATTAACGGTGACCGTTAACCCTTACCGCCGTCCGTGTAATGAGGCCCTTTAATACTGATAGCCATCAGAGCAAAAATGAGAAATCATAATCGTTGGGATTATTCTCAGCTGTACTTGTAGGTTATCACTAATTAGTTCTGTAAAAAATTAATTTAGACGTCACACACAAAGCTAAACAATTTAAAAAGCTTAATTTTAAGGTGACCCAAATTTACTTCATGCACACTCTGCACTTCACGCGTTTAAGAAGCTAATCATGACAGTGAGAAGCAGTGTAATGTTTCACTCAATAACAGGCGTTCCTGCCAAATCCCTATATGATACAAATCTCCAGTCACCAAAAAGAAAATAAGGTACCCGGAATTCCTCAATTGTTAGGTGACATGCCCTGACAGGGACATACATGTCTGTGGGCAGTCGCCAATTGTGTTCAAGCCTGTAGCTGCCTGCTGGCAGAGTGTGTTTCCCATCACACCGTGTGCACTGCATCACCACGAATACTTCCAAGACGCCTGGACTGGGTAGAAAATAGGCATATTATGGAAATTCCTGGTTGTTTATGACTCATTTTCTGTTATTAAACGAATGCTGTTTTATTATGTATATGTCCTTAACAATATTTTACTTCAGGCTACGCACATGTAGCCAGCATCGGAAGAAGTCAACAGATTTGGCCTTCTGTATAGGAATTGCCATAATGGTAGTAGCTAGCCATAAGCAAGAAACAACTGTCAAATGATGTGCGAGCCTGGGAATGCTTGTACAAGAGCAAAACGGTTGCCTTTGTCAATGCTCACTTTTAACCGTAATTCAGTGCAAGCAACAGATGCAAGTACTCACATATTAGAGCAGCAAAAAAGCGGTACAATACAGCCAAAAATTGAACTAATTGTACACACTGTTTTTCTTGACAGACTGGAATTGTATGGCTGTATAATTAATATGCAAGACACACGTAAGATTATTTAATAATGGGTAAATATATAAGCAGTGTGTAACAGCACTTTGGTAATTCGCAACTCATTACTAATTACTGTTCAGCTTACACTTCATGACTGGCTCTGGGTGTGTTCTCTACATATTGAGTGATTCACCTCTGCTTACTTAGTTGTACTTACTGAAAAACGGTTGAGTCCCTCGGCCAAACCCTTTTCACTCTGTCGGTTAAATCGTGCTCATTACCCAACTTGAGAATGCGCCTGTGAGGCGCTTTTCCTAGTATACAGAGTTATATATTATACATAGAAAGGAGAATGATTTGTAGTTTCAACAATTTGGCCTCGATGCCTCCCCGTGGGACCCCATTCAGTGCTGGTGTGTCACTGCACAATCACTCATTCTGTACATAATGCTCCAAGGGCTAGCAGTGCAGTGTACATTATGCAAAGATTAGTATCTGATTACTCATTACTCAACAGTTATTAAACTTGTGTTGTATAATACATATACGTACATTAATGCATTATTAGTGTGCCTAATTATTAAGAGATAATATTCAGTCAATCAAAACTACTATATCCACCTGTTAAAATCAGAAACAAAATCAAATAAATGACTTTCGTTTGCACAGAGATCTATGCAGAAGATGAAGTAACACTTTTTTGGCACCACGCTTATTGTAATCGGGATAACAAAAATACAAGTACCAGAATGCAAAGAGCTGTTGGTTGAAAAGCCATAAAGACAATGAGTTTGGTTCGTTTTCAGCTTTGTTGATCAACTGGCAAGTATTTCCTACACAAAATGAGGCGTCTCTGGGTTAAAGTAATATAAACATACCTTTGGTATATATTTGTAACGCTCCAAAATTTGCAAAAGGAACCAAGACATCGATATTTTGTCCCATCGTGGACATCTGGGACCAAGAAGGGCACCCATACTAGGTACTCTAAGCTCATGGCTTTATTAGGGTAGTGTAAAACCTATATTCTAAGTGGCCTAGTGCACATCTGGTGTACCTAATGGGTCTAATATTCTTCTGATAGGTAGTGGGGTGCCGGGGAGAAAAAACAACCCTGACACAAGGTTGTACCAACAAATGAAAAAAACAGCAGAAGTCCACAATCTTGTGGAACTCTGCCACCCCCTGCAGATCCAATTAGTATTGCATAGACAAACAAATATTCACTGTGAGTAAATCATATTCAATAATACCATCCACACTCAATTGGATGATTTAATTTAAAATTGTACTTTGTCCTTGTGATAAAATTGTACTTTGTTCATGTGACTAAATTGCAAAATAAGACCCCAAGGGTTAGTATATTGCACACGATTTGCTGCTATCAAATTGGAATTAACTAACAGGATCAAGTAAATATTTGTAATCTTTTTACAAAAAATTGTATTATTGAATATGATTTACTGAAAATTGAATATTTGTTTGTCTATAAAATACTAATTGGGTGTGCAGGGGACGGGAGAGTTCCACAAGATTGTGGACTTCTGCTGTTTTTTCATTTATTAGGGAAGTGTACATAGGAGCCAACTCAAAATGCTAAGTAGGGAGGGATTTACTCTACTCTAAGGAAACAAGTGTCTGCATGGTACTTTCTTTGCCTGAGCAATAAGGGCCTTTGGGATTCAGCCACAAGCCTTCCAGGCTCTGCAGTTTCCCGGGGTTTGGTTTGAAAGGTTCTAAAGGCTTCGCTGTGGCAGATTTCTATCTGCTAGGGGGAATCTTCAAGATTTCTGAAATGTTAGAAGCTCTATTAAAATGATGTTGTCAAGGAAGTCAGGTATCCTGAATACTCTCATTTCCAGTGTTTTACAAACTGGTTCTGGTGGATGTGTTCCCAGATGTGCATGCGGGCCACTGGTTAGTAATTGAGCATGCCAGCACCCATATATAAGTCATCCTTTCCTTAACTGATGCTATGCTCAAGTAAGTGGCATACCAGCTGCATGTTGTCAAAAATGGGGCATTACCTTTAGAACTTGCCCAAGCTGATTTATTAACTAAAAAATGTAAACCTGTTTGTTTTTTGTTGTCAAATTACATACAAAAGTGGTAGCATTCTATGTATTGTAGGGTACATGTGTGACTACTGCTGGAACGCACCCTCCAAGGGATTCATAACTGACCTGTATAGAACCAAAGTTATTCCACTTTTTGCATTGGTCAATATTGGAATCAAAACAGGAATCCTATTGAAAGTTAACAAGCAGTTTTCAATATATTTGTACATCTGCTAGGCTGGTGGCAGTTTGATTAAGAATAAGTATAAACATATCTGGGTTTGATATGGTGGTCTATATTAATATACAATCATAATGGCCAAAACGCTTTGGTGTCATTTTATTGTCAGCTTGGTTTCTAGTGACTTGTTCCACTGATCGGGCCTTATAAGGATCAGCTGTCTAAGACTGGGATTTATTCAGGTTCCAGCTGTAATGTATCCCGGTTGTTCTCGTCAGGAAGGCTGTTCATTTTTCCTAAGGCCGGAAATGTCACCCGGGATAAGCCGGGCACCAGTGATTCAAAGGTGATCCCTGCCAGGATAATGGAGAACTTAGATCAAGGTGCTAATTAAGGGATTCCTTGTGATGCAGGACAGGCAGGGGAGGGGGAAGACTTACAGTAGCCTGGAGATACATTGCAGCTAAGAGAGGGTTTCCACCATCTTGGCATTTCTTATACCACTCACATTTCCTGAGTGCCCTACTCACTTCATGAAGACAAAGCACTCTGGGAATTACATCATCAGGCAAAGACTCTTGTCACAGCAATCATGACTGGACCCTTACAGAAGGCTTGAATCAGTGCCCCCATCCTTAGTTGAACCACCTTTGGACATCAGAAGGTTTCATTTGGACCTTGGTGGGTATGGTATGACAAAGGTCCTCTACCACACAGGTGAATGCAAAAATGTAAAGCCTCCAAGAATGGAGCAAGACCACACTTACCTCACCCATGCCAGAGGGACAGTTGGGGTGACCTGCCATTTGTACAAGGCTTTCCTGCTGCTTAAACACTAGTAACCAGGACTCTTGCCACTGGAAGTGGCAGCCCCAGCAAATGTTCTATGTCAGCCGTCGCAAAAACAAATGAGGAACACTGACTGCAGCCAAGTGCACCAAACAGCGCACGTGCAACGGCCTGAACACGAGACATTAAGAGAAGGTAACCAAGCCACTGAAAGTAAGGAACCACCAACTGATTGTTCAACCTTCAGACGTATAGCTGATGAATACACATACAACAGAATCAGTGGACCTCAAAAGAAACTTTTGAACATTTTTGGCTCATATTATATAACAGCTGAGGACCACATTGGTTATTAATACCATTTATTGACGGTATCACACTGGCCCGAGAATATTCAGAGTTGGCATTTCAATATAACAATTGACTTGAAAAAATCTGTCAAGATCGAAACACATGTTGGTTTAATTAGGATAATGTATGGATCTGTTAATATTGAAATAATGTACTAAAGATTAAATCACTTAACACTCAAGGGCTCAGCGCAGTATATCTGGTATTTACACATTTCTTCCCTCATACTTTTTAGAGGTTAGGGCAATCCCTCTAGAACACAGATGTACGCAGTGACCAATTGGCCATAGAATCTGGAAGGATACAAATCATAATAGGTAACATAACTCTACCCAAGCGCGCAAGACACTTGGTTTCCCCCAAGATTTGTATACTGATCCTAATAGGGAAAGGCAGAATAAGGACTTGTGCCTATCCTTTGAGATGTTGGACTGTGTGTCAAAGCAACCCAGGGAAAAGCTCTGGGCTATAGTTCCTGCCTCAAATCATTGTGATCTACACCAAGTCAGATATCATATGCTGGTCCCACGCTTCTTTGTACAAGTGCCGTTGCCACTACTTGAACCGCACCAACTGTTGGACCCAGTCAACCTGTTCACCAACCCAAAACTCCTTTTCTGCTTAAGAATGCTCCCAGACTCTTGAATCACTTCTGCTGAAGCCAAATAACAAGACTGAAAGGTATCTGCATTGGTTCTGTCCCACTGGCTTAGTTGGTTTTAAGAATCCTTTGGACATTTAAGGCCCCACACCGTACCTTTCTAAAAGACACATACATTGAACTTGAATATTGCTGAGAACACTATATCCTGTCTACTCCGTCTTCAGTCCCAGAATGCCCCTTTCATTAAAAACAGTCTGAATATTGTGTGCCTTCCTTTACAGGGTTTGGCTTTTGATGTTCTTTTATTAGTGACCTTATATGTTTAGTTTAATTGAAATCTTGTATGTTTATAGAACTTTGGAGATGTATTTTGTTTTGGTAACTTAATACTATTCTTGCTTTTGATGTTTCCTTGCTGGCTCACTCCTCTCTTGAAGAGTATAGGATGCCTTCGGGCCGTTCTCCCTAAGAAAGGCAAAGGAGTTATACCATTCATGTTCTGCTTGTTTTGCCTTTATGATTGAGATTGCTGCTGGATTACTAGCATTGCATGGCTGAGTAGGAGTTAAGAAACCACTACTCATCCTTCTATTCCTGCATAGCAGTAGTAACTTTGTCAAATTTACATCGCCATCTCCGTTCTTATGGGTTCAAGGGTGGCCCAAACATTGTTCTTCTACTCACTGCGCCTAGATGTGGACTTTCCAGGATCCACTATCACAGGATAACACAGTCTATATTTTCTTGTATTGATCTCTAAGTCCCATGAAATATGATAAAGATGTCAGCCATGCAAGAGGCGGAACAGTTGCTCCCTATTCCTCCCTGAGATTTGATCCTTGCCACCTCCTCTCTGGACTATCACTAACCTCCCTTACCCCAACTGGAACCTCCTGCCACAACATGTTCATACCTAGGACCTTGCATGCCCCTCTGCGACCTTCGTACTCTGACCAATTAGGCACTTTTTGGATGTTCACCTCTCCGAGCAGCTCCTCAATGAAGGACAGTTTCTTAACTCTAAGGCTCTCTCCTTCTTCTAGCCCTTATCACTGTAAGACAGTCCTTGCTCTTCTGCGTTTTCCTCATCCCCAACTTCCTCACTATAATCTTCTTCCTCCTCTCTCTGATATTCCTCACTCCACATCTCCTCAGGACACATCTCTTCTACGTTCTCTTCCTTTTCACCCATCTCATTTGCCTTTGGGTAACCTCCCTCTCTGTGTCTCTTATTACCCCCTCTATATCCATCATCTTCCCTTTCTTCACCTCCTCTCGGCCACATTGCACTGCCCTTCCTGCTACCACCTCCTCTCTGCCACATTGCACTACCCTTCCTGCTACTACCTCCTCTCGGCCACATTGCACTGCCCTTCCTGCTACCACCTCCTCTCGGCCACATTGCACTGCCCTTCCTGCTACCACCTCCTCTCGGCCACATTGCACTGCCCTTCCTGCTACCACCTCCTCTCGGCCACATTGCATTGCTCATTTTCATACAACATCCTAGTTATTTGTGACCACCTCCTACATGTCTGTCACTATAACTGCCTCTTTCTTGATTTCACTACCGCCTCCCGCTCTGGATTCAAAATGCCTTAAATGCATTCCCTTTGCCTGCTGTCACCTCCTTATCCACTTCTCCTATCGGTTATCACATCTGTCACTCCTTTACTACCGTTGCTGTATTCCCTTCTGATGTCACCACCTCTTCCTTCTTTGGTCTACTTCATCTTTAACCACTTCCAAAGGTCTCACCACCTCCATCCACTCAGGTTTCTACACTTCGTTAACCACCTTCTTATTGTCTACTATCATCTCTATCAATCTTGCTGCTACCACCGGGGCCTTCCCTTCTAGCTTTCCTACCTCTTTCCCTTCTGATCTCACAACCTCCTTCTCTTCTGTAGATGTCACTTCCTCCTCTCTCGTGCTGTCACTCCTCCAGCTCTCTCCACCTCGCCAAACACCTCCTTCTCCACCACTTTCCAGTCTCCAACAAAGTCTCTTCAACCACCCTGTCTCTGTCTTTCTCCATTCTCCATCCTTCACTGAACTTGAGAATCCTTCCTTCTTCTGTAACACATTGCTGGACTGGGCCACCTTTCCTATTTGGGGGGAACCATGTTCCCTCTGGATTGAACTCTGGCTGCTGGTCTTGACCTGTGGTTCCCAATTGGTTAAGGCCTGTGAAGTGGTGTTGCTCAGAGATTCCTGTGGGTCGATTGAGGCTGGGGTGCTAGCTTACGTCTATATGAACCCTGGTTGCCATTCAGGGATCTCTTTGTGTTTTTGGCGAATAAGCGACAGCTGCCTGGGCCCTGGACAAGCCTGTGCTGTGATTCTGGGAAGGTAAGATCGGTTGGGGGCTAGAGTGGCCCTTGGTCCCCCGAGTCCCCTTCCAGTGCTTCACAGACCCAGGCAGGAACCTTTGCCACAATGTTGCATGTTCAATTTCATACTAACATTTTAATGTAAACGTCTACATGCATACAGGAGGGACATGAATTTCGCCATTAAATACTAGCACGAATAGGGATAGTAGAGGTTGCTCTGAGGTCAGAGACTAACACGTTACCCCTGTATCTATCCAGATGCAAGGTAACAGAGTAAAAGAGGCCGTGATGGGAGGAAGAGAACGAATTTCCATGCTAATGAAAAAAGGATGCAGAAGAGTTTGGACAATCAAGCTAGGGGCCCACCAATAGTAAACACGAGTAATTCTAAAGGAACAGAATATTGTTCAACTTTTTAAGTAAGTGATTCACTGGGTCACCTGGTGTGAAAAATGGCAGAAACCAAGTGTTCTAACAAACAGCAGTGCTCTCGAGTGCACACAGGCATTTTACACACACACACACACGCGCGCGCACGCACGCACGCACGCGCGCGCGCGCGGCCCGTTCTATAGTGCAGAAGGTAAAATGTTTATCTGTGTTAAAAACCTGAGAGAAATCAATAACCTCATGGAATCAGTCACAGTGCTGGATTAATAAGAAATGTAGGTGTGAGCTGCACTGTATATTCAACAAAAAACAGCAGTCTTTCATATTGGCGACGCATGGCAAATGGACCCGTGTCATGTGATATTCTGAACCCATCCTTGCTTGTTTGCCAACAGTGATTTACATGCTAGGCGTGGACGCCTACTTAATATAAGAACAACTAAACTACACGTCCCAGAGTTCAGGGGGTGTGGGTTAAAAAGCAACGACTGTCTCAAGTGCGCCCACTTTGCCACTTCAAATGCCACTTGCCAAGTATTTCATGTCTACAAAATCAGGTGGTTTTGGACTATTTTAAAATAAGACGTTCCTGCAGATTAAGAACTGTAAAAATGAGGCATAGAAATCGTGAAATCTATGCGTGTGTCATGGCTCGCTGAGCCCCAACCCTTAAACATACCGCAATCACACACATTTAGCAAGAGGGTACATTCACTACTAAGAAGGTTTGGCAAGTAACACAGCACGAGAGGTTAATGTTGCTCTCAAGTGGCTGCTTCTGCCCGTAACTGAACTTTGGAAATATGCGTTCATTGTTTTAGACCCTTCATTCTCAGCAAAAGCAAAAGGAAACGTTTTCTCGGTAGATTAAACATTTGCAAGGGATGCAAAACTGAAAGCATCCAGTGCCAGTGACCAATGGCAATAACCTTTGGAAAATAAAACAGTTATGTTCATCAGCTTGGTTTTAACAGGTCCCCATGCACGTTCAGTAAAGTGTCATACAGTAGCAAGAGGTTTGCCACAATAAAACATGATTGGATTTTTTTTTTGAGTTTAAACTAGTTTCAGAAAGTCAATGCTTATTTAATAAAGTGTCTATACTCATACTTGGTTATTTATTTATTTATTTTATTCATTTTGCGATTTGTAGAGCTCACCTAACCCGCCGGCATCTGGGCGCTATTTTTAGTAGACAAGCACAGTGGCCACATGGCTGCGTATATACAAAGACATGAGATATATATACAAGACGTTAGCTCATAACATCATTTTAGGACTACATTAGTGCTTATCGTAGATACCGCGTGGTGTTGCAAATCATAACTTACTTTATTAGTCCATGTGAGAAGAGCCAAGTTTTCCAGTGTTTCCGGAAGGTCCAGAAGGAGTCCTCTGGCAATGTGTTCCAATGTTTAGCCGCCCCCACAGGGAAGCTGCTGCCCCCAGCTTTCTGCAGTTTGAATCGAGGGGTTGCAATCAAGTGCTACTGCTGTGCTGAGCGAGTGGGCATTAGGACGTGTTACATCAGGAGAGAATTTGCAACTATAATTAAGCCATCCACTTTCAGATGCTTAAAAAACACGTTGGCAGGCCCATTATAGCACCTACTCTGATGTTACTGCGCGATAGCGCTAGATCTAGGAGAACCCTGAGGAATGGGTTTTTGCAGGGGTGGGGCAGGTAGTGGGTGGGAATAGCCATAGGGATTAGTATAGCCAAGGTTAGTCCATGGGTGGATAAACATCCAAAGAACACCCAAAGACTGTGTGACCCTCCTAACATTCCCTTTCCCTCTCTGTGTCCTCACATGACAATACATTTGCCTCATGCTCGATTCTAGAGCATTACCTCATAGCTAAAATTAAAAAGGCTTTACAGTGATAATAAGATATATCAAAATAAGGGTGCCTTTCCCAAAAAGTGATGACCCTTCACTCCTTAATTCCCATTCCTAATGTCTGTGATGTTACTGACCTACAGTTATCAATGCATTTGTATAATGCTGAGCAGAATTGACAATATTGCGGATAAGTACTTGTTGTTGGCCATCTTGTCCCACCGCTAACAGTCCACACCCATGCTTAAACTGTGCTCTGCAAGTTTTCAAACACATAGCAAAAGTTAATGCTCAATTCATTCAAAGGTTTAAATCTGTTCTTTAGAAACTTTAAAAAAAATGAATTGTAATATTTATTTGAGCAATGGAAACAAATATATTAGCAAATATACCACATGAATTTTGATCCTTAAATGTTTGTCCTATCCAGATATCCTTATCTTCCTATATATGCGCGTTTTTAACTTTATCACTATATAGGCATACAGAGGCCGTGCCTAGCATGCACTGCACCCTGGGCATATCCTGTCACCATGTGCTGGCAATAATTGCAACTGTAAAAATAGACATTGCGCTGTGCTAAAAACCAATTCCATTTCACCGATCGGTCTCTAAGCTGGTCCTTCCCACTTAGCGCTCTGCACAAGCGCTTTGTGCAGGAAGCGCTGCAAGGGCCAGAGCAAAAAATAGAAAAAGGGCGGAAAATGAAAAGTCCTCATTAAACGACGAAAATGAGGTAGAACATAGGCGTGGGGAAATAACACTGTGCAAACAACAAATATGCCACATCAAACACCTAGTAAACCATATTCACAGAAGCAATTGCCCAATCATTGTGATTCCAAAGGAGAAGGATCATCCTGTGATCCTTCTGCCACCCGATACCGTCACAAAGCACAAAGCGCAATGAAAGCTCACACACATAAAAGAGCAATGCAACCCCAATGAGCATATGATCGCCACATTGCCGGATCCTGCATTGCTAACAATGAACTTACTACATGCCAGAAGGAGGAAGAGGAGGGCCAGAATATTCCATGCACAAACAACATTATTTGGGATGCCCAGTCTTGTGCTGCATCCTAGCATGTGTGCATAGGCACATTCACATATCATGCACACTGCAGGCAAGGCTGACAGTGTGTCAGGAATTCTATGCATTTGCACAGTTTCTCTGAGTCCTTGGAGCCATGGACTGTACCCGTGTAGCGCTGCAAACCCCTGAAGACACAGAGAACATTTATCTCAACAGGAAATATTGGCATTCCATCATTGTGCAGGTGATCTGTGATGTCAAGGGACACATCATGCATGTCAATGCCAATTATCCAGGATGCACACATGATAGCTACATCTTCCGCCATTCCCCACATACCAGGTTCTGGCACTGGCAAACCTTTGGAAACACCTGGCTAATGGGGGAATGCCAACCATCATGCATACTCAAGCAGTTACACTATTATGTATTTTTAGTTTAACCATGTTTAGGACATCAAGTCTTAGCATAATTCCAAGCCATTTTGTCTTTAATGTGAGCACCTACTGTAATACATATGAAATATATTCAGGTAATGGTAGGATTCACAATTAAGTGGAGAAAATAATGTTTGGTTTGGACTTCTGGGCTACACTCCAGGCTTGTCTTTCTTTTGGTACATGTGAGTGCATTGCGTTTACCAAGTCTCTGACTGTTTTCAAACAGTCTGGAAAGTGATCCAAGTGATCCCGCTTGCTATCATAAACAAACAAATAATCCTCTAGTAAATAAAAACAAGTAAAGAAATATTGTAAAATACAATGCATCCCGCACCCTAGTGCGATAGAATTTATTTTATTTTTGAATTTGTGAAGCTCACTGCAGCCCTTAGGCATCCAGGCGCTGTTTCAAGCAAATGACTTAGTTACAGTTTTATGGAGGATCGGTCAAGGGTTACAGAGAGCCGAACCTGTCATAAAGAGCATGAGACAGATTACATGTTTAAGAGAATCTGGGAACAACATATACAGTAATGCAGTTCGCCACTGGGTGAAAGGTTGAGACAACATATTGCCACCCTTGCATTAGACATAAACAAGCTTTTTGCTTCTGTTAGACACTGGGCACTGATAATGAGCCAATATTCTAAACAGCTTTTAACTTTTGTTAGATGCTGGGCACTGATAATGAGCCAATGATCTAAACAGCTTTTTGCTTCTGTTACATGCTGAACACTAATATTATGCCAATAGGGGGATTTGACAGCATGCACTCAAATACCATTAAAGGGCTGATATCAGAAGGCAGAGGCAGGAGATTAGTTGTTCTGATGGAGCTGGTAGATGAAGCCAGGAGGCAGACAGAAGGCTGGGATTAGTATCCATAACGCAGCACTGGGGACATTGTCTTCCAGGAAGACTGGCAGGGGTTGAAATCCCTCCTTTTTTTCTTGCTTTATTTTAAAGCCACTAAATTGGATTTTCGGCATTTGAGTCCCCAACAGACTCTAGCTTTTGCTTTTGAGACAAGCTACTATTTTTAATGGCTTTGCACAGGGATTAACCTTACTCATAGCAATCAGCTCACCACCTATTCACAATGGACTATTGTTGGCTGACAACATGGGCACTTCCAATTGACACTGCACGCTTTAAAAACATGTTTTGTTGTTTTTAGCAAAAGAGATCATGTTGTATCTGATATGTGGTATTTAATAGTTTTTCCTATTGGCAGGGATATTTGAGGAATTTTTCTTGGATTGTGCAAACCACTCCAGGCATCTAGTCTTCTCCAGCCCTCATCTAGCTACCTTCTGCAGATAGTGAGTTTGAGAGGTTTTACCCATCTTTAAATATCACATTGGGAAAGAGGTGAGGTATTGAAAGGGGGGGGTGATTCTATGAGGATTCCTATCCAGATCTAATGAGGCAGGCAGTTATTTTGGATATGGTTTTGTCTCTGATAAGGCCTTGAGTAGACTTAGAGGCAATGATAATGATTGCTACATATTCATTAATAACCTTTTGTATTTTAAAAGTGTGTTGTGTTAGGTGACAATAATTGTAGCAATGTTTCTTTATTAATTATTTCTCATAATTAAAAGATTTGCATTATATATGAGAGTGTTAAAAGCATTCTTTTAGTGTTCATTACTGAGAATTTTGTCAAAGGCATTATAAATATGAACATTATGCGTGGGACATCTATTTGAAATGCTGTGTATTGCTATGTTATAAATGTTGCATGTCATTAATACACATACACAGGCTTACTGGAAAGCTTGTGTAGTAGACCATCAATAAAATATATGTAACATTAGTAAACCACTCCTGTGCAGATGACAGAGAGCAGTCGCCCATTGTAGGGGGTTTATTGCCTGCTCTTGTTACTGCTGCACAATGGCAGGTATATAGTTTTCCCTGCCTCTATTCCTACCACAGCCCCTGCTGTGGGGGTTCTTGGACACTCCACTGGGGGTAGAGAGAAGACTCTGCAAGGTAGTGGTGACAACAAAGATAAGCAACGCATGAAGCACAGAAGTCCAAACAAAATGTTATTTGCTTTACTTAATCCTACCCTTTGTCTTAATATATTGCAAATGCATTGCACTAGGTGCTCACATTAAAGACTACATAACTTGTAATTATACTCAGACTTCATGCCATAAGCATGGATACACTTAAAATACATAACGGCCCACCCCACCCCCCCATGAACCGTAGAACAAGACACGGAGGCATCTTAGGTGTCATGGATATAAGAGTAAGAGACAAAGAACATGAAGAACATCACACAAGACTTAATCGCTAAACATTGTTCATTCTGGATCTTCATTGATTACAAAATATTAAAGCATAAACATATATCTTCTTGGAAAGAGCTGGCTGCAGCAGTAGCTGGTCAGTAGACAACTTCCAGTCAATTGTTAATGTCTATAGATGAATTGGAGGTGGGTAGATAATCGCCATATGAAAAGGTCCAAACAGCTTTCATCTGTCAGTCAGGTTTCAGTTTTGGTGCATTGAACAGGTTTTCTGTAACTTGCAACAACAAAATAAAAAGATGATCAGGACCAACCCAGCTGTGAGGATGTAGAGCATACGCCTATACCTTTTGTGCCTTTGACATTCATCGGTGCCAAGATTCCAGTCTGCTGGAATTCCTGAGGCATATGTAATATGTTCATATTTGTTTTCCTATATTGCTGTGTTAAGCTGCTTAGTTGACCACCCAAAGCCACCTTCTTTGGCCAACCAATCTGGATATGTGGGTAAATGGTCTGAACTACACATTTGAGAAAAATAAGTGTGATTGAGGAAATACATAAAATATAGATTCCTACATGCTAAATCTAGAGTGTCTGTTCCATGAGCTTGTCAAGGTTCAACCCCCATGTCATGTTAACAGGGACTGACTCTTGCCATGTTTCCTCTGTCTTGCTGACATAGAATGTTTTATCATTCACTATGGAATGTGTGGACCACATAAACTGGACATTTTCAGGTGGTGGGGGAGTATATATCCATTTAGCTCTTTAAGCTCTACCTCCGGCTGGAATTTTGGTACATAAGGGAATTGTGCCTTAATCTCTGGTGGTGAGTTCAAATAAGGAACAGGACAATGCTCCTAGTAGGTTCTGTGCAGCCACCGCACTGGTCTTTGCTTGTAAAAAAAGAAAGGTGTCAATATTTTTCACAAAACCTACATATCTTGGCTCTCAACAGGTTCCTATAGGTGTCTGTGATATGCATCTCAGGGTTTACTAGCCAGATGAATCTATCACTGACAGTGAATGTACCTGGAGTTGCATACTAGGCCCACTGTAGGTTTTATACTGGCATGCCCAGAATTGTCCTAACTCTAGTGGGAATATGCTTATTTGTGTTGAGACTCCACCCAAAAACAAACACCTCCCTCTTGTGCATGGGGTATGGTGTATTTGCTACATTTAAAGTAGAATTCTCAACTGTCGGCTGATCATTGGGATCTCCATTGGGATTCAAAAATTATTCCTGTAGTCAATAACATTGTAAAAGTTGAGAAGACTTATCCACAGCAAGGTGTACAACAAGATCACTGGGACTTACAATTTGCCGGCGCCTGACTTCCTGGGCCACCAGACTCATAATGAGCCGGTGGCACCAGAAAGCAAGGCTCTGATAAAGTATAAGAGGTCTGGCGGCAATCCAACAGGAGCACCGGCAGGGTTATCATCGGACCTGCAATGAGGCCCATTGTCTCATAAGCTTAGAGGTTTCTGGAGTTATCATTAAGGTCACATGTTCTTCCATTCTTGCCTGCAGGTCAGGTCTTTCACGATAGAGAGTGTCCTCCCTAGGGAGCAGGGGCATAACCATCTGGAGCTATCTTAAGGTGGTCGACAACCACTTGACAAGTACTTTTCTTGGGAGGCAGGTGTGAAGAATCCTGCAGATCCCTCACTAAAGCCCTGCCTAAAGTCTCCTCCCATTTGGCCAGAGGAAAGCAGATACTTCTTGATCCCAACCCTGGCGGTGGTGTACTGAGGGAGGATCATCTGGGTGGAGAAAAGGGCCAGGGAAGTGAGGAGATTCTGTGTGATGAGACACAGTATTTTTCCTCTAATAAGGAGATTTTTACCACTGTACCAGAAGAGGTTATGGATTACTGTCATTTTCATGTCTCTAAACATCCTATGGAATATAAAATGTTACATTCTAAAGTTGTAACACCAAAGCATATTATGCCAAAAGAAAGAAAGAATCTTTTTGGTATTTAAAATCAAATGCCCTCCTCACTACCAAAGGAAAAGTACAAGGAATGGCGGAAATTGTCTCTTCTCCAACTCATCTTCCTCTAGCACAGTTAAAACATACAGCCCCTCCGTTATAATTATCAAGGGAAATAAATCTACCCTTAAAGATATTCAAGAAGTAGAAAAACATAACTTTGCTAAAGTAAACTACATGTCCCAGAATCCTATATAGACTGAGACGAAGAAGACGACATGTAGTAGATGTAGTAGTCAGGCAATTAAACCTAACATTGAAACCAATAGCTCAGACCTGAAGCCTATTGCCAAACCTGGGAGGCATAAAAGGTTGCAGAAGGAGAGGAGAGAAGGAAGGAGCTGGAACATGAGTTGGATGGCTGGCAGCAGAAGCAGTAGTAGAAGAGAATAAGTCTGGCAATTCATGAGGAAGTGTGATCACAGAAAGGACGCTGGATCATGGAGACATCAGATTTCACCAGCTAGCTCTGAGAGGGTCCTGTTGTCTCAAACCCCGCATTGCTGTGTATGCACTGAGGAAGACGTGCTGAGAGTGGAGCTTTCCCCATGTATGCCAAGTAGCTGTAATTGCAGAGCTGTGACCATGCTGAAGCCTGAGGCCCGTAGCAGAAGGCAAACCGAGGGACTGAGGAGTGAACGATACTCCTAACTGGTGTGGCCCGACCAGAGACACCTGTGCTGTAGAATGGTGTGGGTCCCAGGATTTCCCGAAGTGGTAGTAGCAGTTGAAGAAGTCAGGAAAGTGAAGCAGCTGGCAACCACATTGTTCCTTGAGCCAGTAAGTGACACTCGGCATTCAGGTTCACTCAGCAAGCCTTGCCGGTAACTGTTACCAGCTGAGATGTAACTCACATAAGTTCAAAATCGAGTATAAACTTTTGGCCTTGTGGAAGTTCCTTTTAATAATGGAAATGTAACACACACACTATTATGGAGAGCAATAGTGTTTGTGTAAGAAGAAAATCCAATTATTTCCATTGTTGAGTAATTTACTGTTGCTGGAATGGTCGTGTGTCTCTCATTAAGGGGGAATGCCTGTTAGAAACCATTCCAAAAACAGAACATTGACTTCCACAAGTGTTACAAGAAATGCAGCATTAAAGGAAGGTTGCATATGGCCAAATGTATTTTTTTAAAGGAGTCTGAAACCATCTCCATGATATTGAACAGGAAAACAATCACTGTCATTTATTTACAGTTAAAAATCTATCTGAAAGAGTGGTTGCATATACTTAAAACTGTTTTTCCTTTGAAGACTGAACCTTGTAGTATTCAGAACATTTATTCTTTAAATCCAAAAAGTGTTGTATTGACTAGAAGAACAAGCGTTACCCAAGCCAAAAGGTGAACCCTTGGCATAGTCAAACCAGTTTGATTAAGAACTATCCATCTGATCTGCAAAGTTGTTAAAGGTCCAGTGTCCTCTGATACAAGTGTGACATTGTTGCCTGAAGCCGGAAGAGTGTCAAGACTGCTTCAGGGTAATTGCTGGAACCAAGAAGGTGTGAACAGATCAGGGGAAGGGAACTAGGTCCTTGTAAAAGATTCATGCAGAAGCAGATAAATCTGTAATGCTGAAGACTGTAGAAGTTGAGAGGAAGTCAGTCGTGAAGCATTGGCAGGTTATACTTGTGGCAGTAAAGCAGACAGAAGAGGCAAAGAGGCTGCCCTTTTCTTTGGGTATAGGAAATAAAAGTGCCTTGCTCTGCAGTCTTGTCTTTATTTGCCTAATCATTCAGAAGTACCAAATTGTATAAGAAGAAGCAGAAGTACCTGAACTGTGGTGGCGTATAAACTGTCAGTGCATGTCACATTGAAGTTGGTTTAAGGAGTATTATACTGTGGAACAAATTAGACTGTTCCCATGGTAACAGTAGTGGAAGGGTGATTGTCAACAGGAAAGCAACAACCCAAAAAGAAGCATCCTGACAATTATAGCAAATGTAATGCAGAGGTCTTAATCAATTATAAAGTTGTCAAAGAAGTAGTTGTCAACCTAATCTTTGAACTGTGATTATTAATCTTGAAAATTGGTGCTATTTTCTTGGCTGAACTTGGAAGGGGATCTTTTCAACTGAAAGCTGAAGAATTGTTACCAGTGGATTTTTGTTTGATGAACTTTTGTATTGACTTGGAATTTATAAGAACTGGTTCAAGACATTTCTTTTCCTTTGAATATTTGGAGAACGACTTTAAAAAAAACCTGTGGAAGGGATTTACCCAGGACAGGTGAAGGTCATCCAAAATAATGGTTAAGTACTATTTATCCTTTTATGTTGTTTATGATTTTCTTTGAATGCTTTGTTGTGTAGTGTAAGGGCCGGTTTGTTTATGATAGGAGTTATTCTCTTAGCCTTTGGACCAAGCAGTGAATTCCATGATAGAGTAGGATTAGCAAGGATTTACTGCCAATTTGTTTCTTAATAAATTATCTAATCTTCCGAAAAACACAAGCAGTTGTCTTGCTCGCATTACTGACCCCTCATATATGGTGTATAAGCGTTAGGAAAGATCCAGTTTCTGGGAGCACCACCCTCAGGGATCATAATTATAAAAGACTGCGTTCCGGGACTAATTAACACCAAAAGACTCCCCATGTGGTCACCTCTTACGAAGACTGCTCATGTCGAATACTGGTGAGCATTTTCACCTGTTGACTATGAAACACTAAGTGCGAAATTGTGATTTTTTCTCTCGGGAATCCCACTCTGACCTTTAAGTGTTTTTATTAATAGATCTCGATTTATTATCAATATCACATCGATATTCGGTCCGTGCTGAACTTACGTGAAGCTTTTTTCTGCGGCTCTCGCCCGCATTCTACACATAGGTGAGCCTCTCCACCTTAAACCGATAAAAAATCATCATGCTTTCAAAAAATTGTGCATTAATTTCAAAGCTGGAAGGTTAAAATAAACATGCTTCTAGATAGATTGCATGGTAAATCAATCACCACTTTCTTCTTTTTATGTACCTTGGCCTCAGACAGTGATGATAATAATGATGTGTACTGTTATTGGGAATTCTTCCTCTGAAAACACTGTTAATGTCTTAAGCAATTGTTTTTATCAACCACTTTATTAAAGCTTGTTTCACTTTTTTGGCTCATTTGTGACATGTTCATGTTTGTTTATCTTGTAGTGGGTTCCGTTTTAAAAAAAGTACGACTATTAAGAAGTATCCAACACTACCAAACTGCTATATTCTCTTATTCCCTTTGTCCTGAAGACGGCTATACCTTCACCAACAGACAACGTTTTTGTTCATTGTCCGATTCTTTTTGGTGTTATTAGCCGAAACATATGTCGACCTCCACAAAACCAAACCTAAGACATCTAACAAGTTTTCCATATATGATAGAGCTAGCTCAACTAAATAATGCTCTACCTCTAATTGTTTGATGCTGCACATTGAGTGATCACGCAAGACTTTCTGTTTTTCACGTACTAACCCCACAAAAAATTTTGTGCATTTTTGACTATTCAACTCTGATGGAAAATGCCTTTTCTACAGTCATAATGTGTATTCGTTTTATGGAATTTTATAGATGTATTTTATCGTGATTAAAAATAAAAATCTGTTTTTTGCTATTATTAAGTAATTGTTTTTTCTTAACTCTTCTCCTTAGAGTTTTATGAACTATGCTAACATTGCTATTTGCATTTTCAATTCAAGATCAGTTGAGCATGACTACCACACTCAACTTTTTTAGGACTCCTTTAGAATAAATTAACGAGTGTCCCAGTGGTCGTTCTCCCGGCGACAGACACACCATTCACCTGACTGTGGATCCAAGGTCACAGGGCCACCACCTCTCCTCTTGTTGCTCCCCTCATATATGGTGTCAGAGGTGGGATCGGAATCATCTGATACAATCAGGGGATCTTTGATGTTTTTGATACATTCAGGTCGAACAGAGGCTGAGTCAGAGATAAGTTGGTCTGGGCCTGTTGCACCTACTCGTGCCACTTATACTTCTCATTCAAACCCTGGTTCTAAACCCTCCCTTAATAGGGAGGAAAGGAGTTCTGAATCTTTTTCCATCAAAGGAACCAGGAAAATTGGAGTAGTGCCTTGCAATCAGTGGCTTCTTAAGATGAAGGTAGCAATACCATTTTTCAAAGTGTCAGGACAGGCTATTCTACCAAAAAAGACAATGGGCCTCATTACAAGGTTGGAGGTAGCCATGGGGCTATTAGCGTCATGGCTGCCTCCAAACTCGTTCCGACTCCGCCCTGGTGAATGGAGCAATTACCGGTCCATTCCAAGGTTGGCGGGACCGGTAATTCCCCATTCACCAGGGCCCTTCCCCATTCCCATTTGAGGCCCCATAGGGCTCAATGGGAATGGGGAAGGGGCTAATAACGGTACCGCAAATTGCGGTACCGTTATTAGCTCCAGAGTCCCTTTGCAGGTCCCGTCCTTAACACCTGGAAAAACCAGGCGTTAAGGGGGGACCCGCAAAGGGAACTCGTAGTAGGGCTGTAAGGGATTACCGGCACCGGTGCCCTTACCGGTGCTGGTAATCCCTTACCGCCCACCTCGTAATGAGGCCCATTATGTTAAAGGGAATGTGTATCCTCTGTATTTCCCTCAAAATCACATTATACCAGGAAAGGACACATTGATAGTGTCATTGCTGCTAGAGGTGGGAATTCCCATTTATATCCCTGCATGCACTATACTGGAATAAGAATCAAGGTTTAAGATATATATCCCCTTATCTCTAGTGGATAAGAATTGAAATTTATGGTTCCCAATTTTTCAACCACTAACCATAAAATCCATTGAGGAGATAGACTGGGCAGATTAATGTATGATGTAGATTGGTAGTCATGGCATCAGGAGAGAAATTTGCCTGCAAATGCCGGTAATGACCCTAGGAATTGTTCTTTCTACATGTTAACGTTGCGTGAGACCAAACAGGAAAATCAACAGAATAACATGTTGTATTGTATGAAGACAGAGAGTTGTTGCCCTACCCATGAGCCCTTTTTGGAGCACCTTATAGTGCACCGAATCCTTCGTGATTACGGCGGCTGCCTTCCATATTGGGAACCAGATTACGGATAGGGTGACTTTGTAAAGTTGCCCTACTGTTTTAAATAACCTTTCAGCTAGTTCTCATTTCCTTGATGAACTTCTTTTGATGTATCTTATATTTTGTGTTTTTATAACTATCCCTTTTTATAACACTGTATCTTAACCTTGTTGATTTTATTTGTTTTATTTTATGTATACAAGAAGCTGGGTTTTATTAATGATTTTGGCTGTACTTTGTGGATATTGATGTTTGCTCTTTCATGAATGTTGTCTGTGTAAACAGTTGTATTACCAAATGCACAATAAAGGAAAATAAATTAAAATAAAAAAAGTGGGAACACAACAGCAACTTTACACACGACACATGAGAAAGACATTTAGGCCACCGACACCCGCACTTCACCAGAAATGCAAGGCATACTCCACACATCATCCACCTGCAAATGTGTTATCTGGATCACCCACCTATGTGGATTGTGAGAGTCTGGTGATTTGTAAGCCCATGCATCATGGACAGTTCCCTGGACGCCAGTCCACCCCTGATCATAAAGTGGGTACTTGACACAACGTATGTCAGGTGACGGCATGCAAGGCTGACATGACAGGAGTGCAAATGTAATGCCACACAAAAAAAGAAGCTACTGCATCAGCCCTCACCAAAAACATGTGCACAGGAACATCCCAAGGAGACGGACTCCAAGCAGCAAGTCGTGGATGTGTAACCAGTAATACATGCAAAGCTGATAAGGGAGACATGCAGGACCTCACCCTGTTGGGCACTTACACGCAGCAACTCATCCTCGCACCCTGGCTGTCCAGCGGGCTCACGTCCAACACGTGTGCAGGATTACCAAGCCGGGAGGTCAAAGTCTGGGCCCGTCCCAGTGAGTGCACTGTCATTGGCTGGTGGTCTACAGCCCTCCAACTGACACAGCCTACGCTACTGACTCCATCATGGGTGAAGGCAATCTTGCAGACACTTAAGCCACCACTGATGCAGGGCTTCACACTGCCAGGCACAGGGTCTCCTGGCACTCCTCCTCTGACTCAGCAGCCTCAAGGAACTCACAGAGCTCCATGGCATCCGCACTACTCAGTGGTGTATCCTTCACCATGTTCCTCAGTATGCCCTCCACATCCGATTCAGCAGCATCATCGGAAGAGTCGGCAGGCCTGCTGATGATGACTTGCACCTCTAGGTGGTTCTCACCAAGCACAGCACACTGGGCTGCACTGGTGGGTGGTTGTATCTCACCCACCTCCTGCTTGTCCTCATCCTCCAACTCCTCCTCCTCGTACTCCTCCTCATCTGGTGTGTCCTCACCTGCACAAAGTCTGATGACAATATTCAGAGGCCTACCTACCTGGATGAACATTCATATGTGAAGTCTAATGCATACACTATCAATAGGGCCAGCCACACATCCATCACACATTGAAACTGGGCATTCTGAAATGTGAAAGGCACATGGGAGTAATATTCAATGCTGTGTAATCATGTTGGTGCATATTAGGCCATGCATCAAGCCAGAGCTTGGCAGAACAGGTATCCATACATACATACATACATACATACATACATGTATGAGAGTGAAAGGTCTAACAGCAGACAGATGGAGGTCTGTGCTTTAGTGCTGAGACCCTTCTCTACTTCAACCATGCCTACTTGCAACATGTGGAAGTATCATGCTTTCCTGCTGACCAAACCTGCATGCAGGCGATTGTGTTGCCAAAATGCCCATGACTCCCTTTGTCACATTGGCCAAGGCCAGATTTGTGGTTACCCACGCACACATGCATCGCAACTATGCGTGAGAGTGCAACATGGATATGACCAGTGTGCACTTGCATGACCACTGAACTATTGACACTCCAAATGTGGAATGAATATCACTGAAACATCTTTTGGCCAACCACTGCAACTTATGTTTGGAACATACCCTCATGTGACTTCTCACTGACATTGCAGCTCATCTATGGCCACTGGCTGCCGCCAAGTCTGGTGAATGCATAACCCTGACATCGTCCAGTGCTTGGTGTTATTGCATGTGAGTTAAAACTTGTGCTTACAATGCACTATCCACAAGCATGACACTGTGAATGTGTGCATTGACATGTGCCTTGCAGGCTATTGCCACAGATAGGTGTATTGGTGTTCCTAAAGATTTCTGTATACAATAATGTGTGCTCTAAGATCAATGTGAACCACAAACAGAGTTGTAGCATTAATCCTCTAGGATGCGCATGTAATCAAAGTAACCGTGGATGCATTACTGTAAGTGCTCATGAATGGGTGTGAAGGACCCCAACCAACTGTGCAACATTTTATAGCATATCATGTTCAGATGAAAGCATATATAACATGCAAACATGGCACTCACTTGATGAGGCTGCATAGGAGTCTATGCCTCCCATGCCATCCACGTGATCACTGCTGATGAGGCCACTGGCAACCTCTTCAAATGTAGTCAGCGTATCTGCATGTGGTGATCCACCTTCGGTAGCCTTGGCAGAGGCTACATTGCTGTCAAGCTTCTCCTGGGTCCATTGCATGAGGTACCGCATCCTCTTCTGGACGTCTTCCGCAGTGCAACCCTCTAACCTAGAGACATTGATGTAATCTGTGACCTCCTGCCACCTCCTCCACCGCTGGGTCACAGGAAGGGTACTGCCAGCCCAAGGGTACAGGTCCACCTGGTGTTCGTCAAAGTAATGAGTGAGGATTGTTAGCTCCTCATCTGTAAAGTGTCTCTTCATTGGTGGCCCCTTCTACTTGTCTTGTGCCTCTTCATGGGGTGTTGCCTGTTCCTGTTCTGCAGGCTGCCCCTCTTGGCCCTAGTGGGCCTTGGTGGTACAGGGTCACATGTAGTCTCACCTCCATGTTTAGCAGGTGGACCCTTCTTCTGCCCTTTTCCCCGTCCTTGTCCTCTATCTCTCTCCCAGCAGAGCCCTCCCACTAAAGGTACAAACTGCATTTGCGCCAAGGAGCATGTGAATCTTGCTGCCTCCAAATCCACATAGTACTTCCTACATAACTCTTCCTCCGAGCACAGTAGGAAATCTGTATGCTACACCCTAACTCTCGTTGCCTCCAAATACGCAACCCAAACCCTAACTCTCACCACCTCCAAATTAGTCTGCTGCATCCTAATTCTCACCACATCCACGCATGGAAGGGAAGTAACATGCAGGTTAGAGGCACTTCTGAACATGTTATTTACAGAGTTGTGCGTGTATGCGTGCAGTGTGTGGCGCGTCATTTACGCCCATAGGGCCCTCCCTCTGATTTTGTCACTTTGTATTTTGTATTTATTTTATTTATATAGCGCACCAGGCCCAAGGGCATCCGGGCGCATCACTTAGGTTTACAAGCATAATAAGAATACATACAACAGAATACATAAAACAGTGAGGGAATACAAGCAGTGCAGTAAAAAGGATCATTAGGATAATATAAAAGTGCTATACATATTAACAATCATGATAAGGCAGCAACAAGTTGGCACTAGTGTTGTAGATCAGGGTGACAGTGGGCGCTAAGAATCAAGGCTGGTCTTGGTTTGACAGCCAGGCTTTGGCTTTGCTCTTGAAGGCCAAGAAGGACGGTTCTGCTCTGAGTGGATTAGGCAACAAATTTCATAGTTCTGCAGCCAAGACTGGGAAACTGCCCCTGCCTGATCTCTGGAGGTTGAAGCGCGGGATGGAAAGGCAGTTGGTTTGGGCACTTCTCAGTGGTGTTGATGTGGTATGTAAAGAAAATCTGCTGGCCAAATAACTGGGTGCTTGGTTAGTGAGGCTTTTGTGTGTTAGTGATAGCGCTTTAAGTGAGACTCTTTGGGAAACTGAGAGCCAACGCAGACTCTGTCTAGAGTCAGAGATGTGAAGGTTCCTGGGGATGTTTAATGCCGCTCTAATGGCATTATTTTGAATGACTTGTAGTTTGTTAATGTTGCATTGGTAAGTGCCGAGATAGAGGGCGTTGCAATAGTCTATCTTAGACAGGACCAAGGTCCTGGCTAATGTGGTGCAATTGGCCGGTGATAGGAATGGTCGACATGCCACGATGAGCTTGCAGGTATATGATGCAGCAGAGGAAACAGCATTAATTTGTCTAGATAGTGAAAGGGGGGAGTCGATATAGATACCAAGCCTTTTTGTATCTTTGGCCACTTTGAAGGTATTGCCATCAATTGTGAAAGATTTGAAGGACGGGTCTAGCTTACTGAGTCTTTGGTGAGAGCCAAGGATGAGAAGCTCCGTCTTTTCATTGTTCGAGCACAGTTCATGCTGCGCCATCCAAGCCTGGATGACTTGGTAAATGGAGTTGACGGCTAGAGTGTCAGTTTTGTGATCACCTGTGATAGGGATGAGAATCTGGGTGTCATCAGCGTAATTGGTGTATGAGACACCTAGATAGTCCAAAATGTCAAAGAGTGGTTTTGTAAACACATTATAAAGTGTCGGGGAAACACACAATCCTTGTGGAACCCTGCAGGTGACCGGCGTGGGATTGGTGGTGGCAGAAGGGGAGAAGACTCTCATGGATCTATTTTCCAGAAAGGAGGTGATCCAAGCCATGGCTTTGTTCGAGAAGTGGGCAGCAGTTTTAAGGTGACGGCAGAGGATTTGGTGATTTAACAAGTCGAAGGCCGCAGAGAGATCTAAAAGGAGTAATAGGGCTGGTTTGCCCTTATCTTTTAGGTCTTCAATCTGAGTTTTAAGATCTAAGAGGGCAGTTTCCGTACCATACCGAGGGTGGAAACCTGATTGTCTCAGTCCCAAGAGATTATTAGTTTCCAGATACTCTTGAATCTGCAGGTATGCAGCACGATAAATAATTTTTAAAAGGAAAGGGACTGTGGTGATGGGCCTATAGTTAGTGGGTATGTTAGCATCCAAAGTAGGTTCTTTAAGGAGAGGAATGACCCAGGCATCCTTTAGGTTGTCAGGGACCGTCCCAGAGGTGAATGAGGAATTTATGAGTGTGGTAATGAATGGTGCTAGATTGTGCGAGGCCTCCTTAATAATGGAGGCAGGACATAGGTCATCCTGGCAAATAGAAGGTTTGAGATTGTTGATAATATGCTCAACTTCAATGGTGGATAATGCTGAGAAGCTGAATGGTTTCAGGGAATCGGGATTAGTGTTGGTGTTAACCTGAAGGATTTTATGCTGCAGATTAGTCTGCAGGCAGTTTTTTTGTCATTGATTTTAGGTTGGAAAGTGGAGATTTTGCTGAGGAGGGCCTTTTGAATGTTATTACACCAGGTACTGCCTTTGGAGCAGGTGTAGGGGGAGTGGTAGGAGACTCCAGTTCCTTTAAGATTCTGAATAACTCCTTGGTGTTTGATTGAGCTAGTTCAATGCGTTTGTTATACTCATCTCTTTTGGCCTGGAGTATGGCCTTGTTGTAATTTAGAGTAGCTAGAGCAATGCTAGCTTTGTTTGTTTCCGTTGGGTTACTTTTCCAGCGTGATTAAAGGCTCCTTTTTTCTTTACTAAGGGTTCTCAGCTGTGGCGTAAACCACGAGTTGAGATGGGCCCGTGATTTAGGTTTTCTGAGTTTGGCAGGTGCAATGAGGTTGAGGGCTTTCAGCGTGGTCTGATTGTTCGTGTCTACCAAAACAGTAGGGTCAGAGCATGAGAGGGAGAGATCGTTGAGAGCAGGGAGGATAAGTAGGAGTAATTTAGCGCAAGTTATGTTACTCTCGTTTCTTGTGGCGGTGGCAGGTGCAATATCAGGGGTACTGTGTACGATTTTAGTAGGGATGCTGAAGGTGATGAGGTGGTGGTCTGTCCATGCACTTGGTTGGTTAGATACAATGTTAGTGTCATTGTTTAAGTTGGCTATCCAGTCGGGAATCCTGCCCTTAGAGTGTGTTGGCATGTTGATCTGTTGTGTGAAGCCTAAATTAAGTAGAAGGTTATTGATGTCGTGGGCTGAGGCATCATTAGGATCTGGGTGACCTAGGCTGAAGTCATCAAGTACGATGATTTGGGACTTAGTCTTGGTGTTATCAGCAAGGATGAAGGAGAGATCTTCAGCAAACGTGGATAATGGACTGGGGGGTCTGTAGATAAGGTGTAGTGTAATGGACTGATTAGGGCTGATGGCTAGCTTCACAGTGAGTAGTTCGGCTAAGCTGATTTGGAGAGCAGAGGAGAGGCGAAGGCTGATGGTATTTTTGTGTATAAAGGCAATGCCGCCTCCTTTGGATTGACCAGTATTACGGTCACTTCTAATAATGGTATAACCTTCAGCTATCACAAGAGATAGGAGTGGACCTCAAGCTGCATGGAGCCATGTTTCAGTAACAGCTATGAAGTCAAGGTATTGAGTTGTGATAAGGTCAGCCACATCTAGTGCGTGTGCTGTGAGTGATCTGGTATTGATCAGTGCAGCCTTGAGAGATGCTGTGGGGGTATGGGGTTCGGTGCTCGCATCAGGATTAGCACCCACTATGGGTGTGGGTAAGTGATGGGGTGTGGAGGCTGTTAGCTCTGGATGAGATTGGTTGGTCTGCTGGTTAGTATTAGTGTGGCGATGGGGAGCATGATGGAGTCTAGATCCTAGTCTGAGATTCCTCAAGGGTAGAGTGCATGGCTGGTTGGGAGTTGGTTTGGAGGCACAATGTTCAAGCCAGATGGAAGGGGAGTTGAGGTAGGGGTTGGTGGGAGGAACAGCAGTGGCGGTAGCCAGAGTAGGGTTTTGCTGCTGAGTGAAGCACAAGGTGCGACTGAGGCATGGCGCGTGTGCGGTAGGATGCATGATAGTTAAGAGTTGTGACACGCAGGAGAACGAGGGGTGCACGTGTAGGCAGGTCAGTGACGAGGCTTCAAGTGGGGTGTTACTACGGAGTAGGAGAGATCCTAGTAGTGCTAATATATTGAGGGTGAGGCACAAGGCGCGGTAGGTGCAAACAGTGGGAATGCTCTGATCAACCATAGTAACACGTGTGACAATGGTTTAGGGTTGCCAGAGTACAGTGTGCAGTTGGTTGGTGGGTAATACTGTATTTATAGATTAACTAGGCCGGCAATCTAGGCAAGTAGACAAGTTAACAGTGGCGCAGGATAGCCTATTATAGCAAGGGAGAGAGAACAGATGAGCATTGTTGCGTGGGCAGTAATGTACTTAGGTGGGAGGAAAGGCTAAAGCGCAAATGGTGACAGGTAGATAGCCATGGGCCTCAAAGCGTTCAGACAGGGTGGAACAAAATGGGTCAATAGCTGAGCAGTGGTCACAATCACAAAGGCAGTACGTTGATATGGAAGGTTATCCGCAATGCCGTGGCGCAGAGGGCAGCATAAGTTGAAAGGCTTGGAAGTAGCGGGATCGAAACTAATCTTGGACGGCTGTGCCTAATAGTGCAGGGAACGGTCTCCGTGTGCAAGAGGGGAGTGGGTGAGTGTACACAACACGTAGATGTAAATAGAGCAGGTGCTTGTGCATAACAATTGTGGGGGTACACACATGCAGTTGCTATAGAGGTAAGCTCAGATGCATTAACTAGTAAAGTTCCGGGTGGAACGAGTGTTCAAATAAATGTTTACAGTCTGTAGAATGTCTTACTGTAGCGGGCCGTATTGATGAATCAGCGTCGGCAGTACATTCCAACAGGATCGGCGTGCAGGGGTCATATGTTCATAGGGGTACTGCTGGGGAGGAGTCGGGCATAGTATCTGGGGGAACGGCGAGGAAGGCTGCGGATAGGCACAGACAGGATGTCGCCCTTATGGTGGCCGGCCATTAGGGGTGCGCGGCTCTCGCCTTCCGGTGGCGAGTTCGAGTGGAAATGCGTTCGATCAGCCTATCGTGCCTGAGAAAGGTTGCTTAGCAACAATGACGCTTGTAACAAGGCACCCTTTTAGAATGGACCTTCGTTGCATCTAACGTGATCCAGCTGAGACGCTGGGAAATTCTAGAGTGAAGGAGCAGAATTCCAGTAGAAAAGCACAGAGGAGTGCACAGGCTATTTGCCGTTGCCTATGTGCTTACCGGCATGATTGAAATTTCGGCAGTCATCTTAGTCGTCGCTGCGTGGCTCTGCAGGGGCATGTGCTGGATCATGGAGAGGTCTCCAGCCCCTCCGAGGTTGCACTTGCGAGTGTGATCAGGCGCAGACATGATGTCGCCCTTATTGTGGCCGGCCCTTGGGGGTGCGCCGGCTCTCGCCTTCCGGTGGCGAGTTCGAGTGGAAATGCGTTCGATCAGCCTATCGTGGCTGAGAAAGGTTGCTTAGCAACAATGACGCTTGTAACAAGGCACCATTTTAGAATTGACCTTCGTTGCATCTAACGTGATCCTGCTGAGACGCTGGGAAATTCTAGAGTGAAAGAGCAGAATTCCAGTAGAAAAGCACAGAGTGCACAGGCTACTTGCCGTTGCCTATGTGCTTACCGGCATGATTGTAATTTCGGCGGTCATCGTAGTCGTCGCTGCGTGGCTCTTTAGGGGCATGTGCTGGATCATGGAGAGGGCTCCTGCCCCTCTGAGGTTGCGCTGGTGAGTGGGACTGCTGCCTAATGCATGAAGAGTAGACACCTGTGCCTTGGTGTAGCTCCTGCTTTGTGCCATATCTTGCCTCCTCTAGCCTTATTTTGCCTCCATGCCTCAACATCTTCTGCTACTTGGTACTGTGTTGCTGGCTGCTGACCACTACCACTGCGTTGGAGTGCCTTCTATTCCCCCCTATCCTGTTCCTTTGTGCCTCTCCTGTCAGGTTCTGTGACCACCTCATCTGCATTAGTAGGTCTTCCAGCTCTCAATACCACCACACAGCTCCACAGTATGTAAAGTCAGGGCCCAGCTTCAGTCCACCAGTTTCAGGTACACCATGGGGGTCATTCCGAGTATGGAGGTAGCCATGCCGCTATTTGCGGCATGGCTACCCCCATACGGGGTACCGGGTTCGGGTTACCTGAATGGGGAAATACCGGGCAATTCCGACCTTGGAGGCCCAGTATTTCCCCATTCAGGGAACCTAGACCCTGTGCATCCCCATTCCCATTCGAGCCCCCATAGGCCTCAATGGGAATGGGGAGCATGCTAACAACGCGCCCGTTAATGACGGGCCCGTTGTTAGCATGCTGGACCGCTCGCAGGACCCGCTCAGGACGCCTGGTTTTACCAGGCGTCCTGAGCGGGTCCCGCAAGTGGACCTCGTAATGAGGCAGTAGGGAGTTAACGGCGCTGGCAGCTCTACTGGCAATTTCTTGCATTTGGCAATCAGAATCTACATTGGGACCTGTCAGGCCACTGAATGAGGTGGCATATATGGCATGTCATCATGACATTTGTTTGTGTTGGATGCAAGAGCGTTACTGCTTGATCCTCAGCAACGGATGCATGTACATGTTGTTTGCTTTCATGTTGGACTGTCTGGGTGCATGTTGGTAGATGCGGTTGGGTGGAGATGTGCCTATGGTGCTACGGATATATGTAAATTAGGCCCATTGGGGCTCATTGCGTGTTTGATGGTGTCCTGGTGGTAAATAAATCAGGATACCACCAAACGGTGATACTGTTATGGCATCTGATTTCACCGGCAGATTACAGGTGCCACAACGGTACGTTAATCCCTGATTGCCAGCATTACCGGCACCAGTGATGCCGGTGCCGCTAATACTGGGTGTTTTTTGCCAGTGGGGGGCTTGACTTACCTCTATCTATTGACTGGAGGTAACTCAGAGCACCCCACCGGCAAATGTGTTGTTTGTCGGTCTGGAGAAGTGCCGGTTATCTTCCGGACCGGCAAACTTGTAATGACCCATTGTCTCTATGCTAATTCAAATGTATAAGTAATCATAAATAAGGGGGATGAACTCCCTTATACTCACCTTTATAGATTGTGACATGTTATGGTTACAATATATGTATTTCCGTCAAGTTCAACACTATGATAAGTGCAGAGGGTTATTTGTGAATATGTGCATGAATGTCATAAAACACACAGGAATGTCAGTTACCTGTATGTGGGCCTGGTGTTCTAGACCCCGAATATTTTGAGTAATGTAAATATTGGAGGTCTCAATCAGAAGGTCAACAAAGTGTCAATGAATAGTGAGCTGTATTTTGGAACTTTCCAGCCCTTATGCGGCGTCATTGAATCTGAAATAATGCTTATCAGGGCAGACAGTGTCAATACAGAGGAACACTATAATTGCAATGCAATCAAAGGAAAGGAAAAGGAGTGTTATTTTTCATGTATTGTATGCTGAGAGCAAACAAGACACCAAGGCCTGTACGACCTCGGTTCAGCGGCAGCATATACAATTAGAACAGCAAAACAATATAAACACTACAACTATGTAATGAACAAAAATATCACATTACATTTTTAATGAACGCTTTATCAACTTGAATAATTCGTAGTTGTGTTTAATGTACAACACATACATTCTGCTGCATAGATATTCGTAATGTTTTTGTGGAACAGCATTTTTTAAACGTTTTATAATAATTATACGTTCAGTAACGTCTTGTGAATGTTACATTGAGTCGGTGTATTTGTCCTTTGCCTGATTTTCTTAACATAAACAAGAACTGACAGAATTACAAGGTCTTTCTGGGAATTGGCGAATCAAAAAATGCAATGTCTATTCTGGTCCTGCTGCTTCAACAAATGCAATTGCCATTCCCACGAGCACATATTTAGGTGAGCTCGGAAGAGTTTTATTTTTCTGTAAAATCTCTTGTGTAGTTGCCCTGGTGTGACTTGGTTCCTCAGTGTTTGCAGCGATTAACCACAGTGGGGAAGTCAGCACACCCCAATCAGATCTCACTCACACGACTGCCCCCACTGCAGGACATAGCGTTCTCCTCCCTCTGCGTGTGAAGGGGATGTCTGGACTTTAGGTCCAGGGGAAATGGACCCGCAGAGGAGTTGTATTGTCGCTCGATGCTGAGAACATTTATTTGTATAATGTTGCCGAAGAAGGCATTTGATGTGGTTTCCCAGCTTTTCCCCAAAATATTTAATAAAACATAGCATGAACCTCATTTAAAAACATGAGTTAATTATTTTGGTTGGAACTCTGATAAATCAAACATTTTATGACACATACAATTTAAAAGTTGGCTGCCAAATTCTCACTTAGTATTTGATTTGATTTGTCAAAAAAAGGATGTATAGACACCATGCCATTCATTGGGTGAATAGAAGGATACTAAGCCATCTTAGAGTCTTTCAAATAGATTTGTTTTACCTTTTAATAAGTGAGTGATACAATTATCGGCGTACCTGTAATGGACTGGCTCTGTGTTATTCATTAACAGTAGACATACTCAATGTTCCTTAGAAATAACATTATTTTTAAGGTAAAATCAGAAACTGTGTAATGATTACTTCCATCTTGCTGTTTTTTTTTTAATATCAATATTGAATTACGTGGGAATGTATGCTCAAACTACATCTATTTTTTGTGGTGCTTTGTGACTATTTTCCATAAATTTGACCTCCTGGTGATGGGGCAAGTTATCCTGAAGTGCGCTGCCCATTGCGTTGGGATGTACATACACATTTGAAAAATAAATGCTAATACACATAAATGATGTAAATGCCCTCGTATTGACTCAAGCAAAACATATGCTGCAAATAGCATGTCTGCTTCTTCCTTTTGACGCTAATGGCCTTTCTAGCAGAATTTTATAATTGTCCATGTGACGTGGGTTTTGGCATGCAGAGTCGAGCAACTGTGTGCAAATTCTGCAAGCACAGAGAAACTACGCAAATTTTCCAAGCAGAAAATCCTCCAGAAACCCAAAAGCATCTTCCATAACTGAGAACATGTGGCGAATGTAACAGAGAGGATCCTTCCCCAGTACCTCCAAATTAGAAGCCTTTTGGCCCCACTGGAAGAGCCCGCATATCCCACACTCAGGCACATCCAGACTCCTTCCCCATGACAGCTGCTCCACCCTACCCGCCTGCTCCTCAAGCTCTTGGAAGGAAGATCTTGTGACTGCTGCTGTCAACCAACCTTGTGTACCCCCAACTACCTTCCTCCTACTTCCTGCCTCCAAAGACACTTTTTGGGATGTTTGCTGTGAGTGAAACATTGTTCCAAGTGGGGGTGGGGGTCTGCTACATTACATCCTAAAGAGATATCTGTTTGTTTCTAGACTAATGCACAGACCGCTTTCTAAGTCAACAAATGCAATCAGAAGAATCTGGACCGCAATGAGATTTTCTAATCAAGGATAGTTTGTGATATAGAAATAATCACCTATCTCCTTCCCCTTCTCTGCTTTCACTGGGCTCCCCATTGTATTGAATCCTCGAGAATAACACAAGAATGCCACCGGAAATCCCATCCGACGTTAATGATAAGTTGTCTATTAAAAGGATAGACAAGGAACTATTATGAATCTGTTCTGGTAAGCAACTGTGAGAAGGAAGTGATTGTCGACTCCTTCCCCAAGTGGACACCATCTCACAGGACAGACTGTTCAGCCTTGTTGATCAGTAGAGGGGCTATCACATATGTGGATCGTGTTTAAATACATGGGGTTTAGCCGTAGGTTAGTAAGTGTGCAATCCAGATGTTGACCCCTTGCTCTCTGTGCCTAGAAAATCGTGCCTCTCAGTTGCATCTCACTTAGGAGGTCCAACTAGGTATACATGTGTGTCTGGGGCTACTATTGGTACTCGTGTTTAGAGAACAATTGTCCAGAATGTCTGCGTTGGAGTGCCCTTGTGCGGGGACCAGACTAATACACAGATGGTTATTGCTCCTCTGCTAAGGCACAGTGAACTAAAATGTGATTGTAGACCACCCCGAATGGGCTCCATTGCATAGAACTGGTTATTTGTGAGGGTGCACAGCTGGTAAAGAATTCCCCTTGGTTTCTCTAACTTTTGTTTGTTTTTCTCTCAACATCTTGTTTCTTAGAGTGCGATAGGAGATGCCTCTGGCCAGTGCACTAAGCACATGACCAGAAGTGGTTTTGGATGTGGAAGGCCTTTGCTGCTATTGGGCTTCATTTGCCCATTTCCCATGTCATTGTGAGGGCGCACAGCTGGTACAAATTCCCCCTTGGTTTCTCCAGCATTTTTGTTTGCTTTTCTCTCTCAATCTGGTTTCTTGGAGCACAATGGGCACTCCCCCCACTGCCCGCCCTCCTGGTGCGGAATTGGCCAGTGCACTGAGCACATGACCAGAGATAGTTTTGCCCTTTTTTTGCTATCAGGCTTTGTTCGCCCTTTTCCCCTGTGAGTGCGAGGGCGCACAGCTGGTAAGAAATCCCCCCTTGGTTTTGGGGGCCTTTCTGTTGGTTTTTTCTCTCCCAGTCTGGTTACTCAGGGTGCGATTGGTGCTCACCTAACTACCCTCCCACTGCCCACCCTGCTGGTGCGGCATTGGCCAGTGCACTAAGCACATGACCAGAAGTGCCCTTCTTCAGAAACCCCGCCAGGGCAGCCTTGCCCTTGCAGCCAGCGAAGGGCTGGAGGCAAACAGCAGCTCCCCATTGGGCAGCTCCCACTACCTGTTTGCCCCTTTTGCCCATGGATGTATGGCAAGACATCCTACAGCGACAATCAGGCAAGGTGGTATGGGCAGGGAGCACAGCCATTACTGTGCTCTAATGAAACCCTGTGACTCCTTCATTAGGAGGTGTCACTGTGGTAGGAGAATATCCTTTTGCATGGACAGGGATGAGCTTGTATCCACAATAGGACAGCTCACAAGGTTATTTGATGTGTTCATCCAAACCCCAAAGAGGAACCAAGGGTCGATGTGACGATAGGAGGCAAATCGGTTTCTTTTCTTGTAGACACTGGAGCAACTTGTTCATGTATACGAGAGGGAAAATATCCAATGTCATGTATTGCTGTGAATGCTCAAGGGTTCTCTAGAGCTACGAGTCGAGTACCTTTTACTGATAAATTATCAGTCTCCAAAGGAGAATGCGATTTGTCCATTCCTCTGTTATATTCACTACAGAAACTTAACATGATGATTTCATTTACGGATCAAAGAATAGTGCACACCACTCCAGAAATACACTATTTAAATTTGGGAGAGTTCATACTAGTGTTCACAGGGCAAGTGGCTCTGCAAGGCATTCCCCTAGATCCAGAGATATTTTTAGATGGAGTAAGCATTTTACTGACATGGCTACCTGGCCTGGTATGAAAGATTGTGAGTATACCTAATGCGTTTTTGTTTAGACCACAAATACATATGGATGAGGAGGGTGGACAGACTATTCCTATAGATTTGGAAGCATATATAGTATGAAAAGAAATGGCAATGCTCGAAGGAGTAAACAATGAGGGTAGACCATGGAGAACAGTGATAGCTGTTGAGGAAGGGTACATGTTGACTGACATAACTGATGACGATATGTTTGGAGAGGACCGAAGCAATGACAAAGTTTAGTTCTTCATAAGCATTACATACTGGAGAAGGATAGAGAAAAGGTAAGTTCCACAAAGAATGGCGATAATGCGAAAGTGACCATTATTCTTTCAGGAGGATCTTGAAAAAGTGCTGAGTGCCCTATGGACCACAGGCCCTTACGACATAGATTTACTGAAGGGGATAGGGGAGGTTAAAATAAAGCTTAAGCCAGAAGCAATTGTAACCCAAGCAAAACAATACCCCATGTCTCGAGAAGCTGATGAAGGTATATTTCAGACTATCTCAGCCCTGATGAATTAGGGGATTTTGGTGCCATCAGAGTCATCATGTAATAGCGCAGTGTATCCGATAAAAAAATCTAAAGGAAGGTTGTGGAAATGTATCCAGGATTTGAGACCTCTTAACCCGTTTGTAGATGTTGAGTTTCCTTTAGTCCCTAATCCAGTGACAATATTGTGTAGTATCCCAGTAGAAGCTCGATACTTCACAGTGATCGATTTGAAAAATGAGTTCTTCTCGATTCCGTTGCATAAGGACTGCCAAGACTTGACTTCATTTACGTTTCACCAAAAAAGACAAAAACACACTTGTTTGCCTCAAGGGTACTGTGAGACCCTATCAATTTTTAACAGAGTCCTACAGATGGATGTAGTCAATATCGATCTCGAAAGTGCGGTGATACAATACATAGATGACCTATTGATCTGCAGTAAAACAGAGGATGAGTGCAGACAGGACTTTATCCGATTAATGACTATTGTAGGAAATCAGGGATATAAGGTGGACAAAGAGAAGTTACAGTAATGTCAAAAAGAGGTGTTATACATAGGTCAGTTAATTTCACATGAAGGAAAGAAAGTGACACCTGAGAAAGCTGAGGCAATCATGAAAACATTGAAACCGAACACAGTGTGAAAGATGCAACAGTTTCTGGGTTTGTGCAATTACGTTAGCGCCTGGGTGTTTGATTATATACGTACACAAGGCCATTTCTGCGAGCATTGAAGAAAGCACAAGTTGGTAAAACAAAACTAGAATGGACCGAGGAAATGGAGGAAGGATTTGAAGAATTGAAAAAAGCAATTTGTACAGCCCCAGTTTTAGGAATCCCAATTATGGTGAGGAATTGTATCTGTGTTCACACACAAATGGGTCAGTAATGACAGCAGTGCTTACACAAAGAACCACATTAGGGTATAAACCTTTGGTGTATTACAGTGGGATTTTAGACTCAGTTATGAGAGGACACTTCACTTGCGAACAATCTTTGGCCGCTGCTTCGTTTGCAATAATTGAGAAGTCCACAAGTATTGTCATGGGCTGCTCTATGACACTCTTCGTGGATCATGCTTTATTTGCCATTCTAGAGAAATCCAAGGGCACATTGACATCCCAAAGAGCTTCAGCTCATGAGGTAACGAATTCCAACCCGATGATTAAAATTGTAAGATGTAAAATAGTGAACCCAGCCACATTTAAAGCTGAACCCGTAGAAGAAGGTGGTCATGTGCATGACTCTACCAATTATGTTGAATTTTATGATGATATACCCCATTTAAAGGAGAATGCTTTAGCGGGAGAGGAGATTATTTTTATTGATGGTTCTTTGAAAATTGATTAGACTGGTGGGAAAAGGCATTCGGGAGCCACAGTAGTAAGACAACAATTAAGTGGAGAATTTGAAGTAGTCGCAAGTGCAAGGCTTCCGTCTCATTTTTCAGCCCAAGCAGCAGAACTAGTAGCGCTTATTGTCGCACTTGAGAAACATAAAGGACAGGAAGTGACAGTGTACAGTGACTCCGCCTATGTGACATCAACCGTACACACAGGGTTGGCACGTTGAAAGAGGGGGGGCTACCTCCGTGCAGACGGCTCTATAGTGCAGCATGCATTCTTATTGGAGAGACTCATCAAGTCACAACAACTCCCAGTTGCTATAGCGGTCATTAAATGCACAGCGCATACTCAGCAAACAGATTTGATCTCTTACGGGAATGAAGCGGCAGATGTAGAAGCCAAAAGTGTTGCATATTCTCCAGAAATTTCGAGTTTTGATACTGAGAGTATTAAAAAAATTCTGTCACAAATATGTTAGTGCAAGAGGGGTTTAATAAGTTGTCAATAACCCAATTAATAGAGATTCAGGGAGGCACACCACAGGAAGAGTAAGAACTGTGGAAGTGAAAGGGATGTTCTTTAACCCCCACAGAAGCATTATGGTGACATGACCGCACTGGAAAGCCAGTGATGCCAGTACATTTATTAAAAGTCATGCTTGAACAACTGCACTACCCTGCACATGTACCTAGAGAAAGTCTTGCTGCTAATATTGCAGAAGACTGGTTCATTCCTATTTTTTTTTAAACGTTGCATTATTTATGGTGAATTGAGTCGTGTGCCAAAAGTTTCTTGCTGGGCATACACTAAGAACAATTAGATGAGTAATACCTCGATTAAATGGTCCATTTCAGCATTTACATATTGACTATGTCGATATGCTGCAGACATGTAATGGACATAGTTATCTATTAGTGGTGGTGTGCCACTTTTCTAGGTGGATCGAGGCAGGTCTGTGTACACATCCTCATGCCACTTGTGCAGCAAAGATTTTAGTGTTCAAAGTATTCATGAGGTGGGGTGTGTGTGAGGTATTAAGATCTGATAATGGGCCACATTTTGTCAATGAGTTATTTGAACAAATAGGGCTTTTATTTAGTATAAATCAAAAGTTCTCTTCTGCGTATCACCCGCAAGTGAACAGGATATGTGAGAGACTCAACAGCCTGGTCACAGAAAGGATCGCCAAGATGAAAATGAATTTGAAAAAGGGACGGTTGTATTGCCTACCACTGGCCTTACGTGCCCTTCGGAAATCAGCCAGGATCAGACCACCACCACACCCCGCATGAACTAGTGACAGGATGTCGAATGCAAACACCCCTTACACCTTTGTCTAGGATTAGGAGTGATTTCCAGAGTGTAGCTAAAACTTGAGGTGATGTGATGCATGATTATTTGTCATGTATGACTACCAGTATTTCTTTCATTTCAGATCAAGACAAGAGTCAGGGGTGTCCTTCTAAGAACAGAGAAGATAATTTGTAATTTGACGACCAATCCAAGTGAACAATTACCACCACCTACGTTACAGTCCAGATAGAGAACTTCACCAGGCCCCGTTTCCATGGCCCATTCTGTGTTGAAGAAGTATCCCCTTCTGCAGTTAAGGTACAAGGCTGAAGAGCTTTGTTGCACCTAAGTGATGTAAACATTTATAAAGGTGAGACCTTCCCTACCATCATTGCTGATCCAGAAGCAACACAAGAAGAATTTCTGTGTGTGCAGACCCAATAGATGACTAACAAGGACGATAAAGCAACGAGTGATTGACACGTACTTTATTTGGACTGGAATTCAATATACACTCCTTACATATATTTAGCAGAGAGTGTAAGGACTTGAAGAGAATTCCAGGAATTTTGAAATGAACTTTTAGAAATATATTGAAGCAGAGAATAATGCATCAAAGTTATGCCTAAACGTCAGTTCTTAATCATAAACTGGAAAGGGGATAAGTACCCAGATTCATTTTGGGGAGAATATTTGTTTTAAGTGATAAAAACACATGGTACCTGCCAACAGTGATGGTCATCTGCTCGTGGTTGCTGTCTTTATGTTCATACTCAATCTTATCCTGCTCTTGTTAGAAGAGACATTAATATTCACACTTTCTTACAGGATCCTAAAAGCAGACCAGTAATAAGAAGACTCCTTATTGCTATAATTGAACAAATGATACTGTTGCAGACATAAAAGAAATTTGATGATTGTATTAAAAATAATTAATGAAGAAGATGGCATGATCACAGAGAATGAACAAATTCAGCAAGCAGTACGATAGCACGAGAAATGGTTGCCTAGATTTTTATGCATGATATATATTTGCATGATTGTTCTCGTTGTCTTTCTGTTGCTCATCTTTCACAGTCTCTATCATCTTAATGTTTCTACCGAAGAAAGAGCTCTTATGGTTCTCCCCACTGGGAAAATGGATAGTGACACATTTCTTGAAATCTATTAGTATATTGGGAGACATAAAAGAGATGCAGAGGCAGACAGTGAAGGGATAAATACATATTTAGATAATGCAGCTCAACTGAGGAATAACATGTGGTACCAACACATGAAAAAAGTAGGGTAAAGGGCATCTGATGAGAGTTGCTATGTTTGCTTTCTCATCCCCTATGAATTGAATTGAATTGATATTTTATTTCTATCGTGCTCGTACACAAGTGCTTCAGAGCGCGACAAGGCATGGGAGGGGCACAGGGGAGAACAAAACAATGATCTTACCAGGACCAGTGACATTGAGAATGTGCAAATGCATGGGAGAGGGGAGGGGAAAAGTGCATGGAAAGGGGGAGAACTGAAAAGTGCAGAGCAAAGGAGAAACAGATAAATAATAATACATAAATAAAGGCAACAAACCATGGTAGTGCAGCCAGCAAATGCTGGGTTTAAGGCAGCAGACAGGGTAGGTCTGATAAGTGCAGGAAGAAAAAGGGGGGATTGTATGGGTACAGATACAGACCCCAGTGCATGGGGTGGCCCGGAGGCAGTGCGGGAGGGTGGCAGGGTGAGCGGGCCCAGAAGACAGAAGGTGGCCAGGTGCACAGTGCCAAGAGAGAACAGATCAGCAGAGGCGAGGGGGGGTGAAGGCAGAAGCAAAGAGGAAGGTCTTGAGGTGCTTTCGGAACCAGAGATGGTTCTCCTCAAGTTTTAGAGTGCCAGGGAGGCTGTTCCAGAGGGAGGCCCCAGCGGAAGACAGAGATCTACACCCAGCTAATTTCCTTGAAAAACGACTGACCCTGAGGGAGTTAGAGGTAGAGGAGCGAAGAGCTCGTGAGGGCAGGTATTTGCAGAGGGATAGCTGAAGGTATTTTGGACCCAGCCCCCAGAAAGCCTTGTGGACAATGCAGAGGGTTTTATATTCTATCCCTGCATCCACTAGGAGCCAATGGAGAGATTTCAGAGCTGGAGAGATATGATCCCAGGGCTTGAGGCCAAGGACAAGTCTCGCAGTCCTGTTCTGGTTTAGTTGCAGAGGGCAGAGAGTAGAGGCAGGTAGATTTAGAAAGAGGCTGTTACAATAGTCCAATCTAGAGAGAACCAGAGCTTGGGAGACAGTGAGCTTCTGGGGGAAGGAGAGGAAAGGCAGCCATGTATGCCATGAATACAGTAAGGACTTTCATTTCAAAGGAGGTTTCAGAACATGATGCAAAGTGCCTCAGCCATCTTGCAGCATGTACTACTCGAGGACAATTTGAAGGAAGTTGTGCAACCTTGCGATGGAGATCAAAATGTTTGTTTCCATAACAGGATGACTATATCAAGACCACACAAATGGAAAAGGAGCCTGGATGGAAGAACAGGATGCTTGTATATCCTGCTGCAGGACAGGATGAGGTGATGATTGAAGAAATGAAGAGAATGAATTGCCCTGATGTGATAGAAATAGCAGGGTCACCTGGGTGTTGGGAACAAATTCAAATGTTGGTCTGTGGACGAGTGCATACCAAGAAGGGATGGGAAGAAGGAATGGTATCCTGTGCAGCTCATCTTCTGATGACGGACTACATGCCAAAAGTACAGAAAGAGAATGATTGATGCTTAAAGTCATGGGCCAAGCATGCCAAATTATTGACATGGGAAGAAGACGAATAAGGCCCAGTAGTTGTAATCCCATTGGGTAATGCGACAATATGTTCCCAAAACCATGAATGGAACCATGTAGGATATAACAAAGGATGAAAAACCACAATTGGCGTTCCTGGAATGAGAGAAGGGACAGCTGTCTCTATGGATCGATATTGGGTTTGTGGATCTAGAGCTGATATGAAGTTGCCCAGGGATTGGGGCGGAGTGTTCTCCCTAGTATTAATCATTTTCCATCATTAGTGATTCCTTAGATCGATCTAAACATTAACGACTTTCCAAAAGTAGATGACCATTTGAGAAAAAGAAGATTGCTTGAACTCGGGTGGACAAAAAGAGATAATTATTTCTCAGCCAAATCAATAACAATGTTTGATACCATTCCAGAGGAGCACAGGTTGTTCATCAGAACTGCTATGATACTGACTACTATACTCATGCCTGGAATTCATACAGTAGCGAATGCCAAATGGTTACAAATCACCAGATGGGAGCTTTTGCAGACAATCAATGTTACCATAAAGGGATTCAATGCCATTAAAGAAGAGCTGAGGGCCATACGACTGATGACCCTCCAGAATCGATATGTCCTTGATATGATCACAGCGAGTTAAGGAGGAGTCTGCACCAAAATCAGGCCATCATGTTGCACATTCATACCTTCTCACGATGACCAGAATGGAACCTTGACAGACCTGCATGCCAAAATGGAAGATGAGACATATGACGTTTGCCTCTTTGTTTTCGTGGATTCCACAGTGGTTGGTGAATATATTTAAGGTTCTTGGAGTAATACTGGTGTTAGTAATGTTTGAATTCTGTGCAGTCAGGATGGTGATTGCCCAATGCAAGAAAACGGCAAAGAAGGTGGTAGGGATGAAGATTATGATCAATGTCAAACCTGAACCACACGTGAAGGAGCTGACTTATGAACCTGTCAGACAATACATAGAAGCCAGTATCATAGCACCTGTAACTACATGACCTGGATTGTAGATGAAGATGTTAAATCAGAAGGCATCCTGAGGGGGGTGATGAAGATATGGACACCAAAGAAACATGTTTGCAAGAGAAAACACCAGGAAGTGGAAACAAGTGAGGAGGAGGTCGAGTACTCGACCAGAGGGGGGCAATGTAGAGGAGCAGTAGGTGCATGCCTCTGCAGGACACCCTTCCCTCCTACCCCCTATATGTTAGAGACCTGAGATCATGCTGTACTTGACACCAGCAGTTATGCCAATACCGCAACGTGTGTTTGAAAGAAGATATCCGTTGAGACAACCCTACCGAATGTATGCCCGAAGTGATGAAAACCTAGAGGAGGAACTCCCTGAAGGAATATGAAAAGGATCAAAGAAAGATGCTAGTGACATCCCGAGATACTGTCTGAAAATGATGTATGGATTCTACAGAAACTAATGACGAAATAAAGAATCAAGTGAACATTAAAGTACGAAAAAGAAGATTAAATGTGCACAAAGTGCTACAGAGAATCAACCCTTCAATAATTTTACAGATGCTGAAACGCAAGTAGACTAACTCACCATAGAAGCTGGCAATGCGTAGTGAATAGAATTCAGGTGAAGCCACCATTGTATAGAAGCTGGACGTCGGTATCATGAATTTAGTAAGCCAGAACTCATGAAGAAGGAAGAGAAAACTATGTTGCAGCATGAATAAGCTGAATTGTGGAGCTGCATGGTGAGGTTGTTTGGCCTGGAGTCAAGACTGAAGCAGCCAAGGTTGGCTATCTATTCTGGAAAGGAGCAAACGTGCAAAGGATTAATCATCCCTGGTTAAGGTGCAAAGAAAGAGCACTAAGCGTGCCAAGTTTTATTCATTTAAGACATTTAAAACCTGCAAAATGGACCAAATCGTGGTCTCCTGTCACGTGAGCTAAGGATGAAAATAAATTTTGGACTTCAAGTCCCAGAACACGATAGTGAGTGCCCGCACCCCCATGTATTCTGAAGACAAGGATACTTTTGCAAGGCCAAGTTCAAAGACAATCTTCATGGCATAAGGCTTGGGTGATGAGAGATGCTCGGCTAATTGGTTGGGGAGGTAGTGTCATGCCCTATCTCCTTGCACCTGGGTCTGGGATTACGTGCTGCTAAGTGAACCAAATGTTCCAGACATGGCACAAGTGTGCCAACCAATTGTAGTAGTCCATATAACGAAGAGCCTTATAGTTTGAAAATCAATGAGAAACCGTGTATCTAATGTTGCTGAAGATGACATGTTTTAGAGGTAGGCACATGTTGTCCACCTGACAGTGGGCAGCCAATTACAATCCTAGTTCCTATAGATAATATACTTAGATGTTCCCCTAAAGCCAATCCTGATTCCTAGTAGTTTTTCCTTTATTTGCCACATATAAAATGCCACCTCTGACATATTTTTTTATATATTTTTTATATACAATCTTTGTTTTGTGAAAAGATTGCTGAGAGAAATCAAGCGTACGTCCGTTAATGTACGTTGTAACTCCCTGTTTTAGATAATTGTTAATAAAACAGTACTTTGCCATCTTCCCGATTTGGTTTGGTTATTTGGACTCAGAGAGCTCAATCATTTGAACATCCTGGGCAGCAATTCCATGATATCGGTAGTGAAATTTGAGTGTCATTGGAAAAGTTAGTATATGGGATAACAGGGTGTTGAGGTGGTCAAAAAGTGGTTTGGTATAGGTATTATAGAGGGATGGGGAAATGCAGGATCCTTGGGGGACATCACATGACACAGGGATGGGATCTGCAGTATTGTCACCTATAAAGAACCTTGAGATGTGCTCACTCAGGAAGGATTTGATCCAGTTGGTAGCTTGTGGTGAAAAGAGGAAGTTAGTCAGGAGGATGTCATGATCAACGAGGTCGAACGCTGCTGAGAGATCTAAGAGGAGTAGGATAGCCATGTTGCCAGAGTATTGGATGCTATCAAGTTGGATTTTAAGATCCAAGAGGGCTGTTTCCATGATGTTTTATAGGGGCAGAAGAAACTGGGCATATGTTATTCTTTCAGCCGGTCATTTGTTCCATGTTTAGACATGGCTGGTGGTCTGGTAGTGTTTTAAAAATCTATGGAATAATAAAACCTTTGAAATTCAAGGAAAAAACTTTAGTTGCAGGGACATTAAGGTGAGCAATATATTTTAACAAAACCTTTGAAATTCAAGTAAAAAACTTGCCCTACCACTTGTTTAACTTGCGCTAGTGCAAAGCTTCTGCAATACACAAAGGGCCTATTTTACAAAAGCGCTTTTCAATGGAACAATCCCATTGAAACATAATTTGTAAACCAGGCCACAAATTTTGTAAAATGTCCGTAATAAGACTGAAGACTGAACGCAGGCATGTACCCGTCCTAATAAAACTCGCGAATAAAACAGGAAAGCATGACCATTCTGGCATTGTGGCATTGTGAATATGTGTACAACAGCTGCGATTTAAATTTAAACTTATATAGAAAGTTTTCAGCACTTAAAGAAGAACACACACAATCAAGGTCAAGGAAAGCAAATAGCTGCCCTCCAGAAAGTAAGAGTCCTCTTTGTTCGCCTGATGCGCGGACGCGAATTAAAAGTTTAGCTCTTACAAAGGCACTACAAAAAACAGCAGCTGTAATACACCCACACAGCTCCGCTTGTAGTGCCTTTGGAAGAGCTAAACTTTGAATTTCCGTCCACGGATCAGGCGAACAAACAGGGCTCTTACTTTTCTCAAGGACTGCTATTTGCTATCCTTGAACTTGGTTTTGTGTGTTCTTCTTTAAGTGCTGAAAACTTTCCATTTTATTTTAAATCACAGCTTCCTGTCTTACATAAGTGGAAAGTTTGTCCCCAAGTTTCCTAAAATGTTCACACTTCTTCAGATTGCCAGTGACCCACAATTGAACTGAAGTAGGTAATGCCGAGTTAGCCACAGCAGGAATGGTCGGAGTAGCTTTGCTTGTTTACACCCACATTTGGTTCACATTTCCATGTGAAGGTTTGGACATCACACCATTCCAATGGCAGTTTTAATAAAGCAACACATTTATCTTGGTAAGGCTCTACATGAGTGAGGCATTGCTGTCAAATCAGCTCAGAAGAGCCAGGGATAATCCACACCATAACTGCTCACGTGGCTGCCTTTGCCAGACTGACTGGCTCGAAATAGACCTCATCACAAGCAACTGTAAAACTGGTGACACTGTGGAATACTGCCTTTTTTGCCATTCCACACAATTATGGGTTTCAGCATCGTTATGCTAAATCAATGTGGCAAGAGCAACCTTTGTCTCGGGAGGGTAGTTTAAGGGCAACGACACAGCGCAAACACAGGTTCGATCCCGGGGTCCGCACTTAGAGACCTCTGGGTATTAAGTGTGTTATAAATAACCTATCATACTAGCGCCAAATAATTTAATTCATAAACATGTTTTCTTTTTAGCTTAGTTATTTATCAACCATAGTTATTGATAGGGCGAAATGCATTCTATAAGAGGGTATGTCAGCTAACAGAAATGAGGGCAAATAGAACCAGTTAACACTGCACCCAAATAAACATGCATTGCAAATGCAGAAAAAACAATATATGCCCAACTGTTAGTTGGAACGATTTGTAGTATAGACAGTGTAGGTTTTGTATATATCTACAGTATAGAAGCCAGAAAGGAATGCCAGTATGTCCCTGCAGGAGAACACACATAATTATCTTTTACAAATATTGCTGTGAGAAAACACCTGTGAGAAAACACCAATGTTTCTTTACCCACATATATTTTACTTTTTCACTATTGAAGTGTTTTTTATTCTCATGAATGTCTCCAACTTCATCTCCTCTGGTAAGCACTCCAACCTATCCTCTATCCTCATTCTCCTTGCTCTCTCTGCTGTCTTTGACACTTTCAATCACTCCAATCTCCTTAATACTGTCTTTCTTCTTGCGATTCATGATTGAGCCCTTCCCTGGATTGAGCCCTACCTGGCACCTCGCCTATTCTCTGTCTCCTGGAGCAAGAACACCTCTCAACTCACTCCTCCAACCAGCTGTTGGACAGGGCTCTATCTTTGGTCCTCTCCTCTTTACACTCTACACCTCTGCTCTTGGGGCACTAATCTCTTCCTTTGGATTCTCGTACCAGCTCTTCGCAAATGACACCCAAATCTTCTTCTCTTTTCCTGAACTCTCCCCTGACCTCTCTTTCAAAATTTCATACTGTCTTTCTGCCATTAAATATTGGATGGCTTTGCACTCTCTGATGTTAAACTCTACGAAAACAGAGGTGCTGTTCTTTCCTGGCAAATACTCACTCTCATCTCTTTCCCTACCTATCCAGTTCCCACATCACGCTCCCTCCTGCTCTTCTTCAGCTGTAAACCTTGGTGTTATCTAGTACACTTCTCTACTTTTTCTCCAGAACTGCAATGGCAGCTCACCTCCACGTCCTAAATATTAGGAAAATCAGGTACCTCCTTCCTTTTCATGCCGACAAGAACCTTTTTTTATGTTTATTTTTTCAACTTTTTTTATCCACTCTTGCAGTCTCTAAACTGGACTACCGTGCCAGCATCCTAATTGGTCTGCCCAATTATGCATCATGTCCTCTCAACAAGATCAATAACTTTGCTATCAGGACTCTGCCTCACTTCACACCTACTTCCTTGTACTGTCACCAGGCTTGATGGCTGATGCTGCAAAACAGGGTTAGATTTACATTTCTGCTCCTGGTTCACAAATCTATCCATGGAACTGCACTACCATATCTATCCTCAACATTCCAGCTCTACGAGCCTTCTAGTAATCTCTGCTCTGCCTCCTTGTGCTCCCTGTGTTTACTCTCTCTTCCACTCTTTCTCTCTTCTTGCTCCACTTGCAAGAGATTCTCCCCCGCATCCCCGGACATCCAAGAAACAGCCCACAATTATTTGTTCAAAAATAAAATAAAACCTACCTCCTCACCTCCGAGTTGCCCTCTTAACCTACCTCTTATCGGCCTTTTAGCTAACATTTTCCTTCGCCACTACCCTGCTCCTGACCCTCACCTTCTACTGCCTTAACTCAAGCACTTCATCCATCATGGCCACATCCCTACCACAGCCGGCCATACCACCTACCTGCACTTAAACATGGCTAATGTTGGTTGTCGTTGATCTATGTATTTCACACATGGATTGTCCTTGGTGACTGTTCCATTTACTCACCCCCCCCACACCTGGTCAGAATGTCACTCAACCTCACCCCATTGTAAGAAGATCACTGCTTCCTTTCAAATATGATTTCCTATCTATTGAATGTATATAAATACATTTAAATTAATTAAATTACATTATTTTAAATTATGGGCATTTGAACACCTATATAATCAAGTAAAATCAAACAAATGAAGAAAAAAATACAAAACATTAAAATTACATCCCAGTAATGCATATCTGTCAAAATTACACTTGTGCTTTTTCCTTCCATAACTCTCCTCAAACAACTAACTATTGCCTCCATCTTTGGTCTAGAAAGGTACATTCAACGTACAAGTATTTCAGTGGTTCTGTCTCCACGGATCCACAATAACGACTTTCTTTGGTTATGTGGGACTTTTAATAGTGTGCCTGTAACTTCTTAAGAACCCAGCTGGTTAAAAGCGAATAACATAAAAAGCCACATTTTTACTTGACAGGAAAATGTGTGAAGATATTGTCAAATACCAGTTTTAACATCTTCTACCAGGCTCCTTTTAGCTTATTTTTTTTTTTGATTTATCATTTTCCTTGCCCAATGAGAACATTAAACTTCCTGATTCACAAAAATATTTTACAATGGTGCAATCCCATTGGAAAACGTTTTGTAAATCATGCCCCTAGTCTCATTTTTGGCTAATGATGACCAGCCTCCATATCAACAAATGTACTTTGCGGGCCTGTCTGAGCCTTAAGACTGAGCAACTCACCATGTAATGAACTTGAGGGAGAGATAAACTGTGTTCACATAAGACTGTGCAACTGAATCAGAAAGAAGTTTGTTTGCAGAGTTAAGTACTACAGTTTTTGCCAATGCCTCGCCAATGTCTTGCATCAGATTGTCCCTAGTTCTACATTTGTTAATAGCAATTGAATCGTTGGTGAGATCCCAAATATTTTCTATCACATTGCCTTTCCACTTTGGAGATCCAATTTAAGTCTTTATATGCCCCTTCAAAGGCCCCATGCAACATGGCTAGAATGAATGATCCTTTTATCAGTCGCAGCACAACCACTTTTGGTTGGAGTCAAACATTTTCAATGTTGACAAGCTGTTGTGCTTTAAAGTGGAATTCCAAATTGGTGGACTGCTTTGCATGTTATCACATATGATTACATCTATATAATAGGCAAGTTATTGATAGTGTTAAATGTGCTAGCAACATCAATAATGTGCCTAATTAACGTCTAGTTAAACATTATTTTGTGTTTACTATTAGTTATCTTCAACCCATTTATCACGCGAAATTCGGTGGTGTATGGAAATCAATCCCAGTAGTGTCCATTAATATTATATCGTCTGTACAGGATAACCATTTTAGGGGAACACCCCTCAATTTTGCAGGAAAATCTCTGATGGTTGCAAGATGTGAAGTTAGATCTGCCAAATACAGATTGAATATGGTGCCAACACACAACCTTGCTTTGAAGTTTAATCACACTTGGACAGAAGTGTCCTTGTGAAGAATTGTAATAGCGACACAGGTTTGTCTCAATTTATCGGCTTTTCGCCTCAATCTGAATTGAAACACCTGATCCAGAGCAGATGTGAAACCAAAGAAGGAAATGTAAAATGAAAATTGCTTACCGGGAATCAGTCTCTTTGCCATAATAATTATAATAATAATAATGTGTTATTTATATGGTGCTTTTATCCGAAGTGCCATACATATTAACATACAATATTATCATTATTACCCAATAGGAAATTGGTACTCATAACATATAATTGCATGATATTTAATATTATATTATGTCTTTTAAAGAGGATAGTAACATTTTAGAAAAAAATATTTTATGATGATTGTGCTATTAATTTATTCTTTCCCCAGTGGAGTTCATTAAGCAAAGGGAGTTGATGAGGGAGCCTACAATGTCCATGTGACTGTCACATGGGATGAAAGGCATGATTGTCATAGATACATCATAGATGCAATTTGGGAGTTTGTGCTCAGGTCTGAACTCCTCAGTTCTTAACATTGAAGGAAAAGGTGAAAGCATTACCGAAAAGGGAGAGATGTGAGAGGATATCTTGATTTTTTTTATCAGATAGAGCAGAGGAGATGAACTTAGGTTTTGTTGCCATTGGCCTCAGGCTGTTGTCACACATCCTGGTCTTGCATGCAGAGAGACTGTGAGAAAGGTTCTGGACAAGAATGATGTCAGAGGAGATTTGTAGGTAGCTTTGCATGTCATAGAAATCCATATGGATATTTTGACCATGCTGGAAGTCCATCGGATGACTAATGGAAATGTTAAAGAGACACGTTAAGTGGAGAGCTGTGGGGGACCCCATGTGGCACAAGAAAGTTGCAGAAGGTGAATATTTTGAATCTGACATATTGGACGTTGATAGCCAGAAAGTCAATGATCAGTCCAAGTGCTTCAGCCATGTCAATGGACACTCTTGTTCAAGGTGCCAATAGCAGCAGGCAGATTGCATAGTGAGATCAGGGAGAAGGCTCCATCATCTACTGCAGCAAGAATGTTTTCTCAGGCATTGACTAGGCAGACTGGCTTGGGTCTGAAGAACCTTGCCAAATTAGAGGTTGATGAAGTCTATCCCATGAACATGCACGGTATTTGGGCATTCAGCTGTAAAACAGATTACATGTTTTAAGTTTTTCTGTTTTGTAGTGGGCAGTATCACTTCAGGGGAAACAAATGTAGCAGGCAATTTTGATAGCACGCGGGTTGCAGGAGGAAATTAGGTTTTGGATCCTGAGGCTGTGTTAAACCATCGGTACATTGGAGCTAAAAGAATGTGTTTTTTCCTGTTTGCAGAATTCTAGAGAGCACAGAAAAGGTTATTGAGTGAAGCGAGGGAGGTCAGATAGTTGACCATCGGAAGACTCTCTTGAGTTTTGTTTGGATTAGAGAATTTTGCGGGAGAACATTTGTTTAGCATTGAGCATGGCAATGAAGTACGATTTGCAGGCTGATTTGTTTGAAGTGAGTGCACTGTACCATCAAGTTTCTAACTTTCCAACCAGAGATTTCTTGACTGCAACATCTTGCGTGAACCAAAGGTGATGACATTTTCATGAGATTTGGGGGCAAATAGTAATGAGGAAGTTTGGATTGTTTTAGGAAGTGCTCATTGTTCAATTTTTAGAGCATTTTTAAGTCAGTCAAGAATATTTTCTTTTACATGAAAATAATATGGGGGGGTATCTGTCTTCCATGCAGAAGTGTGATCTGGAGCTGTGCAGTACAAAGATGAGGGGGAGAAAGGAGAGGTTAGGGAGTTTAAGGCTGTTTCCGAGGATGGGGTTGAGACAAAGGCCATCTTGTCTGTGAGGGCTTTGCTGGGGGTTTTGCAGTCTAATGAATCACAGAGGTTTACGCATTCTCATTTGTTGGATTTGATCGAGTCATCCAGCCAAAGTTTGAAATTTCCTTAAGTGAGGATGGATTGCAGGAGAGAAACAGGGAGCAAGAATGGAGGAGTGAGCACCTATTGTCTGGCATATCCAGCTGGGCAGTAAACAACAATGATGTAAATACTATAGATTGTTGGTAGGGTTGACAATGATTTGGATGTGCTCAAAACTTCCTTTATGCTGGGTTTGGAGTTGCAAGATTTTGAGGGATGATGTATATTGACAGCAATGCCGCTGGCAAGATCCTCAGTGTGTTTGTTGAAGAGCAGTGAGTACATCCTTAAGATCAGAAGGTGAAAAACAGACTTGGAAGTGCCATTGAAGCAAATTTCTCTACGAAAAAGGCACTTGGGCTTAGAACCAGCAATGGAGTTGTGCATGTCACAGGTGTGAGACACTGTAGAACTATCATTGAGTAAAGTATATGTTATGTAGGCAGGGAGTTTGCTGCTTATGTAATTGTCATGTGTAGCAAAGATGGTGAAGAAATGTAGGATGAAATTGTGGATTGCAAAGTTCCAGAAGCGAATCTCCTGATTAGTCGGTACGTGGTGGCATGGTTGAAGGAAGAGAGCTGTCAAAGATGTCAGCAGAATACTGGCATATGTGAATGTGAGTACTGGTTTTCTCAGATGATATGAGGAATTCCAGAGCAGCACAGTGCAGCTGCATGCACACTGAGGTTCAATTGTTGCTTGTCTCATCATACATTTGCAGGGGTTGAGTGTTTAGCAAGGGTTGACTAGAAGGTGCAACTATCTGCAACCCTTTCTGACTAAATATTCCCCTCTAGACACCAACACTCCTCTGGCACCAACTCACTTTTGCCCGACTCACTCTGCAGGCTACACCCTGGATGATCTGATCTACTCAGACCTCCCCTTCTCTAGCCCTCTCACAACTCCTCTCTCTTGGAGTGATCACATTCTCGTTTCTTCCCACCTCTCTCTCTCTACCCCGCAGGTCAAGCCTACTTCAGCACTGCCACATACCTTCTCAGTCATCCGACCCATGAAGCGTGTGACAGTTCAGGCTTTTGCCGCTACTTTCTCTCCTTCTCCTGCAACTTTGGCTGACTCACACCCTGGCACAGTCCTCTCTAACCTTCATCTCTCTATCTCTAACACTCTGGATGTCATTGCCCCTGTCATGAGGATCCGCTTGTAGCCCAAATCCAAGTGAAACTCTTAGTACGATTCCGACCTTGCCACCCTTAAACGCAAGTGTAGGGCAGCAGAGAGGAAGTGGAGGGCCTCAGGCACGCCCCCTGCTCCGAAGGCAGTACAGACTCACTGTCCTCTATAAGAAGGGAGCCTACATCCAAGCCCGCCGATCTGCAGCATCTAACAACTCAGACAAACTTTTCAAAATCTGCCAGGAGCTGGCCAATCCTGCTGCAGTCTCTACATCTCCTGTTCCCTCCCATCCCTACTGCACAGCCTTGGCCTCTCATTTGACTACTGAAACTCAGGACATCCTGTCCACCCTCTCTTCCTCATTTTCCTCCTCCTCTACAACTCCTAGCTTGTCTGAGGCCGTCTCTCCTCCTCCTTTCTCTTCCTTTCCCCTGTTCACCCCTGAAGATGTTTGTAGACAAGTCCGATCTATGAAAGTCTTGTCAAAGCAGGTTCTCCCCTGTTTATCCAGAACCATCAAGGACCACATCAACGCCCTTGCTCCAGCCTTGGCCATTTCTGCAATCACTCCTTTGCCTCTGGAACTTTCCCCTCCCCCTTAAGCACTCTCTTGCATACCCCCTTCTAAAGAAGCCCTCGGCCGATCATTCCTATCTGGCTAACTATCGCCAGATAGTTTATTATTATTATTATTATTATTATTATTATTATTATTATTATTATTATTATTATTATTATTATTATCGCCCAATCTCCCTCACTCCTTTCCTTGGCAAACTCTTGGAAAAGCTGGCCAACTCCCAGCTTAATCTACATACTGAATCTGTTGGAAGCCTCCATGACCACCAGTCTGGCTTCAGAGCTGCCAGATGCATGGAAACTGCTTTCCTGAACACCAGTGAAGATGCGCTCTCCAATCTTCACTCTAATCTCCTTTCTGTCCACATTCTCCTCAATCTATCCTCTGCATTTGACACGGTCAACCATGCCATCCTCCTCGATCGCCTCTGCAACAACCTTGGAATTACTGATCAGGCCCTGGCCTGGTTGAACTCCTTTCTCACCGACCGACCCTCTCAGGTCCAACTGGGTTCTTTCCTCTCTTTTATCGCTCTCTCTGCTTGAGGTGTTCTCCAGGGGTCTAACCACCCTCCCTGGCTCTTCAACCACTACCTGGCGCCTCTTGCCCACTGCATTGCTACTTTCTGCTCCAATTTTCAATGTTATGCGGGTGACACTCAGCTCTCTTTGAGGCTCCCCTCAGCCACCTCTACTTCTTCTCTCATAACAGACTTTCTGGCCGCAATTCAGGAATGGTGTGCTGTCAAATAATCTCTGCCTTAATGCCAGTAAAACAGAGATCCTCCTTATTCGGACACCTGCCCCCTCCTTTCCTCTCTCTATCTGGCTGCCCACTCTAGGCCCTCTTCATGCTCCATCCTGTGAGGCTATGAACCTAGGTGTCATCTTTGACTCCAAACTCTCCTTCTCTCCTCACATCTCTGACATCTCTAAGAAGTCAAACTATCAGCTGCACCTCTTCAGAGGTATTCTTCCTTTTATCACGTTCTCCCAGAAGCTCACTGTCTTCAGAGCTCTGGTCCTCCCTAGGCTGGACTATAGCAACAGTCTCTTTCTAAATCTTCATTCAACCTTTATAACTTTTCCAGAACAGGACTGTATGACATGTCCTTGGCCTCAACCCCAGGGATCGTATCTTTCCAGCTCTGAAATGTCTTCACTGGCTCCCTGTGGCTGCAAGGATCTCGTTCATTACCCCCTGCATCATCCACAAGGCTTTCTGTGGCCTGGGATCGCTCTACCTCCAACGTTCTTTGACAAAACATCTTCCTTCTCGAGCTCTCCGCTCATCCACCTCCAACTCTCTGAAGGTTAGACGCACCTCCAAGCAGAGAGCTGGGGGCAGATCTATCTCCTCGGCTGTGGCCTCCCACTGGAACAGCCTCCCTGCCTCTCTCAAACTTGAGCAGAACCACCTCAGGTTCCGGAAGCAACTCAAGACCTTCTTTTTTGCTTTCTGCTGATGCACCTGACTGCTCCATGCACTGGTCACCCCCCTAACTCTGGCCCAGGATCCTGCATGTCCAGTTGCACTTGCACTGCCTCTGGGCTCATCAGCACTTAAGAGTCATTATCTGCAACCCCTACAGTCCCTTCTCTCTGCACTTATGAGCCACCCGCTGGCTGCACTTGTGAGTTAACTGCACTTCCCCATTCACCTCCCCCCTAACACTTCTCCCCTTCACGCATCCCTGCACTTGCGCAATCTGAATGACACAAGGCCTAGTAAGATCGTTTTTTATCCTTGCTTTGTTCCCCCCCTCGTCTTGGCACGCCTAAAAACACTTTTATCAGGTGCGTTATGAATGCAATATCATATCATATCTGCTTGTGTGTGAAGCGGTTTGCTAAACAGTGAGCAGGTGGTCCATTGCTTTTCTCTGCGGGCTCCCTTCTTTGGAATAGCCTCCCCCCCTCATCTTGAGCAGGACCTCCTTAAGTTCTGGAAAAGCGTCAATACCGTTTCCTTCCTTCCTTCCTTCCTTCCTTCCTTCCTTCCTTCCTTCCTTCCTTCCTTCCTTCCTTCCTTCCTTCCTTCCTTCCTTCCTTCCTTCCTTCCTTCCTTCCTTCCTTCCTTCCTTCCTTCCTTCCTTCCCCTTCCTTCCCCTTCCTTCCTTCCTTCCTTCCTTCCTTCCTTCCTTCCCTCCCTCCCTCCCTCCCTCTCTCCTGTGCTAATCGCACAGCAGTTTGATTGGTGTTCAGGGCCCTTATGCATCCTCAGGGCCCTGACCTCCCACATCTTATTATCCCTGCTGCTGTCTGTCTTCTACACATGCCTTGGCTCACCCTCCACCACTGGGTGTTGCACTTACCTTTCTTCATAGCACTTCACCTGCTGCTCTCCATGAGCACCACATCACCCATCCCATACCCCTCTCTCCTCTGCACTTGCACGTTCTGAACACTCACAAGGCATAGTAGGTTTGTCTTCCCCTCCCCATTGTCTCTTCTTATACTGTTGTATTTAATTATTTAACATTGTTGTAATTTCAATGTCTATCATCCTCTGTCCCCTCCCTGTTGCCCTGTGGGCGCTTTGAAACAGTATTTGCTTCCTGAATAAGCACCTAACAAGTGAACAATAAATACATAAATAAATAAATAAATAAATAAATAAATAAATACGGTGATCCAGATAAATCAAAGGAGTAATAAGGATGAGAGCAGATCCAGATAGAAATGGGAAGCAGAGTACTGACAAGAAGAAGGCAGAGTTCTAGGAGCGCTGTCAGATTATAGCTCATACATGCTCTTTATAGCTCTAGTAGGTGGAGGGTGCAAATAGTGTTTTCCAGTAGCTGTTCACAGAGCAGGAATGCTTTGGATAGAATCAACAATATTAGGATGGTGTAGTGGGGACACATAGGAACTGAGAAAACAGGAGTAGAGTATACAGATAGTCTCAGAGCAAGAGCACTCAAGTAGGCTGTGTATGTACTGAAGGACCGTTTGGTAAGCTACATCAAAATATGTAATGATCAGGCAGAGAGGCTGCAACAATACCCTCGGCCTCCCTTTAAAATGAACAGTAAAGAAGGATCAGGATATATTAGGAATGATCTTAGGTTAAGATAGCCACCAGCAAATTTGGGGTCGTTCGACTTAAAATGTTGAATGTTGAGGTCTGAAGCAGAAGGGTATGATTGCAATTGGACATGGGGCCTCATTACACGGTAGGCGCTAAAAAATGTGATTTACCGTCATGGCGCTATTAGCGTGTCCGCCATCGTAGGAGACAGCTAATAGCGTTCCATTACGAGTTAGCGGACACGCGCATAGGGCCATGCCGGTAAATGACCCCACCGCCATGGCGGAAAAGCACCTTACCGGCTCCGACCAAAGTGCTGATAGCACCTCCGCCCTCATGCTGCACGCTATTAGCGGTCACCGCTGTTAGCGGTCACTGCTATTAGCGGTCACTGCTATTAGCGGTCACCGTAAAACACCGGAACCGGAAATAGCGTCATCGCACCGGAACGGGAAAGAGCCCGGCGGCCATCTTTAAAAACACAATCCATTGCCATCCCCTGCACTCAGGACCTGCAGCAACACCACGACTGGCAAAACCACATCCCAGAAGAACAAACAATGCCCAAGGCCCTAAAGAAAGCCGATGCGCGCCAGCGCAAAGAACGCTTCTCAAACGAGGAATTGAAAATGCTGGCAGACACCCTGGCTGCAAATGCAGACGTAGTGTTCGCTAGCGACATGCGGCGCCCGGCACTCCTGAGAAAAAAGGAAATCTGGGCTGAGGTGGCGCAGAAAGTCAGTGCGGTGGGCTCCACCCCCCGCACCGTAAAGGACGTGCGCAAGCGGTGGGATGATCTGCGCCTCCGTGTACGCAGCATTTTATCGGCCAACAGGAATCTGGCCATGGGCACAGGAGGCGGAGGTGGATCCCCGATGAAGATGCAGGAGTGGGAGGAGACATGTGCCAGCACCATTGGCATAGAATCCATCGAGGGAGTGGGCCGAATGGAGTGTGGTGTGGCAACAACGTCAGACGGAGGTGAGTGACCACGCAAGACACAGCAATGCCAAGCATGAGTCCCTCCCCCAAATGTGAATTGGGAATCAGCTAATGGATGGGGTCATCACACACACATGTACACAACCCTGCATATATGCCCTGCACATCCCCACACAACCACATGCATGCAGCACCTCACACACGTGTCACCCTGACACATGTCCGGATGACCCACCCATCTGGCCAACAACCTGCAGGCCCAAAGTAGATGTCCAAATCCAAAGAACTGCAGCAACAACAACATATGCATGATGCACGTTGACCCATCACTGATGTTATCCCTGTCTTGCTCCCCCACAGGGTCACAATCTGACAGTGAGGAGCTGGACTCTGCAACGCAGGCCCCACCACCCAAAAAGCAGGCCAAGGGAAAGGATGCAGGCCCCAGGCCCAGTACATCGAGGGGCACTGGGATATCTGGAGTGGCCCAGCGTTCAAAAGCCACCCACGCAACGACCACACCAAGGGTCGAAATGCCATCCGACACTGTGGCAGCACCCCCACCACCCACCCCCACCACTCAGGAGCCAGTGCCAGAAGGCACGCCGTCCGCAGCCAATAGCTCCGTTGGGGAAGCAGCAGCCACGGCACCTATGAGTGATGTGGACGACCCATGTCCGACACCGGAAGGGCAGCGTACACCCAGCCCCCAGCTGTCCCCACTCCACAGCCCATGCAACACATCCAATGGCAGCATCCATGAGGTGCATGCCGGAGATGCAATGGATGGGTCATTCAGTCCCGTGGCGAGCTCACCTGATGTCGGCCACATGCAGCAAGCTGCGCCGAGGAGTAACAGGGGCAGGGCCGCAGACGACACCATGAGCCTGATACGCCAGCGCCAGGAGGAGCTCAATGCCCTGGTTGCCCGGCAAGTGAGCGAGGCTGCCTCGACCAGGGAGGAGATCCGGGTGTTGTCAAGGGACATGAAAGCTGCCATGGACAGCAACACGAGGCGCCTATGTGACGAGATGGCCGCTGAGAGGCAGGTCCTAACGCGCATTGCTGAGGCGATGGAGAGCATGCGTCACTCACAGGGAGCAGATCAACCAGCCACGCCCTCGTCTACTAGCTCCGACCAGACAACCATCCTGCGCAGGTCCAGCCGGTCCTTGCGGCGGTCAGACTCACAACCCCCCAATGGTGGTAGTGGAGGAGGGAAGTAGGGCCAGCCTGTCCCTGTTGACACTTGGGAACTAATGCAGCACTGATGTGCACACCATGTTCGGTGGAGTTGTGGGGGGAGGGGGGTGAGGGTGTTTGGGGGAGTTGTGGGGGGAGGGGGTGAGGGTGTTTGGGGGAGTTGTGGGGGGAGGGGGGTGAGGGTTGTTGGGGTGGAGGGTACATGCACGTTTGAATGTCATAATGCTCAATACACACGTAATGGCATGGATAATCACATGACTGGACATTGATAATTGTGTATGTGTGCTTTATTGTTGAAGGGTGCACTGTGATTATGTCCTCCATACACCCCGTGCCCTGAGCTGAACACCAATTGCACCCTCCTAATCCATGTGCATCAGAAACAATGGTCTATCAGGTGCTGCCGCACAGCACGTCCCTCATGGGCATCGCCACCTGCATGACCTGCAGCCCCCTCTCCTCCATCCTCATCCCCGTCATCATCCTCAGACGGTGGTCGCAGTTCTATGTCAGGGGGCATTGGCACATTCCGTCTGATACACATATTGTGAAGCATGACACATGCCATGGTGATCTTGGCCACCTTCTCATGCCCGTACAGGAGTGCCCCGCCCGACCTGCTGAGGCACCGGAAGCGTTCCTTCAATAGGCCGAATGGCTGCTCGATCACCACGCGGGTACGGGTGTGTGCATGATTGTAGTCCTCTTCGTGCCTGTTCTGTGGGTTCCGCACAGGGGTAAGGAGCCACCTCTTCAGGGGATAACCTGCATCACCTGCATGGGTGCAACAATGGGTATGTGTAAGTGTCTACATAATGTGGAGCGTGCACATATCACACAAACAAACATTGCATATTCAACGACATCCACTGATCCAAGCACGCATGGCAATCAGGGTAACTGCAATGTGGGAAGGTGAGGTGGTCCTTGCAAGTGGACATGCACCATGCATGCATACAGCAGGGATTGCCATGTCCCGCCAGAGTTTAAGTGATTTGTGTTTCCTGGCCCTGGCAACGTTAGTGCCACACTGCTAGTACACTGCCATTCCTTAGTTGATGTCCCCATGCTGTTTGATGGCAATTCTGTGGTGGGGTACGGGTGTGCCTCACCACAATGGCTACAGGGGATCCATTTGTATGCACTCATGTGCGCGGACCATTTCTGATGTTGTTCAGCGTACATTTCAGTTGTGATTTTGATATGCATGTTGCTGATTTGTGTAATGGGGGAATGGTGTGTTGTGCGGTGTGCATGTTGTTTGGAATGGCCTGTTTGGCGTAATGGATTGATATGTTTGCCGTGGCACTCACTTCCGGCATGTGGTTTTGTCTCTGGTCCATTGTGGGCTGCCTCACTGTACAGTGATGCAAATATGTATGTCCATTCTTCTCATGACACAAGTTCACGCCCAGTTGGAGTATGCATCTCCCCCCCCCATTCACGGCCAGTTGGAGTATGCATCTCCCCCCCCCATTCACGGCCAGTTGGAGTATGCATCTCCCCCCCCACTCACAATCCACATCACACTGACATGTGGTCGGCCTGCTACTCACCAAGTAGCCACGAACGTTGTCCAGCATGTCGCTCCATGTATCGTGGTATTGTCGAGTTCCGCAGGACCATTGCATCATGGGTTGAACCGGGATATCGGGCACAGCAATGTGTGATGATCTTATTGGAGTCACATACCATTTGGACGTTGATGGAGTGGTATTGCTTTCTGTTACGGTACACTACCTCATTGGCATGTGGGACCACCAGTTCTACATGGGTACAGTCGATGGCCCCGATGCAACTTGGGATGCCTGCCAGTGAATGGAAGCCAACTTTGGTGTTGGAGATCTCCTGGGCAGTCCGTGGCATGTATATGTGTTGACTTGTGTGCTGCAGGAGGGCATCGAGCACCTGGTTCAGTGTGCGTGAGAATACTGGTTGTGATATGCCATGCATCTGACCTACCGTATGCTGGTAGGTGCCTGTGGCCAAGAAGTGGAGCACTGTTACTACCTTCAGTAGAGGGGGGATGGCAGTACGGATGTCAATGAGACTCACAATGTCGTTGTATATCATGTCTACTATGGTGGTGATGGTATCCCAGTCCAGACGGTACAGGGTGTGTATCTGCTCAGGGGTTAGGTTGACTGGACTGGCTCTGATCCTGGGAATTGGTGGCTGCCTCTGTGGTATCACTAGGTGCACTGGTGGTGCTTGCTGCGCCTGTCTTGCCCTCCTCCTCCTCCTCCTGCGTCTCCTCTGTGCTGCCTGTTGTTGTAGCTGCTGCACAGCAATCATGTCCTCTAGCCCGTGTAATGCTGCTAGTATTGCATCCATCTTGGTGTGGGAATGGGTGTGGGGAGGGGTGTGGTGTGCTCTTTTGTGCTGCCAGTCTCCATTGCCTCCACCTGTGCTGATTTTGTCCACCTGTGGCAGGTGGGAACTCTGCTGTGCTCTTTTAACGTGTGGTTCGCGATGCCGGTATTAGCGCCTTGCCGGTAAGGGTTCTTTGGGTCTACTACATGCCGGTATTGCCATGTACGCATGGCTCGTGATGCCGTGATATTAGCGCTATGCCGCTATTTCCGGTCTGAGGGGCCGCGCGCTCACGGACTTGCCGCTAATAGTGCCACCGTACTTTGCGGTGCCGCTAATAGCGGTATGTCCGGTTCGTGATTGGGGAGGGGATTTACCGATACCGGTGATCCCTTACCGGTAACGGTATGTCCCTACCGCCTACCGTGTAATGAGGCCCATGGTCAGTTCTTGCTGAGGCATTAGTCCAGCGTGTATGATGGAGGGATTTTTGAAAGTCAACAGCTCTCACTTCTTGGGTGCAGGGGCTACCACAATCAGCTGACACAGTGTGAGATCCAAGATGCTGAAATTGGGATATGGAGGCATGGGATAAAGGTATAGGAGTCACAGGAAGCAGTTGTGACTGTGCTTTACAATGTGTGGCCTGAGCTAGAGGTGCCGAACTCTCTGGGTGCAGGAAGCTCTAGGCTTAGAAGTCCTCTGGTGGGCATGGGACAGGGCCTGTGTAGAGGGCTTCCTTTTGGCAAGGGACCTTCAGAATAGTCTGCCATCTTCAGGTTTCCTCGAATATTCAGCTGCCATTGTATTATGAACAGACAGGGCTTCTCTGTACTACCCTGGCATTAATTGGCACTGCTTGGGTCTGTGAGACTGCATTTTCAACTACAAATTCCATTAGGCCTAGTGAGAATAGTCAAAGGTGAGGGATCAAGGGAGTTGTAGTTCAACACATCTGGAGAAGTACAGTTTGCACACTACTGTCGTAGACAATGATGACTCTGCCCCTGCCATAATCAATGATGAGTTTCCTGGGAGCCAATGGTATGTCTTCCCTTGGCCCATGGCACATCATGGCAGCCCTCTAGTGAATATATGATTGGCACCTAAAATGGCATTTTGTTTGCTATAGCGCTATGCACCATTTTATTGATGTCATTGTAGAGTTTTGATGTCACGTCGTCTAGTATCATCAGGGCCAGTGGTGAGATGATGATCTTTCTGTGGTGCTGCCAGGTAAAGGGATGTCCCTCCCGCTACCCCAGCCATTTTTGTGAATTGCTGTCTCTGAACATATCAAGCAATCAACACAGAGGTCATAGGAACACAATGGCAGAATCACACAAACACCTGTGCAGTAAGCACTGCAAATCACCCAGTTACTAAATAAATAAATAAACATAAAATAAACATGAGAATTTCATGTCTCTTTCCTACCTCCTCTATGCTTCATGTTTCCCTCTTCTCAATGCTGGTCTATCTTCTTTGTCATTGCTCCCTGCAGCTGCAATCTACTTATTTTGAAATCACGTGCTGAAACATCAATACTGTTTCAGTATCTGTCTGTGCTATTATTTCAACAAGAAAACATTAAAAAGAAAAAGAAATCATGTCAGTCAGCAATCAAAATCTTGTATGATGTCTTCTCCTGTGTACTGATGTTCCACCTGCTGTAGGATCGCTCTAGTATCCAGATATGGAGGGGTTAAATGCCCTACGCTATTGCACATGAACAGCGGCCTGATGTCCTTTGCAGATAAACCATGGCAACCTGCCACACAGAAATGACTACCTCAAATCACGAACCTCTCACTACTTTCCCACAGTTAGCTCTTGGGTGGAAGTGACTTGCGTGCGACTCAGCCCCGGCTTTCCCTGTATCGAGCTTCCTGTCCATCTTGTGCTGTGGTGTGACATTGCATTGAGAAGGTCCTGCTGCTGCATTTTGCTCTGTGAGGTCTTTTCCCACACTGAGTGCATCAGTTTAGTTCAGCAGATGAACCCGGCCATTAGCATACTGTAAACTACATCCAAAGTAAGCAACTTGAGCAGAAATACACTAATGTGGGTGCAGACTCTTTTGATATTCCCACAGCTCTCTGCCTATTCTTATCCGCACGGGCTCATTGCAAACCATCATAGCTGAAGCATTAATTACTGGAGCTATGGTCTTATCAGTGTTTCCGATAAATAGAACTAAAGTGAAATAGGTGATTTGTGGGATTGACACCATTCAGCAGAATGTAGCGTTGGTGAAGCCACGCCCACACAGTTATTCTCGGATAGCATCAGAGTCAAAGACAGCTCAATTGTCTTGCAAGACAACACTAGAGCGACATGTTCACCCTGGGAGAACAAGCCTGCAACAATCTGACTATCCCGCCAGACATCCATCTTTATAGTTGATGCCGGAATGACCTACTAGAAACCACCCCACATCATGTGACCGCAGAAAAGTGATCTCTTCAAAACCCTTTAACTCTAACTGTTCAGTTCACTGCACAGAGCGTGAAACTGCTTTAAAAAAACAGTGACACAATCGAAGGTAATGAGAAAGAGGGATACCTCACACAAGCCACAATGACACCTGTAAAGCGTTTTGGATTAAGGTGCTATGTAAATAATACATAATTATTATTAAATTAGTGGATCTTACACTTTGCACGAATTCCGACGTTAGTCGCGCCTGATTCACTAAGAAAACAGACGTATGCCACGAATGAGCAGATACAATGTCCGTTGGCAGGTCACACATCAGTTTTGCTAATATTCTACCAAGTATTTGCTGTGTGCTAGATTGTTAATGGATAATGACCAAGAATAGCTGTAGGAGCTGTGGAAGGGTAAATATTTAGCTTCAAAATTGCTAAATGTGCTGAAAAGTGCAGTTCCGAACAGTTCGCGAAGCACAGACCCATTCGCGAAGTGCGGACACGTTCACGAAAACATCATCATGCCGTGCACAAGCCCTTGGTCACGTGACACTGTCTGGAAAGTCTGTGATAATGTCAGACATTTTCGGACATCTACGAACACAAAAACATTGGAAAAAGTTGCAAAAGGTGTATAGAAGTGTTCAAAAATATGCTAGAAGGTGGGGAATGGAAGAGTTTTAAGATGAAACTTTGTAAATTGGAAAAAGAATATTTCTATATTGGGGTAAGTATGATATTAGTAAGTTGTAGGAAATTAGCGTGCACTGGTAAAAACCCATGAAATTCACTCAAACAACTTTGTTAAAGGGACATTATGGTTAAGTTGCATTAATAAAAATCTATGAAATGTAGTGAAAAAATGTTGTTAAAGGGACGTTATGATTACGTTGCACTATTAAAAACCCATTTAATTTATTGAAAAACCTTTGTTAAAGGGACATTATGGTTACGTTGCACTAATAAAAACGTATGAAATTCAATGAAAAAACTTTGTTAAAGGGACATGATGGTTACCAGTAAAACCAAAAAACCTCAGAAATTCGCTTAGTTTCAACGTGAGGAAGGGGTCAGTCCCCTAAATCCATTTTTCCTAATAAATGAGCCCACCTTACAAGACCACATAGAGGAACATGGCTCAAGGGGGCTGGATACTTCCTTACATTAAAATTAAGCAGGGCCAGTCCTGGTTACTGCATGGATGGGAGACAGTCCACAGTCCTGAATGCCATGGGTTTTCTTGGTTTTAAATATCTCATAACACACGTCATCCGCATTATTTTTTTTAGACCGTGCTACTGTCATACCTTCAAAGTTTAGCACTCAGAGACCTTTTTTTGCCTTTTGCTCAATTGCATTCTGTTAGTTGTAGTCTCACAGTCAAGATGGGGGGAACGAATGCCACAATGTACACTTTTTGCCTAACATAGGTTTAAAAGGTGAGCACTTTTCCTCTCTCATTCTTTTTTCTGGTGTTCATTACTTTTTTTAAAATTCCAATGTTATTTTGTCTTGCGCACTTTCCTAAAGGGAGTAGGTCTATTAAACTATATTTGTATATTTCACTTTAAGGTGTATGTTCACTTACTGTGCATATATTCATGCTTACCAGCTTTTGATTTTTGTTATGGGCCAAAAGTACCTGGGCATATGTTATTTTTGCAGCTGGTCATTTTCTTCTCTTTTATGTACTGCTTAAATGCAGTTAGTTGGGGTTTTGCGATGTATGAAAACAGTCACCAAGAGACCATAAAACAAGGGGCTTGTAGCACACTGATTAACCAAAGTGTGTGATCCTCTGGAATAATGTATCCACACAGGGCATTAACTAAAATCATTGGAAGTTCTCAAAGCCTGAAATCTTTTATACATAATGAAAATAATTGATATTTTTACAGCTACAGTGACATTGAGGGTGAAAAATCACTGGTGACCCAGGTCTCCGATCCACACAATTAGCAGGAACGGCTCTGCTTAGCTTCAACGTGAAGAAAAGACCAATCCCCTCAGGCCACAGTGCCTAATAAGCTACTTAAAGTTACAAGACCACTTAGAGCAACATGGTCTGAGGTTACCAGCCCCTTACTCACTTTGAAGCTAAGCATTACTGTGCATATATTCATGGGTGCCAGCTTTTGATTTTCGCTATAAGTGCAGAAAGTACCTTGGCATATGTTATTCTTGCAGCTGGTCATTTATTCCTGTTCTCGTGCAGCTTAAATGTGGTTAGTTGGGTTTGTGCGATGTAGGCCAGTTAGGTGCATGCCGTCATGACACAACCATTTTGCTGCAGGTCCTGTTTGGGCATGCCCAGTTAGACACAGCCAGTTTGCACAAGGATGTCTTGGCGCAAGGATGTTTTCACATGAGAGGTCGCAATTGGCATATCATGAACCTGCAAGCACTTTGCATTCAGGAGTTCGAGATGCAGCACTTAACCATTATGCTACAATGATATTATTGTTTGGATTCTCAGAAGTTTCATACTTAGCCTTTTACAATTGAACATATTAAACAGTAGGCTAAGTATGACATGTATACACCATGAAACACTAACCCATTGTGGCGTAGTGGTTGAATGTTGGTTTTGAACTCAGGCAGACTAGGGTTCAAGACATTTAAAAACAAATTTAAAACAGTGTATTCTGGACTATGCAATCTTAACAGGCATGCTGTTGATCCATGTGGCCTCCTTCATGGAAACGTTCACCCTATCACTGCATGATTATAAGAAGGTCTTTTGAGCTGCACCACCAATGTATTAATAATAGTTGTGCATCTTTCATTGCACGTGAGATAGTGCAAACAAGACTTTCTTTGCAGCTCAAGGGAGGAGCTTGTCACACAGTCCCATTATTCCCTTAGTATATTGCGCTACTTTTAGACTTTGAAAACGGCAGGGGCAAGTAGACACCACTCCTCTGCAGCCCCTTATTCTCAATTATCCAAGCAGAAAAAACATATTTTACTTTTCTTTCCTCTCCTCTAATTCTGAACAACCTACCTCCTCCTTCAACAACTTACAGATCCCCTAGTGCTATTCAAGCCAAACAAATAGAGGTGCAGGAGAAATCATGAATATAGCCAAGTTACATTTCTTTTATATATTGCTATATGCCACATGTCCCTTGTTATTTGGAAGATGATCATTCAGATTTCCTTTTTAATTTGCATTTTGGGACTTGTAGTTAAAGACACTTGATGGACAAAACAAAACTATGTCACAAAATGCAAAAAACAACAAGAACTAGATGGGCATCTTTCGAATTACATGGATACATGCACATGCACACACACACACACACACACACACACACACACACACACACACACACACACACACACACATACACACTGAAAACTCAAACTAGATGTGTCACAATGCTCACATACACGCACAGGTGCACAAGCATGTACACACTGACACTTGCTTTCACAGAAAAAATGCTCCCTCACACACACGTTCACACCATGCACACGCACACACACGTTCACATCAAACACACACACATTGCATGCACACCTTCTCAGATTACATGCACACCCTCACACCACACATTCCCCCTTACGCTGCACCTATATTCAAAAAGAGGACTAGACCATATCTGGGCAACATTATACAACAGAAAAAATGAAATTTTAAAAAAATCACATTTATGCTGAACACTGCCATCAGCGACCTGGTCTTCAGGAGTTCAAGATGCAGCACTTCACCATTATGTTACAATGATGTTATTGTTTGGACTCTCATAAGTTTCATACTTAGTCTTTTATCATTGAAAGTATTAAATTATAGGCTAAGTTTGAAATGTATGTCACGAGAAACACCAATTTATTGTGGCATAATGGTTAAACGCCAGGCCTTGAAATCTGGCAGACCAGGGTTCAAGGTTGTATGTTTTTTTATTTAACTAAATAAATTTAATGAAAAGAAAAGCAATGCAACTGGGAGGTGGTGAGGCTTGTTGCAGTGCAGTCCTTTGATTTTATTTGGCATGAGGGCGTTTAGACGTGGCTGCAATGTCACCCGCGTCCAAACATCCCTTGTACCAAAATAACGTTGCCGAAACAGCTCACCGAAATGGGTGCTGCATTGAAGTGACTGTCCAAAATTGGCACACTGCAAAATGAAGGTGCCAAAAAGGGGTGTACCACTAAGAGCATGCTGCTTAACCAAAGTGTGTGGTCCATGGCAAATAATTTAATCTCATTGCGCATTGCCTAAAAACATTGTGAGTTCTTAAAGCCTGCAATCCGAAGGCCAAAGGTCGTGCCTACTGACCATGGCCAAAGACTGTGATAGTGGTCTGGAAGCATTGTAAAAATCTATGGAATAACGAAACCCTTGAAATTCAAGGAAAACACTTTAGTTACAGGGACGTTAAGGTGAGCAATACAATTGTAACAAAACATTTGACATTCAAGGATAAAACTTTAGTTGCAGGGATGTTAATGTGAGAACTTAACGCAACAAAACCCATGAAATTCAGATAAAACCACCTTAACTTTGCACCCCCTGTTGCTCAGCCTATGACCACCGTGATGACATCACAGATGACATCACTTATGGCATCACTAATTACATTGAATATAACTGATTACATCAATAATGGAATTAGACATAAGATCATTTTTAAATTAGCTCATGAAAACTTTGATTACCTTAATAACAATTTAGACTGTGGACTTTGCCATGACAAAGGCGGGGGTCACTGGCCAGCATCAAAGTCCATAGCTAATGGTCGGTTACTGTTCATAAATATCAATTTGCATGGTTAAAGGCCATATCTAGTGCCCATTCATATGTTAGAATATACAGTTTGCAAAGCCAAAGGCCATGGCCACTGGCTATTATTGTGTTGAAGACCATGGCTAGTGGCTGGTTAGTGTATATAATATACAGTGGGCACAGCAGAAGGCCATAGCTAGTGGCTGGTTAGTGTTGTATAATACACAGTGGGCATGGCCGCAGGCCATCCCTTTTTGCATTTTATTATTTTAAAATGAACAGTGGACATGGCCAAAAAATGTAAAAACTGCTCAAGGTGAAAGGCCATGGCTAGTGGCCAATTTATATGTTAGAATATATAGTCAAAGCCAAAGAGTGTGGCCACTGGCCATTTTTGTGTTAAAGTCCATGGCTAGTGACTGATCAGTGTATATAATATACAGTGGACACGGTTGAAAGCTATATCCACAGTTAAAGGTCAAAATCAATGGTTGGTAGCCTGTTAGTGTTTTAAAATATTCAGTGCACATGGGTGAAGGTTTTGACTACTGCTTAATGCCAGTTACTGTTGTAGTATAATTAGTGATGCCATCAGTGATGTAATCTGTGATGTCATCATTGTGGTCATAGGCTGCGCAACAGGGGGTGCGAAGTTAAGATGATTGAGTTGAATTTCAGGGGTTTTGTTGCGTTACGTTCTCACCTTAACGTCCCTGCACCTAAAGTTGTTCCTTGAATATATATACATATATATTTATTACAGGGCCTATGGTAGCGGTCCTGTAGTTATGGTTAAGTTACTCAACGCATAGGAAGAGCACGTTTTGGGCATCTTATAACGCCCCCCCCTGACGAATCCTCACCAAAGTTTGCAAAAAGAGTATATGGCACTGTCAGATTAATCCTGCAAAGTTTGGTGAGGTTTCGTCAAGTGAGGCACATTTATACAGGGGGGTCCCAAAATGTGAGGTTTTTCCCATAGACACAATGGAAAAAATGTGCTCACGCCTACAGCCGAAAACGCAGGATGGATTTTCACCAAATTTGCGGAAGAAGCGGCGGCTTGGTCCCGAAAGCATGCTTTTGTAAATTTGGTGTAAATCCGTAGGGAAAAAACAATTTGTGATATCAGGGTTCGGTCCACACACTCCCTTCCATATTCGGACTGTGGATGGGCCTCTGATTGGTCCAGAGGGCAACGTGGGGTCAGCAGACATCAGGCGTGCCCGCTGATAGGATGGTGAGAAGTGTGAGGTGCATCATATTCTTGGAAGCGTCCACCATGTTGGATTTGTGGACATGCATATCTGGCCGCGGACAGCGCAGTGGGGAAAACACACTTTGGGTCATTTGGTGGTGGAAAGAGGGGCTGGGAAAGGTGAGTGAGTGGAAAAAAGATGATATGAGGCCGTTTTTGTAGACAGCGCTATGGACGGGCAGCTTGGAAAATACACTTGGGTCATTTGACGTGTGGAAGAGGGTGTAGAAATGGCAGGGAAGTGGAATAGAGGCAATGTGGAGCGGTTTTTATAGGTAAAAAAAAGGTTTGGAAATGCTGCTTAGTCCATGGTCAATTTCGGTGTCTGCGGACATCATTTCATTTGCAGGGGGGTCTGGGTGAGTTTTATTAGTTGACGGTGTATAGTACGTGCTTGTTATATAGTTAATTGTGCTGTGGTCAGTGGCCATATCCTGGGGCCATGGAACAAAGAATATGTTCACTTTGTACAGCCACCACAGTAGTAATATGTGTATAGTAATTGTAGGTAATGTAGTGGAGTCCAAAGCATTTGAAATATAATGGAATGATGTTATTGAACTTGATGTAATTTGACACATGGGAAAGTAGATACAATGATAATTGGCTGCAGATTGCAATACACCAATTGTTTATGTGCCACAGTGTTAGTCAACATTGAAATAACGGGCAAAGGAATTTGTATTGCCAATGTGCATTATGAACATGTGCCTGCGGCCTTTGCACATTTGCATCTTACTGTGGAGGGCAACGAGGGGCATGTGTATGAATGCAGAAATTGATATGATTGCAGGAATAGATGTACACAGAAGCTAGGAAGCCTGTACTTCACGGTTCGTGTGTGTACACCTTTACGTCATCAGTGTACTTATATTTATGTTACTATTATTCATTCAATTATGGCGGACAAAGTGTAATGCTTTTGTGGTTGGTTTAAGGATGAAAGTGAAGCCCCTTGCATTATGCACAAGGCTGTCTGAGATGTGGGAACACACTATCTGCAGACCTTAATGAAAAACTAGTTTTATTCACAATACCTTAGATGTTTTTGCTGCACGACAATGCTGGGGAAAAGCTTCCCATAGCAGAAAGAAGGGGGCAGATTACTATTGACGTGTAGGATAATGCATACCTGTGTGGACCGCGCCTAAGGTTGTTTTTTAAAGAAAATGTAAATGTTTTGGGAACAGGTGTGTTGATAGCAGTAAAATGGAAGTAACTATTGTGCTATGTGGTTTACTTGAAATAATGTGTTGTTTTTCAGTGCACTGACTGCCAGTAATATTGTTAATTTTTGTGGCATATGTTTGTAAAAACGAAATTTACTCAGGCACGCTGTGAACGGTACATGAAGGGTCTCATTGTTATGTGCCCTTGAATACAGCGCACTAAGAATTTAAAGGAGTAAATGTGTCAAAAATTCACAAAGAAATGATAAGATTCACTACATTAAAAGTTGATGTTGGAAAGTCAAGTTTCTATTTCGAAAAACTGTGTTTTCATACTCCGGTATATTGGAAGAATGGATTCGCAAAACGCAATGTAAGCAAGATTTTAAATAATATTTATTGAAGTGTGGCTTGAAACTGTACTGTGTGCCATATGATGAACATCCTAACGGATGACTGTTAAATTTGAGGCAAAGATCAGACATTGTACATGTGAATTGCCACTGAAATGTATAGGCAAAATAAGAATGTACTGTGTATATTTAAATGTAAAGTGGTTACTGAAATATGTTTTTGACTTCTTCATTTTATATAGTTGTATACTCCCGATGTGCGCATGTCATGGGTACAGCCTAGAGGCCGACAGCTTTTTCAACAGTATTTGAACAATAATTATTAACAACAGATATGTAATAACAATCATCTGGGTCGCCCGCCAGGCAACAATCTGTCTTTTCACGGTTGCAGTAACGAGGAGCAACATGGGAGATTATAGGTTCTCGAAACATGCGGATGTCAAAGTGTTGTGTTTATTTCAATTTTAAAACACTAATTTCTCCTCTGTAATGGAGCAACATGTGCATACATTATTTGTTGGTTATGGAAGATAGTTTTTGGTGAAGAACGCAACGACTTGCATTAAATGAATAGATGATCGGATTTGGCATTACAAGATGACCGTTGACAGTTTTACTGAAAATGAGAATGATACAAAGTTCAGTAGCTATGAACTATGTTTGAAAAAGTTAACCAAGTTTTTGTGGTCTTAATTGAATGTTTTTTTCGATGTGTGAAAATGAAAAATACTATGGGTGGGCTAACGTAATCAGCGCTGCAAGGGCTTTTAAAGTTAGGGTGATAGAAACTTATTGAGTCGATTCTTTTTTCAGTGCTATTTTTTAACTGTGAAAGGTGGTTCCTAAAGGAACCTTTTTTTGTTGTGTTTTATACATTTTTTTGCACAAGAGGTTAGAAAGTATGCTGGGGAGGAAAATGAGACAAGAGGCATCAACCACAAATGTGGAGCGGCGGGTGTGTAACATCTGAGGTAGGGGGCAGTGTTTCTCATGCTCTTTGATTACTGCTTCAAAACCATTTTGAGATTGCTCCCCCCTCCAGAGTTGTATGTTCCAGTAAATACAGAGTACTCTTGTCTTCAAAAGATATGGATCAACAGCATCTTTTATCGCTTGCATGGTAGCTGATTGGATGTTGTGTCCCACAGAAGTAGGCTCTGTGGTTATAGTACTGATTGAGGAAGATGAGGTGGAGGAAGACAGCCTATGACGTGCTAAGAATGCAACAGCCTTTCTGAGAGCAGTGCAGTGGTTGGATTGGGTGTGGTGGCGTATGGAGGTGGTCCTTTATGAATACTGTCCAGGTAGTCTGCAAATGAGTATAACGTTGCACTCAGTGCATTTCACTTTGGTAGCTTTAACCTTTGGTACATTCCCAACAGTGGTAAAGAACTGCCACACCCATGATTCTCTCTGGGTGCTAGAGGTAGGCACTTCTTCTACCTTATCTTCTTGGTCCTCTTCATTGTCTTTGGAAGTACTGTGCTTTTTCTATTGTGTAGGTCCTGCAGCTGGTGTTGGTAGCTCTTGGGGAGGAGGGATGGCACTAGGTGAGGCCATTTTTAAGATAAATACCAGTTTTGCTAATATTCCTCCAAGTATGTGCTGTGTACTAGATTGTTCATGGATACTGAGTAAGAACAGGTGTAGGAGCGTGCAAGGGTACATTTTGAGCTTGAAAGTTCCTAGATCAGTAGTAAGTGCTGTTCCGAACTGTTCGTGAAGCACGGACCCGATTGCGAAGTAAAGATGCGTTCGTGGACACGTCATCATGCCACGCACAGTCACGTGAGAAATTCTGGAAGCTGCACTATAACGTCAGAGGTTTGCAAACATTGACGGATGCAAAAAACTGTGGAAAAAGTTGTGAAAAGTGTTTAGAAGTGTTAAAAATTATGCTTGAAGGTGGGAAATGGCAGAGTTTTAAGTTGAAACTTTGTAAATTTGACAAAAATGTTGCTATATCGGGGTACGTATGATTGTAGGAAATTAGCATGCACTGGTAAAAACCCATGAAATTCACTGAAAAAACGTTGTTAAAGGGACGTTATAGTTAAGATGCACTAATAAAAACCTATGAAATGCAATGAAAAAACGTTGTAAAAGGGACGTTATGGTTACAAGTAAATATGAAAAACCTCAGAAATTCACCAGTTATGGTAAGCTAAGCAACCATAACTCGCGCCACAACGTGCACTGCTAAGACTAACACCCAGGACATCAAAGATGACATCACAAATATCGCTGATGACATCACATATCTAGGCCACTTTTTGTTCACTGACATATATAGGGCAGGTGGTTTTGTTCATCAGAATATTAAAATTCAAAAGGTGCTATATATCTAGATGTTAACCTTGTTGTATGTTCTTAAACTACTTTCCTTGTGGTTTGATCTCAGCGCATGGTGCACATACATGCAATAAACAGGCCTCAAACACACAATTTATGTGTGTACATGAAGATAAACTTTAATGTTATTAACATGTTTTGGTCATGCTTACTTTAGTGTCCCTGTATGTGCCTCTGATTTGTGTGCATTGTGAGTCTTCATATGTATTGCTTGTACTAGCACAAGTGTGTAGTAAGTCTTGAATTGTTAGCTATTTATTACATGTTTAACATTACACAAAACGCAGATAAGGTAGCATGCATTATTTTAGTATCCAAAAAAGAAAGATACAAAACATTGTACTTCTATGGTGCATGTTGCAGCCATTGCCTATGTTTTTGTATGATTAGGTTCCTGTATTAACAACAGCAGTCCAATATAATGTTTGGTTTAGATGAGTACATTCTTTAATATTAAGTAGTTCATGATAGGTCTCCCGATCACCCCTTACATCTTGTTGCCAACATTATAAACACAACACTTTGTACAGACTTTTCATCAAAATGAATTTCATATGTGATGTCACACGTGATGTCATCAATGACATTTGTGTTTGTGATGTCATCTTCAATGTCCACGGTGTTAGTTTTAGCAGTGCATGGTGGTGGGGCGAGTTATGGTTGCTTAGCTCACAAGAAACTGGCGAATTTCTGAGGTTTTTCCGTTTTACTTGGTATCATAATGTCACTTTAACAACATTTTTTCATTGAATATATATATATATATGGAACAAAAACACTGCAATGTGGCAGGACCGCACTCCAAGGTCTGGAGTTGCTAGAACAAATTACTATAGTCTGATTAAATGACACGGAAATGTATTGATTAAAAGACAACAACAAACAGGGAACAATATATAAACATATATATTCAATGAAAACTTTAGTTAAGACAGAGTGATCATAGCATCATTTGTTGCAAAAAAAACCTTGAAATTAATAATATGTGGGATGCGACAAACACCTCAACTCAGTCCTCCCCCCCTGCAGATTCCGCCATGCTGTAATTTGTTATACCATTGTTGGTCCGAGTTGTGGTGTCATGTATGTGCACATGGTCTAAGCAACAGAGGGGGACTATGAGTTAAGATGGCCATCACTAGCTATACACACTGAATTTAACGGTCATGTCATCTTAACTCTGTATTAACTAAAGTTTTTTCACTGAAGGTCAAGGGTTTGTTATGCTGTATCTTCTCTACCACCCACTGACCAAGGCCTTCAGCCATAGATACTGTCCTGGTAATACCAATTATTTTAGAATACGGAAGACCAGTGCTGCCATTGCCATATCCCCCTACCCAGTAAGTAACCAGATCCCATGGGCCTTGGCTGTGTCCACTGTCAATGTAGCAAGAATAAGGCACAAAGCCAGTGACCCATGGCCTAAGGCCATGAAACATGTCAAGGTGAATGACCATGCCATTCGTTCCAGCCAGTTTCCTTTTAAAACCAATGATTATTTAAGACCAAGGCCCAAATCCCCTGCTTAGTAAGTAACCAGATCCACTGGATGTGTTCTGTGGCCACGGCCAGTAACTACATCTTTTATCTGTTTCCCCTGTCCATGTGGCAACATTAAGGCACAAATATGGCGACCCGTGGTCTTGAAGCCATGACCCCTATTGCCATGACTTTGTGACTGAGGTCCATATCCCCCTCACTATTAAACCGTCAGAACCCACTGGCCATGGACACTGACCATTGGTCCATGCCCTACGTGTTGCCATCCATTAATGTCCGCTGTAACGTACCAGGTAATTCCCACCTTAAAAACCCATCACTACTGCTTTGTATTACCACGCTATTTATTCCCAGTAATCATTACTGCAATAATACATTCTTGCCTCTTACCGTGTTAATGGAAAGAAAACCCTCCCTCATTCCCACAGACAGGGTCAGACTGGGACAAGAAATGGGCCTGGACACATCAAAAAAGTGGCCCTCACATAACAAAACCTCAAACACTCATCCGTGAATCATGTCAAATCACAACTTTTCAGAAAATACTAGTTATGGAGGGTTAATGGTGTTTGTTGGATGTAATGTTTTGTGTAAACACTTTAGAAAGTGAGTGATAACATTCCTTTTCCCCCCATCATCCATCACTCCCTTGTCCCTCCCTCCCTTCCTCTTGATTTTCCGTTCTTTTTTCTTTTGCTCCTTCCTTTTCTCTTGCTTCCCCTTCCATTATCCCACTTTTCTTTCATGGGCATCTTTCCTCTCCTCCTTTCCTTCCTCTCTCACATTGTTTCCTTCCTGTCTCCCTACCATCTTTCCTCTTAACTTCCCCCCATCCTTCTACCCTTCTTGTTTTTGTCTCTTATACCGGTCCTCCTTATTTCTTTCCTTCCTCACTCTTTGTAATTCCTACCCTATTGCTGTATTGGAAAATAAAAGATAAAGATAAATTATTGTGCATGGGTCAACAGGCTAAGGTGCACTTGAGTCGAGTGCAATGATGGGTTCTGCAGCATTCTTGAATCATAGCTGATACCAAAGGGCAGCTGCATCACCAAGTCCTTAGTCGAGACAGCATGAGAGTGTGATAAATCCATCTTCAGACAGAAGCATTTAATATAAGCATGCATGAACCCCACATCTGGGTCTGTCTAGGTATAGATCTCTCACAGGATTAGGGGCCAGAATTTACAATGCGTGTATGTGTTGTCCAGTCCTGCGGGTAAGGTGCCAGGAAAAAGTGATGTCCATAAGCATGCAGTTTCAGCTACGACTTAATAATGCCACAATTCACCAGAACCATGGTGTCACCACACACCTCATGCCGCTCAGACAATCCCCAATCTAAAGCAATGCCACAATACGGTTACCACCTCCCCAATTCTACCCAATTCTACCCAATTCTACAGTGTGAGAACCATCCCTTGTTAAATCAGTGTAATGCACCTAAACTACAGAGGTGTGATTGCTGGCTGGAAAATTAGGAAAATCTGTCCTCAGCGCACCATGTGATGCTTATACTAGTATGACACAGCGTGCTGCAGAACTGGCACTAGAGATAACATGGCTTTAAATCACTGTATTTAGACTTTAGTGAAGTGAGAAGCTCTCACTTGCCACAACTTCCTGTTTTCTGTTCAAAACCCTGGGCAAAAATGCCCTACACCAGAAAACATGCATTCAAATGAAACACTGTGCAATAAACCTTATGTCCCTCGGGCTCCTTCCCAGGCATACAAATGGCCCAAGAAAACAGGCCTTGATGCAACTTCAGAAAGGTTCCTCAATGCAGCCACTGAATCCAGGGTCGGATTGGCACCTCGGCCTTTCGGCCGTGGCCGGGCCAAAATCGTCCCTGGGGGGTGGGGGCCACTTTCTGGCCCTGCCTGGGCCGGTTTGGAAGAAAAACAAATTGGAAAAAATATATATTTTTTTTCACATTTTTATTTTTTGTTTTTTTCAAAAGGCCTTTCATCCCTTCTTAGGTCGATAAATGAGTACCACCACAAGTTGGGTGATATTGTATGCATATTTGTTCTATAAAAAAAGAGCTTAAGCGTATGTGCTATACAATAACATTCTCATTTGGCCTTGGACGTCTGCTTGGATTCATAGTAATTTAGTGTACTTAGGAATAATGCTATTTGACGCCATTTCCTGTTTTATCAAGGGGTGAGGGGTGGGGCACTTTTTTTTGGGTGACCGGGCCTATTTCTTGTCCCAGTCCGACCCTGACTGAATCTGAACCATACAGAGCCTCTGAGAGGTCCCTTACTGAGGGGCCTGTAAAAAACTCCCAATGCACAGGGAAGCACAGAGAAAACATTGTTTCATATTTTGTGTATTGGGGTTCAGCTGTGCAAGTGCACAGGCACAATGAAAGGTAGGATCTGTACATTCAACCATACACCCAATATATATTAAAGCAGGCTGTTTGGAATAAAGTCCAGCGTTTAGATGCCAGAGACCGTGAGTAATGTTGGAATAAACAAAACTGAGCTTTTAAGAGAGAATAATGATTGTACCCCTCAGGTATCAGCAAATGCCAGCACAAAAGTTCTTTTTATTTCACCCACCCTTGACCTGCAAAGGTAAGGTGGAAGCAGTGTGCAAGGCATTCTGGGAAATCGTTTTTTTCAAATTAAATTAGTTTTGCTGATTGCCTTAATCCCCATATTCTGGATATATAGTAAATTCTGAAATACAATCCTCGGGTTTACAGAACGCGACAGCCATATGCTGCAAAGTTTGGAAGCAAGGTCAAACAGTAGGCTCTAAAGAAAACAGTGTGGACTGAGAGCGAAAGGACCACATTATGACAAATTATAGTGCACATTTGTGCTTGCCAAACTTTATGCCTAATGCAGAAGTACAATTGACTATCTGTGTCCTATAATCGTGCACTGGAATTTAGGAAATCAGCTCTTACAAGAAGCACTATGCATTTGACACTCCTAGTCAACGGGAATGCACAAAATACACATACATGCAGCAATATTCACTACAGTTTAAGGGAAATGTCCATTTCTGTAAATTAAAATTATGAAGCTTTGTCATGGCCTGTAGCGGTATGTCCATGTCGAATTTCAGACATTTTTAGAAGATAAGAGCTTTCACTCATGGGTTAAAAAGAGAACAGTGGCGTGGATGCAGTTTGTTTTCAGTCTTAGGGAGCTTTCAAAGAGGCTTGATCATGACCTGATAAGTGTGACATACATACATACCATCATACCATCTCACTGCATGAAGGAGCCAGCAGGTATGATAACATAGACCTAGGGCAACCCAGGTCCAAAAATAGAGCTTCCTGCACATATTTATTGTGACACCGGAGCCACCTAAATACTGTATCATCACCACTCCCTCCCAGGCCCACCCAATTTAAACCTTTACAATTAACCGCCTTCACCATGCTTTTTTAACACTGACACACTGAGTAGCATCAAATGCCTTTACCACTGGGCAGCACTGAGTGTTTTCACCACAGAACACCATCACATTCACATGCCTTTAACACAAAGCAGCACTGACACCTTTGTGCGTAGCACCTTTGACAGCGGTGTAAACATCTCTTTCGCTCAGTAGCATCACAGAGCAGAATTAATGTTTTTTACATTAGGCTGCACATTTGGTAACTCTGTCCTGACTTAGCCGCAGCAGATAACCACTTCAGACCGTGTCCTGCAGGATTCGCCTAAACTGTAGTCAGACCACCTCCATTTGTGGAGCCCTCCCTCCGAGTAGCACCCCAAAGAAGTGAGGGCCCGGGCCCGGCCCAGGCTATCTTAAAATGGATAGACAAGCGCAGAATGTCTCAGACTTGCAACCAGAAACCCAATGCACACTAGCGAGCATCAGTGGGGCTCCCTGCAACAAACCAAATGAGCTGTACTATAAACGTCTTATGCACAGACGAGCAACATGGACAATCAGGTCCCTAGCACCCCCTGGGCCCACATTATGAGAAATCGGATTCAATTGAATACTTGTGGTCAGGCTTGCTAGAATATGGAGGATGGAGACAGGAAGATAAAGGTGTAAGGGAAATTGGAATTTTGAGCAGGTCGATGCTTCAATTAGAATGAAAGACTGCACAATGATACTATTTCTGAGAAAATAACATCAACCAGGATACCTAGGCCCTGCATGCACCACCAGGACAGGACCTTGCACCTTTCCTTGCACCCGGTCTGTCCAGGGAAGATCTGCCATGTGGGCCTGGGATTCGTTCAAATTGGTAATCCTGCATGCGCACATTTATGTACACAAAAATGGGTCATTTTAGGATTCAGTGGTCCCCTCTCCCTTGGTGCACTTTTGTAAGGACTAGGACTGCTACAAAGGCCGGCCCTCCACCGCTGTCTAGCCCACACTGAGTGTTGCAAGCAATGACCCAGGCAGACCACAACACAGCTCCCTTCCGCACCAGCTCCGGATACAGTGCCAGGAACAGCATTGAGTTTGTCATCTCATGCTCCCACCACCATATGCCATGGATGGAAGGGATGCTGCTGTTTGAGAAAACCTGATCTTCATTCAAAAGACACTCATTTAGTCTGATTGGAAATGTGATTTTTTTTCCATATTTGTTTTTGTCTGTGCTCACACATCCCCATGTGGTTTGAGTCACATGTGTTAGTCATGCTGACACGATGATTGCACGGCCATGATACACACTGACTGAGTGGCAGTGCTCTGGCCCTTCCTCGACTAACAGAGATAGTAACAATTAATTACAAACACTTCACTTGACTGTTCTTGTTCAGAGTGACTGCCTCTTACCCGACTCTGGCCCCCCGCTGGCTCATTCAATTTTATGTTTTTATTACTTACTGTGTGTAACCCATGTGCACAAATTCTGTTCTTCCTTTCAAATATCAACACAGTGTGCTGGGTGTGGTACCCAGCAACACACCAATGCACATGACGGCCCACGCCTGATTGAACATAGCTGGCTGCCACTGCCAGCCTGCTACATATCAACGGGCACCCTGAGACTGCCATGAGATGGTGAGGCTCAGGAATTATTCCGGGGTCAGCCCCGCCCTGCCCCCCACCCAAGGCAGGCAAAAGCAAACTTGATGTAGAGCTCATGCCCACAACAGGATTTGTTGTTGTTCTCGAAGAGAACATGAAGCTGCCTGCCTGGTGCAAAGCCAGTGGATGGCTGGGGCACTGCCAGCCCCACGATTTATGCTATTGGTGCATCATCAAAGAAAAGCTAACACTTAATAAGTGTTAACCTTTCTATGATGATGTTCTCGGACTGACACTGTGTGCATTCTAATGATAATTACATCCGTTTGCCGCTGTGCAGTGAGCTGGCGGCAGGCTGTGTGAGGCAACATAACAAGTACAACTTCAGTTAAAAAAGTCCAGCCCAGCTGCATGGATATTAATGTGTCTTATAAAACCGGCCCCAGGGTAGCTTATAAAATTGGTCCCAAGGCCATCCAAAGTCCATTTTGATTCTGCCAGTGGCAGAATGGCAGATTGGCCGGTCCGTCCCTCCCCACAGACACTTTCCATGTGCACCCTGCCTCCTTTCTAGGTCCCTACCCTCTCTTGTGGAACTCCTCCCTGATCCTCTACCAAATCCCCCTTTCAGTCGATGCTTCATGTGATGCGTTATTGTTTGGTGTTTGTGTCTTGCGACATTACCGCCGCATTCCCAGTGAGACAAAAACGTTCTGCCACGAATGGGCTTCAAAGCCCACCCCAAATTCTCCAACTACAACTGTGGTCCCCCTTTTTCCTCCTCACCTAAACCCAAAGGTGAAGCCACTCCTCTGCAAATGTCTTTTTGAGCACTTTTGTTTTTTCAGCTTCCCTCAGAAATACCCATGTATTTTCAGAAACAGAGGTTTTGAGAGCGTTAACATGTATGAAACCAGTCAAGGAACCAGGAAGCGATAAGATACCGTGTGATCTGTTTCTACATGACTTGTCAATTCTCTGGGCAACCCCTGCAGCCTATTTTTCATAGATTGGCAGCATGTTGGCACATAACCAGCTCTTGGGTGGTGTCCTACTGACTCTATTCATTTTTTGAATGGAGTAAGGAAACCATTTGTGCAAGCTCTATTTTGATTCCTCTAATATATTAATATTTTAGCAGATGTGATTTAGAAATTAGACTGTGATGTTCCAACGATAGGTGATAAGTTATAGGTGATAAGAAAGTAGGCATCTGGCTATACGCGGATGAGAGCTTGCTTAAATAAAAACATTTAAAAAACACGCATAGGATAAAAAAGCGTTTAATGCCCTGGAGAGATATTGTATGGAGTGGACAGTAGAGGACAACCTAAAAAAACGTATTCATGATATGTCATAGATGTTAGAAAACTAAAGTCACGTTTATCTTAAATAGAGAGGCAAATACACAAGTTGACCAGTTGGGCCTGATGTTGTCAGTCAATGGTTCTTGGTCTGACCAAGTGATAAGAAGCAGTTGTCTGATAAGACAGCCCAGAGGTACCATGTTGATGTAAAGTTTAGTTTATTCATTTATATGGTGCCCACCGGACCCAGGGGTATCAGGGCGCAAGTGAAACTTATTAGCAGGTTATTAGCAGGTTATATGATGTTTATGAGGAAATGAGTTGGAAAAAGAGCAGTGGAGATGCTAGAATTATACTGAGGCCTGGCTCAGGCCTGCTCAGCAGTGCTTTATGGCGCACACCTTTTGGGACATACTGCACTAAATTCTATTATATTGGGCGAAACTGGCTTTTTGAAAAATGTTTTGGGCTTGATCAAGTGTGTCCCCACAGTCCTGCTATGTTTTACAAACAATCCGGTATATGGCATAGGGAAATCCACTCCTATTTTGGTTACCCATCAACACAGGTGAAGTTTTACAGTTTCACAAAAGAGATTTATGGGAAATTAGTAAGCAAACCGAGGGTGGGTGCACAGCTGACATTGATTTTTTTATTAATTGTTTTTTATTTGAATTGGAAGTGTGATATTTGTAGAAAGAGATATTTTATGTATCTACATGGCAAAAGCAGGCGGATTCCATAGGAATCCATTTTGAATGCTACGTGCCATGTGCAAATGGCAGCCAGCGTTTACTCAGTTTGCACTGCCGAATGCACAAAAGAGGCGTAGAGGCTATTTCGCTTGAACTTTACATCTCCCTTTAGCACCCCGCCAAGCAAATGAAGACGATTAAGTGGAGTGGCCCTCTTTGCAAAGGGCAAATGTAACCGGCCCCCTGTGCTCAGAGCTGGGATTAAACACGCCGGAAAAATGCCCATTTTCGATGCAATTACTGCTGGCGGTATTACCTCACGGTAATTACGCCAAAAATTACCCCATTGGTTCCAGTGGACCCAATGGGGAATGGGGACTTACAGCTAGTGCCCAACCCGTGGTCCGGCGGTAATAGAGCTGGGATTAAACACGCCGGAAAAATGCCCATTTTCGATGCAATTACTGCTGGCGGTATTACCTCACGGTAATTACGCCAAAAATTACCCCATTGGTTCCAGTGGACCCAATGGGGAATGGGGACTTACAGCTAGTGCCCAACCCGTGGTCCGGCGGTAATACCACCGGACGAGTGGGTGCAAACTCTAATAAAGTTGGCTGGTATCCCTCTCTCCACCTGCCCCTTTGCGCACAGCTCGTGATCCGGCCCTGTGGATGATAAATGATACCAACTTTGGTTAGGTGATATTGTATGTAAATATGTACTATGTAAAGTGTTTTGGCAAATAAAAAATAAAAAACGCTACATAAAAAACACATCATTATCATTACACCGCTGTGTCCAACGAGCGGGCAAGTCTGGTGTAAGTCAGGCACTTAGAAACACAATTTCTTGATGCATAAGCGCCTTACAAATGCACAATAAATACATATATAAAATAAGAACTGCAGTTTCACATCTTTGCAGGCTCAGTCAATACAGTTTACTTTAGACTGCTTACATATAGTGAAATAATTCATCAGGTTTCCCAGCTGAGAGGGCGGGTGCCCCTGAGCTAGCCTCCTTCTTGACCTGGGGAAGAGCACAGTGGCAATGCCCTCGTCGTGGACAGAAGACAACACGGTGCAGCACAGGTTTGATGCCTGGTCCTGCGCCTAGAGGCTGGAGTCCAGCATGAAGTGTGACATAAAATTACATTAAACAAATGTGTTTCTTATAATCAGTACATTCTTTTCCATGCCTGCCATTATTTTCAATAGTTAGGGCTATTGTTTTTCGGAGGCCTGCTCAGTATATAAATGAATTCATGCAATTGATTTAAAGATGTTAAGCTGGAGACCAAGTTACAGCTTCTGTATTGGCAAACTAAGGAGCGCCAGGGGACCACTCCGGTGGTGATAGTGCACGGTACAAATATCCTTTAACATTAACATATGCGCTTGGTGGCTTTCCTCTGCTGTCAATTTCATGAAATGCCAGTGATTTTTGACACACCAGTCCATGCAGAATGTGGCTATAATGAAAGGCACTTTTGAGCTGGCCTAGGGCTTTGGCATGAGGATTCAGGCTGAGTCTGCCTTCTGCTTGCAAAGTATCCTGTGCTGTGGTCTGAATGCGGAAGATTTTCAACAAAGCTTAGTTGCTCTGCGGATTTTTCTTCTGAGTGTATGGTGTTCGCATTTTCTATATATTTTGCTTTTAATGTTTGCTTTTAAATATCTAAATCTAGTCGATTGAAGTATTCTGAGTGTTCTAATCCCTGGTGTAGCTAGAAGCCACCCGAATGCCAAGAGCCACTCTAGACCTCCCATTAACGTAATCCTGCCAAGGTCAACAGAGGCTCAGTTCACATAAACCGAACAGGACTACCAGATGTTCATATAATCGCTAGCATTTAACCCTTGATCATCCGATCAAAGTAGTTACTTGCTAGCTATGAAACAGGCTCACGCCTTCTACAAAACGGATGCAGGAGTGCTTTGTGGGTTGTGTGGTCGAGGAGCGTGGGTAGACTGGAACCTCGCAGCCATTTCAACAGTGTAACTATGGAGATAGATGAACCTCACAGATCATCTACACGTGCAGAATGCCAACTTCATCTCTTTGGCAATGAAAAGCCTTTCTCTTAAAAGGCAACCACACACCTTGTGCATGTCTGAATGATACATTGAAAATAAGTTGGCAGAACCTAATATAACTCGGTCCAAGAACTATTATATATTAGTACATTAGTAAGCTACTAGACACCCTGCCAGATGCCAGAACTATTATATATTAGTATATTAGTAAGCTACTAGACACCCTGCCAGATGCCAGAACTATTATATATTAGTATATTAGTAAGCTACTAGACACCCTGCCAGATGCCAGAACTATTATATATTAGTATATTAGTAAGCTACTAGACACCCTGCCAGATGCCAGAACTATTATATATTAGTATATTAGTAAGCTACTAGACACCCTGCCAGATGCCAGAACTATTATATATTAGTATATTAGTAAGCTACTAGACACCCTGCCAGATGCCAGAACTATTATATATTAGTATATTAGTAAGCTACTAGACACCCTGCCAGATGCCATAAAGAAACTTATTTGAAAATGAGAGCTAGAGCACTGGATCCCCTGAAGCTAAGTAGACTTTGAAATAAAAAAGTATTTGCTAAAGACTGGAAACCAAGATTCCCCCTTCAACGATCAGTTGGTTTCGCAGACTTTGGGACGTAGTGGCGATGGAGTGGATTACCTACAGGGCTCAAGGGGACGCTGATAAGTTTCAGAAGTAGTGGGGAGAAGTGTTATGGGTTTTAAAAAGCGACTTTGTGCAAAACAGGCGGGGTGCTGGGCATGGACTGACCCACGGTTAAATGGTGGAGTGCAAAGGACAAAGGACTGTATGCTTTCGAATGATGCAGAAGTTGGGAAGTGGTTCCTCAAGGGTGGGGTGGTGGGGTCGTGGAGTGTTTCAAAATGTTTAACAAATGGCAATAAAAATATATATTAAATAAAGAAATTCATATCTCAGATTCAGGTGTAAATAACATGTTATACGTGATGTACTTCTATTCAGATTGTGTATTAATACAATGGGGGTCATTACAAGTATGGAGGTAGCCATGGTGCTATTAGCACCGTGGCTACCCCCATACTGCATACCGGGTCCGGGTTCCCTGAATGGGAAAATACCGGGCCATTCCAACCTTGGAGGACCCGGTATTTCCCCATTCAGGGAACCCATCTCCATTCCCATTCGAGCCCCCATAGAGCTCAAAGGGAATGGGGAGGAAGCTAACAACGGGCCTGTTAATAACGGGCCCGTTATTAGCTCCCTGGTCCTTTAGCGGCTCCCACTAAGGGCATCTGGTAAAACCAGCCGCCCTTAGCGGGACCCGCTAAAGGACCTTGTGATGCGCCGGTAAGGGGTTAACGGCACCGGCACCCTTACTGGCGCCGTTAACCCCTTACCGCCAGCCTCGGAATGAGGCTCAATGTGTCTGGAAACAATAATAGGTATAGACACATAACGCATATACACTTTGGTAAACACTTACAGGGTAATTCATAGAATTTCGCACAAAAATGGTGCACGCGGCTGGCGCACAGTGTCCCCGTGCGATACACTGTGGCAGCCGCGTGCGATAAAATCCATTTAATCGCACAGCGTATTCATGGATATTAGCCTCCAAAACCAGCCGTGGCGCAGAGTGGCGCATCGACCCTGCAGCAGTGCCAGTTATGCCCCCAAGAACGCCCTCGCGCAAGGAAAATCCATCAAAATCCACAATTCATCGCAAATGTCTGCGCTAACCCTGGACCAGTTTACAGGGCTGCCAAACAGCAAACGCCAAGTGGGGAACTTGTATTTCAGGGGTTCGTGGGAAGCTTCACACGCAATCCCAACAGGGTATGTGTATTTCGGGGTGCGTGGGAAGATCCACACGCGATTGGCCTGGGTACGTGTATTTCGGGGTGCGCGTGAAGTTTCACATGCGAATCCTGCAGGGTACGTGTATTTCGGGGTGCGTGGGAAGTTTCACACGCAAATTCAGCAGGGTACGTGTATTTCAGGGGTGCGTGGGAAGTTCCACACGCGATTGTCCTGGGTACGTGTATTTCGGGGTGCGCATGAAGTTTCACACGCAAATCCTGCATGGTATGTGTATTTCAGGGGTGCGCGGGAAGTTCCACACGCGATTGTCCTGGTTACGTGTATTCCAGGGGTGTGCGTGAAGTTTCACATGCGATTCCATCAGGGCACGTGTATTTCAGGGGTGCGCGGGAAGTTCCACACGCGATTGTCCTGGGTACGTGTATTCCAGGGATGTGTGTGAAGTTTCACACGCGATTCCATCAGGGCACGTGTATTTCAGGGGTGCGCGGGAAGTTCCACATGCGAATGCCCTGGGTACGTGTATTTTGGGGTGCGCAGGAAGTCTCACACGCAATTTCAGCAGGGTACGAGTATTTCAGGGGTTCCGGGAAGTACTACACGTGACTTGGCTGTGTGGGTCCTCCCAGGTGTTCCCTCTACACCCTCCACGGCCCCTACAGGCAGACCATACCAAAGGGGACTACCCTGCACCCCTGCTCATGTCCCGCAGGCAGCCCATCCACCATGGGCATGCCCCCCAGCCAAGCCACATGTCACCTTGCACTACTGATCAAAAACGTATGTCTCCCAGCACCCCCACCCCGCAGCAGTCAGGGGCACCCTCCACCAGGCCCCCACTCATGTCCAACTCATGTCCCCCTGCACCCCCACCCCCCAGCAGTCAGGGGCACCCTCCACCAGGCCCCCACACATGTCTCCCAGCACCCCCACCCCCAGCAGTCAGGGGCACCCTCCACCAGGCCCCCACTCATGTCCAACTCATGTCCCCCTGCACCCCCATCCCCCAGCAGTCAGGGGCACCCTCCACCAGGCCCCCACACATGTCTCCCAGTACCCCTACCCCCCAGCAGTCAGGGGCACCCTCCACCAGCCCCCCACTCATGTCCAACTCATGTCCCCCTGCATCCCCACCCCCCAGCAGTCAGGGGCACCCTCCACCAGGCCCCCACACATGTCTCCTAGCACCCCCACCCCCCAGCAGTCAGGGGCACCCTCCACCAGGCCCCCACTCATGTCCCCCTGCACCCTCACCCCCCAGCAGTGCAGGGCACCCTCCAGCAGGCCCCCACTCATGTCTCCCAGCACCCCCACCCCCAACAGTGCAGGGCACCCTCCACAAGGCCCCCACACATGTCTCCCAGCACCCCCACCCCCCAGAAGTCAGAGGCACCCTCCACCATGCCCCCACTCATATCCAACTCATGTCCCCCTGCACCCCCACCCCCAGCAGTCAGGGGCACCCTCCACCAGGCCCCTACACATGTCTCCCAGCACCCCCACCCCCAGCAGTCAGGGGCACCCTCCACCAGGCCCCCACTCATGTCCAACTCATGTCCCCCTGCATCCCTACCCCCCAGCAGTCAGGGGCACCCTCCACCAGGCCCCCACACATGTCTCCCAGCACCCCCACCCCCCAGCAGTCAGGGGCACCCTCCACCAGGCCCCCACTCATGTCCCCCTGCACCCCCACCCCCCAGCAGTGCAGGGCACCTGCCAGCAGGCCCCCACTCATGTCTCCCAGCACCCTCACCCCCCAGCAGTGCGGGGCACCCTCCACCAGGCCCTCACTCATGTCTCCCAGCACCCCCACCCCCCAGCAGTGCAGGGCACCCTCCACCAGGCCCCCACGTATGTCTCCCAGAACCCCTACCCCCCAGCAGTCAGGGGCACCCTCCACCAGGCCCCCACTCATGTCTCCCAGCACCCTCACCCCCCAGCAGTGCAGGGCACCCTCCACCAGGCCCCCACACATGTCTCCCAGCACCCCCACCCCCCAGCAGTCAGGGGTACCCTCCACCAGGCCCCCACTCATGTCTCCCAGCACCCCCACCCCCCAGCAGTGCAGGGCACTCTCCACCAGGCCCCCACTCATGTCTCCCAGCACCCCCACCCCCCAGCAGTCAGGGGCACCCTCCACCAGGCCCCCACTCATGTCCAACTCATGTCCCCCTACATCCCCACCCCCCAGCAGTGCAGGGCACCTGCCAGCACGCCCCCACTTATGTCCCCCTGCACCCCCACCCCCCAGCAGTGCAGGGCACCTGCCAGCAGGCCCCCACTCATGTCTCCCAGCACCCTCACCCCCCAGCAGTGCAGGGCACCCTCCACCAGGCCCCAACTCATGTCTCCCAGCACCCCCACCCCCAGCAGTGCAGGGCACCCTCCACCAGGCCCCCACACATGTCTCCCAGCACCCCCACCCCCCAGCAGTCAGGGGCACCCTACACCAGCCCCCCACTCATGTCTCCCAGCCCCCTCACCCCCCAGCAGTGCAGGGCACCCTCCACCAGGCCCCCACACATGTCTCCCAGCACCCCCACCCCACAGCAGTCAGGGGCACCCTCCACCAGGCCCCCACTCATGTCTCCCAGCACCCCCACCCCCCAGCAGTGCAGGACACTCTCCACCAGGCCCCCACTCATGACTCCCAGCACCCCCACCCCCCAGCAGTCAGGGGCACCCTCCACCAGGCCCCCACTCATGTCTCCCAGCACCCCCGCCCCCCAGCAGTCAGGGGCACCCTCCACCAGGCCCCCACTCATGTCCAACTCATGTCCCCCTGCATCCCCACCCCCCAGCAGTGCAGGGCACCTGCCAGCAGGCCCCCACTCATGTCCCCATGCACCACCACCCCCCAGCAGTGCAGGGCACCTGCCAGCAGGCCCCCATACATGTCCCCCCAACACCTCATGACGATCCATAATCATGGCCCCCATGCCCCCTCAATACACTGCCCACGCCACCCCAGTCCAAACACACCACCAGGCATGACATCCACCCCACAAAGAAATCACCAGCACATGATGCATCCCAAATGGCTAGTCTGCACATCAACATATATCCGTCAAACCCACACAATGACAGCATGTGAATGATAAAACACACATTGTGACATGCATGAAACCAAAGAGAGAATACCACACATTGAAGTACCAAATGATAATGTATTAAACAGAAAAGCAAGGCAATGAAATGGAACAGAAGAAAATTGAAATAATAAATGAAATCCAGCATGTCCAATAAATGAAAAAGATGCATGAAATCCAAATGAAAAACAATCCAAAAGCAAGTCTACAAAGTGTCAGTCTGAGAAAATAAATCCAAGGTGCAAAAATAATAAAAAACCATTGATCCATGGGACAAAAAAAATCAACAATCCAAATCCATTGTCAAACTATGTACAAAGTGAGCATCCAGGGTCCATGTTCCCAATCCTTTAAATGAAACCTATAAAATAAAATCCTACCTAATGAAGAACTATATACAAGAAGTTGGGGCATTGTCCAAGCGCCCCAAAACAAAACAAAACCGAAAGGAAACTTAACACTAAAGAATTATTTACAAGGGCAGCGGGCTAGTCCGACGGCTCACTTCTGCCCCAGACACGGCTACACAGTCCGGCCCGCCAAGGAAGCCCAGCTTCAATCAGGCCGAACTTGATGCACTTGTGGAGTATGTGTCCGCACATGACAGCGAAATGGTGATTACTGCAGGATGCAAGACCACACCTGCACAACGTCTGGCACACTGGCAGACCATCGCGGACATCATAAGTGCCCTTGGATTCGTGAGGCGCACAGCTAATGATTGCTACAAGCGCTGGAATGACCTGAAGCGCAGGGCAAAAAAAAAACTGGCCTCAAGTCATGCCGCTACTCTAGTGACTGGAGGTGGGTCTCCAGCAGAGGACATTGAACTCACTCCACATGAGTATGTTGCTGGGACCTACGTCACGGAGGGACAGATCCAAGGCGTGGGAGACCTTCCAGATTACGAGGCATTGTCCGGTGAGTGCACATGCATGTGTGTGTCATCCATGTGCATGGTGTGTGTGTGAGGGCTTCTGATTGAGTGCCAGGTGACGGTGTGTGTGCCTGAGTGGTTTGGGTCACCCATGTGCTTCATCCAATACATTCTGTGCACCAGGATTTGGGTATTGCAGTATCCCTTCTGGCAACAATAGACTTTTAGCCCAAGCTCACGCCAGTTGCCCTTGAAGTGTCATCTTGCCACAACATTGTTGCGTATTATTCTGTGTTCATTCAGGCTGATTGTTTGCATTCCACCACTTTCACTTGGCATTTCTCAGTCCTATTGTCACATGTGTGATGTTGGGTGTCCTGACCCACGTTTGAGCTATCATGCTGCAACATTTGGTGCTGTGGGCTTAGAAAATCCAAGATGGCCGAAAAGGCCACATGTGCGCCAAAATCCAGGAGAACCACGCAGTTTGTGCACACTAAAATGGTTGCCTAACTTGCCACCCACCAGTGCGAGCAGGATGGGCCAGGGTGCCATGAGTGAAATGTGTGCCAAAGGAAAAACCGCACTTTAAAATCACCTTTTGTTTCCCTGAATGACAGCTCAAAATGCCTATTTCAAACATTGCAACATATCCAAAAATCTCACTGAACACCAGCAGACATCTGGCAGAATGAAGTATGTGTGCATACAAAATCTGGGAAGTTGAAGAGCCCCAAAACAATGTTCATAACAAGACTGGCTGAGCTCTGCAGGTCTGCAGCAGCCTAACTGAAACTGGATTTAAAACTACCAAAAATCGAAAATGTTTAAATTAACTGAGTGACCTACTTTTGAGTGTCACATAGTTTGTCACTGTTGAAATGTCATAGTTTAGAACTTAGAATCAGTGTTTTAGCTGCATGTGTAAAAAGTGTATGTTTGATTTAAACTGGGAACAAAAAGTGACATGTTAGCTAAATTCTGGCTTAAAGGAATTGAATTCTGCCTGACAATTTCCCCCAACTGGAGTGAAACTGGATCCACAGCAGTTCCCAGGCCTAGCAGCCTTCTGCTGCCCACACTAAAAGGATATGCCATCTCTCTGATAATTGGATTAGGGGTGGAGCACCTACAGACTGCAGGAGGTTGAACAAAGCCCTTCCTTGACTCAGGGAGATGCTTTATTGGGGGGGGCCGTAAAATAGCTTCCTCTTGGCAGAAGCTGGGAGGGGCAGGGTCTCTGAGCTTGGCAGAAACTGGATAAACTGCTTTCTACACCATGTGACCTGAATAGACACACCCCTGTTGGCCAGAATATGATTTTAAGAAAGATGTATAACTCACAGTGCGGACTTGTCAAAATTATTTAAATGATACCATAATTATTTTTTTTTTCTGTGCACGTTTTAAGACGCGTTGGGAATTTGTGTGATGTTCTGGGGCAAAACCCCGCTATTTATTGACACCACATACTCTGTGTTTAAGCTAGCAACCTGGAAAGTTACTGAGATATGTGTGGGAGGGGGGTGTATATGTGTATAAATCTGGAAAAAAATCTGATGTTGCAAAACCCACTAAAAAGCACAAAATGTTGCCATTTCTGAATGCAAGCCCCCAGGAAGAGCAGAGTTTGAACAGAGTATACCTCATGTGATATGTGATGGGTGCATGTAATTTTAAACAAATGTGTACCTGTGCAAATATGTATTTGGGTCAAATATAGATTTGTGTGCAATTTGACAGGGGAGTATCCTTTCTGCAGACCATAAAACAGCATCACCATGACACACATTTCCTTCCCCCAATCAAAGCAGTGCGGAAAGCTTGACCAATGGGCAGTTGAGAGAGGGGCTGGCTAGTGATGCTGCACACACACCCACTTTCAAAAGACATAAAAATAGCCACTGGAAGCTAGAGAGGACATTCAAATCCAGTTGCTGCAACGCGCTCTGCCAGACCACACAACATCCAGAAGATACCAGATCCAACACTTAGACTTTAAAACTCAAAAATAACTTGATTCAGAACTCAAAGCAAGGGCCTAAACCCACAAACTGAGAACTCTTCTCAGCAGGCCTCAGCATCCAGCAAACCTAACAGCGGTAGCAGCATCCAGGAGCCGTGCAGATCAGCACTGTGTCCAGAGAAAGCTGTGCAGAAAGATCCAGGAGCTGTGCACAGACGCTGTACCCAGAGATCCAGGAGCCGGGCCAGGAGCAGTGTCAGACCAGACCAGCAGAGCAGAGACCAGACGCTGTGCGCAGAGACCGTCCGGGGCGAAGCCAGAACCGAAGCCATCTTGACCCGATCCATGAGACTTAGACCTTCCAAATACATTGTGAGTACAGCTAGGACGGTGTGAAACCAAATCTCTTAGTTTCCAGTGATATAATTCAATCTATTTAATCTTAGTAGAACTGCCTCCTAACTGTCACTTGTCAATTCTGCAGCCACATAGCTGTCACCTGTGATTTTAAAAGCTGTCACCTGTCAATTTGAGTTACTTTAAATTCAAAAAAATGACCTTTACAAAATCGTTCATATCTTTGGAACTGTTTGGGCTAGAAACTTGGCTTGGTTTAACTTTCCTCTGAAAGCTTAGAATCTTAGCTTTTCAACGAACCTAGAACCGACTTGCTACTCATTATACTTTTGCCGTAATCACGATTCACGCATTCGCGAATTTTGCCGCAATTCGCGATTTGGTTACAAATCCAGCCACGTGTGAAAACAGCAGCTTCCTTGCTTTCCTTTGCCAAAAATTTGTTTAACCTGCTAGTTACTCCTAGAGCATTGTTAAAGGGAGCCTGAGCTCATCCCAATGTATCTTTCACTCACCCTGAACCTCCTAAAGGGAATTAAAACCATTTTCAGCATATTCCTCACTTCATTGCCAGCACATATAAAAGCATTTTGGGCCTGTGTTTCAACTTCTATCCGTAGTCTAAGCTTGCTGGGGTGAACTGAATTACATTTGATTGCATGTCTGAGAACTGTGTGCTACTCTTCATTTCCTTACATTGCCTAAGGGGGGGAGTGGATTGCCAGAGAAAAGTGATTACATTGTTTTGTTGAAATCATATTGAGTATTTTCTGTACTGCATTTTCATTCAACATTGCATCCATCTGAACTTATATAAAGCATTCTCTACCACCTTATTATTCTGTTCCTATTCACAACTGTGCTACCTCATCCTTATACTACTCCTGGGTAACCAAATCAGTTTACTAGTAGGACATTATTCACTGTTGATCACTGCTCATGTTTTAAGTGTGATATTAATTATTAATTGATCATAAAAGTGTGATATATATATTTTGTTTAATTTTTCTCAAATAAACCTTTTAAACTTGCAAAACAGAACTACTTCTTGGCTCAGTGGGGTCAGGGGGATTCTAAGAGAGGGGTGTTATATAGGGGTAGTCGTCCATATTTCATGAACTGGACATAAAGATATATCAATAAGGGTTTCCATTCCGTACCCCAGACTAGGCATTGACTTAGATGTAGTGTTGAATTGAATCCTCTTACAGTGACATGGCTATGGTACATGCCATCTGTGTGATGGCATGTGTCATGTATTTTTATTGGATATGCCAATCACAGGCCAATGTGTGATGGCACTGCTAGCCAGCATGCAGCAAATGTGTTGGTCTTCCATCTTGGTGTCATCAATGTGTGCCATTTGCCTCCCCTTCATACGCAGTGACGGTGCATGCATGGGAGGGTTATAGTCATGTGGGACATGTGTCAATGAAGTAATGGTTCTGTTGCTTCTCAGCCCTAATTATGTGCCATGGTGCTAATGCCTGTTCCCATTTCTTTTCTTTCATGTCTTTGCAGGGGATGACGCACTTGATACTGCTGGGGTTGTGGAGATGGTGCAGACCCAGGAGCACCAGTGAGGGACGTGGTGTGGTGGTGGGTGACAACCCACACTTGCTGCAGACCATTCTCTCGAGGGGTGTCTCTGGGTGCACCTCCCCCGAGCTCTATTCAGGTGTCGATTCGGATGATGAGACCTATGTGCCGTCGCAGGTAAGTGTTTCTGGGAGGGATTCTGTACTGTCCAACCCACCTGCACCAGGGGTAGAACCCTCAATGGGGATGTCAGTGTTGGTAGGTCCGCCTTTGGTGGTTACGGATGCAGGGTCACACTCTGCAACATCTGATCCTGTTCCTGGGCCAGCAGATCGGAGGGGGAATGCAGTCCTGCAGCCTAAGGCAGTGCCGGCACAGCAAGGCGCAGTTCGCCTTGCCCCAGACAGGTGTGGTGCCCGCCGACGCGATGGCCGTACGCCACCTGGCAATACCGCATGGGAGCAATCCATATACGGTATGGCAAACCAACAGGCAGCATCATCTGAGATGATGGCTCAGGCCATGGATAGGGTGGCCACTTCCATTGTCCCCAAAGAAAGGCTGATGGAACAACTACAGCAGGCAACAGACTCCCTTTGCCAGTCACACAGGGAGGACATGTTGGCGTACAACAGGGACAGACGGGCGGCACTGGAGACTCTGCAGGAAGCCATTTCTATTGAGTCCCAGGGCCACAGGGAAGCCCTGAGGGTGGAACTCCGTCAGCTCGGGTGACTCTTGTTGAGCTTGAGGCTTCAACTGACACAAGAACAGAACAGCAGCTGGAGCGGCTCACACGTACGCTCTCAGCTGAGATGCAGGCAACTAGGGAGGAGGTCCGGGCATCCCGTGAGTTGTTGCATGGGGACCTCCGGGCGATTATCCTCCAGAACCAGACCTTCCACACCTGCATGCTTGCTGCCATGGAGGACCAGACTAGGGCTTTGCGTGGGCTGCCTCCCATAGTACCACCACCTCCTGATGCAGCTGCAGAGGGTGAGGAGAGCGACAGCAGCGATTCTCTCACAATAGGGTAGCCGTGCAGGCCATGAGCCCATGGAGGTGTTTTTTTTCCCAAAATCCACACAGGTGGGTTTTGGTGTGCACCCTGTCCTCGGACCTCCTGGGTGGCCTCCCCCACCCCCCCCTGGCCCATACATGGCAATTTTTTATTTTTGATTTTTGATTTTTGATTTTTTTTACAGTGTGTTGCCTTGTGTGGCTCCCGTGGGCATATGCTGTATTGTGGCTGGGCACATGCAGGCTTGTCCTGAATTTGTGTTAGATGCTTGGGTTTGTGTGACACACACCCCTCCTGCTTCCCATTTCCATGGGCTTGCAAAGGTCGTGCCCAAGTGACATTGACTTACACAGTGACGCTGGACTCCCATTTGCTGTGTGGACAGTCTGTAGTATATACTGTGTATACATTCCTAGTGCATATTGTTGTTGTATTGTACACTGCATGGTGTATTGATATGTGCCTCTGCATCCATCTCATCCTCCTAATTTGCAGGTCCATTCCTCATGTCTTCACAAGGCGGTCTACTTTGGAAATGTAGTCCATGTTGTAAGCAGTGCACCTACACTTTTGCGTGGCGCTAACACTGTACAGTTGGAAGTGGTCGAAGTGCTGGCATTATCAGGTAGTGAGATTACCAATTTTTTAAATCCGTACTGTCATGTTTATGGTAGGTTTGAGGTTGTGTAGGGGATTTGTATTATTGCTAAATATTTGGTAATGTGTGTTGTTGGTCCTGCATTACTGTGAACATTTCATGTGTGGCCAGTTTCCATTAGGGATAATGGGTCTCATTACAACCGGGCCTTAAGGGGTTAACCGCGCCGTAAAAGGCTGCGGCGCCGTTAAACCCTTAACGCCAGATTCACACTTTAACGCCTGCTTTTTGCAGGCGTTAAAGTCCAAGGCGTTAAGCGACCTTGGTGCTAATACCCCTAGTGATCCCCACTTTGAACGCACTACCTGCTACAACGGACTTGAACCAATTGGTCAACGTTTACAATGAGTCCATGGCCAATGCCATCGACATCATTGCCCCACTGAAACTACGTAAAGGGATACCCAAAGCGCACCTTAACACATGGTACACCCCGGAGCTCAAAACCCTCCGTCAACAAAAAAACAAACTCGAAGCACTATGGAAATCAGTGCCCTCTGTAAATAACAGAACGAATCTCACTAACATCTCCACCCTCTACAAAAATGAGATTATACGTGCCAAGAAAGAATCTCTCAATACTAGGATCTCCCAGGCAAGCTCTAGTACTAAGGAGCTCTTTAACATACTAAAGGAACTAGAAAACCCCATTACTCCTACCGACTCCTGCACTAAGGATAAACTTTGGTGCACAGGGATCCAGAATGCCCTAGCTAACAAAATCTCAGGGCTCCAAACTAAAATTAACAACAAACGACAACAACTCACTCTTGATCCTACTTCCACCCCCACTCCCCCTCCACTTACTGCCATTAGTTCAGGCTTCACTTTCAAAAAAGTATCCATATTGGAGGTTCAGAAAATTATAACATCCCTGAAACCATCGAACTGCAAGGGGGACAGCTGCCCCGCACAGATTATAAAAGATGCAGCTAGGGATCTCTCCCCTTTTATCACTAAATTAATAAACCTGTCCTTCGCCAATAACATGGTCCCCAGCAATCTGAAACAGTCATGGGTCCTACCTCTACTAAAAAAAACTACTCTCAACCCTGACATTCCCACGAATTATAGACCTATCACCACCGTCCCATTCCTACTAAAAATTTTGGATAAAGTGGCTTATCTACAAATCCAGGACTACCTCGAGACTAATCATCTACTAGGAACTCGCCAATCCGGCTTTCGACCACAACATGGGACAGAGACAGCCCTTGTTGATCTCAAATGCCAGATAGACGAACTCAAAGACAAAGGCAAGGCTGCCATCCTTCTACTCCTTGACCTCTCCGCCGCATTTGACCTGGTCGACCATAAAATCCTGTGCAACCATCTGTCTCTGGCAGCACACTTCTCTCACTCTGCGGTCACATGGATCCAATCTTTCCTGGACAATAGAACCATGCGGGTCTTCTCTCCCCTAGCAGCGGCTGACCCCATCCCCATCACCTGTGGTGTCCCACAAGGATCTTGTGTCTCACCTACCCTATACAATATATTCACCAAGCCCCTATTCGATAAGCTGGACAATCTGGGTGTCACCTACACAAACTACGCAGATGACACCCAGATACTCCTCACCTTATCAGGTAACTACAACAAGGACGCCAAATGGATCAATGAAGTCTTTTCCATCATTCAGGCATGGATGGCCACACATGGCCTGTGCCTGAATGATGACAAGACCGAACTGCTTCTTGTCGGCTCACCTAACACTATCCGAAAACTCTGTCCCGGCTACACTAGCTTCACTATTGACGGTAACACCATACCCATCGCCAAGAGCGTAAAAACCCTCGGCTTCCACCTAGACACGAACACTAACCTAGCTAAACAAATCAACATGACCGCCTCGGCCACTGCCTACACGGGCAAACTTATCAGGGCCTGCAGACCATTGATCTCTCCTAGCAATTGCCTCATCCTAGCCAGAGCTCTCATTCAATCTAAACTGGACTACTGTAATAGCCTCTATGTAGGTGCCAACAAAACAGTAATCAATAAATTGCAAGTCCTACAAAACAAAGCACTCCGTGCCGCCCTCAATATTCCCAGAAGAGAACACATCTCCGCCACCAGAACTGCCTGTAAATGGTTGTCCATACAACAAAAAATAGACCTGAAAACTATTTGCCTTACTTACAAAGCCCTTAATCATCTTGCCCCGCCCTACCTCTCTAACAAATTTACACTAAGACAGAACACCAGAACCACCAGATCGTCCAACACACTACAACTAACAGTTCCCAAATACTCCCTCAAAAGAGCCGGCGGATCCAGCTTCCCAGCTCTGGCATCACAACTTTGGAACTCCATCCCACTGGATATTTAATCTACACCCACCTTCCAACCCTTCAGAACTAAGGTCATCTCCTGGCTAATCAACAAATAACTGTCCTACCACATATGTATGCACACCCTATCTCCAATTTTACTTATGTTGTTTGACCACTATTATCTATGCATTTCTGCCTTCTTGTTCAGCTCTCCTATGACTTATTACTACTGTACCATTGTCTGTTATTTGTAACCTGATGTTCAAAGCGCACATATACCTCTGGGTCAAGAGCGCTATATAAATAAATAAACAAACAAACAAACAAACGGTGCCGTAATTAGCGCCTACCCCATCCCCATTGAGCCCTATGGGGCAAAAATGGGAATGGGGAAGGGGCAATGCTGAATGGGGATTTACCGCCCCGCCAACCTTGGAATTGGGCGGTAAATCCGCCATCCACCATGGCGGAATCCGGCATGGACCATGGTGCTAATAGCACCATAGTCCTTCGCCAAGGTTGTAATGAGGGCCAATGTACTTTGTGACACTTGTGTCATGTTGTGGGGATTACTTTGTTTGCTCTCACATAGCATGGCATGCCATGATGTGTTGTGTGGCGGTGCCGGCGAGGGGTTGGGTGACATGGCACTGTTCTCATGTTGTATTTTGCAAGTGGGTATTCATTTTTGCTGCATAGAAGTGTGTCTTTTGATGACACTGCATTGGTGGTGTTTGTGTAGGTAGGGATGCACACATTGTGACACTTCCAGGTGAACAATCTCAGGCTGCTATGGTTCTGACAGTTGACTGTCCCTTCATTCATCATAATTGTCAGATTGAGTCATCATTGATTGCCAGATGGTATGTGCCAGGGCTGTGTGCACTCCACAGGGGTGTGATTTCTATGTGAAGTAATTAGCCACCAGCTGCGTATGGGCTGCCTCACCCCGTGCCCTTTGCCCTCCCATGCGCAGCGGGCGTGCATGTGGTTGGGGATGTGGGGCACCACCATGTCCACAGCCAGGCCCCGGCGTGTTGCGACATTGTGCAGGACACATGCTGCCGCTATAATCCTGCACACTACTGGGGGAGCGTATAACAGCTGCTCGCCAGAATGGTCAAGGGAGCGAAAGCATGACTTGAGCACTCCGAATGTGCGCTCCACTATGCCCCGGGTTGCAATATGGGCTGTGTTGTATCTTACCTCGGGAGGGGTGATGGGGTTCCGAATTGGCATCATCATGTGGGTGCTCAGAGGGTAGGCACTGTCCTCTGGGGAGGTGGTGATGGGTATCATTAGTGGGGTAGTGACATTACTCTGTATCTGACATGCATGCGTGTGCTGTGGCATTTATACTCACCAAGCAGCCATGCATCGCCATGCCACCCAGCTTCCATGTCCCGGTTTAGGGTTGACATCCTGTAAATGAAGCTGTCGTGGGTGGACCCTGGATAGTTGGCATATACTGAGGTGATGATTCCCTTGGCATCACATACTACCTGGACGTTGATGGAATGCCAGTGCTTGCGGTTTCTATAGATGTGTTCAGATGCCCTGGGGGGACGTAGAGCCACATGGGTGCAATCAAAGGCACCTAGCACTTTGGGGAATTGTGCCACCCCGTAGAAATCCTGGATGACAGCCTGCCTTTCTGCAGGTGTTCTGGGCAGGTATATGTCCCTGTGGACTGATGGGCGTGCAGTGATGATGGCCAACACCTGGTGCAGGCACGTGACTGCGTGGCCTGTGACACCCCCCCTCACTATGGCACTTGTCCGCTGAAATGATCCAGTAGCCAAGAAGTGCAGTACATTGAGGACCTTCTCCAGGGGGCTGAGTGCTTGGGAGCACAGGGTGGGTGATGTGAGGTCATCCTCCCACTCACTGACCAGGTCGAGTATTATGTGAGGTGGAAACCTGTACCTCCCATACACCTGGTCATCAGGCATACCAAAAAGGCTGGTTCTGGGTGTAAAGATTCTGGCCCTGACTATCCTCCTCCTCCTCCTGCGGTATCCCACGGCCACTGCTGCTAGGTACGGTATATTCATCCTGGCGCCTGAGCTTGTTTGTTGTTTGTGCACACTTTTATGCTGCGCGGGTCGACGTACGCCTGCTTCCTGCGAGTCGACGTGCACCTGCTTCATGCTGGCGTACGTGTTTCCGGATTGGACCGCCTTTTTTGGTGCGTTGTAGGCGACCGTGTAAATCTTCCCGCCCACCGCAGAAATACACGTAACATGCTCTCCCAGGCCCAGTGCATGTAAATCTTCCCGCCCAGCCCAGGAATACATGTACCCCACTCTCCCAGGCCCAGTCACGTGTGGAAGTTCACGCGAACCCCGTAATACATGTACCCTGCTGATGTCGCGTGTGGAGGTTCACACGAACCCCGTAATACACGTACCCTGCTGATATCGCATGTGGAAGTTCACGCGAACCCGTAATACACGTACCCTGCTGAAATAACGTGTAAAACTACCCGCGCACCCCTGAAATACATGTACCCAGGCCAATCGCACTGCTGGGGGGTGGGGGTGCTGGGAGACATGAGTGGGGGCCTGGTGGAGGGTGCCCCTGACTGCTGGAGGGTGGGGGTGCTGGGAGAAATGTGTGGGGGCCTGGTGGAGGGTGACCCTGACTGCTGGGGGGTGGGGGTGCAGGGGGACATGAGATGGACAAGAGTGGGGGCCTGCTGGCAGGTGCCCCTGGATGCTGGGGGGTGGGGGTGCAGGGGGACATGAGTGGGGGCCTGGTGGAGGATGCCCCTGACTGCTGGGGGGTGGGGGTGCTGGGAGACATGTGTGGGGGCCTGGTGGAGGGTGCTCCTGACTGCTGGGGGGTGGGGGTGCAGGGGGACATGAGATGGACATGAGTGGGGGCCTGCTGGCAGGTGTCCCTGGATGCTGGGGGGTGGGGGTGCAGGGGAACATGAGTGGGGGCCTGGTGGAGGGTGCCCCTGGATGCTGGGGGGTGGGGGTGCAGGGAGACATGAGTTGGACACGAGTGGGGGCCTGGTGGAGGGTGCCCCTGACTGCTGGGGGGTGGGGGTGCAGGGGGACATGAGTTGGACATGAGTGGGGGCCTGCTGGCAGGTGCCCCTGGATGCTGGGGGGTGGGGGTGCAGGGGGACATGAGTGGGGGCCTGGTGGAGGGTGCCCCTGGATGCTGGGGTGTGGGGGTGCTGGGAGACATGAGTGGGGGCCTGGTGGAGGATGCCCCTGGATGCTGGGGGGTGGGGGTGCAGGGAGACATGAGTTGGACATGAGTGGGGGCCTGGTGGAGGGTGTCCCTGACTGCTGGGGGTGGGGGTGCAGGGGGACATGAGTTGGACATGAGTGGGGGCCTGCTGGCAGGTGCCCCTGGATGCTGGGGGGTGGGGGTGCAGGGGGACATGAGTGGGGGCCTGGTGGAGGGTGCCACTGGATGCTGGGGGGTGGGGGTGCTGGGAGACATGAGTGGGGGCTTGGTGGAGGGTGCCCCTGGATGCTGGGGGGTGGGGGTGCAGGGAGACATGAGTTGGACATGAGTGGGGCGCTGGTGGAGGGTGCCCCTGACTGCTGGGGGGTGGGGGTGCAGGGGGACATGAGTTCGACATGAGTAGGGGCCTGCTGGCAGGTGCCCCTGGATGCTGGGGGGTGGGGGTGCAGGGGGACATGAGTGGGTGCCTGGCGGAGGGTGCACCTGACTGCTGGGGGGTGGGGGTGCTGGGAGACATGCGTTGGTGGGCAGTAGTGCAACGTGACATGTGGGTTGGCTGGGGGGCATGGCCATGGTGGATGGGCTGTCTGTGGGACATGTGCAGGGGTGCAGGGTAGTCCCCTGTGGTGTGGGCTGCCTGCAGGGGCCGTGGAGGGTGTAGAGGGAACACCTGGGAGGACCCACATGGCCAATTCACGTGTAGTACTCCCCGGCACTCCCGAAATACACGTGGGTGGCTGGATTCGTGTGGAACTTCCCACGCACCCGAAGTGCGCGTACCCTGCTGAAATCGCGTGTGGAACTTCACGTGCACCCCGAAATACACGTACCCTGCAAATTCGTGTGTGAGACTTCCCACGCACCTTGGAATACACGTACCCTGCTGAAATCGCGTGTGAAACTTCACGGGCACCCCGGAATAGACGTACCAAGGACAATCGTGTGTGGAACTTCCCACGCACCCCGAAATACACGCACACATTATTTTTCACACAGTGGGTGTCCGTGTTTGTCGCGTACCCCTTTGCACCTCATTTGTCCTAGAGGGCCACAGTATGGATCATTCATCATAGCTGTATATAGGTGCTTTTTGTTAGCGCACATTTTGGCGCACATTTATTTCAGGCGCAGGGACGCTACCACCTGCTTTCTTGTGGCGGACTTGTTTGGCCCTGTGCGCGTCTTTGCCCGTGCGCTGGTTTGCTCTATTCGATTCCATGAATATGAGTTGTAGGCGAGCGTGTGGGCGTTCCGCGCACTTGCTTCCTTTACTTCCCCCATGACGCCCATATTTTCACGCGTTGTTCCCCATTCCGAGTGTTACGCCCCGCCTACTTTTGTTATGTGCGCCGCGGTATGTGCGATTTCGCTGTGGCCGTGGCGCACGCCGTTGGATGACCTGTGCACCGGCGTGCGCCGCACACTTTTTCAGCGCAAATCCAATATTTTTCTCGCGCACGGACTTCCATGAATCGATGTGCGCTGGTTTCCCGGCGATTTTCGCACTTGCACTGCGATTCGCACGTTTTGGCACCTCTGCGCCGGAATTTTCGGCGCACATTAATTCCATTAATCGGCCAGTTAGTGATTAAGTTGCTTATTCTAGGTAAGCTTTTGAAGTAGCTGCATAATTCTAAACTAGTGTGCACAAAATGTTAAGTACACAAAAATAGTGACCACAATGTTGTGCACATACATCAATTGTTGGTTGTTATGTTCATTATATGACATCATTTTGTAGAGTCCATAATCATTGTATTCTTTCAATCAATAACAAAGTTTATTTTGGATCATTATATCCATAAAACTATCTCAAATATCACATTTCATAAATCACGAAATACATATAAACAAAAGCGTAAAGAAAACACCAAAGCATGTACAATGGGGATGTTTTCTTGGAAAAGGTTGTTTCAAACGTGTTCTCCTGCCAAAATCCAGCCGGCCAATATCCTTCTGACGGTATTTTAGCCTGTCAACACGGATTTCAACCAGTGGTCTTTGTCAAGACAGAATTGTCTAAAAGGTAGAGATGTTGCTTCTATTTGCAGTGTAGGTTATGTGTTATCATTATGCAATATTGTTCCATGATATTATTCAATAGTGATCCATAGTATTCTTTGATGACTCATGCGTAAATCTTGGCTAAGACTATTCCAGGTATGGCAATCATTAAGTATCCTGTGTATATTTTCCTAAATATAATTTCAGGATCACTAGCTAGTACTTCCTTCTCATCTGATTACAAGTTGAATAAGGAAAGGTTAACCCATATATATATTCAGTGAAACAACTTTGTTAAAGGGATGTTATGGTTACAAGTAAAACCAAAAAACCTCAGAAATTCACCAGTTATGGTAAGCTAAGCAACCATAACTTGTGCCACCAGTGTGCACTGCTAAGACTAATACCCAGGACATCAACATCAAAGATGACAAAACAAATGTCATTGATGACATCACATATTTGGGCCACTTGTTTTTGTTTACTGACATGAATAGGCTAGTTTATTGTTTTTACTGTCAATGAGAATATCTAAAGTTTAAAAGCTGCTATATATCTCAGCATTAGCATTTTTAGATGTGTTTAAAGTATGTTATTTAGGGTTATGATCTCAGCTCATGGTGCACATACATAGCGCAATAAGCAGGCCTAAAACATACAATTAATTTGTGTACATGAAGATGAACTTAACTGTTATTATCATTTTCTGGTGATGCTGTTTCTTTCTCCCTTACTTTAGTTTCCCTGTATGTGCCTCTGATTTGTATGCATTGTGAGTCTTCATATGTATTGTTTGTTCTAGCACAGGTGTGTAGTAATTATTGAATTGTAAGCTAGTTATTCCATGTTTAACATTACTCCAAACTCTGATAAGGTAGCATTCATTATTTTACTATAAATAATTACAAGATCATAAATATTGTACTTATATGGTGAATGCTGCAGCCATTGCCTATGTTTATGTATAATTAGGTTTGAGTATTAACAACAACACTCCAATATAATGTTTTGTTTAGATGAGTACATTCTTTAATAGATTAAGTAGTTCATGATAGGTCTCCCAATCACCCCTCACAGCTTGTTACCAACGTTATAAACATAACCCCGTATAGGGATTTTTCATCAAAATTAATTTCATATCTGATCTCATCTGTGATGTCATCAATGACATTTGTGAAGTCATCTTTGATGTCCTGGGTGTTGGTCTTAGCAGTGCACGGTGGTGGCACAAGTTATGGTTGCTTATCTTGCCATAACTGGTGAATTTCTGAGGTTTTTTGGTTTTATTTGTAACCATATTGTCTCTTTAACAAAGGTTTTTCACAGAATTTCCTGTTTTTTTTGTTAGTGCAACTTAACCATAACGTCCCTTTAACAACTTTGATTAAGTGAATTTCATAGGTTTTTGCTAGTGCACAGTTCCTGTGCAACAAGTCCCTTATATTATAGCCCCCCCCAATGTGGCAGCAATGGGGGTCGATAACAGCGTGGTAGTCTGCGGATGACAGATAGGATTTGCAAGACTTTAAATCATAAGGGAGACCACAAAAAAATGTAAGCATCAACCAACAAACAGATGTACCTTCTTCTACAAATACTCGCGTTACAAAAAACAGCAGCTACTTAATGGACAACACATTCCTATTAAATAGTAAGTGCATTGTATTTAATTTGATTTTAATAAGCTTTCATTACATAAACATGTGTTGTGAAACAGAAGCCCTTTTACTTCTCACAGAAATGGAAAAAACACTAGAATGGTTGGACGAGAACTTCCCATGGGATGAAATGAGCGATGATTACATCTCCAATGGTATGCAATACATATTTTACTGTCAACAAATAATGTACTTTGACTTTGTACACACCATACTAAAATAAATATTTTTATTTCTCTTACAGTAGATAGTGTTCATGAAGAAAGCACACCCAAGGTGCATCATCATCAGTGCCCACAATCAGAAACAGAAGTCGCATCCCCAAATGTAAATACTCAAATCAAGAATGTGTCAACAAAATTAGATACACTAACTAATAAGGCGAATGAACTTGTACAAAGCGTGAAAAGGCACCTTATTTAAAAAAAAAATCTTTTCATTGTCCCACTTACAGCTGTACCCCCTGTCCCCAATAGTCATCTCCAGCCAAGTTCTGAACATTATATTCAAAGAAGATTTGATGAAACGTCTGTCCCTTCCTCCCCTCATAATTATTCCACAAAAATGCCTAATTCTCCCATTTATGTTTCCCATTCTGTGACCTCCTACCTTCCTTTCTTAAATAAATATATTTTTTGTTCTACATATGTTTTCTGTATTGTTGTTGCATTTTCCCTTGTCTCTTAAAAGTCTCATTATGAGTCTGAAGACTGTGCGACTGTCCGAGATGTTTGCACCCAAATGGAGGTGCCCCAGGACAGGCAGGATGTCCGGACATGTCTTTGTTCTTGTGGTGCACTTTTAATTAGTCCCCGGCCATCGCGCATGTCCTACGGACATCCAGCGCATGCGTGATGAAATGTCCCTCCTGAAGAGGGTATGGGGATGGACATCAGGTCCAGGACATCCGGCAACGTCATCATGTGACCATGCCCACAGAGTATAATGGCGCAGACAGTTTGTTTTTCCAGCCAATCTAGGGTGATTCAAGCTGAAGATGTACCCTTGCACAGCTTGCAGGCACATCCCTAGATTGATCTGGCAGCTTTTCACAACTTTTCAATGCCTATTTTCGTCTCCGTAGTCCCTGAACAGCACAAATGTCTGTGGACGGTTCCTCTAAAGGGACCCACCCATTACCTTTCCTCAATCTCAACCTGGCTGTCCAGGAGAGAGTATCTGGAGAACACCTGCTTTCCAAATCTTCAAAAACCTGCTGCCATGGCATCTCCTGTGGCCATCTTTTCTTCCCAACCACCCTCACCACCACTGGGTGTGGCAATTTTTCACCACCATTGGAAATGTTCCAAAGGCACATGCAAACAAGGTTGGATGCACTCAGTGCAAAGTTGTACTCAGTCACAGGAAACCTGGCTTGTATTCCTATGGGACTACTTCCATGAGGCGCTACACCAAATTGGCCCACCACAGTGCTCTGAGAAAGGCAATACCTTTCTCAAGTAAGAGCAAGTTGGCTTTCTCCACCCCATCATCTTCATCTGCTCCCATCATGAGAAAGGATACTCCTTTGGGGCACAGGATCCCAGCGGCAGCTTCGCAGGCCTTAGACAACACTGTTGAACCTTACCTTTCAAGGGTCACAGTGCTATGCATGTACTGTGAAGCTCCGATCTATAGGCGGAAGTAGTTTTGGAGCGCGTTTGAGGCTGCGGTCAAGGAGCATGAGAAACACTGCCACCTAACTGATTAAGGCCTGCCCAACATCTTCCTCTCTCCATCTGCCCCTTCGTGCCGGTGGTTGATGCCTCTTCTCTCCCCTACCTTGCCTCTCCTGAGAAGAAATGACCCAAAAAAACAAAATGGAAAAAAAAAATCCTTTCAGAGTTAAAAAATGGAAGTGAGAAAAAAAATCACAGGCCACTGCGCTACTTGCATGGTCAGCGGACAGCACGGTAGTCTGAGGACGTGTACAAAATTCCGGCCGTAGGACAACTGTGATCAATGCAATTGTTTTGACCTCAAACTGTGATCAATGCAATTGTTTTGCACTCAAAAAAGGTGGCTCTTAAAATAACTGTTTTGGGTTTTTTGGGCTTTTATATTTCTTTTTAAATTTTTGCTTTTAGAAACTAAAGTAATAAATAATTTCAATGATTTTCATTATTTCTTCTCACTTTAACAGAAACGGATTGAAAGCATTGTGTATGTTTTCCACAATAATCTGATTACCCACATCAGTTAGATGGACTCCACCTCACCGAAAAATGTTGACCCTATCAAATTTAATGTTCTCATTATGGAACAATGTCATTCCAACATTGCAAACAAAAGCACACACAGCTTGATTGATGTTGTGCCTTGTTTTTTCCATTTGCAGACCAAATGAACTGGAACACATCCACATCTGTCTCTGTGCAAATTGAGAAAAATGTCTTTTGGAATTAGGGAACATTTTCTTCAGCTTTCCCAATGTCTCCATCATTGTAAACTGCAATGAGATTCCATTCACGTTCCCCAAACTGTTCCCACCAAAATTAATTATATTAATGTCTGGATGCCTCAATTGTACCATATTTGCACAAAATGGGAGCAAGTCCACCCGCTTCTTGTCAAGCACTCAGTACCAGAACATTTTGCTATTCAGGAAATCCAAGATTTATGGCTATTTCACAATGCTTAGCATAAACCTTCACCCAGTGGACCCAAGAGTCCCCAAAATCCAAATACTGTGCCTGCTGAAAGACATACCCTGGCCATTTTCAATCCTCTCACAACTCCTACTAATAAAACTTCTCCTACCCTCTCTTCCTGTACACCACACCCAGGAAGACCAATAGGCTGATTCCCATTTGTCCTCGGAGACAACATCTGTCTGCGGCCTCCGCAGTCCCCTCCTTATGCCAGGCAGCAGCAAAAGATGCAGATGTGGCAAGCGCCATCCACGGACTATTGCAGTGTCCGCGGACACATCGTTCAATTGAATGAGGTGGGCAGTGAAATTAAACATAATGTAAGTTATTTAAACTTTAGTGGTGGCTCTCAAAATAACCGTTCTTGGGCATTTGTAAACAAGCACCATTTCTTTTCGCATTTTCAGTATCTGTGAAGTGGATAGGGACAACAAACATTCACACCCTGAGAATTGATATTGTCATTCTCCAAAGATGACATTCCTGAAGCATACAAAAAAGCAGATACACCTTTATTGACAATCTGTATTGATTGTTCAGTTTGAGGACTGAACATATTTGTTGGACATCTACATGTGAGTCTTTGATTTATTGCCCAAAAAATAATCTGAGCAGCAGGAAACAGTTGCATTAGCCTTTTAAAAAATTATTCAGTGCAGCTTGCAAAGACACTGGAGTCACAAACCCCAAACTGTCCAAGCCACAATGGACAATCACAACATCTGGATATTTCAAGTGAGCCATATTCTCGTAAAATGAAACTAAGCTTGCCCAATTTGAGCCACAATATTTCCAAGGATGCCCTGATTATCAGTATATACCTTCAATGACTGAATTGAAGAGTCCCCCAGAATCCACACACTCTGCCTTCTCAAACACATCACATAGCTTTTGTCACTGCTCCGACAACTCCTGCGAACAAAACTCCTACTTCCTGTACACCACACCCAGCAAACCTAATTGGCTACTCACCACAGTCCCCTTGCCATGGCAGGCATCCACAAAAGACCCGGATGTGGCACATGCCATCCGCGGACTGCTGCAGTGTCTGCTGACACGCTTGTCAAGGTCATACCTTCTACCCTTTCCACTTCCATGTTCTTAACACTCCTGATTGGCTGCTTTCAAAGAGTCACACATCCATCCACCAATCACATTCAAAACCTCTGTACCTAATCCTGTCATCTCTCTCCAACACTTCATATATACACTTGAACTCTCAGAATAAATATCTCCTCTTAATAAAACACATCTGCATCAAAAACTACTGTGCGACTCACCAACACTTCTATTCCCAGATTCACTGAGATCTGCATACATGTATGCTTTATTTAGAAAAAGAATTTTATACAGGGTTCCCACTACTTACCCTGTAAGAAGGTTACCAATAAGCATATTGGCCCTCATTAGGACCCTGGCGTTAAGGGGTTAAAGGTGCCGTAAAAGGTTGCAGCACCATTAACCCCTTAACACCTTACTACGAGGTCCCTTTGCAGCTCCCGACCTTAACGGCTGGTCTGGACCAGCCGTTAAAGTAGGGACCCGCAAAGGGACATTGAAGGTAATTATGGTACCGTAATTTGCGGTACTGTAATTACCACCTTCCCCATTCCCATTGAGCCCTATGGGGCAAAAATGGGAATGGGGAAGGCCAATGGTAAATGGGGAATTAGCGCCCCGCCAACCTTGGAATGGGGTGGTAATTCCTCATTTAACCATGGCGGAGTTGGTAAGTTACCGGCGTTAACCATGGCACTAATAGCGCCATGGTTAATGCCGGGGTCCTAATGAGGGCCATTGTCTTTTTTAACCACTCTAGCAAATGACGTGCAGTGCAGCATTCAACACCTACTCACAAGAACAGCAACCAATTAAAATGCTCTATATTTCAAAATGCTTGATGAAATTTTCATGAAAGTTGAAAAATGCATATGTGAATGTACAGCAGCACTGTGTCACTTTTCCATAAAATAAGAGAACACCAAATAAAATAGATCTGTACACCATTTTCAAATGCCACTTAGTGCCTCACAGTTTAATATCTTGCCAGCACATGCATACATCCCAACATCACACATTTCAATGTATAGGTGCTTCTTAAGTCTTTTGTTTTTCCTTTCCATTCTGTCAGTTCCAATTCACTTGACCAATTATAAAGTTGGAACTATAAGTCCCAGAATGCAAAGTAAAAAACATGACTAAACTTCACAATTCCAAACTGTGACATGTATTGCAAATGAACATATGTAATGCTGTGCTTTTCTAAATATTTATTTGGAATGCTGCTTAACAAAGTAAAAAAAAAATGCATTATCTCCATTTCCAGCAGCATTTTGTCACTTTTGCATAACACAAAGCAAATGCAGGAAAAATTGATTTGTACACCATTTTTAATTGGTGTTCAGTGCGTGCCAGTTTAATATATTAACAGTACATGTATACTTCCTAACAGAAGCCATTCCAATCTTCAGCTGCTTATGCAGTCCAATTTTTCTCTACATTCTATGACTTGTACTCCAACTACAGTCCCATAATTCACTGCCATTTAAAGTGTACTACAAATATTTTCCATCAACTTTTCCTTGTTTTTAAAAATTGTTACTGAGCGTCTGCAAATGCACACACACATTTCTTAAATTTCAAGAACATGCTCCTAAAAGCAACCATTTTTAACAGTCCACCAATTGTATTGTAACTTTTTCCACACCACTCCTCCTTCAATTACAAATATAAACCTTCTTTCCTAACAGTACTTCACCATTACAAATATGCCCACTAACTTTCTTTTACAAGTACAGGAAAGAAGCATATCACTGCAATCAAGAACCGAAAAACGAATACCCTTCATTTCCAACAAAGTAAGTACATTAATGGACCAGGTATATGTATGTTATTATAGAAACACAGTGCCACTATATATATTATCCCAGACTACTTTTTTTAAACCAACATTTCTTTCACTCTAGCCTATTATATTCCACCATACACACTCTTGCTATTTCCATCTACACACTATCACTGCAACACCCACTCCGTTCCTCACAACAGCACAATCACCATATACATTAATCGCACTACTACTGCTTTCCTCACTAACTCAACACCATCACAGCTCTGTAGGCTCCTAGTCCCACGACCTCTCCAACCACACCTAATATACCACCTCAGAATCAAACAGTACACTATTCATCTATACAATCACACCCACACACCCATGCACCATACATGCATATGCATTGCACAACTTCCCAATACAACATTTCTCTTTTCACAACAGACCAAACAAAATGCCTACCAAACAGCACCTTCATAGAAAGGAAAGAAAAACTAGAGCAGATAAGACTATAAATACACCACATAGTCATCCACCTTTAAAACACTTTTTATAGAAAACCTTAAATCAAAATATCTCGTAGCCTCACACAACAAAATTAAACCAACCACAACTAAAAAAGGCAAGGCTCCTCTTGCAAAAACAAAAACTAAATAATTATGTACAAAGAAAAGCACACCTACTAACAAACCCAATCATCTATCTACCAGTGTTAACGTAGTCACGGTAAAGCAATCCAAAACAATGATGCTACAAAAAATGTTCCACCGTAGAGTTCTTAACAATCTTATAACAACATCTGAAAAATCACGATCTTCCCCTAAAAACTACTGCAGGAGAATAATCCTGCATCTCAATTTGACAGTTCTTTTCTACTAAAGAGAAAATAGTTTATATTGATTTTAAATACAATGAAACCACTAACTTAATAAATCATTAAATTATAACAAGTACTTCTAAACATGCTCAGTGTCAATATGCAGACCGTTTCAAACTTCTGTGATGGTGGATGGATGCACAAAAGCAGCACAGGACCATACTTTAATCAAGAAGCTTATAAACAAGAACAAGAAAAAACAATTGCCATAGACATTAGTGGCCGAGGGTATGAAAAGGTGGATCAAACCATTATGGCAAAAGAAATGCTTATAGAAAGAAAAAAAAACTTTGAACCAAATGCTCCTTTCCTCCAAACAAACCACTCAGTGTACAAATGTACATGCACATCAATGTGTAATATATGCCAACAATTCTTTAAATCTTTACGACAATTCCTCAATCACTATGTCAAACTAAAAGACAAAAGTAAAATAAAAACTTTACAAACCATAGACTCCTGTCCAGTGCGCAGCCACACTGGTCTGCAAGGACATTCATTAGCCTGCCTTTCAGGAACTGCTTTCAAAAGCACTTTCCACCACATCAAAATGTTAGTGACCCACCATTCTACTATACAGAATCTTGTGCATCGATTATACCATACAAAAAGTCCTGCTCTACAACTGGAAAATTCAAATAACATTCTCCTACATGGAAAAGCCAAAGAACTCATTCAAGAAATAGAGCACATCCAACGTAAAGACTTTTGAACTGAAAAGAAAATTCTGTACCTTCTGAAAACATTACCGAAAACCTCATGAACACCAACCTCCAAATAAAAACATACAAAAAAGTAATAGCTAAGTTTCAAAACACATCTACCGAAATACCAGATAGAATATGTGTCTGTTCCTGCCGAACGTTTTATAAAAAGAGCAAAAAATAGTAGATTTAGCCTACAAAATAGAAGGCAATGAAGAATCCCAATGGTTCCAATTAGCTTTATATCTAACAGCAGAAGGTAAATACAAAAAAACCAACCCCTCAAGAGTGTGCACGTACTGCAACCCAAAGCTTGACAATAACCAAATGCCATCACGTGCTATCACTAATAACTTACACATATTCCCACTTCCAAACGCTCTCCAACAGCCTAACTTGTATGAGAGCATCATAATACAGACAGTGTACCCATTTCAGGCTATAATACGCCTTCAACCAAAATCAGCCAAATGATCACCATCCAAGCTACTAAACGGCATCTGTGACAAAGTAGTATATTTACCATTGGATCTAAAAGAAAATGTTCAAACTCGGGGACATAATACAGCCAATAGATCAATCTTGAATTGTACTAGTTAATGGTGTGCCAACAAAACACACACACATTTCGCAAACAACTAGTAGACTTAAACAAAGTTAGCTAAGCCCTACAATATCTATAAGAACACAATGAATACTACAAAGATATAAACATTGAGGCAAACTTAAGAGAAAGCACCACATTTGTCGAGAGTCACCAGAACGTGGCCAATTTGAACATGCAGATCCTGTTACAGCAGCCAACATTTTAGCCCAGAACACCATTCACCTACTGTACACCAAAGACACAATTGATGATGCATTAGAAACATAACAAATGCATCAAACCAAAGGATCCCCAATGAGCATATGGGAAAAAAAGTGTAGAAGCACGTTCTTTTCCTCTACTCTTTCCTACAGGAAAAGAAGGACGGTACGAGGAAAGGTCCACACAAATGAGGGCATCAGAATATCGCTCTTTATGAATGAATCCTGAAGACCCCAGATTCAGGCAAAATGTCGGATACATTTTCCACCTACTCTTCGAAAGTGAACTAGCAACTCCATGTTATGGCGGTGCACACACATTAAAAACAGGCTCGAACTTTTTAAACATATCTGCTATCCAACTACTTAAAAAAATGAAAAACAAATATGAAGTTTTGCAGTCAAGTATCACAAATCTCTTTGCAAAAATGCATGGTACGAAGGAATACTGGTTCCGACATCACGCTGATGTACGTTTTATGATAAGGAACCTAGGCCCACCCACATGGTTTGTTACTTTAAGTTGTGCAGAGCATGCTGTGATGACTTGCACAACTTCTTATGCACTGCAAACCAAAATAAAGACAGAATAGACATAAAAACACTGGGAGAACCCTGTTCTCTTGACCCTGCAAATGTATCAAGGTACTTTTACCATCGCTTCATGGCCATGCTGCATTTTATCTACAATAAAAGCACCCCTCCCCTTGGAGAAGTGCAACACTTCTTTTGGAGAAAAGAATATCAATCCAGAGGAGCACTACACATCAACATGTTTTTGTGGATAAAAGATATTTCAAAATGTGGCCATAATTCTGCTGCCACTGTTTTACAATGTATTGAAAAATACATTACCTGTGACATCCCTTCAGAAACCATACAAAGTGACCTACATACACAAATTTTACACTTCCAAAAAGATAAATGTGGCAAATACTGCTGACGTAGATATAAAAATAAAGGAAAATACTGTACCAAATTTTGCTTTGGCTTACCTAGAGCAGTGTGCAAAAAAGGACAAGTAAATAGCTTAATGTCTTCTGTTAGACGCAGCGTAAAAGGCAAATCCCCTAAAAATACCTACAACAGTAGAAGGAACGAAACATCTAAGTACATCAATGATTGGAATGCAATCATTGCCCTCTTGTGGAATGCAAACATAGACATACAATACATTGCAGACAATTCCACTGCAGTTGTAAGATATGTCACAGCCTATCCCACCAAAGCTTAGATACAGAGTAAAAATAACTCTGGGATGACATATCATCTGACAAAATAGTATCACAGAAATTGTACAGCTTCGGTATAAAAATGCTCTCCCATAGAGAATGTGGCTCCCACAGAGCTGCGGCAACTGGTATTGAACCTGGGACCAGCCTCATCCTGAAAAAGAGTACTAAAATCCCACTAAGAGATAGAAAACATAGCCAGAAATGATCCCAACAGCCAGGACATTTTAAAAAACAAATCACTTGACACATACTACCTAAACAGAAGTACTATTCTTGAAAAATGTGTCTCTACGACATTGCCCAAAACTACACCTACAAAAATAATGTCAGACCAAATGAGACAACTGGTAAATATTCAGTTTCAACATGCGACGGAAGCTTAGTGAAGCTAATTAAACCCAGTCTAATTAATCATATTGAATTATCATTTAAAACGACACAACATAGAGAACTGTATTAGATGGCCCTACTCCAACTTTTTAAACCTTGGATAAAAGGAAAAGAATTATTAGGTGACAATGACTCATTTGAAGTTGCATTTAAAGAAAATGAAAGCAGTAGAACAAATGACAATTTCAAACAATATAAATAAATGTTGGACAATGAACACCAACAAGAGGAAGAAATGTAAGCTTCACTACACAAAGACACGTCTGAGGGCAGACAACCTTCCCTACAGTAAGCCAAGACCCACTTGGAGAACCACTCGTTCTAAATGAAGCAGAAATAGCCATTGATGAGGTAGAAAATACCATTTATCAATATACACAATCTGAGGAGAACCCGTCAGTTGTACAATTTCAGCTAAATGATGAACAGCTCACCATTTATTTGGAAGTCACTCAAGAAATGGAACATGGTTTTAAATATGAAAGTAAAACATGGACCTGTAAAAATTATAAACCTCTGTTTTGTATGTGAGTGGTGATGCTGGTTCTGGCAAAACATTCCTAATTAAATTAATCAGCAAATGTCTACAAAACATAACAGACAACAACCTTTTGACTGTACTAACAGCCCCCACTGGTTTAGCTGCTTACAGCATAGATGGTGTCAAGGTACACCGACTACTACTCCTCCCCGTAGAACACCCAAACAAATTAGAATACCAGGAATTGTCAGCAGAGGCTGCAACTGAGGTACGCAGAATTCTAAAGCAAATGAAAGTGCTTTTGATAGATGAAGTACGCATGGTGTTCAACCTCATGTTCACTTTAATTAATCTCAGAATGCAAGAAGTCCTAAAAACTGGAAATGTAAATATCTGGCAACACTTTCAGTGCAAAGAACTAACTAAAAACATGTGCCAGTTTGCAGACCTCACATAAAGCATTAGAATTGGTCTGCTTACCAAAGATGCAAAATCCATCTTAAATAGTAGACTAATCCATGAGCTGTATGGGTGAAACACACCTGCTCCCGATGTCATGCAACAATTAGCCCAACACAATCTAAAATGTATATCTTTAATGCCAATGCTTGCAAGCTGTAGTCCATTCAACAAAACATTGTTGAAAAAAGAAATGCAACCTATAGTGCATATCAGCTTCACAGTCAAACTAGAAGTGCACACCATGACACTTCCAATGTGTCAACAAGCAACAGCATGAAATAATAGCTTAGAAAAATGTATCTCCAACACAGCCGGATTGGAGAAAATATTACCTTTGTGTCTAAACTGTATAGTCATTCTAAAACGTAGCCTTGACGTAGAGTAAGGCTAACGCAATGGAGCAATTGGTACAGTTGTTGGCTTCCAGACATATCTGCATGGCAATAATATTCAGTTTGTCAATATCCACTGTGACAAACTTGCAGGGGTTAAACAAATTGGACGAACAATAGGACGTTTCCTACTTTTCAAAGACATATACGTATGCAGAGACCAATTTTGCTCTGTCATTTGCATATGCTGTCACTATTCACAAATCACAAGGTCTAACCCAAGATCAAGCATTGATTGACATTGGCAGCACAGTCTTTAAAGAAGGTATGAGTTACGTAGCACTTTCACGTTGCATATACTCAATGGTCTATTCCTAGTTAACTTTGATGAAACCAAAGTCAATTCTGACATTCCTGGCATCCTCGACTACAACAGGCTACTGGCACTGTACACCCCCATTTAAATATGTACCATGTACCTCAAAAAAACAAACCTTTTGAAAGACAAATAATAGAAACAGAAGCTATAGCATATTTCCCAACAATACCACTAAAATAACAACAACCACCTCCTTCATCAAATAATACAACCACAAAACTAGCTAGCGCAAAGTCAAGGTCACGTCCATCAGAAAATAAAGACACAGATATAACCACAAAGATGTACAGGCCCATCTAACAATCTTCAAACAGAACTCTCTAGTCCATTTAAATTCACAAAGACAACTGGAGTAAATTGTTCTGCTAATGTGACAATCAATCTTCTCTTTTAATTGCCACCAATTGTTCAGAACATTTACTTAAAAAGCTCAGACCAGTTGTGTTTGAAAATGCTGGTCCTTCACAGAAACACCACAAATATTCCTGACAACACTTACAGTGTCTCAGGTATAAGGCAAGAATTGGACTACTGTGCAGGAATGGTACATTTACCATAAAAACACAAGAAGAGCCACAAGAATTCCTAATGTACTTTCTACAAGTACTAGAAACCAAAAACATCCCTATAAATGAAATATTCCAGATTTCATACACATGGAAACATACATGCACACTATGCAACCATGTTCCACAAGAATGCATCCCTAATGAACAATGTCTTTATGTATCCATACAAAATTGTGAATCCATTCCATTCCAATCCATTCCAATCCATTCCATTTCACCAGCTTCTTCAGAAATCAAATCATGGCGTTTTACGCCCTGTTTGCAAATCAGACAATCGTTTCACCATACAAATAAACTCACATAGCCAATATGTCATACTGATGCTTCTAAGGAACAATGCAGATGGTACCAAAAATAACTGCAAGCTTACAGGCTTCACACACGGCCAAGTATCTCTTGGAAAGAAAACCATCACAACAGTGTGTATAATATACCACACTGGTGCCACTTCAGGGCACTTCACTGCATATGTGGAAAATAAAGTTGTTGGTTTCAATGTAACAATACCTCCATTACCTCAAAACATAGGTTACCAGCAAATTTAACAAATTCCTACTTAATATTCCTTCAAGCACAAATAACAGTTAGACTATGCCAGCAGGTCTCTAACTACATCCATAATACTGCAAGAACACTTTTCAAACTCAATCTAGTTAGAATACACCAACAGGTATCTAACTACTTCAAAAATACCCTTCATTACAAAGCACTTCAAAACTTCAAATACGTTACCTGAATTGCTATTCAACAAAACATCTTCTAACCTCTAATGGAGTTAGAATACGCCTACAGGTATCTAACTACTTCATGCATTCCCTCCATCACAACATACTTCAAACAAACATACTAGCACCCTTACACTTCTGTAACTGTAATCAGTTTTTTTTATCCAGAACAGATTTTCTTTTCCAATCACCCACTGATTATATAAAGTAAAAACAACAGCAGTGACATATCTAATGTTGTAGCAAACATAGCACTTAAAATGTACTGTTTATGAGTATCTAAAAAAGAGCACTATCTTCAATTGTACTACAATCATAAGTACCATATACAATTCAATTACAAAATTCCTCCATATTACAAACACTTTGTACTCCCACTACATTAGGTAAAATTACTGTACACATATTCCTACTATGGTTATTCTGGCCATACTCCTATTACATTACCTATAATTACAATACACATATTACTACTGTGGTGATTTTACCCTGATTTTACCCAGTGCACATATTCTGCAGCTATGCCCCCCGGAATCTGGCCACTGACCTCAAGACAATTAACTATAGCAAGACCGTATCAGACAAGGTCAACCAATTAAACTCAACCCCACCACCCTGCAATCGAAATGATGTCCACGGACACCAACATTGACTGTGGGCCCAGCAGCATTTTCAAATGACTTTCCACCTATAAAAACAGCTTTACATTGCCTTCATTTCATTCCATTTCCCTACCATTTCTATGCCCTCTTCCAAACTTCAAATAATCACAAATGGCTTTCCCGAGCTGCCCGTACACAGTGCCGCCCGTTACCTACTGTGGTGTCCGCAAACAACTACAGCACCTGCCCACCCTTTTTCAACATAGACAAACTTGTTTACACTCCCGCACTCTCCCCAGCCCGTCTTTCCACCACCAAATGACCCAAAATATATTTTATAGACTATTTTCCCACCACGCTGTCCGTGGTCAGCTGTAACCATCTGTGGATCCAACATGGCGGGCGTTTCCAAAGATCTGACGCACCTCATGCTCTTCGCCATACAATCAGCAAGCACGTCCGATGTCCACAGACATCACATCTCCCTGTAGGCCAATCGGACACCCATCTGCAGACCGAACAGGGAAGTGAGTCCGAAGTCCGGTCCCAGATATCACACATTTTTGGTTACCCGACTTTTTGGTCATTTTCAAAAACTACTGGACAGATTTACACCAAATGTACAAAAGCGCACTTTCAGGACTAAGCCTCCACTCCTGCCACAAATTTGGAGAAAATCCATCCAGCGGTTTGGCCTGTAGAAGTGAGCAAAATTTGTTTTCCATTGTGTCTAAGGGAAAAACATCACATTTTGGGACACCCCTATAACTTTTCACCCCCTGCATGAAACCTCACCAAATTACACAGAATCATTCTGACGATGCCATATGCTTTTTTGCAAAGTTGCATGAAGATTCGTCAAGGGGGTGCAAAGTTATAAGCCACCCAAAATGTGCTCTTCCTATGGGCTGAGCAACTTAACCATAACTACAGGGTCGCTACCGCAGGCCCTGTAATATCAATGGATGAGTTGTATCCATGCTGTATTCGGCACGTATCGGCGGTGTCTGAATGATGACTTCTGTTCTTGTTTTTATTATTCAAATTATTGTCCATGTTATTACTAAGCGACCACCTCCTTCTTTGCCAGTCCTATGCTGATGACAAACACATCTACTTAAATGATTATAAGCAACACTGTCTGTTACAGCCCCATTGACATGAAGAGTTGAATGGTCATATTGGCAGAAATTGAACTGTGCCAAAAGTGATGTTCAGCTCTTGGGTAAGCTTTGACCAACCTATCTGGGAAAATACAGAATCTTTTCCAATGATCCGGCCAGACCAAAATGTTTAGAACTTTCTTTGAACTTCGAAGCAGGGTGGTTAGGCAAGTTCAGCGTAATGGGCTATATACGGCATGCACAGTTGGAGTTTGTTATCAGTCTTTCAAGCAGAGGCAGGCCAGTGTTTGGGCAGTTGAGGGAGAAATACAACACAGAAAAAGGATTTAGGGGGACAGGTGAAACAGTGAAGTAGGATGTAGCTGACAGCGTGGTAGAATTTTTGATTATATAGGCTTAATATATTCTTTTTGTATCTCAGAGTGTGTTGGAGGCAGGCATGAGATTATAATTCATTGACCACAACTGAGTTTGACATATTGTTTTGAATGCCAAGGAGATAATACTAGGGAACGGAAAGTCCCAGAGTGGATTGGAGAGAGGAGATGGCATTTAGTGGCTGTAACTGAATCTCGACATGTGCTTTCTTTCTGGTGCTAGGGCCTGGGTATATAGCTTCCCAGGGAACACTGTGCATTGCAAACTTGCAAGTGAGAGTTCTTGTGCGTGACTCGTGCAGAGAAAATCACTGAGTTAGTTGGAGACAGTAGCTTTTATTTCAGTGGCTGCAACTGAACATGCAACACAAGTGCCATCTTTTTCTGATTAGGCAGAAGAAGTTACCACCTTGACTTCCAAAGTACCTGGAACAACTAAACATGCTATGGATCAGAAAGACATGCAGCTCAAGCAGCATCTACGGTGTGAACCATGGATGCCTGAATCGGGCATGGCAAATCAGAGCCCTCAATATTGCATTGAGCAGGATCTTCTCTCACACATTGCTCTGGTTTGCAAGATAAAATAATGCATGCTTAAGTTCTTACATGTGAGAATATTTTGGATTTTCAGATATGGGTTGACTCTTTTAATAAGACAATCTCTCAGCTTGTTAGAGTGGATAGAGAGTGTCAAACAGATAACTGCATAACCTAGATAGTCATCAATAAGGAGGAGGCAAGTAGCCAAACTGATATGAAGCATGCTACCAATTCAATGCCGATGAATGAAGCATTGCAGGGTTCAGTCCTTTGCATAGCTACGATGGATGGTTCCACCACGCCAATTTAAAAGATGTGCGAAAATTGTACAAAACCCTCAGAACCCAGGAACCCCATGAATATATCGTATTGTCCCCCACAGAGTAGAGACCTATGTATTAGAAAGTCCTCAATGCCAGGGAACACGACTCCCTTTTTAAAAGGACTGATTGCAGACTGGAGAAATATGGTCATTGTGAATGTTAATAAACTGGAAAAGCCTGAACTTAGAGAAGCCCTACAGAATAAAGTTTTGGCCTGGTTACGATCTAAAGTTGGGGAGAGCTGTACTGGAACCACTGACTTTTGTGGAGGGTCCGAATCAAGGCGTGGTCCTTGATGAATGGGTCAGATTGCATTGTCATCGACTGCAGCCACAGTAATCTTCCATCCTTTTTGAGTTGTTGCAACAAGCTTGGAAAACTGTCATTTAACAGGAATTTAAGAATTGAAATTGATTGATTTGTTTTATATCTGGTCTATTTTGTTATTGCTTGTGTTTTATGTTTTATGTTTGTTTGTTATATTGTAACACCCTCAGGCCTATTGGAGAATTGTCTTTTACATAAATTAAATAAATTAAACAAAATAAATAAATAAATACATTTCGATGCTTCAGTTAAGCAACAGAAAACCCTCCTACGCAAAGAGCTGAAATTGATAAGCCATCCAGAGGAGGCTCAGTATTTATCACTGGTTAACAAAAGGAAACAAAAATACAAACACTGGCTGGCGTTATACAAAGATGAGGTCTTGAAGAAGGACTCTAAACATATGCTTGCAACCCTGGTCAAAAGGGATGTGAGTATATTTACCAGCCCAACAGAAATCCCCTGCATCACAAAACTGCATGTTAGCATTTACAAAAATAATGGCTGTGCTTTTGCCTGCTAAGCACATATGGGGCAAGATTGAACATAGCAACCCAAGAATGGCTGCATTCTGTTTTCTTCATGCAAACCCAAAGAAAATATCTTAAGGGCAGAATGGCTCAGTGGTGCTGTTCTGTCATTTAAAAAAAGACTCAAAGCTGCACAAGAAAAGGCCCTGTATTTAAAACGACCTTGCACTTGTGCTCATTTTTTAAACATCACATTGTTTTGTTCTAGTACAACACAGCCATGTCCATCTATTTCTTGATGAAGACCATCAAATGAGGGCCATCCCTCCCAGAACAGCATTGTTTTATCAAAATAAAGTCTGTGAAGAGCAGGGAATTTAGTTTCAGTCCGCACGGCTAGCATTGACTTTGGAATCAAATTAACCCACGCAAGGTACTTCAAAAGAAAGCTCTCTCTCTCTTGCTATATGTCAATTACACAGAAACAATTTCACAAACCTATCCCTGTGTACAGAAATTGACCAGAGCTATAAAAGGCCTTCAGAAAGCAAATGCGAGGAAAACCGCATCTTGTGAAATCCACATGTAGAAAATGAACACGTGTAAATTAATTTTTGCAAATGCAAGAAAACTGCATTTTGAAAGCTAAATGTAAAATCATCACAATACTCACACAGAAACAGTATTATATGTGTGGGACTGGGGTGGTTTAAATGTTTATTATATTTATTTACAAAAAGACTTGGGCCCTCATTTCGAGATTGGTGCTAGTCATGGTGCTATTAGCGCCATGACCAACACCAATACCGGTACCGACACCAACCTTGGCGGGACCGGTAAGTCCCCATTTGTAAAGCCATTCCCCATTCCCATTTGAGCCCCCATAGGGCTCAATGGGAAGGGGGAATGCGTCAATAATGGTACCACATATTGCGGTACCGTTATTGACCCCGGTATCCCTTTGCGGGTCCTGTCCTTAACGCCTGGTACAACCAGGCGTTAAGGGAAGGACCCGCAAAGGGACTTCGGAATAGGGCGCAAAGGGATTACCGGCACCGGTGTCATTACCGTTGCCCGGAATCCCTTTGCGCCCAACTTGTAATGAGGGCCTTGGGTTCTGGGGAAGAAAGGAAAGAGAGAAAAGATTTTTTTTTTTTGGAAAACAGCAAATCCAGTTTGGCAAGGCAGGCACCAGCCCCCATGGGAAAGGAAGCCCCTTTACAAATATTAAAGGGACAAGGTGTGGAAATTCACGACCTCATCAGACTTCCTGGCAGTTCCACAGCAAGGGACAATGGACCCCAGGGGAACTAGCCCTGTCACAGAAGTGTGGATTCCTTTGACACCTCTTCTCAGCTTCAACTGACTAGGATCAAAGGGCGCCATGGTAACCCTGTTGTTCAAACTGACACAGATGGGGCAGGCTGGCTGTGGATATTAGACTGACCACCCACACATTGACAAATGCCATCCATAGACTTGAAAAACCTTTTACATGAAGACATTTATTTCAATAATCTGAATAAGCAGTAATGCGAGATTATGACAGTTTTATTGTACATTTTGGACAAGCAAAATAAGACTTAGTGTGTCTTCCTGGCATGTGGTGGACGTGAATGGCAGTAAAAAGGTATTTCTGGGGAAAGCGTAAATGGCACAGATATTAAATTGTGAGGAAATAGCCAGTCACTATTATGCATATATGGAACCATTTGTAGAATTTTAGATAAAATATTTCTCCTGAAAAACTGCGAAATGGTGCCCAAAGGGTGAAGCAGCATCACACAGTGAAATATGGGATCTGCCTATCTGAGTTATATAATGGTGATGATTATAACTATAAAGTTGTATTCCATAACTCCTTTTGGTGAAAAATTAGGCTTGTGGGACAAAGGAGTCATAAAATGCATGCACTTAAAGGAAGGTCACTTCCTTCAGTCCAACCAGCTCAGAGGGAGGTGGCTACAGGAGTAGCCTGACCTATCCTAAATCAAGAGGTATGTCCAGATTATTTACGCCCACATTGTACATTTTCTTATGTCATTCTGCCTACATAAGAGCTAGGCAGGGAGGCATGAGATATTCAACATTCAAAATTCACCCTCCAAGATTCCAAGACTCCAGAACCAGGTCAAGAGGTAGCTGATCCAGATCCAAGAAGAACCACCTGTCCAGAACCTCCTATACAGGCAGAACCACCTATCCAGAACGAAATCCTATAAAACTCCCAATAATTCAAGGAGAAACGAGGAGAGGTTCTTGATGCCTTGGGGAGAATCCAGCAACTAGACCCTCTGCCCAGCTGATGCATCCCACTGTCCTGTTGCCCCGCTGTTCCCATAGAGGAGAGCCAAGCCACTGCCCAAGTGACCAGATAATTGTCCTGCTGTACAGAGACCCAGCTGGCTGTCCAAACTACCCAACTCAAGTGCATTTTGTAAATATCACCCTCCCCAGTACCAGAAAGCTGCATACACCGCTCTGTTACCTTGCATTCTGTTCAAATCCTATGAAAATATGATAAGAATCCTAGTAACTTCTCAAATTGTCAGCATCCTCTGTTTATCCTGCCCTTAGAAGAATCTGTGTTAGTCTCTGTGTTAGCATATTTCTTTTCAAATCATTTCAGTCTTCTATGTGAGTCCTTAGTACCATTTTGAGATAAATTAATTAATTCCTCTATAAGGAGGTGCGTGGCATGAATTGGTTAAAATTGCAAATTAACCACCTTGTGGCAGTTTATTTCTTTAATAATATAGCCACTAAAATACAGTGTAAGTAGAACGAATCATTTTGTTAACCAATTTTTGTACGTGTGATTGTTTTCATTATAAAATCAGATTTGTATTTCCTATGAAGAAACCCATACTGTCACCCCATAAGAGTCACCCTTCACTTCAGTATCCCATCTTTTATGTGCCTTTGTTTCCCATCCCAAAAAACGATTTCCGTTTTTGATTGCTAAGCTCATTTCCTTTGCTGTTTGCTTGTTTAAAATCTGTGAAAAATAGAAATTGTAATTCCGCCACGTGTGATTTTTGCTGCATTGCTTTCCTTCCCAAAGTTGATTTTTTCACCTGTGTTCATGTTGCTTGGTGACCTTGCCTTATAGATTTGTAAGTTTTCTTGCCTCTTTAGTAAAGGCACATGAATTCCTGTCCTATCCATTCTACCGCAAATGTAAACTGACCTCTAATTATCCAGTGAACTGTGAGTGCCATTTTGCTCCTTTTTCAAGGTTTTCATTTCGTTTTGGCCTTCCATTCTGTCATAGGAGGTCGAATTTCAAATCTCTTATTTCTGACTCCTTGCTGCTCCTTTCCACCCACACAAAATGGTCAGCAGGTGTTTGGGGGAGTGTTGAAGAGAGAGTGCCTAACAGTTGTGCCATCATAAGTATGTCAAAAACTGACTTTGCTTCCTTATCTATTTAAAACCTATGTGTCAAATGTCAGAAAGTTAAATTAATTGTATTATAACATTTTGCTGTATATTATCACCCCACTGGTGATTGCTGCCCTAAATTTGCTTTGTTTGATTTTGCATTTAAATTAAAAATAAATACATATTTCATTATTACACACCGGCCTGGTTCATGGTCCATTGCGACACATGGTGTTTGTCAAGAGGGTGTGGGGGGGAGACGGGTTGTGTGCCTTCTCAAAGCAGAATCCAAAATCAATAAAATTAAAAGCGTTTTTATTGTGCACCACATCCCTTGCCAGTGGAAAGAGTCCTGGTCTCGAGTGTGTACATTCCGTTACATAAGTATTTAACCAAGACTCCCAACGCATGGTATAGGAATTAGTTTATGAATTTTAGACTAGAACTATATCCTGTGAATCAGCTATTGCAGACTTACAGTGAGATGCAGAATTAGCATGATTAGCTTGAAAAGAGAGATGAATGAGACACTAAAGCACGAGACACTGTTCTGTCGTGGTTTGACTGAACTCAGAACTAAACACATCGGCAAACTGATTGCAGATCATCAATTGATGGAGGTGGAAGGAATTTTGACTTTTTTCCTAGAAGCGGAAAATATCACGGCCACAGTTTGTCTGAAAACTTTTAAAGGAGGTGTTTGAATCGAATATTTACTGTACATGACTTTCTATGGGTGTGACCACAAATTCCCTTAACTGGACTGGATATGAAGGGACTAAAAGAATGTTTGTTTGTGTGATAAAGGTTTGAAATACAAATCATTAAAAAAAGGGGGAAAACCAGAGAAGTAGGAAATCCTAAAATCCAAGTAATCAATGCAAAAAGGGGGAATCCAAAATGCAATCCAAAGTTCAAGAGCGGAGTTCAAACAGCCAGGAAAAATACAGACACACCAAAATCAGAAGACAAAGAGAAGAAACCACATACTGGTCTGAAGCCATTAACGGGAAGCAAGCAGGCCTAGGGGGAAAAAGGTCAAAAGGGTGCAACAACCCCCATGCTCAATACAACACCAGAGATGTTAAGAACATTGTCTTCTTCATTCATACCTTTATTGTGTTGCCTACATCACCAGATCCATTTCCTGTGACCAAATCAAAGAAGATGTCGATCTTATGGGATACATGCCACATTTAGATGACAACCCTCAAATAGTATGGGTCTGCAAGAATATATAGTTCAATATGACACATATGTTTATTTTAGGGTAAGTGTTGTGAAAGGTTAAATGTTCCCTATGCCCAGTGTGCATTATGCACTTATTCATTGAACAGTAGAACCCTTTGATCACAAACATACTTGTCAAATATAAACACCTATGGTCATTCTCAAGGTCCCATAATGATTTTTGATGTTATGCAAAGCTGGCTGGAACCCTCGCTGGTGCCCCCTTCCCCTTTCTAATTGTGGTATTTAAAAAGAGTGCTCCAGACTGTCCATCTTAGAATGATAACCCTGTATTACAGGGCCTGCGGTAGTGACCCTGAAGTTATGGTTAAGTTACTGAACCAAAATAGAACTTTTTGGACAGCTTATAACTTCGCCCACCCTGGACAAATCCTCACGAAACTTTGCAAAGAACGTATATGGCCCGTCAGATTGATCCTGCGATGTTCAGAGAGGTTTCGTCAAGGGGAGGAAAAGTTATGGGGAGGTCCCAAAATGTGTGGTTTTTCTCAGATACGCAATGGTAAATAAAAATGTGATCATGCCTACAGCCCAAACCGCTGGATGAAGTTTCACCAAATTAGGGGCAGGAGTGGTGACTTGGTCCCGAAAGTGTGCTCTTGTAAATCTGGTGTAAATCTGTCCAGAAGTTTATTTTAAAATGACCAAAAAGTAGGCGGAAAATAAATTAGTGATATCTGGGTTCTGCCTGCAAACTGACTTCCCTCTTCGGTCTGCGGATGGGTGCCCGATTGGCAGAAGAGTGGGCATGATGTCAGCGGACATAAAACTCAGTCGCTAATTAGATGGTGGAGAGTCTGAGTCACATCAGATTATTGGAGACGCCTGCCATTTATTTGCAGACATTTGCCGGTGTCCGTGGACATTGCAAAAAAAACATATTAAGAAACAAAACATTGCACTTGTCAACCTAATGAAACAATATCTGGGGAGGTGAGAGATATGTGATGAAATCCCGGACACAGGTAAGAGTTGTATAGTCTTTATTGTGTGGACCCCAGGGACAAGCCGCCAGCACCAGGGAATCCAGAAACCAACTGGCAAATGTGGAATGTTGATGCCTGAACACCCATCAACATTCCACGCGCCTGCAACACATTACAACATATCCTCTTCCCTTACATAACCAATAAAACATTAACAATCTAAATGCAGTAAAACAAAACTAAATTCAGATTGAAAGAGTTAAGCAAAGTGGCAACAACACACAATTTCATGCAAAAGCTATGTCTTTGTTGATGGAAATTTAAATAGTGAATTCAGAAAAGATTGCTCTCGAAATGGTGTAACAAGTTAACATATATAGTCTCTTACTTTTATGGGCGGCCCACACCGCCTAGAAGGATGCCCCACACCAATCTCATGCCCCACTTCAGCTTCCAGAACAGGAATATTCTGAGTCTCCACATTCAAACTTGCCCTTGGAGCGTGAGCAACATCAGCTTCATCCCTATACACCTATACTTGGGAACTTACAGGGTTAAAGTCCAGTGCAACAGGCTCCCCCTCCTCCCCGAGGTGGCAGCATTTGGTTGTCACCACTGATTTGGTTATTGCCTTCTTGAGGAAAGTGTTTGACAGAGAGCGGTTACCGGCTAGCTTAGTGACAGATAATGGCGTGCAGTTACGTCCAGAGCCATGAAGGAGTTTCTGGATCAACATGCCATTGCACATCATCGTACTGCTTTATATAATCCGTGTGCCAATGGTCTTGTTGAGAGGGCGAATGGTACAGTCAAGGCTGCCATACAATTGGCCTTGGCTAATGGCCTTGGCTGAAAATGCAGCTGGTAGCCGCACGTGTGGAAACAGGTGGGGGTCCACACACATCCTCGTCGCCAATGATGAAATCCCAGACACAGGTAAGAGTTGTATAGTCTTTATTGTGTGGACCACAGGGACAGGCCACCACCACCAGGGAATCCAGAAAGCAACTGACCCATGTGGAATGTTGATGCCTGAACACTCATCAACATTCCACGCGCGCCTGCAACACATTACAACAATATGGCCTTAAAAAGTAAAAAAAGTGCATGTTTTTCTCCAATTTCTGCGATCATCTTGCGGATATCATTTCGATTGCAGGGATGTGGGGGTGAGTTTCATTAGTTCACTGTGTATGATACGTAGTTGGTATGCAGTTAATTGTGTTGTGGTCAGTGGCTAGATTCTGGGGAGCATGGCCAAAGTCCATGCCCCCTAGAATATGTGCACTGGGCACAATGACTACACTAGTAGTATGTGTATTGTAATTATAGGTAATGTTATGTTATGTTAAGTTACTTGGCATTTATATAGCGCCTTACATATCATTGGTATGATCTCAAAGCGCTGGTAGGTTGAACGCCCTCAGAAGTCAGTAGAGAGGGAAAGGGTCATAAGGTGCGTGTGCGCACCGGCTATCTATCCAGCCGATGTGGCAGTTGCGTGTTGGCTGCTTCTTAGCGGTAGGTGTAGCAGTTGGGAGGTCAGGCAAATATATTAATTCTGGGGGGATGACGCCCAGACTGTTTTGTGGCTGCGTTAGGCCTGAAAAGACGCTTAAGCTGGTGGTGTGCTCAGCTGATGTTCAGTCAGGATGATGGGGAGTATGCGGCGGGTGTTAGTATGAGAACAGCTATAATATCGAATGTGTCATAGTATCGCTGTGTTCTAGATGAGTGTTGGTGTGTAGGAGAGAGCAAGCATGGTGGTGTGATATGGCAGTTATCAGTTATGCGTTTGAGGTTGCACATTCCAACTGTACCATCTACTCCATCTGTTCCATCCACTCCATTCGTTTCATTGCCTCATTCATTTCATCGCCTTCATAGGTTTCATTCACTCTACCTGTTCCATCCGCTCTACCTGTTCCATCACTCTACCTGAATCCATCCACTCTATTTGTCCCATCCACTCTACCTGTTCATTCGATTCCATTTGTTCCATCCACTCCATCTGTTCGGTCTATTCCATCTGTTCCATCCACATCATCCGTTCCATCCATTTTATCCGTTCCATCCACTCCATTTATTCCATGCAATCTATCCGTTCCATCCACTCTATCCGTTTAGTAGCCTCCATATGTTTCATCTACTCCATCTGTTTAATCACTATACCTGATTTCAACTGCTCTACTTGTTCCATCCACTCTATCTGTTCCATCCATTCCCTTTGTTCTATCCACTCCATTTGTTCCATACATTCCATCTGTTTCATTCACTCTACCTGTTCCATCACTCTACCTGATTTCGTCCGCTCTCCTTGTCCCATCCACTCTACTTGTCCCATCTACAATGTCTGTTCCATATTACATTCATTCTATCCCTCCATTTGTTCCATCCACTCCATTTGTTCCACCCGCTCCATTTGTTCCATCCCCTCTGTTTGTTACATCCACTCCGTTTGTCACGTCTACTCCATTTGTTGCGTCCACTCCATCAGATCCATCCACTCCATCAGATCCAACCACTCCATCTGATCCATCCACTCCATCTGAGCCAACCGCTCCATCTGATCCATCCACTCCATCTTATCAATCCAATCCATCTGATCCATCCATTTCATCTGATCCATCCACTCCATCTGATCCATCCACTCCATCTGATCCATCCACTCCATCCACTCCATCTAATCCATCCACTCCATCTGATCCACCCACTTCATCTGTTTCATCCACTCCATCTGTTTCATCCACTCCATTTGTTTCATCCACTCCATATGTTCTATCCACTACATCTGTTTGATCCACACCATCTGTTCCATCCACTACATCCTTTCCATCACTCTACCTGATTCCATCCGCCCGCTTTACTTGTCACATCCACTCTGCCTGTTCCATCCACTCTATCAGATCCATCCACTCCATTAGATCCAACCACTCCATGTGCTCCATCCACTCCATCTGATCCATCCACTCCATCTGATCCAACCACTCCATCTGATCCATCCACTCCATCTTATCCATCCACTACATCTGATCCATACATTCCATCTGATCCATCCGCTCCATCTGGTCCATCCACTCCATCTGATCCATCCACTCTATCTCATCCTCCCACTCTATCTGATCCATCCACTCCATCTAATCCATCCACTCCATCTGATCCACCCACTCCATCTGTTTCATTCACTCCATCTGTTTCATCCACTCCATCAGTTTCATCCACTCCATCTGTTCCATCCACTCCAATCTGTTTCAACCACTCCATCTGTTTCATTCACTCCATCTGTTTCATTCACTCCATCTGTTTTATCCACTCCATATATTCTATCCACTACATCTGTTCGATCCACACCATCTGTTCCATCCACTCCATCTGTTTCATCCACTTTGTTTCATCCACTCCATCTATTTCATCCACCCCATCTGTTTCATCCACTCCATCTGTTTCATCCATTCCAAATGTTCCATCTACTCCATCTGTTGCATCACTCCTTCCGTTCCATCATCTCCATTTGTTTTCTTGTCCCCATTGGTTTTATCGTTTCCATATGTTTCATTCACTCTGCCTGTTCCATCCATTCTACCAGTTCCATCACACTACATGATTCCATCCACTCTACTTGTCACAGCCATTCTACTTGTTCTAACTGCTCTGTCTGTTCCCTCAACTCTATCTATTCTATTTGCTCCATCTGTTCTATTCACTCCATCTCTTCCATCCACTCCATCCGTTCCATCCACTCGATACGTTCCACCCACTCCATATGTTTCATCCACTCCATCCGTTTAGTAGCCTCCATATGTTTCATCCACTCTACCTGTTCCATCACTGTTCCTGATTCCATCCGCTCTACTTTTCACATCCACTCTACCTGTTGCATACATTCCATACGTTCCATCCACTCCATCCGTTCCATCCACTCCATCTGTTTAGTAGCCTCCATATGTTTAATCCACTCTATCTGTTCCATAACTGTGCCTGATTCCATCCGCTCTACTTTTCACATCCACTCTACCTGTTGCATACATTCCATTTGTTCCATCCACTCCATCTGTTCCATCCACCCCATGCGTTCCATGCACTACATCTGTTCCATCCACTCCATGCGTTCCATCCACTTCATGCGTTTCATCTACTCCATGCATTCCATCCACTCCATGCGTTCCATCCACTCCATGCGTTCCATCCACTCCATCTGTTTAGTAGCCTCCATATTTTTCTTCCACTCTACCTGTTCCAAAGCAAGTAAAGTAAGGACAGAGAGAATGATCAGAGTAGCATGATCAGTAGCATGATCAGAGTAGCAATATGTGTAAAGTAATTGCCCCTAATGTAGTGGGAGTATAAAGTGTCACTGGGAGAAAATAATACCGTACTAGATACAAAAAAATGAATAAATACAAATATCACAAATAGTTGCAGGTAAACAGTTATGAGACACTTCTGTAAGTGTACTACATGTTCAAACATAGAAGCTTTCTTTTACATAGTGGTGTGCAATAACAGATGCATTGGTCTATGGCACTCGCCTTACCCTTACATACGCTCCCGTCTAGTTTCAATGGCAGTTGACACCTGTGATAGTGTGTCCGAAAGGGGAATGGGTGCATGGAGATGCAGAACGTGTGGTACACCATGTGCACCAGAAAGGTATCTTATGCACTGTGACTATTGTGGAAAGGACACAGCAGTGCTGGTGTGTGCAGACTCTGTTTTGAAGACCTTGTTCCTGCAATGAATATTGAATGTTGTCCCAAGCATATTGCGCTTACCGAATAAGCTGAGTAGCAGCGATGGCCCTCTGGGCCTCTTGTGTTATTACCCCCTACTCCCAACCTTGTTGGGTAGTTTTTCCAATGACTACTGACACATTGTAGGTAGTGTTGGCATAAAAGGTAGTGGATTTTACTGCACAATTAAATATATCATAACATTTAATTGATAACATTTTGTATTAAATACATGAAAATGTCCTTTTGGGCAACAAGGCAGTGGGTGTACTCCTGGCCGTGCCGCTTTCTTTTCTCACGACTGTCTGACAACATTCATTGTACGTTCATTCTTTTTTGTGTTCGTGTTTCATATTTTGTTTTCTTATTTTTCCGTGTGGGTGGCTTGCTTATGTTCCTGCATCTTCTAGCTACATATGGGGCCCTAATTTTGCAGAGCTGGTCCTTTTTATAGTCCTCCTCTAACTTTTATCTAGAAGGTGAAGGTATGCAGAGAAATGCTACTGTGCAGGCGGCCTTGCTGGTTGATTTAAGGATGAAATTGAAGATCATTGTATTATTGACAAGGCTGTGGGGTATTTGCGATATCATCTTTGATGTCCTGGGTGTCCGTCTTAGAAGTGCACGATGGTGGCACGAGTTATGGTTGCTTAGTTTACCATAACTGGCAAATTCCTGAGGTTTTTCAGTTTTAATTGTAACCATAATGTCCCTTTAACAAAGTTTTTTCATTGAAAAAAATCCTTGTTTTAGCACCCCCGGTTCCCGCCTTGGGAACACGGGGTGTTAATTGTGTTCATCCCCCATTGCAGGGGCTGGAATGGGGGATAACGGTCCGGAGCCCTCGTTATCTGTCCTTGCTTCACTTGGACCGATAACTTGGGCTGCCGGGCCCTGGAACGGGGGATGAACGCCACATTATACCCATTAGCATAACACGAAAGGCTAATGGAAATCTTATTGAGTCTATGTACTTTACTGAGAAATGTAAAGTAGATGGAGTCTATAATATTTGTCTTTAGTTCTATTTGTTAACTGTGAAAGGTGGTTCCTAAAGGAACCTTTCTTTTGTTGTTTGTTGATTTTTATTTTTTTCAGGAGAGGTTAGAACGTAAGGTGGGGAGAGAATGGGGGTAGAGGCACCATGCACTAAATTGGAGGGGTAGGTGGACAGGGGAAGATGTTACTTGTGTGTTACTTCTAAGGTAGTGGGAGTGTTTCTCATGCTTCTTGATAACAGCTTCAAAAGCTCTTTGAAATGGCTTCCCCCTGCAGAATGGTGTGTTGCAGTATATGCAGAGGACTGTTGTCTTCTAAAGATATGGTTCAACAGCCTCTTTTATTGCTTGCAAGGTAGCTGGCGGGATTTTATGTCCCACATAAGAAGGTTGTGTGGTTACAGCATTGGTTGAGGAAGATGCGTTGGAGGAAGACAGCCTACTACTTGCTCTGAGAGCATTGTGGTGGTTAGATTTGGTGTGGCCTCGCATGGAGGTGGTCCCGTAGGAGTACTGTCCAGGTAGTTTTTGTTGTGTAGGTCCTCCAGCTGGTGGTGGTGGTGACTCTTGGGGAGGAGGGATGGCAATAGCTGATGCCATTTTTAAGATAAATAGTAGTTTTGCTAATATTCTTCTAAGTTTGTGCTTTGTACTAGATTATTTATGGATAATGAGCAAGAATAGGTGTAGGAGCTGGGCAAGGGTTCATTTTGAGCTTCAAAGTTCCTAGATCAGTAGAACTGTCATTGAAGCAGGGACCCGATCGCGAAGTGCGGTCACGTTCGCTGTCACATCATCAGGCCGTGCGTGTGCGCATGGTCACGTGGCACTGTCCGGAAGGTCCGTGATGACATCAGACATTTGCGGACATCGACGAGTGCCAAATACAATGGAATAAGTTGCAAAAAGTGTACAGAAGTGTTAAGAAGGATGTTAGAAGGTGAGAAATGGCAGAGTTTTAAGGTGAAACTTTGTGAATTGGCTAAAAATGTTGCAATATTGTGGTAAGTATGATATTAGTAAGTTGTAGGAAAATAGCATACACTGGTAAAAACCCATAAAATTCACTGAAAAAACTTACTTAAAGGGATGTTATGATTAAGTTGCACTAATAAAAACCTATGAAATTCACAGAAAAAACGTTGTTAAAAGGGACGTTATGGTTAAGTTGCACTAATAAAAACCTATGAAATTCAATGAAAAAACTTTGTTAAAGGGACCTTTATGGCTACAAGTAAAAATGAAAAACCTCAGAAATTTGCTAGTTATGGTAAGCTAAGCAACCATAACTCGTGCCAGCAGCGCGCACTGCTAAGACTAACACCCAGGACATCGAAGATGACATCACAAATGTCATTGATTACATCACTAGTGACATTACATGTCTGGGCCACTTGTTTTTGTTCACCCCAAATATCTAGGCCAGGTGGTTTTGGTCACTGACAGAATATTAAAATTCAAAAGGTACTATACATCTAGATGTTGACCATGTCATATGTTCTTAAAGTACTTTCCTTAGGGTTTGGTCTCAGCTCATGGTGCACAGACATGAGGCAATAAGCAGGCCTCAAACACACAATTCATTTGTATAATGTTTCTTTAGCAAAGTTTTTTCATTGAATTTCATAGGTTTTTATTAGTGCAATTTAACTATAACATCCCTGACATGAATATATATATATATAGTGAGAGAGAGAGAGAGAGAGGGAGAGAGAGAGAACATTAGATCAGCATATAGTATGCTGGGCACAGCTAGTTTAATATATTCTTTACAGGTCTTGAAGAAATGGTTTGAGTCAACCTTTGTTGCTGCATGATCATGTTATTTGCTGTGTACGAGGAAGGGCAGGCATGTTTGGTGTTCTATTTTTTCAGCTGTAGAAACATGCGTAAACATGTAACTGGACAATTGGGATTTGATTAAGGCAGTATAACAAAGCTGGATTTTTTTTTTGTGTTTGTGTTTTTCACTGTTTTTCTGAATCCCTGGATAATTTCTATTTTGGTTGGCAAAATGTGAGACCCAATGATTGTTATCGTGGCTGATTATTAGAATAATATAATACTGTCCACTGTTTGACAAGTGTTATAGTGTGTTTGTCAAGAGTTCCTATGTAAATGTTATATTGGCACTAAGCATTTGTTATATATAGGACAATGATTCATTGTTTATGTAGATTATGCTTATCTACTTGAGGAATCACGCATGGATAGGGAGGATGATCCACTATGGAACTGGTTTAATAACGCCATCAATGCCAGATCCGTCTCACCATCAGAAGTGCTATTTCCGGAACACCTATGCAGTTATTCCACAAATACCATCTCTGCCAGTGCGAAACTCGGAATTGGGGGGATTTAGTGAAATAGCACCAGGCAGATGTGGTAACTACTGAAAGCAGTATTTCACAAAAAAGCCCAACTCCTATTTACCCACCTATGGCAAGACACCTAGTCATAGCCAACACACCAACTGCGATGGTGAAGGCTTGTCTGCTTTAAGTCACACCTACAGAGGTAGTTCTAATGACTGACAGATGACTGGAATACTAATGAGGTGTCATTAGTGTTTGTGCTGCTCCTGTTCTCTTCTTGAGTGATGTTCCAGCAATTGTAGACCCACACTAATGCACAGAGATCTAACTTCCCGCAGGGCAGAGAGCATTACTCGAGATTTCTTTGAGCTCTCGCTGCTGCATGAGAGCCACAAACATGAGAATATGTCAGGTTTTCCTTGTTGCACGAGATCCGCAAACATACACATTCTTTGGCTTTTCCACACGGGAGCCGCACACATGTGAATGTTCAAATTCTCCCTCCTGCAAATGAACCATAAACATGAGAGTCTTTCAGGTTCCCGGTTCAAACTGAGAGCCACACAATTGAGTCATTTTCAGATTTTGCTTGCTGCACGAGGGCTGCAAACTACATTAATTATGTGGGATACCCTAATATTGATCAGGTTCTTCCACCTCATTTTACCATAGAGCCACAGCCAATCCCTCCCAGCGTAGTTCATTGCACTGGGTTGATGAGCTCATAGACGAGCATCCACAGCATCTTGGACAGCCGCACCCCCCCCACCCAAATCTTTGACTGGCAGCCACCCTGAAATGCGGCAATGTTTGCTTGAATGCCAGAACAGCCAATCACCCTGGATGCCTCACTATGGTGACACGGCCATCCTTTCCACCACAGGGTGACAAGGAGCCAGCACAGGCCTGATGGCTGCGGTCAGTGCACCTGCAGCCAGGGCTAATGATTTGGGTTGACACTGCTTCTTATGCAGCTGGACGAGGAGATGAACGAGGAGATGAACAAACAGCATCTTCAAATTTGCTGCCAAATGCTTGCTCCGCACCCCTGGAGGGTATTATGGAGGAAGGGGCAATGAATGTAAGTGGTTCTTTTAGGTTGTTTAATGCTGTCAGAGTATTTTTTATTTATGGTGTTTGCAAATACGAGCTAGATCGACATGCTGAAATTATGGTATAGATCACTAACCATTGCATTTTGGGACACTTATCTCTGGCCTCAGTGATTGGGACCAGAGTAAGTGTTCTACATCAGTAGGACGGAGGACCTTGCAGTGTGTGATGGGGATTCTAAACCTGCCCCACCGCCTCTGACAAAGGGAAATATATATATGTAATGTTTGACTTTGAGGAGAGTTGACGAGCTCAACCAGAGCGGGGTGTCGCATCATGATGTACAGCATCGTCAAGTGCGATGTTCTCCCATTGGTGACACTACAATGCTGCATGTCAGAGGTTGGGCTGAGTCGACCAAACTGTACACACCAAGAAACAGAAAGCTCATGCCAGCTTCATCCCAAAATAGACTCTTAAGGTTTATTGATCAAAACTAAACGCATATCTAAACAAAAACAATAAGTATTTTGTCATCATGAGGCAATAGAACATTGTGTTCATTTCCACTTATTCCTGAAATTGTCATTGTAAAACCCATTGAACACACCTGAATGCTGTCATTGCGTTATATACATTGCCCTTGTAATGCAACGAATAATTTGACGCTGTGCTAGACCGGTAAAAAAATCTAACTACAACGCAAAAACATCAGGTAACAACATCCTGCTCGAAGTGTCGAACGTCTATGCTTTGTTCCATCTGTGCATAGTATTTTCAGTCCAAAAAAGGTATCAAACCCTGCATCTTGTGTCACTTCAATTTATTTGATAAGCACCTCTCCTACTGGCATGTCTTGTCCTCTCATTGGATGAGTCTGATATCAAGTGACTTTGGGTAACTGTTTCTATGGTTGCAACACTCAGAGAGCATATTCGTCTTACAATTCTGCAAATTGAATAGCATCTGACCTGACCCTCACACCAAATGTCTCAGCCAGCATTGCTTCCCGTGGCTAGCACATACATGTGTCAACTAGTTGCAATAACACATTCGTTTTAGGCAACGGTATTGATTAGGGCAAAGACCTGGGACACTCGCACAAAGGAACAACATTGTGCTTCCAGGCATGCCATAGATTTCTCTTTCACAAAAATAGAAGCTTTGAGCTTAGTTTCATTTGAATAGGTATTGATACTTATTTGGTAATGCAAACACATACAGATTAATGTGCACATAAAATGCACGTTCACCTTCTTCTAAGATGTCTCACTATCACGGAGCAAAAGTATATTTCAGTGTAACACCCATAATAATACTTCTGGCACAGACTTATAATAAGCAAAGTTCCTGCTGCCATCGTATGGGCATATGGACACAATATCTGCTGACATACTCCCACTTCCTACCCCCAGCCTTCTTCCGAATACTCTTATCGACCTTTCCAGTTTTAATCACACAATCAACACATACACTCTGGGTTAGCATCCCAGATCTTTGGGCCGCCGACCTATCATGACTTCCCCAAACCTTGCCCACAACATACTTAGGTTGCCCGAGCACATCTCGAGCCCCTCAGGCACCCAAATGTTACACATGCGCTCACAAGACCTAAACTCAGGCACTCACTTGCACGCCTTTTCCCAGTTTTAAATACACCCGATTCTAGCAAAACGCACCACTAGGGGCCTGCGTTCCCTGGGAGGGTCTAAATGCTCCTAACTCAGACCAGCTGTTCACGCTTGGAGACCATTACGTTGGTGAACTTGCACATTGTAAACCATAATATTAATAATAATAAAAGTAATTGATACTACTGCTGGTACTACTACTACTACTAATAATAATAATAATGCAACTTTGTGTGTTGAATTCACTCATTTCAATGCTCAGCATTTGCACATGAGATGAATGTGGGTATAACAGGAACCCTCCTCACCAAAGCGTGTGCGTCTGTTTGCACATACACACATATTTCATTTGTATTCTTCATGTTTCAGTAACTTCCAATTGCCAAGCCATCAGTAGAGGGATTTCTGCATTCATAATTATAGGTATGTTGTGTTCCTCAGGTGCAGGGCCATTGACCATGCACTCTGATGTGCATTTGTTCATGAAATCTATACTGATAGGTACTCAACATGTTAAATGTGCAATCGGAATACATTAGACAACATACAAAAGATTAGACAGCATTTTGTCTAGTGACAAAGCGTAATGAGTTGGCTGAAATGTGTCTTGGTTGCTTAATGCCTTCTGCAGAGGGTATATTGCTTACGAGATCACACTAGATTGCTCATCTTCCTGCAGGGTTGGACTGATTTTCATATGGGTTGTCCTATTCAACATTAGTACCCGGCAGGGAGTGGGGTGTGGCAGGCTTTTAGCCAATGAGGAGGCTCAGAGCAAGGGAATTACCAGACTGTAATCCCCCTGCTCCGAGCCACCTCATGGCTGGAGGGCGCCATCTTCCTCCAACGGGGAATGAGTGAAGTGCTTGGACCGCCTTCCCATCCCCTCCCCAGATTTCCCTTCCCTCCACCCTGTCCCTCCACTTACCTTTTTTTTGCTCCTTTTTGGGAGCAGGCGTGCTGGAAACACTTCTGTCTCCAGCACAACCGCTTGTGATCTACGACACACCACCATGGATGGAAATTTAATCCCTTCTCTCCTTTCCATGGTGGCAATTGTTTTTGTTACTTGATTCATTTTTTTTAATATCCACCATTTTGTTTGTTAACTTTTTCCCTTCCCCGGGCAGCCATTTTTGTAACTTTTATTTTCTGTTCGGAAACGCTGGAATAGAAAAAAATGCTTTTAGTAGCCTGGTCTTGCAGGCCGGGGTACTAATAGCAATAAGCCCATCACAGAGGGTGGGGCATTACAACTTCAGGTAATGCCTGGGGCCTTAACTGAAGTGGGAATGACCGCCTGCGAGGGGCTTATTGCTTAAATAGCATATATGGATTGTCCTATTCAGCAATAGCACAGATGAGTGAAAAGGCATGGGGCGTTCTGCTCAATGAATTAGCTATGCATTTGAAGTGTTTTTTTTAAAGATCTCCGTAACATTGTCTTCTCTCCAACACAAAAAATGTCCTTTCAGAGTCGGTCATCTGAGGAATCTCTCACGCTGTATGATGTGACAAATCAGTCAATATGGGATTTTCAGATTGCCCTTCCCTCCCCCTTCCGTCCACTTACCTCTTTTTTTGCTCCTCTTTAGGAGCGGACGCGCTGGAAACAGTTCTATCTCCAATGTGTCCGCTCCCGATCTGCGACACACCACCATGGATGGAAACGTAGTCCCTTCTCTCCTTTCCATGGTGGCCATTTTTTTTGTTTACTTGATTCCTTTTTTTTAATGTCCAGCATGGAAAAGTAGAAGGGACTGTGGTCCCTTTTCCTTTTCCATGGTGACCATTTTGTTTGTTAACCTTTTTCCCTTCCCTGGGCAGACATTTTTTTAAACTTTTATTTTCATTTCGGAAACGCCAGAAAAGAAAAAAATGCTTTTAGTAGCCTGGTCTTACCGACCGGGGTACTAATAGCAATAAGCCCCTCGCAGGGAAGACATTACAACTTCAGGTAATGCCCCGGGGCTTTGTAACTATGGGCGTTAGAGCATTACCGGAAGTGGTAATGCCGCCCCTGCGAAGGGTTTATTGCTTAAATAGCATAAATGGATTGTCCAATTCAGCAATAGCACAGATGAGTGAGAACACGTGGGGCGTTCTGCTCAATGAATAATGTATGCATTTGAAGTGTTATTTTAAGCATCTCCATAATATTGTCTTCTCTGCAACACAAACAAGTCCTTTCAGAGTCGGCCATCTGGGGAATCTCTCACGTTGTATAGTGTGACAAATCAGTCAATATGTGACTGATTGGATGGTGACATGAGCAGGAAGAGTGCATCATTCTTGTGGGTGCCCTAAGGATATATATGTACATCCTAAAAAGCACTCCCTTTTCTGAGTACTATGTACTTAGACCTATGTCCTATGTTTACTGGGAATCATTGAAATTCCAGCAGTCTGGGGATCGGGGTGCCAGTCAAGGGGTTCACACACAAAGGCTTAAATAAGCATGACACGTTAAAACTGAATTTCATAAAATCAAATTTGTACTCTTGCCCAAAAAGGGTAACTTGTCAGTCAAGCTCCTGAGCATGACATCGTAAAAACGTTCCATTGCCATTAACCACACCAAGGGTGACTAAACGATAACACACTCCTGATTTCAAGGTCCTGTTACCTTGCCTCCAAAGTACTTCCTGCTGACCCAATTGGAAACTAAATTACTAATCATCTGAAGCTGCGTGTGGAGAGCAAGGTAATATGCTGGAGAGCTTTGCAAAAGTGCCGGATGCTGTAGGTTTACTGAGCTATATTTTATATTACCCTATTTTGATAAATGGCCCAATTCTGTCTGCCATCTCCTGCCTTTACAGTAACATTGCAGGGATTTTCTTTTCAAGTCCCCAAAGTTACAGCTGTGTAGATGGTACATCAGGTACACGTTGGCTTCAAGTAAATATTGTTTCAAATTCCCTTAAGTAGGATTTGTCTCATTATGCGGGAACGGGTGATTGCAATGAAATATGCGTTCATCTTTTTGCAGATGGCTAGTTATTGACGACCCGGGTATAAGTGCCCCAGCAGAGATGTACTAGTTTCAGAAGTTGCAATTACACAGAAATCCTGTAGACTAAAAATAAATTAAGCATTACAAAAACCATAGTATTCATCTTTTTGTTCTTTAGAGTTTTAAATACGATAAAAAACATAGATTACATTTTATTATATCTCTCTCAACATAGGCATCCTGATTTGGCAGATAGTGTGTACACATTACTACTCCCTCAGATCCTCATGTTTGTCTCTCCAAATTCTCTCTGTACTGTCACTTTTGTTCTCATAGTGCACATACTTATTAAAGGTATGATACGTCTGTTTCTCCGTATTCATACTAACCACTTTAGGATTAGTTATTTTTGCATTATTAAACGTTTTGGGGGGAGGGGGGGCTGGTTTGGCTGGCAATGGCCTGCTAGCCTGAGCCATAGTAGACTCAAGTGAAGCAAGGGCTCCCTCAAGGGCTTAGGGTTGTTACATGCCAAGCTGTTATGAATTGCCATCTGGTAAGGGTCTGAAAGCCCTGTTTAAAAAAAAGAAATGGGTATCAAATAAAACAATGATGTGGGCAATGCCATCTCTGAAAGGATAATCTGCTGATCAGATTCACCTGACATAAGCCCCATGCCAAAAGCATAGTATGCATCTTTGTCCTGCTGCATCAGTATGCTGATTTGCAGTGCCTGCTCTAGTAGTGGGCAGTTTCAGAAGTCAGAGCTGCCCGTTTGACAGCTGAAGTGACTGGTAAGTCTCTGCAGAGCAGGGGCTGCATTTAAGATATGCACCCCTGTATCAAAATTATGATGATCATAAGTCGCCCAAGCTGGTGGAAGGTTAAACTCTAACTATGAGCTATGCCTGGGTTAAGTCATGGTGCACGGCACTACTTATGACCATTACAGCCACAGCCAATTTTATATCACAAATGTGCCAGATCATTTGAGCCAAGCTCAGCTGTGGATGTTGATGTGTATTCCTGCCAGACAGGCTGAGCCTTCCAAATGACAGGACAGGAACCTGAATGGCCATGCCTCTTCTTTCATCTCTTTATGAGCGCCAGTAACACCCTCTACCAGAGACATCCGCACAACCGGCAGCTTTCCTGGGCCCAGGTATTCAAGGGAGCACACCCATTCAAAGGAAGTAGCCTAACACCAGGGTGCTGCATTTCTAAAGGCCTTTGTTACTAGTGAGAAGGGAAGTGGGTGGGGATTGGGTAGACAGGAGGGCTCTGTACAGTGGAAGAAAACGTTCACCATCTTCTTTCTCTCTGACTCTCTCTCTCCTTTCTGTCCCTCCCACTTTCTCTGGAGCAAAGCACTTTGGCTGTGATGTCAGAAGAGCAATATCCACTTTTACAAGAACAGAGATTGGACCACTAAAGCAGGCGTGGCTTAGTCCAATCATCTCCTTTCACCTTTAAAAGAAGGGGTCTCCCACCACTTCTTTGAATCCTCTTGAAATGATCATTTGTACTCCAACACTTAAAGAACATTTTATTTGGACCCTGCTGGGAGCAGTCCTTCCCAGAGTCCGCCAGATGTGAGGTGAAGGCAGGTGTTTTAAGGCAGCAATGAGCTCTGTCCCTAACCATCCCCAGGGACCATTGGGTGTGCACCTGCTGCTGAAGCAAGACCTAACATTCTGCCAATTAGAGTGATACACAGGACCTCAACAGGTTGAAGGACCCCTGTAGTTGTGTGCCAGCCTCCTGTGTGTTTGGGAGCCAGACAACAAGGACCCATCTTATACCTAAATCCCTGGAGTGGGACTCACAGCAACCTGAGGTGTGACCTGCTGTTGGAGCAAGACATGTCTCTCGGCTAGCCACAGTGCTACCCACAACCTCACTGTGTTGAAGAACCCCTTCAGTTGTGTGCCAGCCTCCTCATGTTTGAAAGCATGACAAAATAACTAATCTTGTCCCTGAGCCCCTGATTTGGGACTCACAACACTATGAGCACCAACATGTCTGATGTGGCGCTGTCAGCCTTATAAAAACCACAAAAAAGGTATTATTGACTGCTAACTGCCACCCTTGGTCCATCTTTGGGCCCTAGAGAATGGCTAGGTCATGTTAGTCCCTTTTAAAACCTCAAGAAATATCCTTTAACAAAATGGTGGTCTTTTAAGTGCCTTCTGTCCCCCTGTCCATTACCCACAGTGTTGCATCTATTCTATCTTTGCATATTATGTGGTCCTTCTACAGAAGTGTTTTTTAACAGTGTTTTCTAGTTAGTTATTATTGTACATGGTGGGTTTGATTAAAGTATACTAATTTTTTAAAGAACCTTGATTGGACATTCCTTTATTTTGGACTGGTATACTTCGGTGTTTGGGTTGCTACTGAGTCACATTCAAACCCCTCTTGAGAGTATATAGCCTTCCATCGGCCCACACTACCACAAAAGGTGAAGGAGGTATATCTCCTAGCTGTGCCTGTTTTACCTTTATGATTGTGTTTGCTCTCGATTTGTAGAAGTGTGAGGGCTGCGTAGGAGCTTTAGTCTCTGCTCATCCATGTACTCCTGCAGGACAGAAGTCAATTCATCACACAAGCCCACCCCCAACGTGTTGATAATGTTATTAACATGACTGGGCTACATCCGGTGGGCTAATTTATAATAAAGCATGATTTCCTTTATAAAAACTACAAACCAAGTTTTCTGCTGTGCACCATAGAAAATGCCGTAAGTGCTTTTCCTATGATGCAGATGACTCTTGGAAGGAGGGAGCGGGATGGCTAAGGATCGGAGTAGCGAATTGGCGGTAAATTGGGTAAGAGGAGAGGGAAAATGGAGGAGGGGGAGCTGAGTTGGATTATGTGGGGGTGTGGGCCACAGGGCCATGGCAGGAGAGAGGAGACACGCAAGAAAATGGGGGACAGCATAAAGGTGGTGGCAGTCGATGGTGGAATGCAGACTTACACCAGTTACACCAGTTAATGAATTCCATGCTGCAGCCAATGGGATTGTGCACCACCTCTCCCCAGGGTGCTAATTTACATTTCCGAATCTGGAAGGCTTGCTTTTGAACATAGTTTGTGAACATAGCTAACGCCAATCTTGCCCTTATCTGGGGATTCTGCAGTACAAATGTGATCCTGGAGGAAACACGCCTAAGTTGTAGATACTGGCTAATTTTTCATTTCCTACTTCAGTCTCTGACGACAGTGTCAATTATGATTATTTATATTATTGATAGATTTATTGTTTATTTCCCAGCCACCACATGTGACCACACCTGACCATTAACTTGTGGAATATTGACATAATTTCAAAGCATGGGCAGTCTGTCACTGAGGTTAGTTTAGTTGGGACTGAGTAGCCTAAAATGGAATTCTTAACTGTTTGCAAAGCATGCTTGTTGCCTGAGAGTTGCGGCCAATGAAAGGGGTGCTCCTTGCCTGTGCACCCACCCCTCCCAGTACTAGGACTTCGCTTCTGCTTTGTATGTTGCAGGTGAGATGCAAATGTTGTGTTTAGTTCATTACTTGGTGCTGTGCAGGTGTAGCTAGGTCTGCAAAAGATCTAGGGCTATGCTAATGTCTGGACTGTCCGGACATGGACTAGCTAGCCGTTTGGTTGTAGCCCCTGAGCTTCTATCTGGGGCTAAAACCAAAATACCCAGGGCTATAGGCCCTCCAGCCCTCCTCCCCTCCAGCGATGCCTCTGTCTCTGTGTGCAAGTCGTTTTTCATTTTATTTTATTGTGCATTTGAAAGGCACTTATACATCAAGTAAATTGTGTTTCAAAGCGCCCACAGGGCACCGGGAAGGGAACATGGGAATGAGAGGCAAATATAATAACATGAAGAGAAAGAAAGAGGCAGTACTACTAGGCCTTGTGAGCATTCAGAGAGAGAAGGGATGAGGGTGGGGGGTAAGTGCTAGACGTTACACAGAGGGAAGTGCTAGGGAGTAAGTTGCAAGCAGATATTAAGTGCTGGCAGAGATCACTTGCTAAGAGTGTGGAGCTACCAATACAATAAGTTCAGGCCTGTGAGACAGCACAAGCCAGTGTGTGCCAAAGGCAAGTGCTGGGGATGGGCAGAGGCTAAAGGCGATTGGGGGTTGGGGGAAGGCCAGGACCCTGAAGGACACATAAGGGCCCTGGTCACCAATCACAGCGACTGTGGGAGTTAGCAAGGGAGTGAGAGGGGGAAGGAGGAGGTGGAAATGAAAGTCTTGAGGAACTTGCAGAATTTGAGGAGATCCGGTTGAAGGCAGAGAGGAAGGGGGAGGCTGTTCCAGAGGAGACATGACATTGATCTGGATCCCAGTCACGGTCAAGATATGGAGGTAGCTATAGGAGATGCCACATGCAGCTGCAACTGCAGGCAATGTAATTTGATCACCTCTTCCTAGGGGCACTTATACATGTTACAACACAAGTGTGAGATATAGGATCCCTCGGTTAGCGCACCCGTCCCTCTTTTCTTTGACGATCATGATTACCGAGTTCTGATTTAGTTACTGCTAACAGGAATGGCAATTTGTAAATCTTCAAAAACTCAGTGGCAGCACCTATACAAACATGTAATTATGGCCATATAAAGATTGCATTCATCAGTTTAGCACAGTGATTAAAAAGGTACATCTTTTATTTGGTAAAATGTGTAAAATGTTCTTCATCAGAGTTAAAACAGTACTATATGTTGTACATTTGGCTCTCCTTTTGGTAGCTTTGGCTGAGTTCCAGCTTTAGACATGCCAAAGTTCCTGGACCAATCAAGGAAAAACCAACCACAATGACAATGAGCCACAAAAAATCAATGTCATCTCCAGCCAAATGCAGTTTTAAGACAATGTAACACACTGTTAAAAAAAGTGGCCAGTGTGAAATAAGAGGAATCAAAATTCAGTTCACTCGAGCCATTGTACACACTAAGTACAGTAGGCCTTTAGAATAGAGTTTAATGTAGTAATGTTGGAAAATGCAAAGGGGGATGGACAATGTGCTGATAGTTCCTCAGCCATCTCAATGGCAGTGTGTATGTATTGTGATTCCGAGGTCAGACCATGCTCCACCACAAATGCATCATGTTGATCATATGTGGTAGCTGAGTATGCTTGAAATGTTTGACTTTGGACCTCAAGTAATTTTCACAGCTTCGCTGACATAAATCTGGGTGCAATGTAGAGAAAGCTACACTGACTTCCTCTGCCTCTGGTCAGTTCATGTCAGACTTTGTTAATAGAATCCTCGAGGGAAGGAAACGTTACAGGCAGGAGAAGGCAATGCCAATGCCAACGCAGCATCAGCTGCCACCAAAGTGATGGGATGCTCTGATAGGTTATTTCACTGCTGGATATGTGGTGCAAGGGTTTTTCAAGTAGCAACAGTGATGCATCACCATTGGCTAGCGGTGTGCATGGTAACAATATTTTAAAATGAAGAAAACCATCTAATGTTTAAGTTGGGCTAACAAAGATTGAATTAAGCTATGCAGGCACTGACCAGCACAATGGATTATTCTTCTGTGTGCTGGTAAATTAAGTGAACTAATAAAGAGTGACATTGACCCCGGTCCTCTTGATGCTGAACCTCACTCTGAGGACTCTGAGACACTCTCATAGTTGAACCACTGCAATACATTACTATGACGTCACACTGTCAATATTTGACTGGTGGCACTCAGTCACTCTCACCTTTCATCTAGATTTCCAGACTGCCTTTTTCCTTTGACTATGGCACCACATTACAAAGTCCTGCTCATTACTCCTTAAAGCACCAGCACAGGTGCTTGCAACTTTGAACTCTCACTTTGTTCTGGGTATAGCGCCAGAGGCAGCAACTTTAAATTTCAAGGAGCTCTTCTGCAACTCTACAGGAGATCAGATGAGGTTGAACTGATAAATACTTCCATCCCTCCAACTGAGTCACGTCAGCTGCCAACTACTGCTATTCAAGGTATACATCACTTGGTCTCAAGCAGAAGGCCAGTCCTTCAAATAAATCAATAAAGCAGATGGTCCCATTGACACTGTGCATATAGATAGGCAGCAGGCACTCTTGCTCTGGAAGCAGTTTTCCAAGCATTAGGGACTCGAGCAAGTACTCAGCTCCTATATTGGCGAAGTGCAGTAGTTGGCAACCTTCGCCCCTCCAGAGGTTTTGGACTACAACTCCCAGCGCTTTTGGACTACAACTCCTAGCGCCCCTAGCGCACCATACTCAATGGTGATGGAGTAGTAGTCCGGAATATCTTGAGAGCCACAATTTTTATGCCCCAATCATAGTGACTCCCCACAAATATTTTTCAAAGTTCCTAGTTCTCAGCTTAGTTTTTTTAAGTGCAATCTATAAGTTATGGTAGATTGAGCTCCAATGGGCAGATTGAAAACACTGAAATATTTCAAAATATCTGAGCCACGATCTAAGCAGCTTGAACAGATGGTGGTACAATTTGGCAAGGAATAGCTCAAGACTTCTTCAGCGTGTTTTGTTTTCTGTTTTTATTCGAATATTCTACATATTCAAATCAATTCAACTATGAAAATAAGTATGAAAAAAATTAAAACATTCATGCACACAAATATAGTATCCATTGCCACAAATGAAAACTTAAAATACACCACTACTTTATAACACTCGCCTTAGTATTGGATACTCCTGATATTAGCGACCTCTGTTATTTTCCTCCATCCTTGCCCCTCTTTTTATCAGTAAAAACACACCTTCTTTCACTCCTCATCACCTCTCTTTTCCTCGCTCCTGACACAATTGTACCCTCATGCTACCACGACTCTTTCATTCTTCCGCTTTCCCCTCTCAGAATATTTCCAGGGCCAAAATCAAAGCCAACAATATTGGCTTTGCAAATGTTTTTTTTTTTTTAACTTAGTTTTACACTTAACAATTGACAACATCGACAACACGGACCGATTGTAGAATTGCGTGCGGACGTACTGTTTCTGGTTACCATCTTGTTGCTGGGCCTGATGCCACCGTGCCTAATGGCACTATGTTTCCCCACCCGTGGTAGCTATTAGGTCCCCACCATTTCACGTTGTACTGTCTATAATGCGGGTGGTGTCAGGAATTGGATTCATTGGCTAACGGTTGCAGAGATGTGGCTTAGATTCTCAAGTCATTTGCTAGCGTCGTGTTTACTGTGGGTGGGCTTGCTGCACAAAATTGTGTTGGGTTACTGAGCGCTTGGCGATGGTGTGCGTTTCCGCGCTATCTGTAGCTTGATGCCTAGGGGTGTTGGTATTCGAATCGCGAAGTTGCATTCGCTCTATATCATGAGCTCGGCACACAGGGTTTGCACCAAAAGATTGAATATAAAATGCTGAATGGGAGTGTTGGCCGCATTCGGCATAGGTAAAAAAGATCGGACTCGAAAATACCGAACTGGGTGAGCGGGTGTTTTGGGGGTGTCCCCCGCTTCCCTAGTTCAGTATTTTTGGGATTTGGTGGTTGCGGTTGTCCCCCGCATACATTGAAAAGAAAGCGGGGACAATTACGCTATTTCCGAATAGCTGGAATTGCAAAATGCGGTCAAGTGGCCTTCGCTATTTTGTAATTCAAGCTTTTCTGAATTCTCAATGATAACGTACATCCGGTGCACACCGTGCTTGGGGTACCCCTTGTTCTTCCCGCCACCCTTGTTCATCAAACATGTCACATATGGCTCCCATATGTCTCTGGGCCTAACCTTGGCTTGAATTGTGTTAAGGAATTTGTGTTCAATATTTCTAACATTGGCCAGTTGGCTTGTCTGGGCTGATGCTTTTTCATCTTTGTAATTGATATTCGTCTTCTGGCCAGTAGGAGGACTAACCAGGCAAAGTTGGTGGTATATTCTTACCTGTTTGCAAACAGCTCCAGGTTGCAGCCCAATGTATCTAATGTTGTTGACACACGTATCATTTCAATCAGCTCAGTAGTACTACTCATCCAGTATGCAGAAATTGAATGACATTGCCATGCCATGTGAAAGAAGTGTACGGAGTCTGCTGAACACTTGGGGCATTGGTCTGACCTCTGTGGGTCCATCATTTGTAGTCTATCCGGTGGGTAGTATAAAACGGTGGACATATTTATAATGGGTCATGGGCAGTCTCACATTAATAGAGATGTTCCTATTCAGTTCACATATTTGCAACACTTTCTCTGTCAGTCCCCAGATCTCTGGATCAGGTCAATAGTGCCAGCTGTGCAATGGAAGAACTCAATGGTCTTGTATACCCTTGTACATCTGTAATATTACTCCAGCTGCGGATTCTGATCTCACCACCATATCTATTAATGCGGACAGCTGTGGCACATCTGGGTATCTGGTCCATTGGGTCATCAGTGAAGTCTTCAGCCTGTGGTAGTGCCACTTATTCCAGGGACAAACTATGTATTGGTCGCGAGTTGAGAAATCCCATGGTATTTTTCCCTGCTCTAACAAGTCTTCCCATGTACCAATATCACAGTTGCCTATATGCGGGCCTCAAGTTGTTTGCTCATATGGCTTGGAGCCTAGTTGGAATCAGTAGGGGGAGTCAACAATGACTCTGCCTATTTTGGTCCAGGCCCACTTCGAGCATTGTGCTGGATTTATGGAGGTTGGAGTGGCCATACTCTTCCCCGCCATACTACCTGTCAGATTGCCTGCGGATGCAAGATTGCATCTAATTTCGACATGCGGGTATGATTCGATTGGTTTGTTCAACAATGCCGCAAATTGATTCTAGGCCACTAGGTAGTACATCTGAATCTTGAATTCCTATAGCATGTTTAAAACACTTGCTCTGTATCGCCACAATCATTTTAAACACCAAAAGTGTTTTTAACCTGTTCTAATTACTGCTCCTTTGCACTTTTGATTCTGCACGACTGAACTACAACATATTTGTCCTCGGCGTGCTAGCCTGCTAGCGCCAGCGCGTTAGGGACAAGCCGGTCTGTGCCGGTACGTGGTACCCGTGCCGGAGGGCCGCCTTTACTACCAAGGTATTTCCTGCAGCGTTTCAATTATTTATTGTAATTCACTGTGAACATGTTTATTGATATCAATATGCACCCATTAGAAGTCATTCACATTGCTAAGAGCAACTTGGGAAAAGGTTCTTTAAATGCCAAAATGTGCTGTACACACACGCGCCGTACCGAAATAGTGGAGCCGTATATGGCACATCATGCATCTCCTCGGACACCAAGTAATCCAACCAGTTATACTACTAATTCCACTAATGTGGAAACTAAAAATAGCATCACCATGCAGGCCTCCGGATCTGAACTGTTAGAATCCGGTGTGTGTGAATACTATCAAACTTGTTTTTTAACTACATCACTACATCAGAGAATTCACCACCTAGGCAGGATGTAGACGGCGCCAAAAAAGACATTCAGGAGAATGTCATTTCGGATACCACAAACCTTTTAAATGACCCTGGTCCTGAAGCTAAACAAACTTTCCCTGTTGGGATTATGGACACAGCTATTAGTGATAGAATAAAAATATTTTATTAAATACTCACTCCGCCGTAAAGCGTGCCACGGAGGTGGCAGATCTGATCGTGAACCTGGATGTGATCTTGACCAAAACATTGCTTACTGCTACTACAAACCATGCTGCTTCATTGGCTATTCCATCAGGGTACCGAATTTTCAGGACTGACTGCCCGCAGGGTAGAGGCGCTGGCACAGCTATTATCCTCAGAGATATTCTTAATGTACGCTTGCACACTCTCTCTGCACTAAATAACTGTGAATACACTTTTATTAAATTAATTCTTGATTATAACACTACTATTTGTTTCTTGTTTTTTATCGACCACCATTACCACCCCCTTATTCGAAGAACTACTTCCTACTTTAGTAGGTGATTTTATTACGGCTTCTACATATATGGTTATTCTCAGTGATTTCAACTTTTGGGCATATAACAACAATGATTTTGAGGCAGACTCTCTTCTCACTGCCCTCCAGACAATCACATTCACCCAATTAGTTAAGGATCCCACACAGAGAGGTACATATCTTAGATTGGATGCTATCTTAGAACCTCCTAACTACACCTGTTCTTATTTCTGTCAGTCCCTGGACTGATCTTTTCCCGATTTCCTTTGCACTCCTTCTGATGGCGTGCAAAAACGCCAACCGGAATCTGAGACTAAAATCTAGAGTGAGAAACATCTGCAGGGTCTCTCCTGAGACCTTTGCGGAATTGGCTCGCCCAATGATTATTAACTCAGTCCAGTCAAGTGAGACGTGCGTTTTTGTGAAACAGTTCCGTGATGTGACCACCTCAATAATTGATGCATTGGAACCTGTCACCATCAGACAGGTAAAGATTATAAACCTGGGTAAAACCTGGTTCTCTGATGACATAAAAGATTGTAGGAGAAACAAAAGGCTCAGTGAAAGGTTATGGCGGAAACAACCTTGTCAGGAGACTCTTGTCACTTATCCACTGCTGCGGCTAAATACAGAAACGCTATTCTCATAGCCAAAAGAGACAATCTCGGAAGCAGGATATCCAAGGCCATATCCAGTCAAAGAACTTGAGGGGAAAAAGTATAGGTCTTGTTATACACAAAAGCAACACATGGTGCACCGAGATTCAACTTGGATTTTCAATGAAAATACAGTCTCATCACGTCACCACGGATGCTCATTGTATGCACCCACTTGGATTGGGTAACCATCTGTTGTATAACAAGAACAGTGTGAATGAGTATCATAATGTACCTCCTGAATGTAGGCTCAAACAAATCTCTGAGGATGATTTAACAAACATTTTTTAAAAGTCTGAAGCTCTCTGCTTGCGCCAGAGATGTGTACCCAGCTGGCATCATTAAGGATGTCATTGGTTGACTGGTGCCTCACATCACTAAGATCGTTCATTCCTCATTCAACACGTCGGTGGTTCTCCAGACCTGAAGGATGTATGAATTACCCTGATCCTCTAAAAGAAAACTCCAGATCCTGAGGTTGCGGGTAATGTACCACCCTATCACCAAAGTCCCTTTTTAATAAAAATGCTGAATGGGGCGGCGTTCCTGCAGCTTCAGGAACACATAGATAAATATGGTCTCTTGCACGCCTGACAGTCTGGCTTCAGCGCATTACACAGTACGGTAACCGCTCTGCTTGATTTATGGACTCATCATCTTAATATTGTGGATTCTGGTCAGGTTGCGTCACTGATGCTTCTCGACCTCTCTGCAGCATTTGATCTCATTGATCATGCCCTGCTGCTTGAGAGGTTGGAAGAAATTGTGAACTGCGCCGAATCTGGCACATCCTGCACAGCCTATTTCCAAGTACAGCCAGAGTGGCCACTGATGGCTTCCATGCACCTCCAGAATTGCTGCCCTGTGGATTTCCTCAAGGTACTTGTCTTTCCCCATGCTTGTTCAATATACACACTCGTCCGCTCTTTCACCTCCTGGATGGCGTCGGCATTAAATATACCAATTATGCTGACGACAATAACAATAAGACCAAAGTGATGTTGGTAGGTTCGAACCAGTGAACACAAAGGTTAGAGGCCAAGTACAGTCAATTCAAAATTGACGATTGTACAATTCAAGTTAGTCCCTGGGTGAAAACGCTTGGAGTTCACCTTGATTCGGGTCTTAAAATGAAATAGCATGTTTTGCAAACTAAAGCTCCATATGCCTGCACAATGAAATTGATTAGGCAAATTACGCCATATTCATCAGTCACTAATGTATCAGCATTGGCTACATCACTTATAAACACAAGAATCAACTACTGTAATAGTCTTCTCGCAGGCATGTGTAAAGGCAACATAAACACTTTACAGGTAGCTCACAATGGAGCTGAGAGAGCTGCGTGTGGACTGGCTAGAACAGATCACATCACCCAGGCTAGGAGATGCTTGCAGTGGTTGCCTTTCCACCACCGCATCTCTCACAAAATTCTATCTCTTACACACAAATGTCTTACAGGGAAAGTGCCTGTGTAAATGATGCAGAGGCTACAGAAGGCCCGGACCACAAGCCTTCTCCACTCTAATGGACCCAATCAACTACTTCCGCCCAGATATAACTTAAATAATGTTGGGGGCACCTGTTTTGATACCTGCACACCTGGTCTTTGGAACACTATTCTGCCCGATTTGAGAAATATCTCATGTCTTACTAACTTCAAAAAGGCCATGAAGACCCTTCTCTTTAACTCCAAGGATTAGGTTACCCTCTATGGATAGTTATGGTGTCATGTTCTTTTGACTCTGGCTTCTCACTTTCTGTGCATTGGCTGTATTGTCTATTGTTATATGTGTGCACTGAGGCCCATAGGCGTGTTGTGCTTGAGAAGAAGAAGAAGAAGAAGAAGAAGAAGAAGAAGAAGAAGAAGAAGAAGAAGAAGAAGAAGAAGAAGAAGAAGAAGAAGAAGAAGAAGAAGAAGGTGGGATGGCTTCAAGAATTTGGGAAATACGATCATCTTAATTATGACTGCTCTTCCGCTTTAAGAGGGAGGAGCTATCCATTGGTCTACTCTGGCCTCCAACGACTCCATTAGTTGTGCATCATTGACTACATATAGGCTGGCTGCGGTGGATCGAATCTGTATGCCGAGATACCTGACTCCGCTAGGGCACCATTCAAAGTCATTGAATACTGGGCCATATGGGGTTGACAGCGTTAATGGATACATTTTTGACTTATTCAAGTTCATTGATTGTCCTGACATAGGTTTATATCCCATGATGTCCACCATTATCAGAAGGACGATTGCTGTGGGGATCTGAGATCTAAAGCATGTCACCTGCAAAGAGGGAGATAAACAAGAAACTGTGCATTATCTCTATGCCCCATGTTAGGTGTTTTTGCAGCAGTGTCCTTACCAACTGCTGCATGATCATAGCAAAGAGGACTGGTGACAGTGGGTCAGACCAGACTCGTGCCTCTTGGCAGATTGAATTTCGGGGAACGGCTAAGCTTTGTGATCATGCAAGATGATGGGCTGGTGCGTAGTAGATTGATCCATTTGATCAAGTTGGCACCCATGCTGTAGTGTGGGAGCAACTTCCATTCATATTTCCACTCTACTGAGCCAAAAGCCTTCTCTGCAATGAGGAAGGCAGAGAGCTGGTTCCCGGCAGACCCTGCAGTAGACAGAATGCTAAATAGCCTCAGTGTGTTTAGTTGGGGGGAGCACCCAGGAATGAAGCCAGACTGTTCTGGGTGTACTAGAGTTGGGGAGTGCTGCAACAGCTGGTTGTCAGCACCTTGGCCAGGATTTTATAGCCGACATTGCGGAGGGAGAGAGAACAGTATGAAGCGCAGCATTCAGGAGCTTTCCCTGGCATTAACTGCAGTATTATGTTGGCCTTGTACATTGTTTCAGGGAGATTATCTCTTTTAATGGCCTCTCGATATGTCTCTAGCAGGCTTCGTATCAGTAGTTCCTGGAAGGCCTTATAGAAGTCTTTGGATAGGCCATCACGCCCGGGTGTTCCACCATTTTGGGAATTACACAATTGCTTGCCGGATCTCATTTGCTTCAATGTGCTTGATTAGGGCTGCTGATTCGAGCTCCATATTTTCTTGAAGGCGACCACTTCTAAGAAGCTTTCTATCCCTCCCAAAGTGCATGTTGATCTAGATGTATATAAAGCTTTGTATTATTTTGCAAAATATGTATCGTTCTCTGTGTGGTAAGTAAGACTGTTGCCCAGATCTGTCTTGATCAAGTCTATCTTGGTGGTTTCCATTTCTCTATTAGTTCACTACGCAAGAAGCCTACTGGGTCTCTCCCCTTACCCAAACGTTCTGGCTTCTCTACCTCTACTAAGAATTGGCTTTGTCAATGTGTGTTTTTCTTGAATGCATCTAACCTATACTGCAATAGATATCACCAACCAATATGATAAACCATTTGAATCGAAAGTCCTGAGTAGTGGTTTTACTAATAGTTTTGAAGATCCCCTTTTGTCTTCTGCATCTAGTTTGCTTTTTCATATTTTAAGGGGTGTTGTTATGCATATTTCTTTAGAAATTTAAATGTTTACCAGGTGAAACCTAATATGTTACAGACATCGAACCTCTGTGGAATGGCATTTTAGAATCAGGCCTGGACTGGCCCAGCGTGACACCAGGAGTTTCCCCGGTAGGCCTGGGCACATAGGGCTTCTTTTCATTGGGGAAGAATACATACATGCTCTGGGCATATTTACGCATATGGTGCCAAACAGCCGATCCCATGCATAGGAGCGTTCACCACAAATTGTAGGCACAAAGATAAGTGTGACCACATTACGATCCATGCCATAAACACTGAAGCCTCATGCGGTTGCATACTAAGCTTCTAGACAGCGATACAAATGGGACTCATACATATTCTTTACCACATCATGGCCGGGAAGTACACCTCACCTTAAGCTGTTCTGCTACAAGAGGTTGAACTTCGGGATATCCTCTGCAATGGAAATATTCCAGAAGGAAATCAGGAAGGTCATATGCCATATACGACGATGTATCAACTATAATGATGACATACTTATATTTGGAAAGTCACAGGAATTTCATAATGCCACCCTCATGAGAGAATGCAAAGCATTTAATGAAGCTAATTTGACTATCAACAAAGAAAAGTGTGCTTTTAAGAAGTCCACACTGATGTTCTTTGGCCACATTTTCAGAAAAAGGCATAGATCCAGACCCTGACAAAATCCGAGTCTTGACAGAAGCCCCTCGACCATCTAATGTCACCCAAGTATGGTCCTTCCTAGACCTGGTGAGTTACTGTACACGCTACCTTCCAGACTTTGCCTCCACCAGCGCACCACTATGGACATTAACAAAAAAGGACCACAAGTTCACGTGGGAACTGGCACACTAAGAAGCATTCAACAAAATCAGAAAAGACATTGCAGCAGCAGCATGCATTCATACTTTGACCCCAACCTGCACACCAAAGTTACAGTAGATGCTACCCTCCTAGGGCTTGGAGCCATACTGGTGCAACACTCCAGAAGCGGCCATGCTCCGCGGAAGGTCGTATGCCAAACAATGATGCTCGCAGGCAGAAACTGAAAGTCTTGTGGTCTTGTGGGCATGCAAGCATATCCATTTATTCCTGTACGGCAAACATTTTACCATTATCACAGGCCATCTGGCCCTTATCAATATATATAGCAAACCAACAACCCAAATGCCACCCTGCATTGCTCAATGGGGCCTCAATGGGGCCTATGCTTGCAAGAATCGAGTTCAACATCCTACACAAACCGGATAAAGAGGTGTAACCAGCAGACTGTTTGTCCTGTCACCCCCTGACAAGCCCTCACTCAGCCGTGATCGGGATTGAGGGTACGTCAACTACATTGGGCACCACGCCACACTGCAGACAGTTACGGTGGAAGAACTGTCACACAGTACGTCAGAAGATTGATCACTAGAGCTGGTGGCATCCTGAATCCAGAGTGGCAGGTGGCATTCAACAGAAGGAGCAGCACTGCGAAACCCAGCAATAAACAGCAAAATCCTGAAGACGCTCATGCGTGTGAAAGTCAAGCTGTCCATCTCTCCTTCTAATCCGATCCTGAAGAAGTATACAATAGTAATATCGGCTCCCCTATGGTAACTTGTAGTTGATATAGTGCACAAAGTTCACCAATGGATTATCAACCAGAACATAGCTTAGGTGGAAAGTGTGAATCCCCAGAATGGACAACACCACTGAGAACACAGTCCGTGCATGCCACATATGCCTCAGCCACATACCTTCCCCGAGCCCATGAAGATGACACCACTTCCCAACCCGAATTTGGGAGGAAGTACCCATTTACTTTTTGGCCACTTCGATCAGGTGACTACATACTCATGGTCCTAGACAAGTAGTCCAAGTACCCAGAGATCAAGATTCGGCATTCCACCGCTTCAACAGCAGTGATACCACCACTGGACTGAATCTTCTCAACCCCCAGCATCCCAAAAGTGGTAAAATCGGACAATGGGCCTCCATTCTCAAGCCACGACTTCTGACACTTCGCACTTTACATGGGTTTCAACCACATTAAGGTGACGCCACTCTGGTCCCAAGTGAATGGGACGATCAAACGTTTCATGGATAATATCAAGAGGGCCATAAGAATATCCAACATAACACACAAGCCCATAGAACAAGCGCTATACCAGCTCCAGCGCGACAACTGCAACACACTGCACGACTCCACAGGGGCATGTTCCACAGAATAAGTGTTCGGCCATTCAGTATCTACTAGAATGCCACATAACCTGCTTAACAAACGGTCGATCGACAGTGATGAGGTCAGGGACAGGGATGAGTAGGCTACTTTGAATAGCACAATATGTCCCTCATTAGTTCAGACTTGGAGGTGAACTTCCAGAGATGGATACTTGGTAATACCGTGGCATGTGTAGCTTGTTAGCTGCAATACCATATACTACTCTGGTAATATATATGCTTTCACGTGGTATTTGTTGCCGATAATATATAGCTTCATTACGAGTTTGGCTGTAAATCAGTGGTAATTCTGCCAATTTCAGCCACTTTTTTTTTTCTGTTACAGCCATTTGGTCCTGTGAGTTTCTCAGGCAATTATAGCTTGTGGCAAGATTTGTTAGTCCCCATGTTTGGAGTCCATAGTACTCCTTTGGGATGTTTGGCATATTTACAGCGAGCTGTAATTCTGCATGGTAAATCCACCAATTTGTGAACTTAAAGTGGAGGATTTACCTCCAGCTGTTTGCTGGAGGTAAATCCTCCACTTCAAGGTCAAACTCGGTTTTCAGCATTAAAAGTGGTGGTAATTCCATTACCACCAAAAAAAGTTGCAGTAATGGAAGGCCGGTGGAGAGAACCCCCCTGTTTTGCATATTAAAAAGTAACTTTGGGTCTCCCCCTAAATTACTAGGGTAATCCAGACGTGCACACCTTGCTCACTGTCCTTAGAGAGGCACAGCTCCACCTCGCTGATGAGGCCCAAACAGACCAAAGACGTGTCTGGGGATGCTGTTGGTACTCTTGTTCATAAGAGAAATGCCTAGAATTTCGGTGCTGCACTGCCCTTGGGCAGGACAAAGACTGATATGTTGTGGCTATTTCTCTTCTGTGAAAGGGATAGTGAGCTAAAAAGTGTGGTTGAGACTCCCCCGCGACTGAGGCTGGTAGAGATACTCCCAGAACCCCCTGTTTTGCTTGTTAGCTGCAATGCCATATGCTACTCTGGTAATATATATGGTCTCATGTGGTATTTTTTGCCGATGATATACAGCCTCATTACGAGTTTGGCTATAAATCAGCGGTAATTCTGCCAATTTCAGCCACATTTTTTTTTACTGTTACAGCCATTTGGTCCTCTGAGTTTCTCAGGCGATTACAGCTGGTGGCATAGTGGTGAGTTTTGTTAGTCCCCGTTTTGAGCCCATAGTACCCCATAGGGATTTTTGGCATATTTACAGCGAGTGGTAATTCTGCTTGGTAAATCCACCAATTTGTGGACTTAAAGTGGAGGATTTACCTCCACTTTAAGGTCAAACTCGGATTTCGGCATTAAAAGTGGTGGTTACCACAAAAAAAGTTGCAGTAATGGAATTGCTGCTACTTCTTTACCATGCGGAGCTCGTAATTGAGTCCCAGAGTCTGCTGTCAACATCAGTGAGAATACGAAGCCATTTTTGAAACACTGTACGAAGTCTTTGACTTCTTGGCTCTTGTTTTTTGGACTTCTTTTACTTGTATTTGTCTGTGGACTTGACGTCTAAAGGCCCGTTAAACATATAAAACGAGTTCAACTGAAAGAAGGACAAAGAAAAACATTTAGAGTTCACATTTGCTAAATAAAAGACTGTATTACACATACCAACATGTGTTGAGAAGGTAGGGTGGCATCATGCTAGACAACACTAAGCACGCACAAACAAAACACGCTTTTAAATAATATTTACAATTCGGAGGCACAGGAATATAAAGTGGTTTTCCCAGAATGACTCCATTCCAAGTCAAGTGGAAAAGCCACGTGCAGCACTCATGCCCCAAGGTCAGCAACTCAGCCACTAAGACACAGCTGTTCCTTGGAGTGTTTTTGTCAACAAACACAAAGCTCTCTATGTTTTACCGCTGAATCTCTTCCACTTGCTTGAGGCCGGGACCTCATCTAAGTCCTCATTTGCAAGAAGAATACAGGATCAACCTGAAGGCTTTGTCAATGCCTGCTGAGGAGCATGCGTTTGCCATTGAAGCATGTTAATTGGAAAGGCAAACAAAAAACAACCGCCACTTCTTATACGTGTGCCGCGTCAGACCTAGAATATTGTTCAACCCGGTGACTAAGATGTCAGAAATACTCTTGGGCTAGTGGTTCTTATTCTTGACTCCAAGGCATTTACAGATGTTCTGTAATGATTGCATGTCTTATTGTTGTCAGGGTTACGCATCCAGAACATTATCTTTCCCTGGAGCCACAACAACGATTCTATCATTAGGATCTTCATTGACTACATTATTAAAGGTTGTACATTTTGTTTACATTTTTCTTAAGCTCTTTTAAGATAACTTTATTTTTTGTATTAAGGCATCTGAATATAGTGCAATGCATTTCAATTTCAACAGAAAAACATTAAAACATAAAATCACATTAAGTAAACCGTGAGCATTCAATACACCTTGGCAAAAAGCAGTTGGGCAGTTGAGCAGGCTTGCAGACAGGCGATGTATGAAATACCTATATTGACGACGGGGAACATAGCAAGACAAATCAATAACACTATAATACAAAATGACCAAGCACGTAACCAGCATATAATTGCCAGTAGCAACTTCCCGGATGACCTGGGATAGGCAGTCCAATGACGCCACAAAACTGAAAGTAAAAATACAAAAAGAAGGAAGAAAACAATTGATCAATTATTACATCACAATTTGGATATATTATTATTTTATACATGACTAGTTTTATAATATTGCAATATTAGGTATTATGTTGACTATTTAAGCAATATACCCTGACAGGGTTAAAACATGGGTGGCACGGTGATGGATAATGCTTTCCCACTAAGGGGTATATTACTATTAGCCCCCTGCATGCTTTCCCGAGTATTAATAGTCTTTTTTGTTTAAGTGAAGCAACAACGCTGTTGCAGTTTCCCCACTTAAACAAACTTCGAGACAAAATGGTGACCTTGGACGAAGGGAACAATATGGAGTCCCTTCTCCCTTTCCATGACAACCATTACCGTGGCGTGGTAAACGCTGGTACAGTGAATCTTACTAGCAGAAATAAAGTAGGTGCAGGTTGACTCTTCTAATCCCCATAAAAATCAAAGTACAGTGATAAGCCTATTAGTCGAGACTGCATCTGTATGAACAATTTAAATCATACAACCCCAATAGAATTTTTGATTGTCAACAATTATTACTTGTGAAAATGTGATCAATATAAGTGTACTGCTCAGTACATCTGAGACTTTATGAGCTTAGGTTTTCACTTTTCCCTTTCCTAATTCTCAAAGGACCCAAAGATTTTCATAAATCGAATAGATACCTTTCTGAGGGAAAGTAAATATGAGAAATGCAAGGGAAATATTCAAAAGGGTATCTACAATTGTGTTTCACGTTTTGACAGAGGTGCCTAAGAGAGGCTAAAATTATTAACATCAGGTACCCAAGCATATCTGCAGGTGAATATTGGAGATGGCTGGCAGTCACATTTTAGCCAAACTATGTTTGTAATAGGTCAGGCAGTTTCACCTTGGAGCTCTGGTACAAAACAAAGATTTTTAGGAGATAAGGAGACTTTTAATTTATTTTTGCAGCATGGTGTTATTGTCTTACAAGAAACCTGTTGGTCTGAGTACCCTAATGTAGACGGGTATACCAGTTTGAGTCAACGGTTCATTTAAAAGGGCTCTGGCCATCTGCGTGCAGGACTAATGATTGACGGAAAAGATACCAACATTTAAGATGCCTGAAAGGTCTCCTTATTCACTGGTTTCAATTATAAACCTTGGCTATCTCCCGGGTGATCCAAGGATCGGGTGTTAACACATATTTATGACCAATATGCACTACTAAGTATTAGAGAAATGGCAGAAGGAGGGCTCTAATGGCAGGAAAATTTGACGTGTGGGGCATAAATGGAAAATGCCCTTGTAAACTGCCAGAGTGTAGTTTTGAGGAAGAGATGAGCTATAATGTGCCGCTCAGGGCCCTGATCAAACAATAGAAGATGAGCCAGACAGGCCGAAAATGGAGTGAACTCCTGATGACATGGGGGCTCATAATGATAGATTGGAGAGCCTCAGGGACACAGCAGGATATTTTACCAGGTAACATAACAGTGTGGGAGCTCCCTTTGAATATGGATTTGTCATGATTCACAATTATGTGAGTATTAGGAAATTAACTATTTTGGCGAATTAAGCTATGAATCACTTTGCTCTGAGACTTTTTGTTACAGGAGACACCCAGGTGCGACTAGACACCAGACAGAGGATCACTTATCTGCTAGATCAGCAGTGAGGGAATCCTATTTGTAGACTAGGAAAACTATTGAACAGATAAATAATTTAATTAGGTCATGGGGTAACATAATGCTATTCAGAAAAGGTCATATCCCTCTCAGCCAGCTTTTATCAGTGAATGTTTTGCCTAACAAAATTGCGTGACACCTTACATTGTGACCTTTTCAATCGCAATAGTCAAATTCTTATTCACATTTGTGGCTCCGCAATAACGGAATCTGTTGAGATTTTGAGACAAAACAGATATTTTCCTTTCTGCTGATGCAAATAAAAAATCAGAAGACACTAACTGTGGGAATAAGAAAACTCTAAATTATAAAAACGGATTGATCAGCCATAAGCCTTTGTTTCAAGTAAGCAGTTGATGGACATGTTAAATGTTATGATACGGAAAGAAGATAAAACGTTCTGGTATTTCATAAATAACATTAAATTACATAGCAGAATGAGTCAAATAAATGTAATTAACTCTCAGATATCGGAGGAGTTTATTAGGGACAGTTTTGTGAAAACATGTTCGATGGGAGATGGTTCTCCCCATATTCCTTCCAAGACTGGCCTGGTACCTTTGATAGTGAAGACATACGAACAATTATAGTAAGGTTACAACCATCCAGAGCTTCGAGTCCTGACAGCCTGACTAATGTAGTACTATTCTTAAAGGGAATATGCTGAACTTTAGTCCTTCCTTGTACATTGTATTAAGTTCTCCTCAGTCCCTTTAAAAAACGAAATTAGAGAGAACCAGCATAATTACTGCTTAATTTGATTATTAAACCTCAGCAGGAAGATCATTCCTGCTGTCATATTGAAGAAGCTACCAAACTGGGCCAATCGGTTGGGCATATTTGCCTGAGTACAGACCGGCTGTTGTATTGGGATGGCAACAATGCAAAATGCACTACCACTCTGGCTGCAGTGTAACAGATGTCTTAACAAGAATAATTCTCCACTATATTTAGCTTTTATTGACTACACATCAACTTTCAATGTAGTTGACTCTAATTTATAATGGCAAACGTTATTGGGTGAAATATTGATAAAGGGCTTTTAAAAATGCAGATATTACTTTACCACCACACAATGATTTGTGTACAGTAAGATGAGGGGGGCATATTCTAAAGATATTCTGACCAGTTGGGCCCTTAGAAAGACTTTGCTTTCATTTTATTTATATTCTACACTTCCGACATTGAAGATGTCCTAAGGAACTTCGCTCCTAAAATAGGGAAACATCACCCTCATTATTTAACATATGCAGATGAAATCATACTTTTAGACTTAATGCTTATCGGTCTGCAAAAAAGCCACAGTGCATTAAATAATTACGTAAAGAATTTTGCACAGCCAATTAACCTAGACAAAACAAAAGGTGATGGCCTTTTCTACAAACAAGAGGGATTTTCAGTTTGTATGGAAATTGAAAATATGGTAATTGAATATGTGAATAACTTTTACTGTTTGCGAATGCATTTCAAGAACATAAAATCAAAGTGGAAATATTGCTTAAAGTATCTGGCAGTGCACTTGCAGTAACAGGTCCTTTGACGTTTTGATGTCCTTTTTGGTGCTATTTGCTTAAACCAGTTAAGAAGGCAGGTAAACAGAAACACGCCTCTGCTGGGCTATATGGAATGACTATAAAGTTTGAAAAAACGTTAGTAACTGTCCAAAGGAGAGGGGAGGATGTGCCATCATTTATTGTGGTTTGGAATGTTTCTTCCAGTTCACATGATTCATACAAACATGGGGATTACACATGTATCCATTTGGCTAAATATTCAATAGATAGCACTCTTTCTGGACATTCAACTTGCTGAGGGCAATTTGGACGTATTTAAGACTGCTGCGGAGTTACGGAAAGATAGAAATTTGAAGTTATAATTATGAATTCATATGAGAGTTTCATTACAATTTGATTGAGCAACTCCAAAATCTATCTTAATGAAGGAAAGTAAGAAAAACACTTCCGTTTTTGACTGGTGCAATGATGTCAAATATGTATTTGCAAAATCATTGGCAATGCAATGTAGGTATTTTCTCGATTAGAAGGTAGAAAGCACTGTGCAACTTGTTTCTAATAGGAACATGTGATGAACGTTCATGTTATTCCTTTTAAAACAACTTAATACTAATAACAAATTAAGCCAGGTTAGGCATTATCCGAACAGTTTGTACATTGTATTAATGAAGAATTTGACTTCAACACAGACTCTGACACGTGTGTACCTGCCCTAATACTGCTGGATTACAAGGTGAGATATTTTGGAAGCTTGTCCCTGATTTTGATCAGATGGAAAAAGAGGCACTTTGGGGAAGATTATTTGCTGAAAATCAAATTTCTGATATGTTTAGCGGTAGTTCAATTGTGGACAAAGAGATCTTGTTAGTTTAGGCCAACCTGATGTTTCAGTGAGGGCATTGTTAAGGAGCATGCTGATGGTGTCCACACAACAAAGGGAGGAAGCAGAATCTGGTCTCAGGAAGACAGGTCCCCCTAAGAGGATGGCATGAATGCACCAAAGAGAGGACGCAGTGTACAGAACCAGGATGACAAGATCTGCCTCACTCCAGATAGAGGAAGCATGTTACTGAGAAGAAGTTCGCAAACTATGAGGGTACAAATCTGGGATTGGCTGATGCTGCATGAACCTGCTTAATGGAGGTGAGGATGGTGGTTTCTTAGGGGGATACATTATCCTGGAGCCCCAGCACGCGGACAGAAGCTAGGTGGATATATAAAGAGCATGATAAGTACAGTAGGGCAGAGAGAAAATGTACCATAAAAAGAATGAATGAAAATCAAAATGTCAGTCAAACCAACCTTTTAAAACCTATTCTGTGGCAGAGGGCGCAGGACATAGGGACATACATGATCACATAATTCAGGATTTCCTAGAGCATTGGAAGAAATACACAGCAAGATATAGTTATATTATTATCATACTCTTCCAATCACAATGGGTTGAGGGATAGCAGCTCAAGGAACATACATTTATAAAATCAGAAATGTATAAATGTCAGACTCTCAGAGGGCTTTTCTGAAGTATACCATAAGTATGGCTTGTGCTACCCCTATGAGTCAGATACCAATGACTGATGTGAGTGAAAGTCACTACGATTGACCTGTTGGCTTGGTTCTGCACCAACTATACACTGACAGGCTTCTTACAAGCAGTCCAGAGGGCTTTGTACGTTACACGGATGGATTCCTACCAAGAAGTGATGGAGGCAGTGTTGGGCAATGGAATTTGGTTCACAAATTGTACTGGTTGAATGAAGGTTAAAATACTCTGGGATCTTGGGTCAATCCCTGAATACTCTAATATCATCTCAAAGATGCATTTGATTATAGCAGTCATGGGTATCATGAAACTCATTTGCACGTGCCAAAATGTGTTCACACTTCCTTCCAGCTTGACAAGGTGGTTAAAGTGAGACACGATAACAAGGCCATGGCCTTCCATAGGGCCCAGGTTCCACTTTCCTAACCTAATAGTTGAATTGGGACCCACACACTGCTTTTGAAAAATACACTTAGGCAATTGCCTTCCAGGATGGAGAACTGGGCCATATACGAAACAGTCGGGAAACAGTATTCCTCTGGAACTCTACCTTAATGAGAAGTTCCATGATACCAGTATCAATAGACAATACAAAGACAAAGGGCCTCATTACGAGTTTGCCGGTCGAGCAACATTGGTTCCGGTAAGCTCACCAGCACCCATGTTTCCAGATTGGCAAACTCTGAGTGTGCCTGCAGTGGCTGCTGAACCATAAGTCTGACCATGCTGGAAGCAGTGGCCACGGTAGGTAGACCGGTCATAGAAGCACCGGCACTGTTAGCAACGGTGCCAGTGCTTCCGTGTGACAACTCCCATAGAGTCCTATGTGACTCTATTGGAATGAGGACTTACATTTTACCAGTGCCTCACTTCCAGGCCGTCGGACTTGGAATCTCCCAGTGGCACTGGGAAGTCTTTCACCGGTAAAATTGTACGAGTCCAGCAGCAACCTGCCGGTAGCACCGGATGGGTTGCTACCAGACTCAAATGAGGCCCAAAGACTGTGCTGTCACAGAGGCATGTCAAGAGACCATCGCATCCTCTTTAGACCTTTCAGAACTGGTCATACATGGAAAGAGAGTTAAAATTGCATACATTCATAGCGATTCCATGGAGAATGTGTAGGCTGACATTGACATCTCACTGCAGGGAGGCAATTACCCAAACAAAAGTGTCAGTTGTGCAATACCGACTTGAGTTGATGTCTTTGGGTACTACAGTATACGGACCTCCATCAGAAAGTATCCTAAAAAAGGATCCGAAAGAAGATGGGTCGTGCACTGTGTGAATTGAAGATAGCCAAGTTCCTGTAAATTGAACTAGGGTATCGCAGGTCCCATAGTACCTGGTGAATTTAGGTCATGCTGTTTGCTCTTTGAAATGATGGAAAGGTTAACATAAGTCCCAATCCCAATGATCCCACTGCCCAAATAAAGAATCTGACTTTGCAGAATCCATTCCTTCGGATCATAACCTATGAAGCGGGAGTTGAAAAGGGTGGTGTTTTCTTCACCATGCACAAAAGGCCTGGTGTACGAGGTGGAGCAGAACCCAATGCGAGATGAGCAATGCTGGATGCAGCTTTCAGTACCTTAAACTTATCAGAAATGTGTGCGAGAAGCTGACCACTCTCACCTTACCTCTGGACCACTGGCTGTTATAAGGACACAGGGAAATATAATAAAGATTTAATTGGCGGGCTAGTTCAGTGTGTCAAAAATGCAGTTTTAAAAAACTGTACCCAAACATTCCCTGCAACTTCTGCAATAATTTTGAAAGTTCCTTTTGTGTGGCTTGCCATGGACATAATGTAGACATGTAGAGACCAGCAAAGCTGGGTGCAGATATAGGCTATACAATATCTGCTATAGTTTACCGTACGCAGAGGCTGTTCAGTTCCATTAATGCACCGCTCACACCTTTATTAATGCTCTCATTACATTGTTTTTGAGGTTAGAATTCCCCAGGAATAGTTTAATGGAACAAACAGGGAATGCTTTTTTTATTTTTAAGACCATGCAGGACATTCAAAAGTAGTTAGATATTAAACCCCACCACAAAGAAACAGATGGGCTAGTGGAGAGATTTAAGAGAAAACTGAAAACTGGTTGGAAATGGTTCAGAAATACAGGAATAATTGAGACCAGCTCCCGCCATGTGTCTTGTTTCCTGGAGGAAAAGCACTGTATTGACCTATTGGTTTTGCCCAGTCAAAACTTTTAAATTATCTGATTACTAGAGATATGTTTGAAATACCGAGGAAGTCATGAATAGACAAAATAGAAGCGAACCCCAACCTGATTAGTTGTGTACAATAGTCTAGCAACACATGACCGGGGTGCAAGAACTTGTCACACACAGTGTGAAAGTGTCCCAGGAAAAACGTTGTGTGTTTTATAATACAAATGCTTAATTGCAAATGTTCTGTGTGGGAGACCAAATGATTGTACCATTGCTATTTGTGATACCAATGTACTAAAACAATAACATGGCACCTATTGGATATCATTAAAAAATAATGAATCAAATAAAACGACTTATCAAAATTAGTAATATCTAGCAGAGCTCCAAGACAGAATTGTCTCTGTAAAGCTCTAGAAAGGGCTCCCTTGTTGGGTGTGATGTGGATGACGAATGCCTTAAATTGGGAATACTGTATTGTAAGAAGGGTGAAAAGGGTGCAGCACTCCCACCTATTGGATTAGTCGGTTAGAGCACACAGAGGGACACTAAGGGCACCAACACTGGGGCAGAGGTACTAAAGACAATATTTTCCACTCTGGAAGTGCCTTTTATAGTGCAAAAAAAGATGAGCCAATGGCAGCCAAGAGTCCTGCAACTGGCACAGCATGGATCAAACTGCAGTTACAGTAATCTGTGACAGAAGTGTGCTCTAGCACCTTGAAGCGTATTTTGTGCTAGATGGAATTACAATAATAGATCTTAGCACACATACTTGGACGGACTCAAAGAGTATGGCGAAGTGCTACTTTATCATCAGTTTAATAAAGCAGGGTCAACTGTCAGTCATCGGACTGATGCTTGCACATTCATAACCAAGTTTGATTATATGGAGGTCTTATACCTCAATATGCGTAATCTAGGACGTCATCCTATGTGACTAAAAAAACAAAAGTTATAGAGAGAAGGGATGGGTGAAGAGAACATATCTACTTATAGAAAATATAAGGATCAGTGCTTCATTGGCTACCCCTTGTCTGTAAGGCATGCCTTGAACTACCTCTAAACACATATAGTACTGATTTTAGCAGAAGAAACATCAGTGGATTGGCTCCTGCAACTTTGTAGTTAGGTTGTCCCCCAACCACACTGATTGGTTGGCATTCTATTCCAACCTTGGACTTCTAGATTATTAGCAGCACATCACTGAAACAAAACCTAGCTGTTTTAATCCCGTCAGACTACTACCCATTTTCCCAGTTAGTCTATCATCTGTCATCAGTAGGCCATCAGCTAAAGTCTTCCATTTGCAGTTGACCTTGTTGCTGCTCACTGTCCCAGAACATTTATGCAGTTTGGCTCTCACAGATGTTTTCTTCTTCTTCCATATATAAAGATTGTTTCCTATTCAGAGCTTATCCATGTACTCCCTATGTGCTTTGCGCTTGTCCCACAAAATAGCATGTTTGCTTTTATCATTATCGTCGGGTCTGCTCACGGGGCTGTTTTATTTGCACCTCCTGATTCTTACAGCCTTTCCCTGTCTCTGAGGTAGCTTGGTTAAATTCAACATGAGCTGTCTTCTATTTCCCTAATATGGCTGTCCTTGCCACGTTATATATTCCTCTATATCAAGCTGCTATATGTTGTCTTTCTACCTTGCGTTACTGTGTATTTACATTTACTTCATCTTCTTCATATCCATGATTACTTTAGTTTTAGGAGCATATTACTCTCAGTGCTTCAGTTACATTGTTAATTAATATTTTCATATTGTTTCAACATAGGTTCATATATCTTCTTCATGATATAATTCGTCCTCGTCAAATTTTACTTTAATGTCCGTCCATGATGTTCACAGATGCATTCTGACATCTTAGTAGGCAACATCCTTCCATGTAACTGTCTTTCATGCGACATCCTTCCACACTTTCAGTGTGAGGGTACATTCTGATTGGCTGTCTGAGTGCATAACATCTCTTATGCACTCAACTCTGTATAGGAATGATGTAGGGGGCTCCGTCAACAGGTTTTCTTCGACTGTTCCAATATGACGGTGGTGAGGGGGCGGGAACTGTCAAGAAAACGTTTATCTGCTCCTCCACATCCACCCTCTGGTCGAATCTTTGACCAAATTCTATTGTTCCATAGTTTTAATCTCTTCTTCATCATTTATCAGCATCTTCTTTTCATCCTGCTTCTTTTTTGGGATCCAAATCTTTGTCACCCACCTTAGGTGGCCTAGATTTTGTATGTGCTTATCCACACTCCAAGTCATTTGACAGCACTCTCCAGATGGCGAACAGAGCATCCAACTTCCTAGATATTTTTTCCGTTCCTTGCAGTATTGAAACTTGGTTCCTGGAGGTGCAAGGGTACTTTTCTTAATATTCTCATGGGTACTGGCTTCATTTTGCATCTACTCACCCGTTCCAGCATCAATGTTAAAAATTATCTTCATTCCAATAGCTTTCTTGGCTGTCGTCTTGCATTGTCCGACAATGATCTTGATGAGACAGAATCCTAGTAACATGAACACTAGTATTGCTCCAAGAATTTTGAAAGCATTTGCTAGCCAGGTCAGAATCCATGAGAACAGAGATGTGGACCAATCATCATCTTCAATTTCGTCTACCTCCTCCACCATCTTTGAGTGCAAAGTTGACAACATGGTTATTGCTTCTGTCAGAGTTCCATTTCCTCCATCATGAGATGGTGTAAATGAACAGCAAGAAGGGCCGACTTTGGCTCACACGCCTCCTTCCATTGTTGTAATTAAGTCCAGAACATACCTGTTCTGGACAGTCATCAGCCTGATGGCTCGTAATTCTTCTCCGATTGCATTGAATCCTTTTATTATTGCATTGATCATCTGCAGAAGCTCCCATCTTTTAATCTGCAGCTACTTGGCATTTACTGTAGCATGAAGTCCTGGCAAGAATATAGCTGTCATTATCAATGCCATCTTGCTGAACAGTGTATGCTCATCTGGGATATTGTCATAAGACTACATTGATTTTGCTGAAAAATAATTGCTTCTCTTCAGTCGGCGCAATTCGGGTGATCTCTTCAACCTAAGGTGTTCATTCATTTGTGGAAATTCATCAATATAGAGGTCACTTTGGGGAATCACCAATGCTGGTACATGTAGCATTAACATAGAGCATATTCCTCCCCAATTCTTAGGTAACTGCATGTAGGCTCTGGATCCACAGGCCCAATATTGGTCCATTAACACTGCAGTTCCTCCATTCATTCCTGGGATTTGGGTTATCTGTCCACATCCTTTATTTTTTCCAACCAGGATCAGGTCATGATTCCTGAAGCATGTTGTAGCATTTCTTATTGGCATTATAGAAACAAGTACTGCTTCATTGTCGACCCGTGTGAGTAACTTTCAGTACTTGGCCCATGTATCCAGGCATTTGTCAGTCACTATCTGCACTGTAATTGCCAATGCTTTCTTTAATAGCTGTGCAAGGCAGGCCAACAACCCTTTTTTCCCATCCAGTACTGGTGAAATCACTGTAAAGGGGGACCCTCTAATTGATCAGTTTTGACATCTGCAGACAATGGAACTGGAACAAGACCGAAGGAAGACAGATGCCCAGATGGTTCACAGTCATCTTTAATACATGTTCAGAAAGATACACTGGAAAAACACAGCGTTCCTACAATCATCTACCTTTCATAGACCTTTGAGAATGACACAACACTTCATATAATTTCAGAATACATATTTGTGTAGTCCCTTCAGCCAAAAATAAACCCCTTCTCGTCTTCGATTGGTTGGCTTGCTTGTCACTCAACAAGCCACATTAGCTCATTTTAGCAAGCATTAGTTCACTGACACATAATCTGATTAGCGTGCGTGAGATCCAGCGTGCCTAATTATTTATCCTTCAATTCCTGCCAAGAAACAGTTCTTATCAGTTCTCGAGGCTCTGCCAAATTTACTTGGCAGTTAATACTATGGGAAACCTCATGAGCTCATCTTATTTGTTGCTATTTAAGCAGCTGTTCTCCCTAATTGGTAGCCTTCTCATTCTCTTATCTGATTTTCTACAATCATTGTCTGCTTTTTCTGCCACGAAATTCTAGATATATCAATCCCAGACATGCTTATCTACAGTGAAATACTGCCAAAGAAAATTAATTATCTGCATGAATATGAACTTGCGACATCTGTTCCCGAAGCCATTTTGTTTTCTGCCATCCATTTTAGAATCTATTTAAGCCTACTCAGCCTAGATGTTCGGCTACCAAACTGTAAACCAATTTACTTTTGAGCATAACTCATTTTCTATCTGGTTTTCAATTGCATTTTTAGATATTCATGATGTGCGTGGAGTACCTGAGATGCCTACTTCCTGAGTCATTCTGACCCCAAAAATATATGTTGCCCTATATGCAATGTTTGTCTTCAAAAAGCTCTATCATTCTGATTTTTGCAATACTGGAACCACTGAACAGCCGACCATGCCATCTGCACCCAGCTTGGGGGGAGGGGTCTGGCACCTCCTCTACACTCCCCACTCTGATGTGTATTTAGACACCTATTCAATACATGACCACTACACCCAATGTCCACCCTCCCCCATACACAGTGTACCTATACAACCCTGTCTCAGCCACCCCCCTCAGTGTGGTGATTTGTCTCAACAGGGGAAGTATCATAAAAATATTTCTACAAAGTCAACAATGTCTTCAATCTAAATCATATATGCAATGTTTTGCCCTTTTTGAACCTTTATGCGTGTATCTTCAAGAACAATTTTTTTTGGTTTTGTCTGGATCCTATCCCCATTACTCAAAAATGGAGACATAAGATATGTATGAGGTGATTTCCCCTATGTCGCCACGAGAATCGAGAGAAATTATTTCTTGAGGGAACCCACCAGCCCATTTTCCTTGTTTCCTGCCTTCTCTCCATACACATTTTCTTCCATCGGTACATATTCCACCCGATTCATCTTGGTTTAGCATCCACTGACCTTCTTTATGTCCATGTCCATTTTATTTGTCCTTTGGGCTGCTTTGCAGCAAGTTCACAGGCCCTTTGATTCTAAGGCCAGTCCTGATTGTTCATTTCACCATAAACTACTCTATTTTAGCAGTCTGTTTATTCAAAGTCAGAGAGTCAGGGGGACATTCAATTGTTTCTAGGGAACACAAGGATGGGGCAGTCCCGTAGGAAAACTTTCCCGAACAAGGGTGACTGTAACTGGGCATCTGGCTGGGTCCCTCAATCTTTTTTCGCTGCTCACAGGATCAGTTTCTGTCAATCACCTGGTGTGTATATATCTCCCGTCCATCTGTAATATAAAACTGAATGAGTTTCTTTAGAGAAATCCTTAAAATACCTATGTGTTTTTAAATACTCCTGCCTCCTAAACAATCTTCACTGCATTTTTTCTTTTTCTAATATAACAGGATGGGTGCTTCTTTGTCATTTTTCCACATCGTGGTGTTACTTCATACTAAAGACATATTGGCTGATACCGTGTTTTTGGCTATGATCTGCATAAATAATATACATTTTTACTTTTTCTGCATTCCCCTATTTTTCATAGGGTTCTCTCCTTGTGCACTTAAAGAAAACATTTCCTCTTTAGTTGACATTCTTAAACCAAAGAGTCATGCAGTCTTCCTCTTTATGATAAAAATAAACTAACGACAAAAACAGACAACATAACAAATTCAAAACTTTTTTCAAAAAGGGTGCGTTCTTCTTCAATCGCTCCTCAATCACTCCTCTTCTTTCCTCTTGGTGCATCCGTAGCTGAAGAAGAAAACGCTGGTGTGGGTTCCTGCTTCCTGTAGAAAATTGAAACAGAGGCAAAGTCATATTGGTACTAGCAAGGTGGTCAAGTTTTTCCCTTGCGTAGACCATTGTTCCTTCCTTCAATAAAAAAAATGTTTACTGTGGTTATTTCTTGGCGCTCTCAGCCCACTCATCTATAATCTTGCTTTTTCTGACTCGTTGGTGCATGTTTTAAACATCCTATCATTAAGATTCAATGAGTCCTGTCTTTGTTTAGTTTTCTCTAGCAGGCTGAAAATGTTATCTGTACTTTTGGAGTCCTCCTCCTGCTAGCGAGGGACTGCAGTTTTCTTCTTTCTTTGCTGTGTTTATTCTGTTGAGACATAATTGATATATTTGATTGTCCTCCCTACACTAATCTTACCTACCCCTGTTATTTGGTACCCAGCACTGTTCCTATTAAATGTATGCGAGTGTGACATATAAGAAATACATTGTTTTGCCTATCCTAAATATTGCATGCATTTTTGCCAAATGTGCCCATTTGGTATGTTGCCCTTACCAGAATCAAAAAGGTTACTCTACTGTCTATCCAAAGTCTTCTTTGTTTTTTTCTGTTAGATATGGTCATACTTCTATATCTTATGCTATTCTATGCACACACTGGTTTGTACCTATCTTGGGAAAATGCTATCTATTTGAAAGACAAGACTGTATCCCTTACTACCTTTCTTCTGTACTCACCTGGGTCCTCTTACTCCTAATAATGATCAATAGTTTGTTTCACACGCTTGCTGTTTGGAGCAATACTTCCCACTTCTATCTCTACATATCCACTAGCACATACCTCTGTCATAATATAATGTTTCTTCCCATTATATTGCTATATTCTGCTAAGGCCTTGTAGACATTCCACCCATGTTCAGGAATAACAATAATTTTCATCTGTAAAACATAAATCAATGTCATCATATACATACTAACAATGGTTTTGTTTCTTACTCTTATATGTTCTTTGGTCTAGTTCTATAAAAATAAATTCTTATATTATGTGATCAATCTTGCCCATCCACACACCTCTGGCCCTTCATTAATCATATTTTCTCTTTTACTAAAATGCACTACACCATTCAATTATAGCCATCACCATCCATTGTGCTCATTGTTTACAAATCTGGATTTCTCATCCACTTATGCTCTTTGCTGATTTAATATCCATTCATGCATTCATTCATTATTTATTCATTTATTTTACCCTCCCCAAATTTGTCATTAATCTCTTAATTTTGAGCTTCTCACTCCTGTGCTTTATCCCTATCTATTTATGATTTAGTTTACATTCATTATTCTTATTACAACACAAACCCTCATATGATTCATATTATAATCCCTTTTATGTATATACTTTTTAATTTTGTTTCCCTATTTGTTTCAGTAAACCCATGTTTTAAGGGCCTGTGGTCCACTGGACATTTGGCACTCTCTCCAAGTCTTGCTGAAAATATGCTGAGTGCTATCGCGTTTTATCATTCATTGTCGGATTTCCCCTTCTCTCTATTTTTATCCAGTATGTGGTGTTCCTAAAGGGCCACCAATTCATCATGTGATTAGTCTTCTCTAAATATGTCATCATCAGTGACGTCAATCAACCTAAACCTTTCTTCAAGAGCCATCACTGTCCTCCTTTGTCTACTCTCATCATCCATTCCTTTAAACATTGTCATTTTCTTTCATACTATGGCTGCTTTTAGTTCTGTAGGGATAGCTTGTCCCCCCTCTTTGTCCTTAAATATCTATAGTCCAAACATAAAATTCATCAAACATTCTCGCCATTCTCTATACTAGGCCAAACAGTCATGTTAATAAAATGCTCACCCCATAATAAGAAAAGCCTTCTGGCTTCACTAAAACAACTTGCATAGTCATTTGCACTATTTAATGCCAATATAAATTAATCTGCATTTGAATAGTGCATTCCAGGAGTGGAACACATTATCCCTTGCTCCATGAATAAAATCATCATGTTAAGGGCTGTCATCTAATCTCTTCCCAAAATATTTAACTAATGTCTATCACAAATATAACAAGGATCAGCTATGTCACACTCTCCTATAGAGACTGATAATTCATCAATAAAAAGAAACTCAACTCATAGCTCAAAAAAAAAAATGTTTTTGTGAGAGGATTTCCTCCTACGATAGTGGAATCTTCTATCCTGGGTGTTAATACCTGTCCTGTGTTTGCATATTGCGGAATCTGCATTGGGGCTCACTGCAATTGCCCCTCTATTGAATTTGTTTTGAACTTGCTCTAGCTGCTGTACCTGTTGCACCCTCAGCGCTTATGTCTGATACAATGTCTGACCCTGGGCAAACCCTTCCCTAGCTTGTGAGCTATATACTGGAGGATAGGTTGTCCACCCTCTTGAGAATTGTCTTTCTTGTGCATATCCTTGGCTCCCGTATGTGCGCACAACGTGCTCTGTCATCCCACATATGCAATACACTGGAGGAGCACAACTCACTAGTACCCCTTGGCTAAATGGTCCTTGCGCATTCTGATTATCATTCTGCATATTCTGAAAACTGCCTTGGTTATTTTGAAAACCACCCCTTCCTCTGTAGGCCATTCCTCTACCTCATGGCATAAACCCACTCCCTCCTTGGTCCAACTGGTGTTGATTATTTGCGTGCAGTGCACCCACCGCTTGCTGTATTCCCAGTCCTTCTCCCCTTTATCACTACTGCCCTTCTATAGTGTACTTTGACAATTTCTTCTGAACAAACTTGGCTACCTCAAGTTTTCTCGTGTCATCCTTTTTTATTTTTCTCTTGCAACAGCCATCAGCAATTTACTGTAGTCAACTGTATCTCAGGCCATGGGGTTTCACTTTCAGTACCACTTGCTTCTTAAATGCCTCTGTACCTGCTTCAGGCAATCTCCGACATAAAAATGTGATAAAATACTACCACTGTCTTCACCTCAGCCGGTTTGCTTCCAGAATTTAGTGCTCCTGAATATAAGTATTCAGATCCCCATCCTTCCTAAAAAGGAAATCTAACCTCCTACAAATCATATTTTTAGCAAAACATAATATCCCTAACTGGTGTCCCTGATATAAAGCAAAATCATCATTTATATATGTGTGTGTGTGCCCTTATGGCAATATTTATTGAATTCCTTCTTCCGACTACCTGTGTGTGTCTTTAAATGCATTGCCTTTAATTCATTGATTGCCTGTGCTTCCATAAGATCATTTGTACTTGTGTCTGTATACCTGTGCCTATGTGTGTGCTTGTATGCATGTGTGTGCGTGTGTGTATGTATGTGTGTGCATGTGTGTGTTGCGTGTATGTGTGCATGTGCATGTGTGTATGTGCGTGTGTTCGTGTGTGCATGCATGTGTGTGTGTGTGTGTGTATATGTGTGTGTGCACGTGTATTTGTGTGTGTGTGTGAGAGAGAGACTTCCCCTCTCCTTATAAACATATCATAACAGAGATTCAATCCTTAATAATCTCTATTTTTCCCCAATAAATTACTTCATCACATATAACATTAATCCATGCTGTGCTCAAAAGTTATGTTAAGCCTGCCTCCTTCTTCTTTTTCAGTGCCTCAGCCTGCTAGTACTTTTTTTTTTAATAAATACATTTTCATTAAAAGAAAACTGCAAAAAACCCTAAATAGTGGATTCCTTATGCTTAGAAGTCAGACCATCAGACCTAATGTTTTCTTAATACAACTGTTTAAATACATCATGCCCCTTTGTCCATATTGTGTGTGACCTTAGCCTCGGTAAGCCTTGCAAGCACTTCTCCTCATTGCCCAATGCTTCCTAATTTTAAATACAAATGTTGCATCAATACATGCACTTCAATTAATTTCACCAAAAAAGGTGTTTTATCTTATTTATTCTTGATATTCCCTATAAAAATGCACTGTGCTTAGTTCAATGTCATTCACTAATACATTAACCTACTTTTTACTGTAATTTGCACTCATAATTGTATTTTTACTCTTAGCGTCATGCTTCTCAATTTGTGTGATCCTGGACGCAAATGTTTGCTTTTTTGTTTCTTCAAATGCCTCTATATTTACATGGTTGTACTGTTATAGTGAGGGAAACACTGCCCACTCTGCTCTGGCCCTAGTAATCATGCTTAAATATACATATATAACATTTCCATAACTCTACATTATTTATGGTGCATCTCCCATGCTTTCTGTGTGCCCCCAATTTACCAATATTCTCATTATTTTGGTCACCTACACCACTCTATTGTGTTTTATTTATTTAAACTATACTCTTTCATAAAGGAACAGCTACTTGCCTAATATAAAACCAACAAATCAGTGCCGCTCTTAGTGTGTGCCCAACAAAGACGGCATCCAACACCATACCACTAAATTACCAACAACCCCCTTTACAATAGAAAGTGACTTATGTGACCATAAACAGTGACTCAATGGGGTCTCCCCAGCTCACACGTATATAACAACTGGGAGCCAGCTCCTAAGTGCAAAATAATATATTCAGAATACAGTTCAACTACATATGGTTCTCCTGGCAAAATGAACAACTCTTCAAAATATACTCCTTCATTTGTCTTAAACAACCAAGAGTTTGATTTACCCCACAATATTTAATCCAACCCACCGCTTCTCTAAGTACCCGGTTTCAACAGCTATACACTTATACACTAATGCTGTTTTTCAAATCCTACTTATTTGTCAATTTACTTGTGGACATCAGTCTTTTCCACCCTTAACTGAGCACCCCTACTATGGAACACAAACAATATGCATATGTATCCTTCCTAAAAACCCCAATTCGAAACAAATTAATGTAATGAGTTCTGGTAAAACTTCATATTTCCATAAGCGTCAAGGACAGCCACGTCCCACTTCCAGCCTGGCTCCAATAGAAAGACATGTTTTAAAACTGCACAACCAAATCTCTAGACATTTTCCTTGCATGCCTATACATATATTTGTGTCAACCCTACTAATGTTGGTCACATTATCATGAATCTTCATTCATTTGTCTGTTTTAATTGCTGTTTAAATTGCTTAACACATACACACATTTTTTGCCATCCCTGTCAACACAAACAACTGTTCTAATTCGCAGGACTTTATCCCAGTTTTAAACTTCAAAGCAGATTCTGTCTTTTCCTACACTCATAAAATATTCTCTTTACTCTGCCAACAGTTATCTCTCAGCCTTTGAACAAGAGCTTTTAACTATTATCAACGTGGTTTTGGCCATGAGTCTTCATTATGCACTGTCAGCGCTATCTTTTGTCATCTGGGTATTGCATGCAAAAAGTGATCATATATCTGTGAAAGTTCATTTTGAAAACATGTCATTCATCTTATTATCTTCCCTTCCTCAAGCAGGAAGGGACTGTGATGTCGGATTTAATGTCAATTTGATTCAAAACCCCTATTTATAAATGCCTTTTTAACTGCGTAGTTGCCCTTCTAAAGCGCAATTAATTTCCCTCACACATCCTGTCTTATCTGTCCTTCATTTAGATCATGTGGTTTGCAGATTTTTACTGTTCAAGACATTTTGGCCGGCTAAGGATGTTATTTGTACAAGTATATATAATTTAACCCCATAGCTGTCTCCACTCACTCGCCTCAAGGGTGCAAAGTAGCCACAATGTTTGACTGCAATTTATTATTTTTGCCTCGTTCTTTCTCCATAGCAGTTCATATGAGCGTGTTCATCAATGGTTTGCTCACACTGCTACCTTTTTCACTACTTTCTGCCTATTTCTGGGTTGGTGCAAATCACCTTCTTTAATAAATAATAATATTTCTTGACTTCCTCTCATTTTATACAATTCATTAATGCTCCTCAACACTTTTAATTTCAAAACAAACACATAAACAGACAGACAAACCAGTGACTTTTTTCACATTAATCCTCTGCGCTGTTCGCTTTTTTCTGCCACAAATATACCCTGATAGGAGTTTAGCTCATCTCCTCATGTGGACCTGTCCTAGATGCAGCCTACGTTTACCCTGATTGGAGTGTGAGACAACCTCTTCTGACCCCTTTGGGGCCAGGACTCTGGGCACTTCCCTATCCTTCTTATTTACACATTATTATTTCTTAAACAACCCCACATTACTTATCTAAACTACCCCGTTGCTCGTCTAAACTACCAGGTTACTTTTTAGACCACTTATTACTTTTTAAGACCACTGATTACTTTCTGATTACTTTTTTAAAGACCACTGATTACTTTAATATATGCATAACATGTTATTTTTTTCCTTTTCCCCTGTCCCCTTTCAATACATATAATCCACAGATGTCAAAGTGCCATCATCATTCGTGCTGACAGCCATGGGGAGACCCCCTCTGGCACAATGAGGGCACACTGCAGATTAATTTGCTAACCCTGCCATTCTCCCTGGGCATCTCCCCAACTCTGTCAGCATAGGAAGCTTGGGTTCTTGGCCCTGAAAGATCTTTAGGGTCTCTTCAGCCAAAAATAAACCCCTTCTCATCTTCGATTGGTTGGCTTGCTTGTCACTCACCCTGCCACATTAGCTAATTTGGCAAGCATTAGTTGACTGACACAAAATCTGATACGTTTGCGTGAGATCCAGCCGGACCTAATTATTTATCCTTCAATTCCTGCAAAGAAGCAGTTCTTATCAGCTCCTGAGGCTGTGCCAAATTTACTTGGCAGCTAATACTGTGCGAAACCTCATGAGCTCACCTTATTTGTTGCTAATTAAGCAGATATTCTGCCTAATTGGTAACCTTCCCATGCTCTTATTTGATTTTCTAACAATCATTGGCTGCTTTTTCTGCCAAGAAATTCTAAATATACCAATCCCAGAAATGCTTATCTTCAGCGAACTACTGCCAAAGAAAATTCATTATCTGCATGAGTAAGAACTTTTTACACCTGTTCCTGAAGCCATTTTGTTTTCTGGCATCTATTTTAGAATCTATTGAAGCCTGCTGAGCCTAGATGTTTGGTTACCAAACGGTAAACCAATTTACTTTTGAACATAACTCATTTTCTATCCGGGTTTCAGATTACATTTTTAGATATTCATGATATTCATGATGTGCGTGTAAAACCTAAGACACCCTTTACTTCCTGAGTCATTCTGACCCCAAAAATATATGTCGCCCTATATGCACTTTCTGTCTTCAAAAAGCACTAAATTCAGATTTTTGTAATACTGGAACCACTGATCAGCCCACCATGCCATCTGCACCCAGCGTGGGTGGGGCAGGGCTCTAGCGCCTCCTTGACAACACATCCATATATCTCCAACTGAGGTCTTTCTCCACATCTTGGCTCCCCATGGTTTTCAGTTAGGTCTGAGCAATTCAGCTTCCTCATCTGGACAACCTTTATTCATTCTCCTATCTGGGGTGAATACGTTTGTTTCTTGCTTGTCCATCCTAGTCCATTTTCCATCCTTATTGTCTTCACATACGTATCTTCATATGGGATGGCCAGTTTTATTTGCCATCATAACATAACCCATTTTCCTTCAAATTGTCCTCTTATTGTACGTGCTGTTAGATGACTAAGGCATTTTGCATCATGTGAAGACATTTCTCTTGCAATAAATGTTCTTGCCACATTGTTTGTTTGTTTGTTTATTTGGTAATACGCACCAAACCCTTGGGTAGCTGGGTGCATACAGGACAAGAAGACTTAAAGCTTAGTTGCAGAGCAAGTTAGGTACATGCATACAGGAAGTATACATTTACTGCCACTTCCAGGTTACAATAAGTGGTGGAGACTGGGGGTCACATATTAGATATTACATATTACAGTTGAATTATGCAGTGGGTAGCAAATATATTGAGTGTGGTAGGCATAACAGGTATCAGGTGCAGTCTTAGTACAGGATAGAGAGAGAGTTAGGAGTCATTTGATTGTTGCCAGTTTAGAACGTTATGTCTAAATTTAGGGTAGGGTTCCATTCTAAGATCTAAGGGGAGTGCATTCCAGGATATGCCATTCATGGCATATGGTATTAAGGAACAAACCTAACAACTTTTGTCTGATGCTCTTTCGCCCAGCTCTTTCATGTGCTGGTACCATAGGTTATTCTATAAATGAATAGAATTTTCAAGATACGTATTTATACCTTCGTGGTTCTCCTCAACATCCCTTTTAAATCAAAATAAACTCCTAGTTATATTGCAAAACAGGCTGTCTGTGCCTTTAGTGGGAACCATAATAAGTGTTTCATTAATACCCTTTATATCAGTGCCATTAATACCATCCATGCTAGTGCCATTTTCTACAAAACTTCGTAGTGCCAAATAAATAAGGAGAAAAACACACATATCAAAATACCAGCTGATATCACCAACAATATCACATGAAAACCTATTGATTTTGTGGATGGCAATGAATCTCTAAAATGTTTATGCCTCTCCATCTTGTATTTACTTGAATATGTACATTTGTTATCTACATTATTGAAATTATCAATCTCCAGACAATACAGTTATCCTTGGGTCCTCCAAAAATGTAAAAATTATTATTCCTCTTTGAACTGAAGCTGGATAAGTCTGCAGTATAGAGGACAAAAGAACAGATAAGAAGGTATGTACTAGTGTGATGATGGGAATCATAAAAGATAGTCGTTACTATTTTTTCTTCACAGTCCGGACTTTTCTCTCATTGCCTCTTGATCCTATCTAAAAGGAGTGTTTCAAGGTACCTGCAAATCTATGTTCTCCTCGTTATATCTGGAAACCAATGATCTTTAGTTGGTTTTGAAAAACATTGAACCCTAATTTACAGTGCTGGTGTGCACTTCTTTCTCCTTATTCTTCTTTCTAGCCACCTGGCGGGTCTACATACGCGGAACTACTTGTCTTGCTTCTCTTGGGATGTCTTTCGGGATGTGCCTATGTTTCGCCTTTATATGGTTTGACATGGTGTAGATGTAGCCACGCTCCGCGCCTCCTCAATTTCACTGCAGTGGGGCTCGCTTCCTATACTTCATGGGGACCCTCAAAGCAAGACGTACTCCTTTTTATTTTTTATTTATTTTATTGTGCAATAGACAACATTTGACTTTTAACACATTTCTAACAATACAAAAAATAAATAGAGATAAAATTCTTTATACAATTTTCAAAGTCAAACATCAATAAAAATCTTCATCTTAAAAAGAAAAGAAAAATACAATAACAAACCAAACACACACTATAAAAAAGGAAGAAGGAATAGTAAACAGACTGTTCTCCACGAGAAACCAATCAATCTGTAGATCCAAGTTTCACAAAATAAAGTTCTCCGATATAAAAAGCAGGTTAATTACACAGAATCCATTAAGGACCCTCCATAGTAAATTTGACCAGAATGACACTAGTTACTAGGATCTTAATTCATACATAGGCGAGACTAGATCACCGATTAAATTAATTTCTCTTACAGCTCTAACAAGTTCCATGGAGAGAGCAGATTCATGGCAAGAGGATAATCTCCCCCAGAACGCATCAGAATCAAGCCAGGATAACTGATGGACAAACCTGCTAAATCTTCTGACCCTCATATTCCAAGTACCCTGACAGCTAGATAATAAATGCTTTAAGGACTGCAAGCCCTTAATTGAGCACTTATCACAATGTGGGTCAATTGTCCCTTCTCTATCTCTAGAGGCCAAAATCTTTTGGGTAGGGAGATGATCTAGACGAAATCTAAGAAGAGATGATCCAAAACTTGGATCAGGTGTTATTTTTAGGTAAGCAGGAACCAAAGAGAGAGGCTTATCGACCACAGAAAACAAGGCAAATCTTTTCGTCCTCTTCATGCTGTCAGTCGTATCAATCTAGTCTCTTTGTTTCATCTTATTCTATCTGGATTTTGGAGCAATAAGGTCGAATCACAATCTGCTCTCTCTAAAATTTCCATTCATCTTTGCTTGAACTTAGCCAAGAATAGATTTTTCCCCTGGTTTAATTCACCTACAATTTCTTCAAAAAGTGAGTTTTTAGGAGCATCTAGAGTTGATCTATATAAAGTTAGCCACTTCCACTGAAGCCATGATCTAAGAGACAGCAGTCCCAATTCATAACGAAGAGAGACTATTGGAACACAATCCGGGAGTCCCAGGGTTTGCTTCCATAACCTGGCTTCCCAGGGATCCCATTCGAGGTCCATTGCTAAGGTGTTATAGTCAAGACCAAACAGAAGAATCGGGATTACTTTCCCTATATAGAAATTCTGGCTGTCTCAGATTTTTTGAGACAAAGTTATGCGAAAAATGTGATTGACAATTCATATATTAAAACATAGCACTAGATCTGCCAAGTCAACTCCCAATGATGATCTACGCCTTATCATCACTTTTGACAACTCGAGTGTCAGAAAAATCATCCAAAAACTCTGGTGTGTCCTTAGAATGGATAAGGACTCATCTTCTTTACTGTTCACATGTCCAGTACATACCTACAAAAGAGTACCGTCCTTAAAGACAAATTTGTATCTAGCTTTCTACCTCCTTTGACTAAGAATTCTATCGCCACCAATTGGCTTTCTGGTTTTCCTTCAGGTTTCAACAAATGCTTTAAATGCAAAATCTGTGTCCATTCTATTGTGCAAAAATCCTTTGCCCATCCTATTGCTGCTGTTGAATGTTAAATCAAACACCTGATAACTTGTGATACCTCCTTTGTGGTGTATGTCCTTTCTTGTCCTTGTCAAAAATGGTAAGTAGGAAGTACCACTTGTAAATTAAAGTTAAGATTACTCCAACATCTAAGGGCCATAAAAACTTGGATCCAGTATATCCAATGGCAAAGCATTATAAAGAACAAAATGGGAATGATTTCCAACTATTGACTTTTATCACAGTAGCAAGTGTCACTAAACATCCAAGTGAAGGTGATTGTGTTTTGAAGCTGGACCGTTGGAAACCAAATATATTCTTGACTTTGATACAAATGTTCCTAATGGACATAATATTGACAAGGAACTTTATACTTTTCAAGGAGTGTAAATGTGTAAATGAAATTATCAGTTGTCCTTGGTGGAGATTTTATATTGTGTGGGCCTCATTCCGAGATTGGAGGTAGTCATGACTACCTCCAATACCGGTACTGAGTCCGCCCTCGTTCAATGGGTTCTTACCAGTCTATTCCGACCTTTGCGGGACTGGTAAGTCCCCATTGAAAAAGCCATTCCCCATTCCCATTTCAGCCACCATAGGGTTATGTCCTTAACGGTGCGCGGTATCCCTTTGCGCCCTACTCGGAATGAGGCCCTGTGTCTCTTGTGTTCTATTCTGTTGATATGCAATATTTAGGCTAAACAGTAATTGAATTCTTACTGTATGCTCATTTTGTTGTTGTTGATTACTGGTAACTTATTTCTGGCTGTCTGCCGACTGACTTTTTACTTCTCTTTCTTTGATGTTGGTCGGCTGATTGTCTTTGTGTAACAGGGGACTTTTGAGCTTTTATATGATTGTTTGTGTCCTGAACTTTATTTTGTTCTAGCATTTGCATTTTACTCTATATGATTATTTTGTGACATCTAGTGGCAGTCCATTCATCACATTATTTATTAATTTTGCATTTACTCATCATCATGTGACCTGAGATTATGACATGGAATTATTTTCAATAGTTTTTAGCTGCTTCCTGCATTGGCACTTTATCAATATGCTGATTTTATGGACTTTATTCTGTATGATCATTATGTGACATCTAAGTGGCCTTCCAATTATAACATCATTGATTATCTATGCATTCACTTATCATGTAGCCTGAGATTATGACAGTAAATCACTTTTATGAGTCAATAGCTGCTATCTGCATTGGCACCTTACCTACTTTACCTACTTTGCTGCTTTTACGCACCTGCACTTTATAATGTCGTTCTTTGCACTGTGTCCAGTGCCATACTTGATGGAATGAGCATATGCATCTTTAATGTTTTGAATTCGGCATTGGTAAATTATTTTAGTCTTATGCATTTGCACTTTATTATGCTATTCTAATATTCTGTCTTGTATTGTACCAGACAGATTTTAAAATCATGCTTTCTATCATTGTCAGCATTGGTGTTATCTTATAATTTGTACAATGTTCATATATTCCTAATTGGAGATATTCCCGAAGGCACTGGGTGCACTGCACACTTTATTGATCTCTTTCAAAAACATGTGTGGACCATAATTAGTAACTGTACTTTACTGGTCTTCTTAGATTATATGTATAGACCATTACTTTTCATCAAACACTGGAACATACTGAGAAATATATTGATTGCACCATGCACAATATTGGTTTTAAATCAATTTATATGTTGAACATGATTGACCTATGTACCCATTTTTGGTCTTATTTGCTTCTTGTTATGTGATACGTGGTCAATGGTGGGCTGCTTGTAGACTGATTGTTTACATGGCAGGCATACTTTGTCTGTTTAATTTCACCATGTTATCACATTACAAGATGTTTGCCGCTGGTGTCACCTACTCTCATACAGCGTTGAACAATTAATTGACATAATGAAAGGACTACCATGTATTTAATCTCATTGTTTGTTTTGCCCCCTGTCTGTGAACAAGCACTATCCAAAGCGTGAAACGAGTCAATACGGGACATTTCCTACTGCTGTCCTACCTCTGTTGCTTGTTGTTTTGCTTTTTTTCTTTTAATTATTAAATAAACATGATTGTCATTTGACCTCAAGTTTTCTTTGTTTGTTGTGCGTTTCCCTGATGTTTTTATTGCTTGGAGTGCAGGTTTACCGCTTTGGCGGTTCCTCCTTTCTGCGCGTATTACACAGCCCGCTTTAGCGGCCGTGTAGTTATGGTTAAACTGCTAAACCCATAGGAAGAGCACTTTTTGGCCATCTTATAACTTCGCTCCCCCTGGACGAATCCTCACCAATCTTTGCAACAAAAAAAAAAGTATATGGCCAGCTCTGAATTTCTTTGCAAAGTTTTGTGAGATTTCGTCAAGGGGGGGACAAAGTTAATGGGGGGGTCCCAACATTTTTTTTGTTCCATAGACTGAATGTAAAAAACTTTACTCACGCCTACAGCCCAAAACACTGGACGGATTTTCACCAAATTTGTGGGAGGAGTGGCAGCTTGGTCCCAAAAGCGTGCTTTTGTAAATTGGGTGGAAATCCATCCAGTAGTTTTTTTTTAAACAACCAAAAAGTAGGTCCCAAAAAATGTGTGCTATCTGGGACTGGTCCGCAGACTCATTTCCCTGTTCGGTTCGCAGACCGTACTCAGATTGGCTTAGAAGGCAACATGGTGTCCGCGGACATCAGACGCGCCCACTGAATTAATGGTGAAAAGCGAGAAGTGCGTCAGAATTTTATAAACGCCCACCATCTTCGATTTGCAGACATTGCGGTAAAACATATTAAAAAACACAACATTGCACCTGTCAAACTATCAAATAATCGCAGGGGAGGTGAGGGGTGATGAGGCTGGGATGGGAGATGGCTGCAAGAAGCAAAACAATTGGCGTTTTTCACCGTAAAAATCAGCGAATAGTCCTGTGAAGTTCACAGACACCTCTGCATTACAGGGTTGGTGAAAAGCAGTTCTTGGATTGTTAAACGAAAATCATATAGTGCCTCCTTTTGATTTATATTGGCCTAAGCCTAGTTGCTCTATGGAGAAAATGGCGTTGCAAAGTTCCGATTTTGGATCGACTTCGCCGCCATTTTAGAGTCATCTGCCATTTTGATTTCTGTTCATATGATTCTCTGTTCTAAAATGGTGGACTGTGTTTTCAACTTGCAACCAAGCCTCCCGACCTTTGAGTTCTGTTAATGTTTAGGTTGTCCGAGAGCCGACTGTTTAGACTGAGTAAAGAAACCTTGTGCTCCGTATGAACTGCCATTTGAGTATTGTCCGTGCACTCAAGATTCATCCCTGTGTAGACATTGGGACAATACAAAGTAAATCTCAAGCGTGGACATAAGCCAAACTACATTGTGAAGGGATATAGTCTAAGGTTTACCGCGGGATCCGAGAATATACATCGCTATTGTAACTTGATGGAAATGCAAACTCATGTAATCCGTATGCATATTATTTTATAAGCTCTATGTGAACTAGGCACAAACTCTAGACCACAGATTATTAACATGTAGAGGGGCTGGACAATATTTTTGAGAATTGTATAAAGGTATGAATGTTTACATGTCCAGCACTCTCTCTCTCTCCTCTATTTGACGGGCTGGTACTCATTGTGGGGTGTTGAGAGCCAGATAGCTATCTGTATCTATGTTTCTTTGTAAACTGCGCAGAATAAAAGATCTGTGAATCTTTATAGCCTGTGTTTGGTGTATTTCCTTTGTAGTGCTCAGCCTTGCTATTTTCTTTGCTTTTACAGGATGGCTTATAACTTTGGCACCACTTAATAAAACTGCATGAAACTTTACAATGATATGCCTGCCCTGATTCCGATTGAGTTTGGCGGGATTCTGTCAAGAGGGGTCAAAAGTAGTGGGGGTGTCCCAAAATAATGTAAATGCTTATAAATGCCATTTGACGAATCTACAATTAATTTGGCAAATGGATAATAGATCTAGATATAAATGTTTTTGCAAAGTTTAGTGGGATTTTATCAAGAGGGGGGGTCCCAAAATATTGTTAAGGCTTATAAATGTGGTGCAATTTTACAAATCTACAAAAAGGTTTGCAAAAAGCTTATAGATTTAGATATAAATGTTTTTGCAACGTTTGGTGGGATTTTGAGGGGCCAAAATTAGAGGAGACACTTATAAATGTGGTGCCATTTGATGAATCTACACAAAGGTTTTCAAAAATGTTATAGATCTAGATATAAACGTTTTCGTAAAGCCTGAATGGATTTTGTCAAGTGGAGGCTAGGTTATATGACTATTGCATGTGCATACATTAGACACTTTTGAAAAAATAAAACATGGGTGGATTTCCAACAAACTTGTGTAAGGAGCATTGGCAAGGACCTGAAAACATGGTTTTGCAAATGTACCCGTGTTTTATTTTTTGACAAGTATCATAATGTAGGTACCAAACATAGTGACATACCTTTGGTGACTGAGGTGTAGACTGTGGCCATGGGCAGTGGCCAGATTGTCCGGGACATGGAATAAGGTCATGAGCCGTACAATCTGGCTACTTGACATGACCACGAGGGACAACACATGTGTTTAAAGTGGCCATGTCTACCTGGGACTGGCTTTGTGGTAAAGTTATTAGAAATTGGGATGCGTTTGAAAGGGAAGCAAAATGTGCTTGTGGTAATGTGGTCATAGGGTTCTCTTTTCGCCTTCTGCATGCTGCCATGGAAAGCGAAGAGGGGCCCTGTATGGAACCCTGCCTTCCGTTTCCAAGGTGGCCATCTTGGGAACTTTTGAAGTTGAAAGTTCCTAGATCAGTAGAAAATGCAGCTCTGAACTGTCTGCGAAGCACGGATCTTCCCATGAAGTATGGATGGGTTGTCGGCCACGTCATCATGCCGTGCACCAGTGTATGGTCATGTGGCACTGTCTGGAAGGTCTGAAATGAAATAAGATTTGCGTAGATGTCTACGGATGCAAAACCAGTTGAAATAGTTGCAAAAAGTGTTTAGAAGTGTTAAAAATGATTCTAGAAGGTGGGAAATTGCAGAGTTTTAAGGTGACACTTTGTAAATTGGACACAAATATTGCTATATTGGCTAAGTATGATATTAGTAAGTTGTAGGATAATAGCATGCACTGGTAAAAACCCATGAAATTAACTGAAAACACTTTGTTAAAGGGACTTTATGGTTAAGTTGCACTAATAAAAACCTATGAAATCTAATGAAAAAACGTTGTTAAAGGGACGTTATGGTTAAGTTGCACTAATAAAAACCCATGAAATTCAATGAAAAAACTTTGTTAAAGGGACATTATGGTTAAGTTGCACTAATAAAATCGTATGAAATTCGATGGAAAAACTTTGTTTTTTGCTAGTCCCTGGAGATCTGTCATCCAGGTGGCCAGAACACGGGCATCAGTATTGGTTCGAGTTCCTGGTGGTGGACCAGTGGGGGAGGATCATCTGGTTGAGGGGTATTTGGGGAGTGGATGTGGGAAACTGAAAAGTGAGACGTGGTACCCCCTTCCCTATAGCACCTTTACCCCATCCTACTTTGTAGGATATTTAGAAGCTCTACCCCCCTTTTCCGACACAAACACTTTCTTACATCGTGATAGACAATGGCCTAACACCAGAGCTGTTTACCTAACATGTCCCAACACAAAGGTCAGGCAGTGTCATGCAATTGACAATAACCACACACACCTGACGGCCCTTTACCTTCACCACAGGGATAAAAGGCAGAGAACGAGAGCACACAATGAGCAAGGCTGAACACACAAGGAGACAGCTTTTCTGGACCGGCAGTTCAAGCCGAGGAGAAAAGCTGTGAGACCTGACAGGACGACGAGGAGGGAATTACCCTTGCCCTTTTCAACTCAGACCTGCAAAGCATCCGAAAAGGGAATCACAAGACCGGAGAGTACAGCTGGCATATGGTGTGGCAGTTGTCAACGGAGCTCAGGAGCTCCCCGCATTGACAACACTGGCAGGGAGGCACGCTGGCTACCGTGGTACCGTCCTTGACTCCAGAAGCAAAACATGCCAATGGGTTCAGGACAATTGATGAGTTGGAGAAAGCTGATAGCAAACCGAACTGTGTTGAGCCCAAGGTTGCAATTGGCAACGTTATATGAACGCAAGGAACTTGTGAACAAAGAACTTGTGCGTGTTTCAACTTTTCGGAAAGCCCAGAAAAGGGCCAGCTGCAGAGTGGTCAGACACCGCAAGAGTGCTCATTTGAAGTACTCTGACTGGCCCCTTTATTTTGTGTTGAAACTACAAGCACCAGAAGGCCCTAGGAAGGGGCGACACGATGTGTCAGAGTGGTCTTACAAGGTTCACATCAAATCCCTTGCACAATCAAAAGTCTCTGACCCATTGCCAAGAGAAAGCAAGGGGAAGGGAAATCCCACCTTCCAACTAGATTAGGAACATTGTGTTAAAGTGGCTATGTAACTCTATGGAGGGATGCTAAGGGAAAAGCTAAGAGAAGTAAATCCTACATCGTGATAAAACAAAGTGAACTGTGAAATTGTCAAATGTGAACCCGGTTGAGGGATGCCTGTGAATCAGCATGATGCACATGAGAACATTGTGTTGATATTAAGAGTCAAAGGCCGCAATGAACCCGACAGAGGGAGGCCCACATTGCAAAGAGGATCTGAGCCCGGTGGAGGGAGATCCAAGGGGCAAAGAGCAATCGCCCAAGGTGCAAGATCACCAAAAGAACTTTTGTTTGTTGTTTTATGTCCAGCAGGCCTTCTAAGGCAAGCGACTTTGTTTAAAAGAGACTTGGCCCCTGAAGGTCCTGGAATCATTGAATGGAATAGTGAACCTCGTGCTGGAGAGGCCCAGGAGTGTGTTGTGCTCTAAAGTCCCACCTTTCCCATGCTTAAAACGCGGGGGAGGGGGACCCCAGCCATACCATCCTGATTTATCATTTTGTGAACTTCTTTCCGTTCTGGTGAATATTATCCCACAATCTGACAAGACGCCACTAGGGCTGCCTTAACATTATTTGATGGGTGTAGCTTGCTCCCATCTTAGTTTTAGGTTTAGATTAGGCATTTTTCTCCCCCATTCATACAGTTCAATAAAAACCCTTGAATCACTTTTGTCTGTCTTTACTGTTGCCACCATGGGTTCCTTACATGACAGAGTGTTTCAAATTGCCTCATTAAGATATTTGCTATATGTGTTTGTAGTATCATGTGATGATGTTACACTGCATCTATAGTTTGTCTGATATGTGCAAGGTAGAGTTCTTGCTGGTGGTCACTGAGGTCTTCATATTCTGTAGTGGCAATTTATGTTATACTTAGTAAAATTAGGCTTAAAAATCAATCCATGAAACAATAATGAGAGGCACCAAGTACAAGAAAAACAGCTCTAATGCTTGGAATTAATGGCCGGGAGGTCACTCCACTGAGAACTCTCAACCATCCCACATTGGGTTACAACATTTGAAGACAAAAACCACCAAATTTGAATACATTACAATACATTACAAAATGTCAGGTGTACGTTAATAACCTGGTTCCTATTGGCTCCTACCTATTAAAGAATATAAAGAACAACATACATTACCCTACACTATTGGTCAAAAGAATTCTAGTGACATTATGAGTGCATCCGCCTGAAGATCACCTAATCGTGTGTGTCATCAGTGAGAAGATTGAAGTCAAAACCTCTTGGCACAAAAACTAGACCAAGTAAGATTTGCTCCCACGGAATTAGACATTGCAGCTTCCTCAGGTCTGAAACATACCTTTTGCAAATACCATATTGAAACATGTTGCTCTCCCCATTACTCATCCTTCTAGCTAGGCCAAGAACAGAAACTGTTAGTTTTCAGGGCCTCATGAAATATGTGGCAGAGACTTCATTCTCAAGGAGTAATTTGTTTTATTTTTTGTTGCTGCTAACCCCTCTATCATGACCTCGGTAATCCTAGAATCCTCATTAGAGCCACAGCCCAATTCAGCACTTTGGCAACCAAAGGCCTGGTTCGCAACAAAACATGTCTTCTGCAACTATTGTATCATCTTCTAACTAATGCTAACAACATAAACTGATATTGTTCACTGTACTCACATACTCCGAGGAAATCTTCATGAGAAAGTATAATAGTAATATGGATCTTGCAATAATACCTAATGTTTGATCTGCACCCTTCCGCTGTGGACCCTGACAATCATAAGACTTTCTGGAAAGAAGCAGAAACAAGGACGAAATAAATGAAATGACAGGAGTTGAAAAATTAGGCCTAGTGCATCTAATAGTAGAATTGAAAGTGGCAGATATACTAAAACACCATGGCATCAGTACCAACATTAAAACCTTTTTGACATTGTACTCCCATAAGAACATTTTCAAGTTAGCGCAGTTGACATTTTGCAGGGTAGGACCAGCAAAAATGGGAGCCAATCTTGTGTGCCACAGCAACTTTTTATGTTTTTAAATTTAGAAGGAGCAGTACCCACTACAGTTCCCAGGCTTTCCCTCAGAGCATTTCATAAAGTTCTGCATCTCATGCACACACTGCTGCCAGTCCCTCCCCAATGACTGCATCTTTCTTTTGCACCTGAACAGTGCCCTAAAGGAAGGAAGGAAGAAGTTCATTCATATGACTCCCAAGGCAGCCCACCACCACTTCATGATCCAGGTCCCCAGCATGATCTGCCACAACAAAACCAGTAGGCCCACCCATGGCACATGATCTCCTCCAGTGGGTCCTGCTCAAATACGTATTCTGTCAGTGGTGGAGCACCAGCTCCAACCACTTGCAAGGGTGACGTGGCAAAAGGTGCCTGGTGTTGGCCACAGAGACTAGTGCTTCTAATGCCAATTGGGCTGGCCTGATGTGTGAAGGGGTTGGTCATAGAGTGTCAGATGTTGTGTGAAGGCTGTGCTCTGGGCCCTGGGACATGCTAAAACACTTCAACTCACAACCCGTGGAGGGAGCGGTGGTGTTTGGTGCATGGTCAATATCCTCTATGGACACCTGCACCTGGTGCACCCTCCTGTGTCACCGGCACTCATAGTTCCTCATAGTTCCTCTTCACTGTGTCCCTATGTTGTGGCCCCCTTCATCCTTACCTTCTGTTCCCTTGTCACCCACTTTCCAAAGCTTCTCTGACATCTTCTCCACCTCAGAGGGTTGCTGGGCCAACAAACCAGTGCCCACAAGGTTCCCCTCCTCCTCTTCAGTCATGGGTGGAGTTCCTCCTCCACCAAGGAGAAATGCAGCTCCTCTTCCTCCTCCTCATCTTTCCTCCCCTTCATCCGTTATCATCGCAGTTGGCACACCAAGTCAATTGCCACAAAGCCGGAGAACCGTTTGTGTGAACCTGAACGGTGTGAGAGTCCAAAGAGTTGGGAGAACCAGCACAACCCCAACTGGATAAACAAGTGAACAAACAAGGCAACAAGCAAAGCAATCCTGCAACAACCTACACATAGAACCTATAACTGTGGCCTACAAGTACTAAACACACAATACAATAAAACAGTACACAGAAAAAGGAAGCTAATTTATTTTGTTTTCTGTGATTTTGGGGGAACAAATAGGTGTGGAAACCCTCAAATTATGAATCTGTCCTTTGTAACATCTTTCCTCACAGCCTAGAAAAAGCCACAAAGGAAAGGAAAGTTAGACAAGCCCTTTATAGGGGGACACACTTCCTTTAGGAGATCTCTGGCCCCTAACTGGCTGCAAATACTCATACAAACTTGATAAATCACCCAAGAGGATCCTAATGGCAAACATGAACTCAACAAATGAATGTGTTATTTGTCATGATATCCGCCACTCCAAATTGGACAATGAATTAATGTGCAAGACGCAGATGCCTGCCGCACATTCATCAGGGATTCATCAACGTCCAAATCCCTATTCCATTTCTTTGGCATTGATCAATCTTCTCTAAAGGGTTTGCCCACTGCTGTGGATCCCTTTAGAAAGAGTTTGACCAGCCCTACAGATAGGAAATTAACCATGTTAGACTGTCCTAACTTGATCCTCCAGAGGAATGTCCATACCAAGTCCCATCAAATTGGTTAAGTGATGCCATATATCTATCAGCGTAATTCACAGGCATAACATATTTCGGTTATTACAATTTTTTTCAGTAGCAAAATTCTTAAGTCCACCATAATCAAAAAGTCTGATGCCCAGTTTAGTTGGTACACTTTCCAGTTCATATCCATGCATAGAGAAAGGACCAAGCACCCACGTTTCCTGGAATGATTCAATGCTAAAGTGGTCTTGTTCTTTCAACTTTGACCCAAGGCCAGCCGTATCCCAGGTTCCTAATACAAGAATGCTTATACGACAAATGGAAATACCTACAATTCCCCTTATCTTATATTCAGCTACCTATTCCACAGTGGGGTACCATGGTGCCAATAATCAGCCCTCCTGGTCATAAAATGGATAAGAATCGATTTTATTTTTAAGGTTTAAGGTTGGGAAATGAGGAATCAAGGCTCCTACGACAGATGGTTGACAGACAAGACACAGAGTTGGATGAAATTAGCATTTTATTAAATGCAGTAATTAGTCAACTGACCAGGACTTAAAGAGGGCAAGGCATTTTGCACTTCAAATACACTGAACATACTTTTGCAGGGTAAAGAGACAATATGAAGTGAAGGAACACCAATTCTAACAAAACTGGATTCAATAGCGCAGGGAAGGGGTTGCCTTACAAGGGACGGGCATAGGCTTTGTCCTTCACTAATAACTTGCTTCTGCCTGAGTAAGTCATTTCAGTGGGGACGAGGCAGCATGGATTTAGTCAGCAGGACTATGGCAGAGAACAAGCGTGTCATCCAAGATCATGGTCATCAAGAGTACTAAGGGTACATTGTTAATTGAAGTGCATGTACTACACAAGTTGCTGTTTCCAATGATGAAAGGATCCCTTGCAGAAGTAGGAGGTAATGCTGTGAGGGAACAATGAGAAAGACAACATTCGGCATGGACTAGCTCTGTGTGGAATGCATGGGAGATTGTTGTGAAGGAGATAGCTTAAATGCAACACAGACAATGCTAATAGCAAAGCGGGAAATGCAGAGTTGAGTAGCAATGCACAGAATGCAAGGGACGTGGTGGAAAGCATGCAGTGATGGAGTGCAGCTGCAGTGGAACACAGTAAGCATATCGACATATAAAAAACTCTGGTAGCTGAAAGGAGCCATCAGCAACCGTAGAGGAACGGCCAGAGAGGTAAAAAGGGCTCTTGGAACCTTTCTAAGAGGTTTAACTTGGGCAGAGGAAACACAGTGTATACATGGGAAGTGTTTCTTGTATTCTGCCTTGGGGCATCAGCTGTGCCACAAGATGGGAGAGACAGTCCAATGTTTCCAGGGTTTATAGAGACCCAGCAAGTACATGGCTGGAGTAGAATCAGTACGGCAACATCAAATCAGAAACCATAGAACATGAAGGACTAGCAGTAAAAACACAAGTGACCAAGTTATAACGACCTCCCACCCCTAATTATTCAAGAAGCAGAAAAAGGGATACATTAATATCAGCAAGTTATATTTAAGCTGTAAATTCACTCGCCCTCCCCAAACCAATGGGCCCATGGGTAAGCACATCTGCAAGGGTGCGGTGCGAAAACAATTTCATAATGTGGGTGAATATCTGCCTGCACTCACGAATCTATCATTTTCTTGGATTCTGAGGAATGTATGGGACCAAAGGAGTTGATGGAAGATCAAATAGCTTTGTATACGTAATAGTACGTAGTGCAGGAGAGGATATGCCTGAACAGCACCCCTATTCTAGAGCAAGCAACACGTATTGAAAAGGAACTGCAACTTGCAGAGTTATGCACTTAAGCACTAAGAGATAATGACAAAAATGAAGAGTAGAAGTTAAATGGGATACAGTTTCTAAAGTAGACTATAACAAAGGAGGGTCAGCTATGAGGAACAAAGGAAGAGTTGATTGGAAATAAAACACAAAGAGACAAAAATGCTATAAATGTATTTATAGAGGGCATGGTCCTTCTCCAAAACCTATCCTTTAATAAAGCAGAGGTGACGCAAATGCTGAATGCTAAGGTATTCTTTGCACATATGAAGAAAAGGAAAGGGTGGTATGAGAGTGAAGTGAGGCCGATGAAGATCTGATGTTTTGTATAATAAGGAAAAAGTAGCACTAGACTGTTGGGTGAAGATAAATGAAAACAAAAAGTACATATGAAGGCAGATGCAAGTTCACCAAACCAAATACACCACTGTCAGTGGTTCAATTGAAACAATTGTGTATAAGCCATCCGTCAAGTGCATCCAGTCCTTCAGATAAGGGGTGTATCGGACACTTTTACTCCCTAAAAATAGCCAAATACTCCCCAATAAAAACTTGGAGTAAGAATAATCTCAACAAAAAATAGGAAATGACATGTAGGACTTTTTGCCTCAGTTTTCACCCGCAACAGCTCCATGCATAGGTTTGGACCAGTAGTGCACATAGTACCGCAGACAAACACGATTACTGCCTGCGGTAAACCTGTACATTTTTATGTGCATGAATAGCTAAGTGCAAAGAAATATTATTACAAAACATTTCAATTTCAATTTTTCAGTTACACATATTGACTTGCTTATTAAATACATATTGCCATTTGGAATGGGATTTACTTTCCTACTCCCTAAAAATCATTTTAGTCCCAACTTTAAAAAATAGGGAGTGAAATACTCCCACTTCAAAATCACTGGAGCACTGAGTACATTACTACCAAGTGATTGATATTCAGCCTGGACCACACAAAGGTTCATCCATTGTCATTATATGATATCAGAATCTGTAGAGCGCACTCAAAGGCAGGTTACTGAGAGTAACCCTAACATTTAGGGTAGTTCCTAAGGGAGCAGAGCAGTTGTTACCCATAAATGAAGGTAGATAGCAGCAGTGGTGCAATTCTCAGTGGATTTCTACACCAGGATCGCAATAGCCAAGGATAATGTGAATGCAATTAGATTGAAGGAAAGAGAAAGAGAAACTCCAGGTTTGGGACAGGCTCCGAATATGTTTGGGGTTCCTGCACCTCTTCCCATATGGGACACAGTTATGGTGACTTACTCGGCAAGGTGCTGCTAGGCCTCGAAGTCTGGCACCAGGCCTTTTACCGCGCCAACATGTTCCCAGCAATATACAATGCATCTCTGCATGCATGATAATGGCGCTACTTGTGAATTTGCCTTCAAGGTGTAACTCGTCTGATGAACCCTGAAGTGTCAAGGCTGCAGATGAGTCCCGTTAACCTCGTTGCTGTCCACAGGAAAGAATTGCGTCTCTATATTCTGGAAGTATACCTGGCCCACCCACACATATGTGTTGGTTCCATCATTCAGTTATGTGTTCATTCTTCCTTTACATACTTTGCAACTTGACCTCACTCTACCCATGGACCTGCGCCTGCTATGTCCTATACCGGTGATGACTCTCATCTGCTCATTTGGGTAACCTGACCTCAGCCTGCCCATGCACCAATGCTTGCTTAGTCCTGTACTGGTACTAGCTTTCAGATATTCATTATCTAATTTCACCTCAGCCTGCCCAGGGAGCTGCGTTTATAAGACCCCATACCAGTACTGCCTCTCACCTACAATTATGGTACTTTGACCTCGGCCTGCTATGAGCCTACTCTTATATAGCCCTTATACTTTTACTGTGTCCTACATAGTTTTTTTAGCAACCTTGATCTCAGCCGTTTTATTGACTCTAGCTTGCATGAACATAGGCACTCATATTCCATCTTCACTGTTGGGTAGCGTTGGCCTTGAGTTATTTGTATTGAAAAGTAAGATAAAACATTGTTTTTATGACAGTAAAAATCATTCAAACCTGAAAATCTTACCTTTTTACTCACAACAGACAACTTGACCACTCTGCTCCTTCCTGCCTTTTCCTACTCAGACCTGTGCGCCCCTTTTCTGACCTCAACATGCATTCTCTTGTTTGCCTCTGTATGCTATCAAGGCACTTCCCTGCATCCTCGTGCCATTTTGGGGACATACCTCTGTCCTTTTGTTATTGGGAGGCCACACCTATTGCATCCTCAGTCCAGCCACTGAAATTGTATTGTATCACCGATCTCCAAGCAATTCTCTGGTGTTCTGGTGTTCTCCTCACACTGACAAGAATTGTCACATGCATTTAGACCATGCAATGTAGTTACTGGGGTGTAGCACAGTGAATCGTAGTCACAAAACCTTCACTATCCCATTTCAATGTACGACCTCTTCCTTAACTAAACCCTATTTTAATGTTCTACCTGTCCCTCAACTAAAGCTTATGGTTATATTACATGTCCTTTAGGGCAATCTTATTAATTGTCTACTCTCACCTGCTGCAGCAACCCCCTGCCTCCCTCTAACAAGGCTGATCATAAAATAGAACCACTCATGCCACATGTGGACCATTCTTGCGTAAAGTACCCACACGTCGATGTCCAAGCGACTGATAATGTTGGGAACAACTTGATTAATCAAAAATATAATTTATTTGGGTATTTTGATTTGTGTCTGAAGGGTCTTGTCAAGGCTTAGTAACGAGCCAAAATTGGTTCTTGTTAGATTACACACAGACACAGTGATGCAAGGGAACTTGGACCAATCATAGAAAGATACTCAATTGAAGTGAAATCACAGCTACACCTCCATCCCCTCTTCCCCATCTGACACAGGCACTGCTTGGAAAAGGCAGAAACCTGACCCACCTCCAAGAAACATGCATACAGACACAAATCACACTGTGTAGCTGTGCATCCTTCCAAAACTGATCACTCCAAAGGAACAGGCCAACATTGGCAGATCAGATTGAGTGATGTGTGGATGGTGGCACATCCCAAACATCATGAAGGAAGATGCCGTCATTGAGAATCCACACTTTGATATAATCGAAGATCGCAAAACCCCAACGCGGCCAGCTGATTAAATCACACTCAGTGCTGTCTAAGATCACAAATACCTGCTGCATTCTGAGCTATCCCTCAACACTGACATCTGTACTAACACACTTTGGTGTAGCGGAACGTTCCAAAACTGTGCATTCCAAGGGAAGGAGCTTCAGGGCAAACCCACTCCTGTTAGTTCTTTTGTGGTCCACCCTGACGCACCCTGGCAACCATCTCCATGCATATCTACATCCACATAAAAAAGCACATGCAGACCTCAAACCCAGTCTTACTCGCAGGGTTCAGGCTGAAGAGTAAAAAACAACATGGGTAAACCAGGTGACAGCTTCAAGAAGCTATGGCGATGGTGAAATTGCTCTTTTCAAATACTCCATAGCAAACTAGTTTGCAAATTGTGTGGCTGGCCCTCTTAGAAAGGTCCCGAGGGATGTTCAGGGAGGGTGTGAGGCTCTTTAAATATAAGCAGTTATAGTTTAAGGGGGTGAGACACTATCTGTCTGAAGGGAGGAGGGTCAGTATAAAAGTTTTGAATACCCCTGACATAGAATGTCCTCTCTAGCTTCAATCCATCATGTGCTGTTCGTCAAATGGCCCATAATGTGCTACCTACACTTGTACTGCCAAGGAATATTTGGACTTTAAACATTACAAAGAAAAAATGGTTTAGAGGCCACGTTTATCAACACTTGTATTTCTTAACAGAGTCTATGCAGATTGCTACCCTCCCCCCTCCCTACTTCCAAAGCGAGCTCCCTCTCTCGCCAGAGCAGGAGAAGCTTGATTTTATCAGCTTGTGTTTCTGTTTCTCCGTCCCCCGGTTATTGCATCTCTGTGAGCTGACAACTGCATCCTCTCTGTACGTTGTCAGGATAATACATTTTTCCCAAAAATTAATTGCCTTTATTGCCAGTGCGATTTTGGAAAGCATAGCCTGGTCCATGATTGGTTGATCGGAGAGTTTCATGAGAGCATTTTGCAATAAAGGTATGATTGATTCAGAGTCCCTGGTGTTTAATAACTCTTAGCTTTCAGCAATGGTGCTCTCTATTTGTTTTATGCGTGCGAACTTCGAAAAGTTAGAACAAATAGTTATGAAAGGTTATCTTGACTGTCGTTACTATTATGCTGTGTGAATAATCAGGGACGTCATTTCACCAAAATGTCAGGCGTAGCGGAAGTGACATCACATGACCATTGACCCCCTGATGACATCACAGGAAGTGATGTCATTTGACCCCACCCGAAGTGATATCACGGGAAGCGATCGAACACGACCTAACACCCGTTTACAAAACAGGAAGTGGCATCACATTGAAGAACAGACTAAATCAGTGACTCACCCCCTGACGTGTGCCTGAAATAAAACTTTAATGAGTCTGCAATTATTGTACAGAATTCGAGAAAGACACATTATTTGGTATTCCTATTCTTATTTAGGGTCAGTGCTGAAAGTGTTAGACTTGTGGCACTCCTGGTCTTAATTTTCTTCTTTTTTTTAAGGGGCCTGAAGAAGACAGCCAGCCACTCCAGAAGTTAAGAGCCACAGCCCAGGAGCTTGAATTTTTTGTTTTGTTTACATTTTGTTAGAGGTCACAAAGGAGACTACAGAGGTCGCAAGGGAGACCTCAGAGCTCACAGTTGCGACCTCTGGCGACCCCTAAATGACGTCCCTGTGAATAATCTACGTGGCATTAAAGAATGCATACGTGTTTCCATACTGAACCAGGGTTGCGTGAGAAGCCAAACCTCATGAAAGGAGTGTTTGTGTGTCTTGCGCCAACAGGAAATGCACTAAAAAACGAGTGCTTTTTCATATAATGGCTTAACGCATATGTCCAGAACGCATGCTAAAACTGGGAAATGGTGGAACTTCTTCAACCTCGTTCTCACTTCTGAGTTATCATCTACACGCATAAGCATTTCTTCTGCTTCATAAAGAGGGAGGAGCGAGATGTTAGGAATACAAATTAAACTGATTTGTTGTCACAGATGTAAATATACAGTGATATGTGCCAATTAATGATTGACAGAGGTGATCACTCACACAGACTTCATCACAGTAGATTCTGTGACACCCAAAAATCTTAAGGGTGATCCTGTTCTTGGCATGTCTGCAATTGCGAGGGAGGTGGGGGGGGCATAAGGGATGTGAAGACCACACATTAGCGCTACCAACCATTTGTGGACACCTCAAATTGGCCAACCTAATCAAGCCCCATTTCCAAATAAGATCTACAGCAAAGCAAATGGCACCCCCACCCATGTTCTCATTGTCAATGTGGCTGAAATACTGTTCCAAAGCCACTATGCCAAACAAAAGTCAACATAAGAGTAGGAGATGCTGTGCCACCTTTTTAGCATCTAATTCCAATTGTAAGCATGCATTTGTCATTGCAGAGATCTCAGTCAGAGGTTGCACTCCCTCACCATATGTGCATTTGGAAGAGCCGCAGATCCCAGGGAACCAATTCATGAGAAGTACATTAGTAGTAGTCACATTAAGTGACAGGGCTAGAAGAACTAGAAGATATCCTAAAGTTGCAGCCACTTTCCCTTTGGGCCTCGGTTGTGTCAAAAATGTCTTGAAGCAGGACTCATTTTGGTGATCGCTCATCGTGCTAGGATGACGCCCGTAAAAGACAATGGGGGTCATTCCGAGTTGGGTGGTAAGGGAAAAACGATGCCGGTAAAGGACTACGGGCATTGTTTCCCGCTACAGCCCATTCTGACCCACCAGACCGTTATTTACGGTGCCGTAAAGTACGAGGCTGTAAATAGCGGTTTAGTGGCGCGCGCCTGACACGCCATGTCGAAATTAGCGGCATGGCGTAAACCGGAGCTGATCCCAAATAAAGCGGACATGGAAAAAACGGCCTCCACAAGACCGCAAAGTACCTTACCGCCATGGAGTAAATACCGGCATCGCCGAGAAGGTGTTAAGAACCCTGAGCAGTGTTTCCAAGAGGAACAGGTGCACTCAATCAGCACAGGTGGAGGCAATGGAGTCTGGCACAGCACAAAAGGAGCACACCCACACACCACACCCCCTCCCACACCAAGATGATACCAATTGTAGCAGCATTCCTGGAGCTGGAGGCCCTACTTGCAAGGCAGCAACTACAACAACAGCAACAACAACAACCACAGCCCCCACCACAGAGGATACACAGGAGGAGAAGGAGGGTGAGACAGGCCCAGCATGCCCTACCGGTGCAGCCACCATTACCACGCCGACAGCCCCCAAGCCCCCGCATCAGAGCCACCCCCTTCAACCTCACACCAGAGCAGATCCACGCCCTGTACCGGCTTGACCGGGACACCATTACCACCATAGTGGACCTGATACATGACGATGTAGTGAGCCACATAGAAATCAGCACTGCCATCCCCCCTCTACTGAAGGTAGTGTCTGTGCTCCACTTCCTTGCCACAGGCACCTACCAGCATACAGTGGGGCACATGCATGGCATTTCACAGCCCATATTTTCCCGGATACTGAACCAAGTGCCGGATGCCCTCCTCAACCACACAAGGGACTACATATCCCTACCCCGGACTCCCCAGGAGATATATGACACCAAAGTTGCCTTCCATGCACTGGCAGGCATGCCAAATTGCATAGGTGCCCTCGACTGCACCCACGTTGAATTGGTGGTCCCGCATGCCATGGAGGTGCCATATCGCAACCGCAAGCAATACCACTCCATCAACGTCCAGATGGTGTGTAATGCCAGTAAAGCCATCACACATTGCAATGCCTGATACCCCAGATCAACTCATGACTCCTTGGTCCTGCGGAACTCAACACTACCACGCTACATGGAGCGACATGCTGGACGACGTGCCTGGCTGCTTGGTGAGTAATCTGAATGGGCCAATGCAGTGCATTGGGGCTGTGAGTAGGTTGTCTGCATACTCCACCTGGGTGGGAAAGGGAAGGGGATGCATACTCCACCTGGGTGGGAAAGGGGGGGGATGCATACTCCACCTGGGTGGTAAAGGGGGGGAGATGCATACTCCACCTGGGTGGGAAAGGGGGGGGGGTGCATACTCCACCTGGGTGGGAATGTTCACGCCTGTGCACAATGTGCACCTCACAACACACTGTGCCCCAAGGCAAGTGACACGGCACATGACCACATAACCACACAGTGATGAATTTGAGCCGACACCTAACACTACATGACTAACAGGAAACCTGGCCAGATACCACAACACATGCACCACTCATCAGCAGCCCTTACACACCGTAGGGGCATCCTGCACCATGCAGTGCAATAGCACCATGTCACTGACTCCTGCATCTCAACACACAGGACGGTCATCCCTGGGAGTGCATAGAAGTGAGTCTAACAGGGATCCTACAGCGTGTCATTGGTCCTGCTCCCCCATAGGATTGCTGCAAGTCACCATGGTAGGGATCCGTGCAGAATGGCGAGTATGCTACCAACTACAGCCAACACCCCCTTTCACCAAGTCTCGCTCAAAAAATCAATGAATGCAGTCCAACACTGCTGCATGCATATACGATGCACATGCAACAAGACGTAAGTGCACACCATGACCCATCAGGGAGAAGCTACCCCCTCCATCATTCCATTGCACATGACACATAGCTGGGCCAGTAATGGGGTGACTGTATCCTGGGACATGTGTGCATGGCCATTAATCACCTGCGGCCATGTAAGACTAGTACAATTCTCCACCCTGAATGCACAAACACTTACCTTCATTCCACTCTCATGCAGGTGATGCTGGCTACCCTTTGAAGCCGTGGCTCATGACCCCGGTCCGCAACCCACAGAACAGGCACGAGGAGGACTACAATAGATCCCATACCCGTACACGGGTGGTGATAGAGCAGACCTTCGGCCTGTTGAAGGCACAATTTCGTTGCCTCAGCCGGTCGGGTGGGGCACTCATCTACAGCCACGAGAAGGTGTCCAAGATCACCATGGCATGTGTAATGCTGCACAACATGTGCATCCGTCGGAATGTGCCACTGCCCCCTGACGTGGAACTGCTACCACCAGATGATGATGAGGGGGAGGAGGAAGGAATGGCAGGACAGCATCACGGTGCCGATGCACAGGAGGGACGTTGCGTGCGGCAATCATTGATCGGACAATATTTCTGACTCACAAGTCAGCTGAGGGTGTGAGGATGACAGGACATTGGGCACTGGGTGTGGGGATACATGTACACCATGCACTGTGAGACATTAAAAGACACATGCACAATGATCAATGTCCACTCTGTTTTTTAGGGATGATCAACCAGTGTATTGAATAATAATGTAGAAACGTGTACAACAAAACCTCCACCCTCACCCCCCTTCCCCTCCCCCCAACACCCACACACACCCTCACCCCCTCCACCTCCCCCCCATTTCCCACACACACTCTTACCCCCCTCCCGCTCCCCCCAACTCCCACACACACGCTCACCTCCTTCCCCCTCCCCCTCCCCCCAACTCACACACACACCCTCACCCCCTTCACCTCCCCCCACAACAACCTTACAATAGTCCCATCAGTGCAACATAGGCCACATGTGTGTGGCAGTATGGTCAATGTGCACTCCCAGAGCCAGGAGGATCCATGTCGTGGCGGCGCAATGTACGCAGTGACCGACAGACAGGGCTGGTCTGCGTGGAGGAGCTTTGGGAGGGTGGGTACTCCCACTGGGGCTGTGGTCTGGGGGGTGCTGCCTCCAGGGCATCTGCGATCCGGCCCAGCACCTCACAGAGCCGGTTTGTGCTCGCAGTGATCACCTCGCCCAGAGCCTGAAGGTCATTGTGCCACTCCAACCTTGATTCTCGGTTGTTCCGGATGAACTCCTCAATCAGGCCCGTGAGGTGCTGGGAGCGCACTGCATCCATGGCCGGTGTAGCCGATGTGCTTGGCAGGCTTGGTATTGAGCCTGCAGCCCTTTCGGGACTTTCTGCAGGGGAAGTGGATCCAGGACAGGCAGGTGGTACTCCTTGGCCTGTGAGCCCTGGGGTGTCACTCTCCCCAGAGTCGCTGTGTGCCACCTGGCTGTATGATGGAGTGTCTGGGCTATGTCCAATCTCATTGGGGTCCTCCACGTTGGCCACGGAAATTGATGTGGGGCTGTCTGGCACATCGAGGAGGCACATGGCAGCATTCTCCCCTGCTACACTGGACTCCTCAGAGTGCACCGTGGGGCATGTGTCCGGCGGAACTGCAGGCATGGGTAGGGGTGCGGGTGGGGGTTGTGCACCCTCCATGGGGGTTGCTGGAGCAGGTGGTGTTGCATGTGTTTTCTTCCTGCTTGCAGGTATACGGTGTCCCCTGGCTCTGCCCCTGGAGGTACTGCCCCGGGTGGCTTCCTGGTCCTCACTTTCATGCTCGCTGCCTGTGGGGGGGAAGAGAGAGACGGCATGAGCAATGATTTGGGGGTCAGCATTTCGTCAAGCCTATGGTATCACAATGGGATTGCAGCGTTTTGTGGACATTTGGGTGGTGAGTGGGACAGTGATCTGGGCTTGGATGGAAAATGCATGCAGATGTCTGGGTCACTCATGTTGGCGGAGTACTGTGGTGACTCACATTGACAGCCTCTTTGTGTGGTATGGCCAATATGGGTTGCAGCCTTGCACCTGACATCAGCCTGGGTCCCACTTGTTACGGCATGATTTCATTGGGGGGGGGGGCTTTTCCCATACATGATGTGACAGCTTGCCCAGCCCTTGGCGGTGCCTTACATTAGGAATGCATTTACTGTCTTGACTCATGACACTCACCTCCATCAGCGGATGACGGAGCACCGCACTCCATTTCGCCAACCCCTTCTATGGCTTCTGTGCCCATCATGTCCGCACACGTTTCCTCCCAGGGCATCATTTTGATGGGAGAAGCTGGGCCTCCTCCTGTCTCCAGGGCCTGACTTCGGTTGGCTGATAGGATGGCCCGCACCCTGAGACGGCGGTCATCCCACCGTTTCCTGCAGTCCTTCGTGGTGCGGGGGGTGTTTCCTACGGTGCTCACCCTCTGTGCAACCAAGTACCAGATCTCCTTCTTCCTGATGACGGTGGGCCTACGCATGTCACTGCTGAATACTATCTCTGCATGTTCGTGCAGAGTGTCCACCAGTACCTGGAGCCCGTCCTGTGTAAAGCGCTCCTTCCTTATGCGGGCGGCACCCTTTTTCAGTGCTTTCGGCATGATGCTGTCTCTAATGGCTATTTTTCCGATTCAAATATGCCTCCGGGTCCTGTATGAAGAGGATGGCAATGGATTGTGTTTTTAAAGATGGCCACCGCGCTCCTTCCCGTTCCTGTGCGATGACGTAATTTCCGTATCCGTTAATTAGCGGTGACCGTAATTTACGGTATCCGTAAATTACGGTCACCGCTAATTACGGACGGCGAAGCTTCGATGTCGGTGTTGCTAAGGACGTCTCGCTTCATGCCGGTAAGGGGCTTAACGGGCCCCTTAGCGGTATGCCGGTAGGGGATTTACCGGCATGGTGGAAAGCTCGTGCCCGCGAGGTCGGAATAGCCTGTAAATAGCGGCGTGGTACCAGATCGGACTCGCTCTTTCCGCCATGCCGGTAAAAACCAATACTTACCTCCAACCTCGGAATGACCCCCAATGAGTTTGACATATAGCATGGTCACGTGTCTACATTTGCTAAACGATTAATACGCAGAGCCCGGCAAACGCTGCTTTCAGCCAACTGGTATCAGAGTGGAGAAAAGCAACCTACACAAGTATCTAATATAGATACTTCATGTGAGAACTAGATTGATTCACGGTCAGTGCGCACCGCGCGCTTCACAGCCAGTAGAATGTGGACGTGTCCTTTGCTTCTTCCTAGTTTGAGAAGCTTGAACACACCGTATTTGCGACTAGACTTCTTCGGCCTCTCACATACTTGTACTAATGAAAACAAAAAAGTAAGCAATTATAATAACTTGGCGCTAGATGTGGCATATATAAATTGTAGATTAGCAGGCAAGTAATGCTATGTTTTTGAATTAGGTCACGAACACTGAACGAGTTGTGCTGGTGAAGGTTTTGAAGGCATGAAATTGCATCCTGACCTCTGAATTAGACTCCTTATACTAAGAGGTATGCCTTTTGATCCTAATTAACCTGTGCTAAAGTTTGCTTCTATACTTAAATGAGTATTCACATGAGAGTCGTAGTCTGTTGTTATGTTTGTCCAATATGTACACACCATTTTTGTCAAGGGGATTTGCAAGCCTTTAGAAGTGTCATGAGGGAGGGTATAAAATAATCCTCACTAAATGTCTGACTTTTCAATTTGATGTCAGAGTTAACTAATCCGACTAATTCAAAATATGTATCTGTGTTTTTCTATAGGACGTTATGTTTCATTTGAGAGTTTTTATCTTGATCCCCATTACCAAATGAAAACGTTGCTGCAATTTTTTCATGTACCACTGTTCCCTGAGGAAGTGCCTATATCTTGTGGCAATAAACGTTACAGGATGAAACATGTTGGGCAGTTATGACATATACCTGATATAATTCATTTATTTGGTGTTTAGTGCCATACTCAGACTATTTGGCTGAGTTTTAAGAGGTGTTTTAATCAATTGTGTACTAGAATTACACCTCAAGTGGTGATGGTGATTCAAAGTATTGTCACTTTGGATGATGTTGATTTTTAACATATTCTACATTTTAGTTGTTTGTAATTAAAATAAAGACTTGTACAAGATATAATAGTATTGCATGTGTTACACATTCCTACCTACAGAACTATATGAAAAGATCTGTTTTTGTTATGTGAAACTGACAACGTTTTTATTTTTATGGATGCAAAATCACAAAGAAGGGATTTGCTGGTCTGACAACATTTGCAAAGGATTTGTCTAACTGGATCCTTAGATTCAGCAGTATCCGGCTGATATGAAGTCCCTTTTAACAAATGTTTTTTTTTCAGTGTCCCATTGATAGTATATAAACTATTAGATATATCTAAGCTCAAAATGAGATTCACATATGTTGATGATTGAAGGCCAGATTTAACTTGGATGACCAACAGGTGGAAAAGATATTTACTAATGCATAAGACTCGAATGATTTCACACAAGTAGATCAGCTTTTTTTTTACTGCTCTGCAAACCCATTACCAGTGTGTGACCTGGAGAATGTAAATAGGGAAATGATCATACGCTCTGAAATGAAAAAGCTCTGGTAATAGACCCAGGTCATGCATGGTCATTGGTACTCTGGGGAGATACTTGAGATGGAGACCACAATTAGATCATTTTTTGGAGGGGCTTGTTATATACAAGTTATATGGCATGTTTAATTAAATGTGTACATAATGTACTTCGTCAGAAAAAAAAATATTTCACAAAAGGATGATGTATTGATTTTAAAACTGATTTCTAAGTTGTTGTTCCACCCTTGTTGTGACAGGCATTCGTTCCAGCATTATTTGATACAATGACAATCTTGATGGATTTTATTTCAAAATGTAAAATCCTTTGGAGAAGGGTCACCAATTCCTGACTGCATTCAAGACACAGTTGTGTGAACCACCGCCGACACACATGTGACTGGGATTAATACATTACTCCACTTTTACTTCAAAGGCAAATGCGTGTGTGTCTAATGCGCATCTGCATGTGGCATTACTTCACAGCAATGTATCAATGTCAATAAGTGCATTTGATGCACATCTCAGGTGTACGACAGATGGGCGCAGGGTGCTCGGAAGGATGGTGCCATGGATGTGCATTGCCGATAAGCAGGAGAATCTGTGGTGCTTTAACTCCTCTATTTCAATGTTTTAGTGATTTATGAACAGTTAATAAAGACCAGAGAAGAGTGCTACATTTCATCACATCATCTGAGATCACCAGTATGTGACCAAATCAGTAACATCTAAGAAAGACCAAAGACTGACAATTACCCCCTCTTGCCTCTACCCTCTTAATAGGGTCTTTCATGTAAAAGGATAGGACAGAAGTTTTGCATTTACTCAAAGATGCAAGCGACAGTCATGATAGACAAATGCACCAAAAGAGAAATTAAATTAAGCTATTAAACAGAATGTTATAAACTATGTCTGCAACCTGTGACTTTCCAGATGTTCTAGAATATGCCTTCCATAGCCACACATCATTGACTACTCTGGCTAGGGCTGATTGGAGCTGTAGTCCGAAACCTCTCAAGATCAATGGTTGAAGGTCTATAATGTCCCCTAACTGTGCACATCATAGAATGGAATCGTAAGCTTGCCAAAAGGTCTTCTTTTTTACCTGTTACATGGTGGCAAACAGCAAGCTTTCACCAGCCTCTCATATTTCCCTTCTAATTTCAAAGTCAACAACAGAAGCAAATGGTATTAGTGACCTGGAAAGTTAATGATTATTGGTAATTACTGGACATTTCTAATATGAGATGTAGAGGGCAAAGGCAGATTTGATGTTTGTATCTGACACACCCTGGGACCCGCACCCTGCTGGTTGCGCCTCAGGCAGCTGCCGAGAATTATCTTGATCTATCTTTGGCCACCAAACTATTGCCACTTGAATCTACTTTGATTTTCCAAATCGAAAGTACATTCATCAGAATAGACAGACCGTTGTAACATAACTACTTAAACTATGCAAAGTCAAGGAAGTGCAAGGGAGGAGCAACCTCAGGCGGTCGGCCTGAGGTTGAAGAGTCTGTAACAGCTGCAGCCAACTAGGGTAGTCTTCATCTCATTTTGGCTGTGTGTGTGTCTTCAGTTTGGGATGTTAGGGAACCGATGACCTTTCCACTACTTTCTTTGAACATTGTGTAAACCTCGTTCAGTGCAGCAGCTTAAGCGGCAACCATGGGGGAAGTGCAGTTGCAGGCACCCTGAGGCTGAATGAAATGCCTACAACTCAGGGCAGGTTGGACTTTGTATGTCCCGCATCAGGTATGTATTTAATCAAATGATTCTCCTAAAATATTTGCCACTGTTGACATATCAAATTTTTTTCTTCTTTCTGAAATACGATTTGAGTTTGAAATCGTTTCCACTTGCTTCCAGTTGGTTTTTATGTTATCCCAGTGCAGCAGGGAGTTAGGTTTGGCTTTTGGGGAGAGGGCAGAGTCAGTCTGTGTGGGCCCCTCAGTCATTTTCTTCCACATACGTTCTTAAATACTCTTGGGTAATCTTGGGTCAGCTTTCTGTGGTTCTGGAGCATTAAGCGGAAAAAGGACATGGCTGTTGTTTCACTGTCAACTATGCCATATTTAAAGAAAAGAGCACAGTCCCAAACCCTCAATGTCCATTTGAAATAGTGGTAGTGGTTCTTGAGAGACATATTGAGCAACAGACCTCCCTTTCACACCATATATAGGCTCTTGATCGGAATAAACTGAAGTTACTTTATACCTTTAGTTTCCACTGACTCACCTTTGGATTTTTTTTGTCGTTCCTTCTGTTGAGTTGAAACCTAAGTTGTGTTTTCCCCATCGGAGTATGTGATGATATAAGCAAACACTGGGGTTCCAATAAGCAGGTTTCTTTAACTCATCAGCTGGTAACAAAAATACGTGGAAGAAAGCTGAGGGTGCTAATAGAGCCATCAATGGCGTTCTTGACTCTCGATCCGCTATGTGGAATGGTCTTCCGGGTCAGCTACGAGAGGTGAACAAGCATCTGAGTTTTTCGGAAAGCTTTGAAAACTGTTAATTTTTAATAATGTCCTCTATACTGTTGATAATGAACCCTCTCATTTGTTACTTTCTAAGCACCTAGATGCCTGCGGGCCGTAGTCTTCGCTCTATACAGTTTATTACATTGCATTACAATGGAACAAACATGAGTGTGATCAAACCTAGGAGGACCACCCTATCTAGGCCAATACTTGCCTAAAGAATCTGGTTAGGCCTATGCATAAAACAAATAATCCTGAATTCCTTAATTCTGGCCTGAGTGAGCAGTTCCCACAGAATATGTTCAACACATCTGCTAGGTTTAAGACCATATATATGTAATAGGGAAGACAGTCCTCAATCCTATAGAAATCCTGTTAAATTGAAGGGGATATTAGTAAAGTTATTAAGCAAGGAGTCCATGAGAGAGTCAACTCCTACCGTGCTATCTTTTCACATTGCTCTTGTTTCTCATTCCAGTGTGTTGTTCAATAACGATAAGACTTCCCGAACTACTTCCAACCTAAGATATGTGTATGCAGTAGGAAAGGGCCTGTTTCACCTGAGGCACCTTTCCAGCCCAGTACGAACTCTGGAGAGGTCATGGATCTGTAGATAGTGGACCCTTCTGAAGTGGCAAATCCCTTCTCCAATCAATTGAGTGCATACTGTAAACACAGGATATATTTATGACTGCAATGCCAACCTTATGTAATAATTCTGATTAAGGTGCCATTTTGCAGATCGAACACAGTGAAAGAGAACAGTTGATTGATTAACAAAGAAAGACTATATTGGCTAAATCTTTATATTTAAAGTGTTGCAACCTAAGATTATAATAGTGGATGATTTTACTTAAAATGGGCATGCACAATGGCCTTGACCCTTATGGTGAGGAAGAAGAACTTGCTTATAAATTCCACATTGTCTCTTACAGGACAGCATAAGAGACTTAAGGAGGGTTTCACCTCTATACTACACTACACAAATGGCCTTAGGTCTTTGAACAGTAGAGTCTAGTCAGATTGCCCAGTTTCTGCAACCTTTAAAGGAGGAAAGCAAAGAAATAATACCTTTGATTATGTATTTTTACTGATCCAAAATGGCCTTATGTTCATGATATGAAACTCATAGAATTCACTGAGAGTGATCAGGATATGTTGACTGTTTATTATGCGAAATGTTTGCCCTTAAGGAATGTGGAGCAGGGTTGTTGCTAAGTCTGGAAAAGATTTGGTAATGCTGGGACTGTCGGGACTCAGGACAAGCTAGCCTTTTGGTTTTAGCCCCTGAGATTCTATCCGGGGCCACAACCAGAAGACCCAGAGATATAACCCCCTGATGCCCCCCAGCAGCAACGCCTCTGATGTGGAGAATGAAGCATGGGCATTGTCAGGATCGGTTTAATGCGTTGGATAAATACCTTCATGCATTGTTCAAATTTGTAGGCTTTCATACATGTTTTCAACAAAATTATCTCCAAATTCAGACCACTTGTATTGATAGAGGCATTCCTCAAAGGTTATCTTTTTAAATCTTGGTTAACTGCCGAATGCAGAAAAAAAAGGGAGAACTTCTCATAGGCATTAAATCACCCCCAGTCTTGCCTTTGGACATATCTCAACTGAGTAACAACCAGGGACGTCATTTCACCAAAATTCCAGGGGTAGCGGAAGTGACATCACACGACCCTTGACCCCTGATGGCATCACAGGAAGTGATGTCATTTGACCCACCCCGAAGTGATATTGCGGGAAGCTATGGAACACGACCTTTCACCCGTTGACAAAACAGGGAGTGGCATCACATAGCATTGTACACTATGAAAAATATGGTAACGATATCACTATAATGTGATGTACATTTCATACAAGAATGGATCACCATATGTATCATTAAGATCAGTGTGTATAGGCCCATATCACTGTAAATGCAAGCAGACGTCCATGACCAAATGATAATGATGTGTTATTATATAGCACTTACGGTTAAGCGCTTCATATAAAAAATATACACCCATTTCACCCAACCTGTGTTGGTACTCATTTATCAACCTCAGAAGGATGAAAGGCTGAGTTGAGGCATTTAAGAACAGACTAAATCAGTGACTCACCCCCTGAAGTGTGCCTGAAATAAACCTTTAATGAGTCTAGCAATGATTGTATAGAATTCCAGAAAGACACATTATTTGGTATTCCTATTCTTTCTTATTTAGGGGCAGTGCTGAAAGTGTTAGACTTGTGGCACTCCTGTTCTTATTATTTTTTTTTTTTAAGGGGCCTGAAAAAGAAACTCCAGAAGTAAAGAGCCACATGGTGCTTTTTACCAGAGGTCGCAAGGGAGACCACAGAGGTCGCAAGGGAGAACTCAGAGGTCGCAGTTGCGACATCTGGCGACCCCCAAATGACGTGCCCTGGTAACAACTATAAAAATGCTACTTAGAGCGCTAAATCTAAACATGAACCAAACATTGGTAGAATTGTACGAATCTACTGAGGAAAAGAGCTACATTCATTTCTGGGTATTGCTTGTTTCTCACACCCAAGGCCAACAGGATGTTGAAGGTTTGAATGTAAATGCATCGAGATAAGGTCCCATGCCACAAAGGCTGTACTGGAAAGGCATGGTGCAATCTACAAATCAATACAACTGGGAAGAAACAGACACATACTCAAACATTAGGAAGCAATTCTCATCGCCAGCGGAAGGAAATTACATTTCAAGCAGGGCTGCGTTATTCCCCTAATGTTTTGCAAGATATGTGTAATGTGTCTGAACACTTAAGCACAATGGTTCTAAAAAGTGGTATCCATTATGAATAAACAGTGATGATATGTAGAGAAATTCCAAGATGTAAGATTCAAAGACATCCAATTTGAGAATAAAAAGAATATAATTGTTCACAACTTCCCTGCACAGTTTTCACACTCACAGTGGGCTTAAACTTGCTTTGCTTTAACCTGTCTCCACTATTTCCATCTACAATATGTAGTAGCATCTTCCTGGCAACCACAATCAAAAAATGTCCAACTGGACTAAGAATGCCATCCTGCACCAGTGTTTTGAGACTAAAAAATTGCCAGAGGCTCGCCCTATTTTTGCAGCTTTCCTGATCTTCTTGAGTGACAAAGTAGGTCAACTAGAGTTACTTAGGCCTACTTGTATCTGTATGATTGAACCAATACAGAAATATTCCTTATTCTTCCAAACTGCAATGTCAGATCTTCCCCTATTTGTATGTAAAACATGTTCGGCTTTGTGTATGATTTATTTCATGCTCATGTATCGTGTGACCACCAACAGATGAAGACGCCTTTGGGAATTCGAAAGCCTGTGCATCTACCATCCCAGCATAATATTTTCAGCTACGCCACAAAAAGTATGAAAACCTGGATTTTGTTTGTTTTTAAACCTTTGCTACCACAGCATCAAACCATTCCTCTGACTTTGTTAGGTGAAATTCATTGCTTTGAATTTTTTATTTTATATTTTGTATTCGATTTAATTTGATGTTAACTATTGTTTTTATGTGTAGTATACTTTCCGAAATAAATTAAAATTGAACTGAGTGGAAGTGACGAAATATCTTTTACAACATCAGAGTTCTAACGTGAGTTCAGATAATTCAGATATTGTTGTGCATTTCTGGTAGATTGGACTTTCCAGTTCTCTGTACCAGCAGATCAGATGTACACAAATACATGGTTAGAACTTTCAGCAGGTCTGAATCTGAGGAATACTTTTTTTTTAAAGAACGTGGGTGGGGAGGAGGGAGTAAGAAGTTGAGGGCTTTCTGAAGTCCTAAATTGATTCAATACTTCCTGCACTGTGCGACACAGAAGTCATCCTGACAGTATTTCTAAGTGTGCGCTTTTATGTGTTGCTAATGGACTTCAACTATCATTAAATTGTAAGGTTCGTCGCAGGCCTTTCTGTACCCCTTAAGGTGAGGGAATCTAGCTATTTGCAGTATGGTCCATGACCTGAACAGAGCGACAAGATGTTTATTCGACCATACAGTTACTTGTGAAGACCGAGCAGCTCTAATTGTTCTAATATGATTATTCTTTAAAATCTGGACAACAATCCTCTTTTTTTACATTTTCACTACGTTGTATGGGTTGCATATTATTTCAGTGTCGCACCATCTGTTTCTTTGGGCTTTTTCTTTGGCATCACATAAACTAGGGCCATTGTCTTGGGAGGATAGCCCAGCGGCATCATGCTCACCTTGGAAGCAAGACGACACGCAGCAACGCAGGTTCTATTCCCGGGTCCGCGCTTAGAAACCTCTAGGTTTAAGCGTGTTATAAATAACATATATCATATATCATATATGTTGTCTGAGTCACAGTACATAGGACTGGACTGCCCCACCGGGACACCGGGACATCCCTGGTAGTCCTCTGCCCTGCAGGGCTTTTTGGAGCGGATGGATGCACACGACCGCACATCGCGTGATTTCACATCCGCCTGGTGGTTTGTGTTGAATTGGCTGCCTGCAGTGGCGGCTACCACCACCAACTGAGGCAGGCGCTTTAATTATTTTTTTTTATCAGCAGCGCTGGGCCTGCGCCTGCGCATGAAGGCCTCCTGGGCTTGGCACTGCACCGGATTGGAACCACACATGCCAGTGCACACATTGGTAGCGCAGCTCGAGCAGGTCAGCAGGGCCTGCAGTCAGCCCAGGCTGCACGAGGCCTTGGCAAGATCGATCATGTCGACTAAGGTAAGCAAGACGCCTATGCGATATCACTTCATGAAGGAACCTTTGATTGGCAGGACATTGGATACATGGCTCACTTTCAAGATGAAGTTTAGCTTGAAGATACACAAGGTGCTGGAGCGGCCGGTCTGAAAGTAGTTCAGAGGCCATAGTACAGAAACCTTTCAGCAGTGCTGTGACAATAAGCACAAGTGCAAACATCATGTTCTCTTCCTGCATGTTTGCAGCAAGGACATATTTACCTCGTCCTTTCCTCTGGTGCAAACATGCATTGAACAATGTTTTTTGCACGAGGGTGCAATGTTTCTGAAATACCACCCCATATGTTGCTGACGCGTTTCGCTTCTGGGAATGGCTCATAAATTAGTCCGGGAAAGAGCCAAAGTCTCCCAAATCTTCATATTCAGTAACACTTTACATCAAGCAAAAGCCCAAAGGTGATTGGAGTTCATAGTTCACAAGCCCTGAAGCCGTAAATAAATGATATGCTGTACTAAAGGTCACAGCTGCACCACCACAGCCCACTCACTGCATAGAAAAGAAGACACGTTTATTGGCATATCTTGTTACGGTCCGATGGGTTCAACACACCACCCCCTGAGGGCGACCCTTGTGACTGATTCTCTACAGCTTTCAACCACCCCTCCTGGAGTTTCCCTGTCATTAGCAAAAAGGGAAAGCAGTATGGCTTTTCAAATCACTCTTTCTGAAATGTGTGCTGCAAAAATGCACCATTTCAACACATTATTTTAAAAACATTTCTCGCAGGCAACCCTCCGTTGGAATCACTGTAAATTGGTTGGGCTCACTTGCTGTGCTCGTTCGTGCCAATTTCGGAGAAAATATGTACGCCCATCTACTTTGACACTTCACTGGCCACAACTGAATAATAATAATATTAATAATAATAATAATAATAATAATAATAATAAGCATTGGCCATGCCAACATGTAGTAGGCATGGGAAACCAGTCACTGCTGTGGTGGTATTACCTGGCCATGTATGGTAGCAGGTGCAAAATGGTGCCAGGGCATCTAATAGCAGTGCCTGGCAAATGGCTAATACTAACAGAAGCCAAAACCGCTGGCTTTGCCAATGCTTGTTTTTAACAATACTACAATTTAGTGCTTATAATTCAACTGGCTGAAAGTAAACCTGGTTAAGAAATGTGTATTACACCAGTAGCACTTACAACTCCAATTAAGTCATTAACTCTCAGAAGACTGCTTTGAAAAAACCCTAAGAGGCACTGCTAGTGCAAAGTTTGATGGCAAGGCTTGACTAAAGCAAGCTCAAAGAGTTCCCATGAGGAGGTGTTTTGGATGGGGGGGTAAGAACTGGATGGGAATGGCCATAGGGTTTGGCATAGCCATGGGCAGTCACTGGGAGGGCAAATAACTGAACAAGCTACATGCCCTTTGCCCCTCCTCATATGCCATTTCTCCCTATCTGTACTCCAATGCAATATTTTCGGCTTTATAACAGCCCACACTAAAAATGATGATAATAGTAAAATAATGCTAACAATAATCATACTAATAGTATCAGGAATGCATATGCAGCTAAATGTGAGATTTCCCCCGCTTCTGCTGCAGTGATAGCTGCGTGTGTGTTTGTGTGTTATGTAGCTGTTTACATTATGCCCTTTGACCTTTCTCTGAAAAGCCTGCAAGGTCAGCAGGGATTCTGTAATGCCATTTATCTCATGTTTCCTTTGAGGTGTTTTTAGAGTTTCCTTAACCTTTGCTGCCAAAGGACTTTGTGAGGGAGTGTGCAATGTATGACGAGTAACATGAACATGTATGTGGCAACAATACGAATGAACACATAGGCCATAAAGCATGTCATGCCGGCTCCTTCATGCTTGTCCCTGAGGCAGCGTTTTTGCCACTGACGTTTAAATAACAATAGCAAGCAGTGTGAATTCATCTGATTGGTGGAGCGCGAGTGACACCACAGGTGGTTTTTATTGGACTAAACAGGGGAAACCCAGATTCCCCCCAAAGCTCCTTCTGAGGCAAACATCAACATGCAAGTGTTTTTTCACCTAACAACGATGTAATGCAGGGTCTTATTCGCACTACAAGCGTTTTATTTTACCATACATTCTTTTTTATGAAAACATTTGTTGTGTTTTTATCTACAAATATCAAGACCATGGTAATCATCTCATGACGTCACTCGCGCATGCACAAGTGACATCACTAACGGCTCGTGTAGATAAACATGGACACTTTTTACGTAATGGCAGACGCAGCTCCACCGGCTCCAGCTCCCGGAAGGCGTACGCTTCTTACTGAACTTACTTTTCTCTACTGAACATAATACAAGTAAGTCCTCAAGAATAGCGGTTCAGAGTAGACTATTGGTTTAATGACAATACCTTCATCTTTAAACTTACCATGTCTTTCAGAACTCGGGTCTGTGCTAGAAATTCTATCCTGTGTGGATTACTCCCATTGATTGGGTGACGCATCAAGATTCCCTCTTTTTGGAGGCTGGGAAACCATATATCTAAACTTCCATAGTCAACTTCATAGTATATCAACACATCTAGTTTTTTTGTAAGCTTTCGACTTTTAACAATGTTAATTTTCTCTTGACATATCTCGGACACTTGAACTTAATGTTGATATGTCCGTACAGGCATTTTTCTGCATTAATTGAAATCTCAAGGGTCATTCGCCTTCACGGTATCACAACATCATAAGAAGCGTTGAGAATGCATCAGTGATTAAATTGAAATATTGACATACGCATTGATCTACTATCTTAGAACATGCAGAATTGGAACCATATCTACTCATTCCTACTGGTGTTCAGCACAGTTTCCCGCGAGTACAATTAGTACATTGATCTTAAAGAAGTTACGTCTATAGAGAAGAAACTCCCAGAGAGTTATAGGTAAGAAAGAGGTGTTGCTGAATACACAAATGGGCTTGAATGGCCTTATTGTCTTAAACATTGTTTATTCTGTTTTCCAAAGTGCATGTCCGCAGCTATTAGATCTAATGTTTTAGCAAAGATACAGTAGACATTTGGTGTACCCATCCTCAAACTATCTAATTGCTGCAATGGCCCAATTTCCAGTATGGTAACTAATACTATTCCTACAAGGTTCAACAATGGCAACCTTAGGATTCAATGAATATATCAGACCATGCATACATTTCTTTGTACTGTTGATTAGACAATGTGAATTGGTTGCAATACCTGAACTTCTCATTATGAAATGACTAAAGGATTGAAGTTCCTTTTCTTTCAAAAAAACATAGTATTTTGAATAACAAGCAGGAATAGATGTATTGTATTATACGTATGAGTTCATCAGACATGTACTAACATCTCTTTAAAAAATGTTTTTTTCTTTGTAGAAATTGATTGAAATGAAATTGTTGCCCCTGATGAAGAGTGAATACTACTCTGAACGCGTCGGGCCAATTGTATAATAATAAAACTATTTGTTTTATTACATCTCTAACCATTCACATTGTATAATTGCTATTTTTTAAATGAATTACATGTTTTCATGTGATAAGACAAATTGATGAACTAATATTCTGAAACACCCTGATAAGACATGACAGTCGATACAGTTCCCTTTTTCTGTGGGAACAGACATTAGAGTGTACTTCATAAATACCCCTTAGGCTTATGCCATCTAACAGTGTGCAGGGGATGCAGGTGTCCTAATTGGAAACCTGTTTTCTTAATTGCTTCCCCCCATGCTAGATACCAAGGCTGAGCCTTTCTCCCATGTACCTTAAAACTTCCACAGCCCCTCGGGTGCCCTAACCACTATATACCTGATTTACATCTAAAAACGTTTTACAACTAAACAGGTGTGCTTAGAGTTCTTTTTCCTTTTTCTAGTGATCATGTGTATATCCAGATAACCATAAATCCCTATGGAATTTGACCAGTTACTATGGTATTGGTGCGGTTAACATCCTATTAGGCCATCTGTCGACTTAAGGCTTACCTACAAATTACTCACTCATCCTTTCACGTCAGTGTTCCGAATGAAATGGAAACACCAGCTAGTACGAGACTGTGTATTAACAAAGTCATGGTGACAGAAAGTCCTACTTCTGTGTCTGCTCCTCATCTGTTTTCAGCCGCCATCTTTTGGGAATGGGGTTTACATGCCGCTTACTGTGCCTAACATGATTGAGCCCAATCTTGCTTTTCATCCAACATTTAGTAATTGTACTCTTTAAAGTACTATCTGCTACGTTCCATTCATCGCCCTCATTGCTGATTGCAATGCGAAAAACCTTAAAAAAGATTTTAAGTAAAACAAATTCTCAATTTGGTAATAGTATAAATTGAATCAGTTTCCTTGTGATATTCCCTATATTCACTGTGCATATTTAAATGAATGCACCCTAAATTCTGGTTCCTCGTTCAGTGGTCGTGCATTGCACCCTTGGTTACGGTGCAACCCACTGGCTTGAAAACGAAATGTACAAATGAAAAGAAAATATGGTTGTTTAGTCGAATTGTGGACCATAAGTATTAAGGGAGGTTAAGTCATTGCTCCGTTTCTTATTCATTTATATAATTAGAATTAGCATGATGATTGTTTATGCAAATGTAAATCTCTAAATCGCTATTCAGCTGCCCCACATTATAAGAACGACATACAGTATGTCCGTAACCCCCGCATTACCAAGGGTCCAACATAGGGGTTCCAAACAGAAATGCATACTTTTGGTCAAATTTCACAACTGAAATGTATACTTTCAGTAAACTTAGTACCCACGTTTTTGTCTGTTGAAAACATGGTCGCCCCATTTCTGTTGGGTTTGAATATCCAATATGACAATTTAAAGTGTGAGTCAGGTCAGTAGAAAAACATAATTAAAAAATGACAATGGTAGAACCACACAATATAGACTTGCCTTCTTGGTGCTCGAAGTTTAAGTGAAGCATTTTCTCAAAGTCTGACAGGCATTTGACTCTTGAAACTTACTTATCCACGTCTTCCCGGTGTTACTCAAAATAAACATGATACTGACATATGTGTTCACTTTAAATAAACATTATACTTACACATCACACTTGATAAGTCACAGCTAGATGATCACTAGAGTACAATTGTTGATGCATTTGATCCCTTGTATCTAAGGTTAATGCAGTATATCATGACGTACTAGTCATTAGTACTGACACATTTGGTTCCCTTTTGTTTCAAGTGAATATGGTTAAACGTGGCATGGTCATTGGTACTGATAGGTTAATCACACATATTAACTGCATCTTGATTATACAACAGAAAACTCTCTTGAAAAGATGCCATTTCATTGTCCGTATTTAGACCAACTTTCAATGTTCTGAATTTGCAGATTAGTCAGGCTTCTGCTTGTCTCAACAACTGTTCTCCGTTACCACCCCTTTTCCCAAGGGTCACTTTCTGTAGACCTATGAATCGTATCTCTTGCTTTTTGTCCATTTGGTGGTTCTTTTGCCAATGTTGTGCGAGAGGGATTTTAGAGACTATCAACAATTGGTGGATTGGTGCAAACACGCATATTGGTTTTTCTATCCCGTGTCTTGTCCTCTTTTTCATTGTACCCAATTATCCTCCCTTTCACCACTCCCTCATCTCTGTGGTGTAGCAATTGCTCAATTTATTTTTGATTTGAAGAAGGCACAGTTCAGTGCCGAAAAACGTGTCTCACAAAGGGCACTCATATGGGAGTTCTAAAAACAAATACTAATAAAAACCAGATGAGGTTTTGCACAGATTGTAGTGCAGTTCTTGTGTGCACGTTTTGTGCAAGTTGAGTCTATGTTGGCCTGGGATCAAGGATGCTATTTTAAGGAATAATTTCAAGGCACAAGAAGAGGTGGACGGATAAACCATGTACATAACACATGTTTCTCGTAGATTAAAAAAGAAGAAAACATCTGTAAGAGCCAAGTATTGGACAATCAAAGGTGCTTAAAGTCTATACGGGATGGAGTGAGCAAGTCTTTAGAGGCCAAAAGAATCAAGAACACCCAGTATAATTAAATCAAATAGTAGTAAATAAGAGGTTAAAATTGACAAATCTGTGATCTCTTCACATGTGATTCAGAAGTCGAAAACAAGGGCTATTCATTAAGCCTCGGGTGAAGATAGTGATGTGCTTACACAGAGAGTAGGCTATGAGGTCAAATACAGATGGGAAACTTTGGCTCATGGCCGGACTGATGAGAGATGATGGGTTAATTAGGAAAGTGTGGAGTAATCTGTTGTGGCTCAAGCACTTGGGTTTCGTTTTGTTCACGTGCTGCTGAGCCGAAAGTCAAAGGTTGGATGGGAATACCAACCGATCAGAGGGTCTATGGGGTGACTTGCTAAAAAATGTTGCATAGACCAATCCGTTGCTATTTTCTCTGCTATAATCGGTATTATATGTATTTAGAGGAAGGTTAAGGTGTGCCTTACAGATAATGATGTACTAACCACTATATATACCATAGGTACATATGTTTCCCTAACCAATTCCTAATTTCAATAGGTTTTATGGTTTGCCATGTAGGAGGACATCATAGATGACGCATATTGGGGTATAAATCCTCTGTATAATCAAGTTTATGTGTGAGTGTGCGAGCAAAAGTCTTATATCTGCCAGTTTGCCCTGATTTATTGAACTGAGAATAAGTATTTTGATATCTTTTTTTAGACTTTCTGGTTGCTTGGTCTGAGATCGTTATTGGTAATTACATCCAGCACAACAGGCACTTCAAGATCCTAGAGCACATAGGTGGTCAGCATTAGCAGGCATTGGAGACCAGACGAAGCCTGAACAAGAATTACAAACAATTGCCACGCGTATGATTTTGTGTCCTTTTGGAAGGTGGCTCTATGTGCATTACTGTGGTTAGAAAATAGTGGGTAGTATTCACACAAGGGCTTACCCACTATGTGGTGTTGAAGCCTTGATACTAAATGGGGATTCAATATATGCAATCAAACAAAAGGAAGGCCACTATCTATTCATAAAAACGTGTGTTACCCTTACTCACAAACAAGGACTCTTGCTATCAACCTCTAAACAAATATAGGGTGATAACATTATGGTCAAAAAAGGTGTTTCTTATAAAAACACATATCCATTTTATTAGTGCATCACAGCGCAAGTCTAACCAACTGCTGGTTCATATCAAAAACATTAAAAACATATACACAGATCGTTGTGATTCAATACAACATCTACAAATATGAAGCAAATCCAATATCAAGTATCAATAACTTGATCCCACACAGTGATGGTTTTACTACACCTAATTTTCCACTATGTCCATATTAGCCGGACATATATAAGTTTGTGTCCTGAATGGCTGGTATTGGTGGGACATTCCTCAGGGCTAAAAATAAGTAGAAAATGTTTTGCTTGTAGGTGGCAAAGGAAAGTTCCCTCTAGTTGTTCCTTGTGTTATTCCACAAAATCCCTGTATAGATGGGTGCACTATTAAAAACATATGTGCATTTATGGGCTTAAACTGTCTTTTTCTTTAGCCTAGTCTCAAGCCTTCACGCCACAAGGATAATCAAGTATGCTGCTAATAGGATACTTGTACCGGTTTGCTTAGTTGTATCATAAGACCAAAAAAGCAACTCCAATTGTTGCGTAGTCACACTCTTGCAATTGGCTGCTCCCACTATGGTGAATAGTGGGAACATGACTCAACACATAGGAGTAGTGGTAAAAACGTTAGTTGTATCTATTACTAGTCAGCTAGAGTCATTGCAATCAATACCTAGACTTTGCGCACAACAGCAGCAGTATTTTCTTAAGAGAGAGTACTGACTGGGGGTGGCATGAAGACTGGTTACTGGTGGTAACGGGGCAACAGTAGAGGACTTCTGGGTTCTTTCCCGTCATGTGTATAGTGCTTCATGATATGACACCTTATATGTGGTACCTAACCTGGTCCCAGATTCTTCCTGATACACAGGTTCACTATGCGTAACATTTTCTCTGCAACAATGAATAGCTAGTATTTGGTATGGCCACTGAAATATGACACAGGCCAGGGGCAGCTCGTCCATAATGGGCAACGGGGTGCTGCACCCATTATCGATGGGCCAAACTAGCACAGTGAAAACAGCGCTCCCTCGGCTGCAGTACACAGGTGTGGGTGTGCTCCTTGATTGCTTTAAGCTGTACAGGGAAACATGGTTTCCCTTTTACAGTTCCTGCACTCCAAAGTGGAGAGGCCAGATTTGTCTGCTTCCACAGTCTTGCATGATCCATTAAGAATGCACACTGGGGTACAGCAGAGCTGAATGTGCAGAGGAGGCACTACTGTGCCTTACTACACGTTCGTAAACCCTGGGGCTGTATGATGGAGGCACTCAGGCTATAACCATGCATGTGCAGGAACTGGGAAGCTCTCCCTGATTCCTGGTTCCAGTTTTGTTTTGCACAGTAGTTGAAGGGCCTTTGCAGCAGGCGACATAGGACTGAGCAGTCTAGAACAGGACCAGAGGTAAGAAATTAAATGTATAAGTGTATGTGTGCAAGGTTGTATGCTTGGGCTTGGGTCTATAAGTGTGTGTGTGTGAATGAGAAAGTTCATGCTGTAGGAATGAGTGTGTGCTTGTGCTTCTGCGGGGCCTGGAGCCTCTGAAAAGGGGGGCTTGTTTGTTCAGAAGCATGCCTGCATATAATATTTTCCTACTGTGGCATGGCATTCAGTTTTTCACTGGACATCCAGAATAAATCAAACGTGCTGTTACGAGGCAGGACTGGCCTACATTGGTGCAGCCGCTCTGGAAATACTTTTTTATTGTGGCATGGCATTTTTTACTGCCCATCAAGAGCAAAGACAACATTAGCGTTATTATGTGGGTAAACTTGTCTTATATACGACTATTGGCATCTATTGGTGTAGTCAACATTGTCATGTATGGGCACCGCGAGCATGAACATGTTATTTAGACTGGCAAACATTGTGGGGAAAAGCATCATCAAAATGTGTTGGAAAATGCTTCTGTGAGCTGACTTGCATCTATTGGATTTCTTAATGAGGCAGCATCTGACACTGATTGCAAACTGTGTAGCTTTTTGTCTAATTTGTTAACAGAAAGTGTGGAGTAAAATGCACCATCTGAACCCATTATTTAAAAAATGTTCCCGGGGGAAGAACCCCTCACTCCCCAACCCGCTATTGATTAGTTTAGCTACGTCGCTAATCTTAGTTGCTTCCGCGTATTCATGGAAAACATTGACACCCTTCCAGTTAATACATTCACCAAACACAAGTCTCTAGATCCACTGAATGTAACCTCTGCGTCACTACCAAGAAGTGTAAGACTTTTTCTGTGGAATTAGTATTTGAGATGGCAACTAAAAGACAATGTACTCAGTTCCAGTCTCAGTTCCATTGAATCTCTTCCTGACAACTACGAAGCATACCTAATTTTCTCTGCAACTGGTATTTGGCATGGCCACTAAAAGATGGCATAGTCACTTACAAAGACTCAATATAGTTCAATCTCCCACCTGTCTTGAAGGGATCTCCTCCTAAAACTGAAAAGAACTGTCAGGTGCTTTGTCATGCTACATTGTTGCTTGGATATAGTAGGATTAGTAGAAGCGTTGGGACAAAGAGATGGCCTCTGCTATTTCTATTTCCCACTTGTCCCTCAAATATTTCCTATTTCAGTTGTCTACCTGTCCCTCAACTAAATCCTATTTATATGGGCTACCCGTCCCTCAACTAAAGACTATTTTAATGTTCTACTTCTCACACAACTCATTGCTATTCCTTTCCTACCTCTCCCTATTCTCTCAACTGGCATAGTAACCTTCTGGCTGAACCTCTGCCTAACAGACTGACCCTGAAATCGAACCATGCCTAACCCGTTCATACTATTTTTGTGCAAACCAGCTCAATCAGTTTACTCAAACCTCTGATATTATGTAACGACTCGATTTGCCAAATAGCGCAATATAAGTACTTCAGTTTATGTGTAGAATGTTTCACTCTGGCTTACTGAATCTCCACAGGTTTTGGATCTGCACAAGCAAAGGAGCTATAAAAAAGACATTAAAAAAGCAGCAAATGAACATTCCCAATGTGAAGATATCCATCATAAACTGTGAGATGTATGAGCAACGCAGGAGATTAAAAAAAATGAATAGCCCAAACAAGCATTCAATGGACAGGCCTCCACGAAGGCAATCTGAAAATATGTAGCATCATGTAAACTAAATAACCAGAGGCAACGACAATGTCTCTTGAAATCAGCTAATCAAAGCAGATATTAAGAAATATATCCATAGATTTAAAAGAAGCTCGACAAATAAAGAGGCAAATATAATTGTCAAAACGTGCATGTTGCATTTTTAGACTACATTCACTGACCACAACGTAAATGAAGATCTCCTTCATGTCAAATATCTATTTGACCCTCATGCAAAGCAGGAAACAGAACATTTTTTTCAGAATGGGGCTTCAATATTTACTATTTAGCTAAAATATCGTCTGCCAAGAGATGCTTGCCTGATTCATGGTGCAATATTATAGTGTTTCCACTGTATAAATAGGGTGATTCGAAACATGTGCTATCTCCTGTGTCAATCAGCCTGAAGGACGTGGATGTGAAAATATTTACACAGGTACTTCTCAATAACAATCTCCATGGTCGGAGGACAATCAGGTAATTTTGTTATTTTAGGCAGAATTTAGGCATAGCCTGGATAAAGTGTGTCATAAATAAAATCCACTATCCAAGCAGCCTTTGAAGAGATTTCCTCTCTTCTGACCTATTGGATAGGTCACAGTTACAGGAAAAATTGAGCGATGTAAGGGAAAGATTTGTCTATGGTGTACTTGATATGAGAATTGGATCTGTCGACCATGTTCACTTTGGATTACGAGGGCAAAGAACAAAAACATTGTGTTCCAATCTAGGGAGCCAAGCAAAGATGTATGTCCTCTTGCACCCCTTACTATACACACGAAGGATGGCCAACCAGCCTCAGAAGCCACTTGGACAGCTCAGCCACAGGTCAGAAGGTATGAAATACTGGTGTCCATGTTGATAATTGGTTCTTCATTATCAAGACATGGATGACTTACAACAACTGTACACTACAGTAGCATGGAATGGCCTTGTTAGTAAAACTTCCATCAATGGGAATAAATAAAACATCATGGTCTAGAAACCTGAAAATGGTTTGAGCAAAATAAAAGCTTTTCACCTCATGTACCTAAATCAATGCATATATGCTCATCTCTCATAAATGGCCCCCGTCAGCAAAAGGAATAGTGGAGTGGATGCAGAAGGATGCGAAAGACAATCTCTGACAAAATCAGATGCAGAAGCTGTTCCCCAGAAAGGAAACAGCCTGCCCAACAATATTTACTGCTATCGCCTACATGGCAAGAACACTGATGGAGCTGCTGCTGTTGATGTAAGAAATGGACTAACCCACAAACTGGCTGATGTTCCCCACATGAAACTAATCGAATAGGCAGCTGACAGAGCAAGGCACGCACTTATCAATTGCCATAGTAGCACTGTAAAAGATGAGGGTGCTCCTTTTAATCATTATACAGTCAAGCCCAAAATAAAAGTAATGTACATCTAAAAGAAATGCAGGGGCACAGGTAAGTATAACCAAACTTAGGGGTATGCTGAAACACAGTAAATAGGCCTTGCAGAATACATGTGTTAGATTTTTGTTAATCTGCTACGAAGCCGCAGTGGCTGGTAACACATTGCAGGTCCCACGATCGCAGGGTGGCATTGTAAGAAGCAAACGATAATTGTTATTTCTCAAGGTCACAGATTAAAGCTCTTGGGTTCTGCCAACAAACATTGAGTGCACAACCATTTCATAATTCAAAAGGATTTGCAAAATAGGATTTCTAAATTGTGCCAAAAGAACTACAGCGGTTTCAAATTGCCCCTTAGTACGTTTTAACTGGGAAGAAGATGAAAGAGTCCATAATATGCAACATTTGTATAGTAGCATGTCCATGGTTCAAGGCTCTGACAGTGCCACGGTAGAGAGCATTTCTCATGAAAACGTAGATGAGATGACTGGGACAGATGAATAAAGTTTCGCTGGTCATCACAAATGTTTTAATGAATTGTCATTACAATGTGGGAAATGAGGGTTGGATTGTGACATCACAAATTCTAATTAAGGGTGGTGTGGGAAGGTTTGCAAACCCAATTACAGAACATAATGTTTGTTTTTCTATAAGAGTATACTGTGCGAGCACCAATCGGCTTGGAGTGGGGAGATTTTTTAATGTTGCAAAGTTACTAATGTTAATGAGCTCGATTGTTATAAAGGTTTGATATTTAGGGGTGTTTTTTTGACATAGCCTTTTCATGCAGTTCTGTTCCACCATCTGTTTGAATATAGCTGTCCCTGCTGCGTCTGGGCCCTGAATAAACCTGCATTACTTCTTGCCTGCGCACACTACTTTTTTGACTACTTTTGTAATTTTGTATTGGTGAGTCCTAAGGCGACCCCAGGCATACCTCAATAAAAGTTGGGAGTGGTCTTAGTTTGATAGAAGTAGCACTTGGTAATGTGTTCACCCAGAAGTTCATAGTGGGTTGGTCTCCTTCCGCAGGAACGCAAGATACAAAAGGAATCGTTTGTCTGGCAATTATAAGTCTTAACTGGAATCCTAGAGTTTTGTCCTAAGACTTTTTTTTAGACATGGTGGCATCACTGATTGACGACACATACACAAACAAAGATGTGTGTAACATAATCCTGTGTGGCGACCTAAATGCCAGGTGCCTGACAAAAAACGGTAGGACAAAAGACATTTGACAGTGAAGTCCCTTGGAGGAAAGAGGTGTGGCCTGGCAATCTTTTATAGCCTCCAGGGACATGCACATGCTGAATTGCCATATGGTAGAAGAGATAACCAAATAGCACTCATAGACTATAATTTTTGTCTCCCGGGCATTTGTACCATTTGTCTCATCATTTAAAATCATTCAAACAGCTCATAGTGATCACAACCTGCTGTCGAGGAGTTGGTTCTCAGATGGTAACAAAAAACAAAGTTGTAATGGTGGGTTCAGTTACAGAATGTAATGTCAAGGGACTCAATTGAACTTTTGACGGTTCGATTCCTGTATGGCTTGCCTCCGGATTGCAGAGTAGAGAATGGAGGCACGATAGAATACGTGCCCCTGCTTCTATGCTTTAAGACAAAGGGCCTCATTACGACCCAGGCGGTAAGTTACCGCCTGGGCCGTGACTTTACCACCATGGCGTAAACTACGTTTACGCCATGGTGGTTGGCGGACTTACCGCCCCATTCCGAGGTCGGCGGGGCGGTAAGTCCCCAATCCCCATTTACCCTTCCCCATTCCCATTTTTGCCCCATAGGGCATAATGGGAGTGGGGAAGGCGTTAATTACGCCACCGTAAATTACGGTGGCGTAATTAACTCCATGGTCCCTTAGCGCCATGGATTTTAACACCTGCTAAAAGCAGGTGTTAAAAGCGCCATGGCGCTAAGGGACCTCGTAGTTGGCGGTAAGGGGTCGGCGCAGCTAACGCTGGCGTGAACCCCTTACCGCCAGGGTCGTAATGAGGCCCAAAGTCCCAGGGCAAGTATCAGGAAGGGAAAAAATGCATTCCTACAGCAGAGTCTTGCAGGCCGATTCATGTAATTCCTCTCAAAAGCGTCGCACGCGGCTGGCGCACAGCGTGCCCGTGCGAATGTCTGCGCCAGCCGCGTGCGATAAAATCAATTTCCGCGCACAGCGTATTCATGGATTCCCACCTCCAAAAGCAGACGTGGCGCAGAGTGGCGCAGCCATCAAGATCGCAAAACCATCGCAAAGGGCTGCGCCAACCCTGTACCAGTTTACCAGACTGGCAAACAGCAAACGCAAAGCGGGGAACGCGTATTACCGGTGTCGGGAACACACGTGCGCGAGAAGTTTCACACGCGACCTGGCCTGGGGGAGCGTGTGCGTGTATTTCAGGGGTGCGCGAGAAGTATTACACGCGAATGGCCTGGGTGCGTGTATTTCAGGTGTGCGCGAGAAGTACCACACGCGATTGGCCTGGGCGCGTGTATTTCAGGGGCTCGCGGGTGGTTTCACACGCGATCGGGCCTGGGGGAGCGTGTGCGTGTAATTCAGGGGTGTGCGAGAAGTTCCACATGCGATTGGCCTGGGCGCGTGTATTTCAGGGGCTCGTGGGTGGTTTCACAAGCGATCGGGCCTGGGGGAGCGTGTGCGTGTATTTCAGGGGTGCGCGGGAAGTTCCACACGTGATTGGCCTGTGCGCGTGCATTTCAGGGGCTCGCGGGTGGTTTCACACGCGATTGGGCTGCGTGCGTGTATTTCAGGGGTGCGCGGGAAGTTTCACACGCGATTGCCCTGGGCGCGTGTATTACAGGGGTGCGCGGGAAGTTTCACACGCGATTGGGCTGCGTGCATGTATTTCAGGGGTGCGTGGGAAGTTTCACACGCGATTGCCCTGGGCGCGTGTATTACAGGGGTGCGCGGGAAGTTTCACACGCGATTGGGCTGCGTGCGTGTATTTCAGGGGTGTGCGGGAAGTTTCACACGCGATTGCCCTGGGCGCGTGTATTATAGGGGTGCGCGGGAAGTTTCACATGCGATTGGGCTGCATGCGTGTATTTCAGGGGTACGCGGGAAGTTTCACACGCGATTGCCCTGGGCGCGTGTATTACAGGGGTGCGCGGGAAGTTTCACACGCAATTTCATCAGGGTACATGTATTACAGGGGTGCGCGTGAATTGCAAGTGTGGGTCCTCCCAGGTGTTCCCTCTACACCCTCCACGGCCCCTGCAGGTGGCTCACAACACAGGGGCCTACCCTGCACATGTCCTGCAGGCACCCCATCCACCATGGCCATGCCCCCCAGCCAACCCACATGTCAACTTGCACTACTGCCCACCAACGCATGTCCCCCTGCACCCCCAGCCACCAGGGGCACCCTCCACCAGGCCCCCACCCATGTCTCCCACCCACCCACCCCCCAGCACTGCGGGGCACCTGCCAGCAGGCCCCCACCCATGTCCAACTCATGTTCCCCACCACCCCCACCCACTAGCACTGTGGGGCACCTGCCAGCAGGCCCCCACCCATGTCCAACTCATGTTCCCCACCACCCCCACCCCCCAGCACTGTGGGGCACCTGCCAGCAGGCCCCCACCCATGTCTCCCACCCCCCCACCCCCCAGCACTGTGGGGCACCTGCCAGCAGGCCCCCACCCATGTCCAACTCATGTTCCCCACCCCCCCACCCCCCAGCAGTGCAGAGGCACCCTCCACCAGGCCCTCGCCCATGTCCCATCCATGCCCCCCTGCACCTGGGTCCCAACAATCCCCAATCATGTCCGTAATGGCCATCCTCCCCTGCCAAAAGGCCCAACCAACTATCACATCCACCCACATATCAAAGGCAATTACATGTTACACACCCAATGTAAATAATGCAAATGAACACATGTCTGTCACACACAATGGCTGCAAGTGAATGTTAAAACACCCAACATGACATGCATGAAAGCAATGAGATGATACGACACATTGAAGGATGAAAATAAAAATGTATTGAAAATCAACTTGAATGGAAATGAAATGAGAAAAACCACAAAGCAAAACAACCAAAAGAAGATGAATGTCCATGAAAAAAATCAAAAACACACAGCACAATCAAAATGAATGGTGTCCAAAGTCACAGTCAGAAAAGTAATCCAAGTGTAAATGATAAACAAAAACCATTGCTCCATGGTGTTGAAAAAAACCCAAAAAATAAAAGAATCCATTGAAGAACTATTTACAAGATAATCCCGGGTCCACGAGCCCAACCAAATAAAACCTAACTATGACAACTAACTAAAAACTGAACTATATACAAAAATGTGGCACATTGTCCAATTGCAACCAAATAAAAAAATAAATTAAAGGAAACCTAACACTAACTATATAACTATATACAAAGGCGGCGGGCAAGTCCAGCGGCTCACTCCGTGGTGTTCCGGGCCAGGGCATCATCGAACTCCTGTTCGATGTCCCGGAGGCGGTCCTGTTCCATGGCCCCGAGGGTCCGCAGGGACGACGCCGTCTCCTCCTCCAACCCCCTGAGGATTGCCTCGAGGCACTCGGCCCGCCTCAGGGCCCTCCGCATGGAGTTCTCTGCCCTGACCATTGTGAGCCGCGCCTCTTCCGCCCGCCGCCGCTCCGCACCTATATGCTGGCCCAACCGCTGCCACACGGAAGACACTTCCCGTCCTGGGTCCTCCTGCCCTCCGGCCGATGCCTGCCCCTCCGATGTTGATGGCCCCGAGCCATGATGCCTCCCACGTTGACTCCGCTGCTGCCTCCGAAGCCACTGCCTCTGCCAGCACGACGGCATCCAGGCTGATGGAATCCACCGACGCCGTCGTGCACGTGCCCTGCCTGATGATGCCGGCACATCCTCCATCTGCTGGGGTACAGTTGCTGTGTTGTCCACCCCTGCTGGACCTCTGACTCCCGACTGTGGCAGGGATGGGATCCCCACCGAGCTGGCTGCATTGGTCAGGGCAGGTCCAGAGGGGGCCCTGGTGGCATCTGGGTCGGAAGACGGCAAGGAGAACGACTGGCGTATAGTCTCCACAGAGGAGGAGAGGGCCGCCAGATTGGCCGACACATGCAGGAAACCCCCGAACATGGACGATCCCAATTGGGCCACGTCGGCACGGTGCTCTTCGTGATGACGTGCGTGCTCATCCTGGGAAGCACGCACGGCATCACGAATCACAGCCGTGCGCATCGCGACCCCAATCAGGACCTTCTCCATACGGCCAGGGGTCCCCTCGTCCGCAGGTGGAGGGGAGTCAGATGACCTGGACATCCCCTCTACCTGCGGACGGGCCTGAGACGGGGCATCCCTGCTGGTGCATGGTGGTGCACCCACAGGGTCAGGGACAGCGACATGCACAGGCCCCTCCACGGTGACCTGTGCTGCCTCCTGCCCCTGGACTGCACCACTTGCACCAGCAGGGATGCCCCCACCAGGCCCCATGTGCGCCTCAGTGGCGGCCTCCTCCTCCTCTGTGGGAACCACCAACCTGGATGGCTCCTCACCGTCTTCCGCCGTAGCAGGCCCCTGTGGGGGCTCACCCACCCCTTCCGCTGCAGCCGTGAGGGCATCCCCGCCGCCTTGCTCCACAGCGCCGTCTCCGCCCTCTTCTTCACTAGCCGCTGCGTAGAGGGAGACATAGAACACAAGCATCAGGGTACTGTACAATGGTCCCCTAGACAGGAAGCAATAGCAGATGAGTGCCACTGTCAAAGTACACTTCCATCATGTCCCTCCACAACACATGTGTCAGTCCAGGCAATACACACACAGTGACAGTCATGGTGCATGCCATGGACATTTCCATACATGTCCAATGGACTCTCGAAACATACAATGTAATGGTACTCACATGCATCATGGGTCATGCCTATCACATGCACACACTTCACCTCAGCCATATCCATCTGGCCCCGTACACCCCAATCACAGTGGATACAAGGATGACTAGGCTGCATCAGTGAATCTGTAAATTGTCACAGATATGTGTCATGCATCCATGGCATTCACAAGTCACAGACACGCAGGTCAGGCACACAGACATGGATACCATATATGTACCTGGCATCAGGACCCATCCCTCACCCCCACCCATGTCCAGGAACAGAGACTGCCATGCTCTCATGTGTGCAATCTGCATAGGGCTCCCCATGTCGCATTTAAACACATGCAACAACCGTGCGGTTCACACATTACTGGTCGCACATGCATTACCATGATGTCCCTGCACACATACATGCGTACATGGCCTATGTCACACATACAGGCAAGTATCAGACAACCAGCACACTGCAACATGCCCTGTCTCACACAGCAATGCTTGGCCACTTACCGCTCAACTCCAGACGGGTCTCCCTCTCAAGGACCTGGGCGTGGAGCGCTGGGTGTACGCGTTCCAGGACCCTCATCTGGATGGAACTCATGCGGCCCCAGCCCCCCTCCACGAGGCGCCGGGCCTTTATGAGGGTCCTGGACCTCAAGTCCTCCCAGCGCTTCTTGACATTCTGGATGGTGCGGGTTGCCACCCCCTCCGCGTTGATGGCAACCACACAGTCGGCCCAGATCCTCTCCCGTCCTTCCTTGTTGGCGCGGGACGATCCGAAAAGGGCATCATACTGCCCCAGGACTTGCTCCACCAGGACACCAACTTCGGTGGCAGTGAAGCTGGTGCCCCTCTGCCCCTCTGGCCGGGGGTTGCCACTGGCGCCAGATGTTGATGTGCCCGACATGGCAACCCCAGGGGCAGGAGTGGGTGGGCAACTGGGTCCTGGGGCTGGGCTGTGGAGCGATGTTATCCGAGTCGGGAGTCTTCTGTTCCAGCAGGGGTGGACACAGCAACTGGACCCCTGCAGATGGCTGATGTGCAGGCACCAAATGGCAGGGCACGGTGGCAGCAGGCAGGCAGGCAGCAGCAGATGGCACGTGGGAGGCTGCTCGGGGCACTGGGGGGCAGTAATTCGGCCTTCTGGGCAGGAGCGTGGTCTTCCGTGTGTTTTCGCATGGCCAGCTTGATACGGAGTGATTTGGCACGTGAAAATCCTGCACGTCAGCGTGAAATTCGAGGAAAGGGCCTTAGCGCGTAAGCGCGTCAGCACGCGTACGCGATTTCATTGGACCAAAGGCCCTTACAGCGTAAGCGCGTCTGTGGCGTTTCGCGCACGGGCGTTGCCCTGGCAGGGCTTGGAGATCCCGCGTGCCTTTACACTGTTCTGTACGTGCTTTTCGTGCGGTGCGTGTGTTTTCCATCCGTTGGGGTTCACACGCTATTACTTCACAGCGGGTGTTGGCTACGCGTTCTTCTACACGCAAGGCAGACGGTGAGTGGTACCCCGCTCCCCCCCAGGCCCGATCGCATGAAAAACTTCACGCGAACCCCTGGAATACACGTAGCACGATCCCCCAGGCCCGATCACGTGTGAAAACACCCGCGAGCCCCTGAAATACAAGCACACGCTCCCCCAGGCCAGATCGCGTGTAAAACTTCACGCGCACCCCTGAAATACACGCGCCCAGGCCAATCGCGTGTGAGAAACTTCTCGCGCACCCCTGAAATACACGCGCCCAGGCCAATCGTGTGTGGAACTTCATGCGCACCCCTGTAGTACACGCACACGCTCCCCCAGGCCAGATTGCGTGTAAAACTTAGCGCGCACCCCTGAAATACCTGCACGCAGCCCAATCGCGTGTGAAACTCCACGCGCACCCCTGAAATGCCCACACGCAGCCCAATCGCATGTGAGAAACTTCTCGCGCACCCCTGAAATACACGCACACGCTCCCCCATGCCCGATCGCGTGTGGGCCTTCTCGCGCATGTAGGACTTTGGCGCACATTTTTTTCCTGCGCAGGGACGCTACCACCTGCTTTCGTGTGGCGGACATGTATGGGCCTGTGCGCGTCTTTGGCCGTGCGCTGTTTTTCCCTATTCGATTCCATGAATACGTGTTGTAGGCAAGCGTGTGGGCGTTCTGCGCACTTGCCTCCTGTACTTCCCCCGTGACGCCCACATTTTCACGAGTTGTTCCCCATTCTGCGTGTGACGCCCCGTGTTACGCCTACTTTTGTTATGTGCGCCGCGCTATGTGCGAATTTGCTGTGGCCTTATCGCACGGCGTTCGATGATCTGTGCGCCAGCGTGCGCCGCGCACTTTCTCAGCGCACATCCCACATTTCGCGCGTGCACGGACTTCCATGAATTGATGTGCAATGTTTTCTGTGCGATAATCGCACTTGCACTGCGATTTTCGCTTTTTCTCTGCGAATCACACGTTTTCACACGCGTGCGCCGTTTTTTCGGCGCACATTAATTCCATGAATCGGCCTATTGATTGCTAGGAGAAAAGAAATGAAGAGAACATTATGAAGAACTAAGCAATCAAATCAACCAGATGCCTTCTTTCGGGCGAAACAATATCCACATTAATTGTGAGGGAGCATACATTACAAACAGGTATCGACGTGGAATCAAGTGTTGGGATGCACTCGGCATGAACTATCAGACTCGCAGCAACTTCCAGGGCCGTTTATTAATTGAATTAAACAACTAGTTAGTTTAACGGTGTGGAGGAAGCAGTGACAACTAAAATACGTTGCTCATCAAAATTCATGGATTTAGACATTAAAGTTAGCGTACGGCAAAGTCTACACTCTGCTAATCATTCAGACGCTATGAACCACACGTTCCTTAGCAACAGAACCGGGTAAACAATGTCACTGATTGGCCTAAAACTATTTAAGGGTGTAACCAATCAAGATCAAGAGCGAGTCTATTTAAATACATGGAAATGGCCGCTGCAAATTCCATTTCACCAGATGCAGGCGAGGAGAACGAAACGCCATAGAATAGGTGAGCCGTAATTTTCTTTACTCTGAATTTTAGTTGGCTAACATTTTGATAGGTGTTCAAGTTCTATATAATTTGCAATACAAGTGCTAAGGTGCTAAGTATGGTAACGGGGTATTTTAATATAAGTGACATGTGAAGTCATTTCGAACGCGGTTAAACGAGCAGTGTAGCGGTACAACAGTTATTTTTTTTAAATCAGCTAATGGTATGGGCGAATATCGCTTTAGGACGAGACAACATATGATATAGGTTAGCAGACAAGCCTTTCTCATGCTAATAAATTATCCTTAATCATGTGACCCCCAGTGATTGGGGACAGAAACACGGTCATGTTAACGTTAATGCATGTTTTCCATTATAAGGACGTTGTTAACAGATAGTAAAACATAAGATCACGAATTTCCATATAGAATTAAGGGCTAGACGAGTGCAACGGGGAGACTTGGGATACATATGTCTAAGTGGAAGAGCTCAACATCTACGACTAACCTGTACACAACGTTATTAAGGAAGCCACGCATATGTAATACATAGCAAATATTGCAATGGAGTTGCATTTTATGTTTTGATAATAATTGTAGGCATGATGACTCACACCAGAATATGGACACTATCGATTGAAGGCAGTTTATTCAACAACCTGGTGAGTTCAACCTGTTATTCACTATGTTTCACAGAATAACAGTACAATCTATATTGTAGGAACACACATAGACTAGCATTTTACATGAGTTAATACTAAATCAATAAAATGTATATGTTATTGCACTAGCAGCTGTCATGCACATGTTCTCGAAAAGGCACTTTGAATACTAAGTACCTTATACTGAGTGGTAATGAACGAGTAATATAACACACAAGGAAGGTCAGAAGAGATAAATAAGGCGTAAATTGTCTACGGTTTACCAATATCTTGCGCATTATACAAACATGTATCGAGATATGATGATAAGCTTTCATAACCGTGTTTTTATTTTTCACTTATCACAAGTTCTTTTTACCTCTGTTTTTTCTTCTTGCCCAACAAATCCTACCTTGGTCCAACCCCTCTAATCTTTGTGTCTATTTTGGAAATATATACTGTACATGTAATGGATTATTTTATTTTTTCTCTATGACAATATACGTGAAATGGCTATTGTCTTTGTACCAATGCCTATATGGAATGAATCACTTGTATGTGATGACACAATGTTTGAATTACCTGTATGTGATCACACGTTTTGATTTGAACATTTGCATTGGTGTTTCATGTATAGTACCATTAATTAATTTGCAAATACAAGTCCAGTTCTGAAGAAGGCCACAGTCCGAAACACGTGACAAAATGTACTGGACACTTGTTATGATTAAGTACTTTTGAACTTCACTGTTGGAATAAAAGTACAAAGCTAAACTGGCGCAGTCAGTGTGGTGGCATTTATTCATACTCTTTAGGAAATGCCTCTTGGGGTTTAATATAAAAATCACGAAGATCATCAACAATGGAATGATGATAAGGGTGAATGGGGCCCTAAGAGAGTGGGTGGAAGCCAACCTGAGTAAGTTGGAGGAGATCAGAAGTACAGAGTATGACCTAAAACCTAACCTGTGTAGGGTGGAAACCAAGTTGAGGGAGCACAATTGGATTTCTACACTTAATGAAGCAGGCAGCCATAAGCTGTTCTACCATTTGGAGCAGGAGGTCAGGGCTGTGGGCGAAATCCCCAAGTATCTGGTTACATTCCTGAGTAAGCTTTACAGAGACCAATTTTTGAGGATCAGCCTAAATTTGCTATTAACTAAAGAAATAATTGCTTCAAGAACAATATCCGCTGCTTTGAAAGATAAGCAATTTCGATTTTGCAAGGCAGAGGGAATAGTGGAAACCTGAAAGCATCTCCTTCTGTTTGATGATATAAAGAGGCATTTTGGGAGTTTGTTAAAGGATGCAAAGTCATTCACTCCAGAGGGTTGGCGGGCCTTGGTTTTGAGAGGAGAAAAGGTGTCATTGGTGTTGGCAGCAGTTTCCCTTACAAGTGAGGTTTTAGTACAGTGAGAGTGACTTACGGACTTGAGATGTCTTTTCTCTGTCTTTTTTATTTAATTTTCATTCTTTTATCTTTTCTGTGTTCTCTTATGAAAGGGAAAATGTGAAAATTAGATATGGTGTATTTAGGATAATTTTCTAAGGATTTGTAACAAATAAAGTAAATACATTACAAAGAGAATGTTCCTTTAGCTCTACGACACGCTAAGGGACCTCAGAATTGGTTTAACCCTTACCACCCAACTCGGAATGAGTGCCAATATATCTACCTGCATTGTTTGTCATCAAGTCAAAACCCCTCAGAGACTACTTTTTGGGAAGTTAACACAACCCACACTCCCTTGACATCCTTAGCAACATATTTGCATTGATTGCATGGTCGATCTACTTCTCTCTAACAATCACACTACCATCATGGTGACTGTGGACTCACTCGCCAAATTGGCCCATTTTGTCGCACTTCCTTCTGCGCTAAAAAAGGCTGACGTTTTTCCACAAACAATCTTTTGACTCCACGGATTACCCGTCACTATACTTCTGTATCGATGACCGCAGTACACCTCCACCTTTTGGAAATTACGTTGTCAAAAACTGAGTATTCAAAGAGCTCTAACATCTGGATACCACCCACAATCCAACAGTCAAACAGATGCTTTGAACAGTACCAGAGATGCTTCACGACAGTTTTGTATGATAATTGGACAGACTTACTCCCATTTGCTGAGTTCGCTTAAAGAAACTCTATGCATACCTCCTTCGGAGTCAGTCCATTCCTGTGTACCTAAGGCTTCCACCCTACTTGCATCCCTACCATTTATTCTCTTGATACTAAGGCTCCCTATGTGAACCAACTCATAGACAAGATCCAAGCCAGCCACATCGCAGCCCTACAAACCTTGATGGATTCCAGAGCCGCTAGTAAGAAACAAGCCAACTAACATCGCTTGCAAACACCATTGCTAGCCATTGGTCGAGTTAGTTTGGCTTTCCTCTTGCTATCTTCCAAGACATCTTGTTCCATCTAAATTGGCAGCATGCTTTTTTGGTCCCTTTAGTATTACTAAACTTGTGGGTCCAGTTGCATTATGATTAGATCTGCCTAAGTCCTGGTCAAGACTTCATCCTGTTTTTCATTTTCTCAACTGAAACCACATGTTCCCGATCCATCTCACAGAAAAGACAATAGACCTCCAGCTGTGATTGACACCACTTCAGGACCTGAGTATGAGGTCGAAGCCATCTGCGATTTCTGTTATTATCGAGGGTGATTGCAATACTTAGCGGACTAGAAAAGCTCTGGTCCCGCTGAACGTACCTGGGTACCAGCTTCTGCTGTGCATGCAACTAGGATCTTGCAACGGTTTCATAGATCACATCTGTAGAGAAGAAGCCAAGTACCCCCACCTCAACCACGTCGCCCATATTGCCTATATGTTGGGAGCCAGAATGTGAGACACATGTGGTACAATTAAGAATACCGATACCAAAGAGAATCCTGGAAGCAAGGTTCCAATTGAGAATACCATACCTGCATATGAGAAAACATTATGGCCATTTCAATTAATTCCTGGAAGAAGCAGAACAAATAAATGACCAAGATGAATGGTGATGTCATACAGAGTCGAGCTGACATACATAGAAGAGATGCAGAGACACGAGAATGCAGATATTCTATAAGGCATCAAGAAAGTATCAAGGATAAGTGACATCTTGGGACCAAGGTCAAGAAGCTCATGCCACAGAAATGATGAAGATATCAAGCTGTTTTACGCGTGTACAGATGCAGAGAAACGCAAGCAGGCACAGTTTGAGGCTTGCTTTATAGTGAATAGATTGCGGCATGCACCAATTTATAAAATATGCATAAAGAGTAAAGGATGAATGTTTCCAGTACGTGTTATAGCAGAGCTGGACTAAGAAAGGAAGGCCTCATTTTCAGTGTCGCAGTAAGAAAACAAATGAATTAAAAGTGAATTTTATAAAGGCGAGGTTGGATGAGCCAAAAAGCCAAGCCAAGAAGCGAAGGTCTTATCAGGCTTGGGTGAGCTGACATTGGATGCAAAAGCGTGTGAAAGAACAAGCTCCTGTTCAGAAGGCATGAACAAGAAGACGCCAGAGGCCTATTAGAAAATAGTATTTTAATGCACTAAAGGCTTGAAATCACGGTCTACAGTCACATGGACAGATGAAATTGGACGAACAGGACTATCACTCCTACGCATGAGGGCAGAGTGTGCCTTCACTCCCCTGAATTCTCCAGAGCTAAGAGCACTCCCAAGGACATGTTCAAAGTCTTAATTGCCAGCAGACCACTAAGGTGATGATAGATGGATATGCTAATTGGTGGGAAGCTCTGTTTTAGACGAGCTCACCAGCACCTGGAGGTCCAGTCTGCGTGCTGCTTGATGTAGGTGGAAAAGTACTGACGACGGTTAGAGTGCCAACCAATTGTAGGGGACCATGTAATTAAGGGTCCTATAGTTTGAGTAGCCAATGGGACGTTGTGCATTTAGTGACGTTCATAGTGGCCATTTTGAAGGGGGAACATTGTTGCCCCACCTGATGTTAAGAAACCAATAATTTTCACTCACTGTCCCATACTAGTATAGAACGTACACTTAGATATTCCCTTAGACCCAATCACTTTCTTCAATAGGTTTTTGTAGTTTGCCACATAGGATGACGTTAGTAATACATAGGTTAACATCATCAATGACGATTTCTTGCTATATAAGATTGCTTTTTTTGTAATGCATTGAGAGAATTTGCACTGAGACGTCCGTTGATGTCCGTTGTACTCCCCGTTTTAGATAATTGATATTAAAACAGTTATCCTTTTTGCCAACTACCTGATTTGTTTTAATTATTGATGTATGAGTAAGGTCTGCATCCCCATCCATCTCCAGGGTATTGCAAGGGCTGGAGATTACCCAGTTCACACTCATGGAAGACAGGCCCCTGGATCCCTCGGAGGGGGCATACTGTTAGGACCTCTGCTAACACCTGGCCCATCTGGCATCAGTGGCGGAGGAGGCATCCTCGCAGTATTATGGGTCATTTTAAGATGGCCCCGGATTGGGACTCTCAATTGGTGTTGAGGCAGCGCTCTAGCGCTTTTCAAGATGGCACCCAGGACCCGACTAGGATCCTTCAGAGCTTATAAAGAGCATAACAGGTGAGCTCTGTGCATCGCTTCTGTTTGCCTCCAAAGCACCGACACTGTTACTCTTTCTCCTGTTTTTGCTCTGATTGCGCTCCTCGCGAGTCACCATTGCACTCAGGCTCTGCCTTCCTTTTGCTTGTATCTCGCTCTACTCTGCGAGGTACACTTGCGCTCCGGCGCATTCACCCTTTCTTCTATTCCCCCTTCTCCACTGTGTTCTCCTATTCCCTGATTCCTCACCTCTACTGCCCAAACTCCTTTTCTTTTGCATCGCCTGCCTGTCCGGAAGTATACCGCCTTTTCCTTTCCTACCAAAGGGTGCATTCACTGTGTATTCCACTACCAGCGACAAGAGAACTTCACATCCTTCTCTGCAGTTTGGATTCTGACCATCCAGAAATCTTTCCTTCTCGGACAAGGGTTTTCCCCTTCGCTGTTTTTTTTCCCTTTAGGGCTTGTCCCTCATAGCATCCTCTGTCACCCTCATTTCTGAAGGGCTCAATGGAGACTGTGTGGGACCTGTCTACCGCTGCAATCTCCAGCTACAGGCAGCGGATGCATTCTGGCTGATCAGGTCAGTTAACAGTACTCACAACCTAATAAGGTAACTGGTACATACTTCGGAATATCTGCTTTCAAATGTTCTAGAAGGTCTTGAAGTACAATGGTATACAAGTTGACAAAGAGGCGATCACCCCACACCCCAGTCTCACCTCTTTGTTAACCTCAATTGGAACTGCACAGCTACTATCCCACCACATCTCACTAAACCTGCCTTCAGAAAAGAGAAACATGTGAATTGCAACATAATTTCCTAACCTAGACCAAGGTGTACATATGGTGTATGTCATAATGATTAGATGATATACATTCAGGAGCTCATACTGAAACAGATTTTATCTGCCATTGCTGTCTGGTGTGATTTTCATTAAGTGGTGCAGTATTTTCTAATAAAGTGCTTTCCAATCCTCCACACTAATGAATCAGTTTTCATAGAGGAACACGCTGAACATGGTCAACAGGTCTGATGCTAAGGAATTTCTGTTTTGTTTTGGTTAGATGCAGAAGGGTTAGATAGTCATTGCTGATGTATAAGCTTGTAAAGGTCCGCACTGATTCAATACTTCCTGAACAGTCTAGAAAACACAAGTCATCCTGATCTTCTGCGTAAACTTTAAATGGAATGACCGTATTTTCCAAGTGAGGTATTTTAGGGGTTGCCAATGGACTTTAAGAAGCTGCAGATTGCAACGTGCTGGGTAGTATCTGCCTGCACCCCTTAAGGTGAGGGCTTATAGTTATTTCCAGTCTAGTCTCTATCCAATATGGTGTTCTAGAACTTCTTATATTTGTTGGAATTTGGCACGTGTTTCTTAAATGATCTTCTCTTCATGAATACCACGACAGCCCTAATATTTCTCACATGTTCATGCTTTCATTTTTGCTGGACAAATAAGCAATGAATCCATTACATTTCCCATATTCCTTTGCACTCTTTTACCGGATTGCAAGGACACAATAGCGTATGTTTCTGCTGAAAATTATGCAGGAAATAAACTCTTTGTGTTATCGTCCTAGCACCGGAGAAAGTGAAAGAACAAAGAAATATCGAGGCTGAGTACCACAAATGAAATACACCAATCACAGGCTAAAAAGATACAAATATCTTTTATTACTGTACAGTTTACAAAGAAACAGATAGCTATCTGGCCCCAACACCTCGCAGTGTGTACCAGCCGACACAGTGAGGAGAGTGAGGTACTGGACATCTGAATAGTAGCATTTCTAAACATTTCCTACGATATTGTCCAGCCTCTCTTCATGTTAATAATTCGTGGTCTAGAGTTTGTGCCTAGTTCACATAACAGTTTTTACAATATTATACGAAGGATTACATGAATTTACATTTCCATGACAATACAATGGTGGTATAGGTTCTCGGATCTGCGGTAAGCCTTGTTTCAAGAATCTCTCACAATGTAGTTCAGCTAAAACATACGATCGTCGTTTACTCTTCATTGTTTCAGTGTTTATACAAGGATGAGGCTTGTGAGCGCAGACAACACTCGAATAGTAGTTCATATGAAGAACAAGGTTTCTTTGCTTTGCTTAAACAGTCGGATCACAGACAACCTAAACATTAACAGAACTCAGAGGTCGATCAGCTCGACTGCAAGACGAAAACACAAACCACCATTTTAGAATATGGAACACAAGTGAAAATCCAAATGGCGGACGGATCTTAAAATGGCGGCTAAGTTAAAACTCAAAACTCAGAACTTTGCAACGTGGTTTTCTGTGTAACGCAAAGGGGCTTAGGCCAATATTAAATGTAAGGAGGCACTATACAATTACAGTTTAACAAAAGGGCCTGTCAGCAGCTGGTGTTGTAAGGTAATTAAAGTCAGTAAGTATTTTGGCATACTAAGTATCAAGAATCCAGATGCTGATCTACATGCAATCAAAATTATTGTATCCCCACACCATTTTTGTTTCATTTTCCCCTGCCCCACGACTACACTCTTCTTCTCACATAATCTAAAAAGGAATTGTTTAACATGTAGCAAAATAAACTCAATGCATCGTTAATTGGCTCTGAACTGGAGGGATGGCTACTGGGTGGTTTTGTGTCATATATGACTTAGCTGAAATAGAGTATTCTACTCTCACATTTCCGGAAGGAGGTGTTTCTTATGATTTTCTAAGTGATGATTTTTTAAACACACCATAACATTGATAGTTTTATTATAAAATCTGAATAATGATGGGCACTGATGTGGAATGATACTGTGCAGTGTTGGAGAGATTCACAAATAAGAGTTATTGTTTGAATGTTTGTGAAGGCAAGAATGGACAATCCTACATTCTGTCATTGGGTGGTCGGTGGCAACCCCACTCGGTACCCTCGGATTACTCAGCTTCCGGCTACTACCCAGAATGTGCATTCAGGGAGAATGCTGTGGCTCGGGCAGACCCATCCCAGAACACATCCATGATGGATGCATTGGTGCACATTTGGCTGTGCCAGTCCCTGTAGAGTTTTCTTCTGTCCCTGCACCCTCTCAACCCCCGCCCCCCTCGAGACGGATCACATCCAGGGTAGTGTACAAAGCAGACAAAAGCATGTGAGTTTGTTATGTTCTTTTTCATTTTACCCTACAAAATAGCAGTGTAAATGCAAAGAATGTAGTTCAAGTGATGGGTAATTTAAGGCTCAGTACTGAATGGTGACTGGTGAGTTCAGTGAAGCGAAGTGCTGTCTCGGGGCTCTAAAGACAAGGTTTGCTGCAGAGAAGATACAATGGCGATGTGTGTGTTTGGTACACACCACACATGTACATATGCATGGATGGGCTTGCTACCTGTCTCCTGCACCTTATGCCAGTCCTTGCTACATTTCACAGGTCCCGGCAGTGAATCAGGGGACTGATGTACACATGATTTGGGAGCAGGCAATGGGGGCACCATGCAGCCGGCTCCTGCATCAGTTCGGGGAATCAGGCCAATAGTGTGTTTTATTTTTTATCATGGATGGAAAGATTCAGAATACTGTTGTCTGGGTTACTGGTAATGCTTACTATCGCAGGAACTGAATGTACTGCACTGGAAGTTTGTCATACAATTTGAAAGTCAATCATCTCTTCTTAATTGTAAAAAATACAGCACAGGAAGTACATGTTTTCGACTGTTTCATTGTGAGGATGTGGCTGAATCATTCAACATGTTTACCCACAAAGAGTTTAGTATTACATTTATAGAGGCAATATAGGCACAGAAACTAAGAGGCCGATTCATGGAATAATTAGCGCGGCGCAAGTGGGCAAAAACGTGCGAATCGCAGTGGAATAGCGAAAATCGCAGTGCAAGTGCGAAAATCTCACGAAAAGCAGCGCACGTCGATTCATGGAAGTCCGTGCGCGAGAAAACCAGCGGATGTGCGATAAAAAAGTGCGTGGCGCACGTTGGTGCACAGGCCATCTAACAGCGTGCGCCAGGTCACAGCGAAAATCGCACAGGCCACAGCGAAATTCGCACATAGCGCGGCGCACGCAACAAAAGTAGGCGGAACACGGGCGTAACACTCGGAATGGGGAACAACTTGCCAAAACGTGGGCGTCACGGGGGAAGTACAGGGCACAAGTGCGCGGAACACCAAAACGCTCGCCTACAACACGTATTCATGGAATAGAATAGGGCAAAAAAGCGCACGCTCAAACCAGCGCACAGGCACAAACACGACCGCCACAAGAAAGCAGGCGGTAGCGTCTCTGCGGCTGTAAGAAATGTGCGCCAAAAGGTGCGCCAACAAATAGCACCTATATACTGCCATGATGAATGTCCTATACTGTGGCCCTCCAGGACAAATGACGTGCAAAGGGGTACCCACAAACACGGACACCCGCTGACAAAAAATATGTGTGCGTGTATACCGGGGTGCGCGGGAAGTCTCACACGCGATTTGGCCGGGTACGTGGATTTCAGGGGTGCGCGGGAAGTTCCACACGCGATTTCATCAGGGTACGTGTATTTCAGGGGTGCGCGGGAAGTTCCACACGCGATTTCATCAGGGTACGTGTATTTCAGGGGTGCGCGGGAAGTTCCACACGCGATTGGGCCAGTGCGAGCAGGGTACGTGTATTTCAGGGGTGCGCGGGAATTTCCACACGCGATTTCAGCAGGGTACGTGTATTTCAGGGGTGCGCGGGAATTTCCACACGCGATTTCAGCAGGGTACGTGTATTTCTGGGGTGCACGGGAAGTTCCACACGCGATTTCAGCAGGCTACGTGTATTTCAGGGGTGCGCGGGAAGTTCCACACGCGATTGGCCCAGTGCGAGCAGGGTCCGTGTATTTCAGGGGTGCGCGGGAAGTTCCACACGCAATTTCAGCAGGGTACGTGTATTTCAGGGGTGCGCGGGAAGTTCCACACGCGATTTCAGCAGGGTACGTGTATTTCAGGGGTGCACGGGAAGTTCCACACGCGATTGGCCCAGTGCGAGCAGGGTACGTGTATTTCAGGGGTGCGCAGGAATTTCCACACGCGATTACAGCACGGTACGTGTATTTCAGGGGTGCGCGGGAAGTTCCACACGTGATTTCAGCAGGGTACGTGTATTTCAGGGGTGCGCGGGAAGTTCCACACGCGATTTCAGCAGGGTACGTGTATTTCAGGGGTGCGCGGGAAGTTCCACACGCGATTGGCCCAGTGCGAGCAGGGTACGTGTATTTCAGCGGTGCGCGGGAATTTCCACACGCGATTTCAGCAGGGTACGTGTATTTCAGGGGTGCGCGGGAAGTTCCACACGCGATTTCAGCAGGGTACGTGTATTTCAGGGGTGCGCGGGAAGTTCCACACGCGATTGGCCCAGTGCGAGCAGGATACGTGTATTTCAGGGGTGCGCGGGAATTTCCACACGCGATTTCAGCAGGGTACGTGTATTTCAGGTGTGCGCGGGAAGTTCCACACGCAATTTCATCAGGGTACGTGTATTTCAGGGGTTCTGGGGAGTACCACACGTGAATTGGCCGTGTGGGCCCTCCCAGGTGTACGCTCCACAACCTCCACGGACCCTTCAGGCAGCCCACACCACGGGGGACTACCCTGCACCCATGCTCATGTCCCGCAGGCAGCCCATCCACCATGGGCATGCCCCCCAGCCAACCCACATGTCACCTTGCACTACTGATCAACAATGCATGTCTCCCACCACCCCCACCCCCCAGCAGTGCAGGGGCAGCCTCCACCAGGCCCCCACTCATGTCTCCCACCACCCCCACCCCCCTGCCACCATGGGCAGCCTCCACCAGGCCCCCACTCATGTCTCCCACCACCCCCACCCCCCTGCCACCATGGGCAGCCTCCACCAGGCCCCCACTCATGTCTCCCACCACCCCCACCCCCCAGCAGTGCAGGGGCAGCTTCCACCAGGCCCCCACTCATGTCTCCCACCACCCCCACCCCCCAGCAGTGCAGGGGCAGCCTCCACCAGGCCCCCACTCATGTATCCCACCACCCCCACCCCCATGCCACCATGGGCAGCCTCCACCAGGCCCCCACTCATGTCTCCCACCACCCCCACCCCCCAGCAGTGCAGGGGCAGCCTCCACCAGGCCCCCACTCATGTCTACCACCACCCCCACCCCCCAGCATCCAGGGTCACCCTCCCCCAGGCCCCCACTCATGTCTACCACCACCCCCACCCCCCTGCCACCAGGGGCAGCCTCCACCAGGCCCCCACTCATGTCTCCCACCACCCCCATCCCCCAGCAGTGCAGGGGCAGCCTCCACCAGGCCCCCACTCATGTCTCCCACCACCCCCACCCCCCAGCAGTGCAGGGGCAGCCTCCACCAGGCCCCCACTCATGTCTACCACCACCCCCACCCCCCAGCATCCGGGGTCACCCTCCCCCAGGCCCCCACTCATGTCTCCCACCACCCCCACCCCCCAGCAGTGCAGGGGCAGCCTCCACCAGGCCCCCACTCATGTCTCCCACCAACCCCACCCCCCTGCCACCATGGGCAGCCTCCACCAGGACCCCACTCATGTCTCCCACCACCCCCACCCCCCAGCAGTGCAGGGGCAGCCTCCACCAGGCCCCCACTCATGTCTACCACCACCCCCACCCCCCAGCATCCAGGGTCACCCTCCCCCAGGCCCCCGCTCATGTCTACCACCACCCCCACCCCCCAGCAGTGCAGGGGCAGCCTCCACCAGGCTCCCACTCATGTCTACCACCACCCCCACCCCCCAGCATCCAGGGTCACCCTCCACCAGGCCCCCACTCATGTCTCCCACCACACCCACCCCCCTGCCACCATGGACAGCCTCCACCAGGCCCCCACTCATGTCTCCCACCACCCCCATGCCCCTGCCACCATGGGCAGCCTCCAACAGGCCCCCACTCATGTCTCCCACGACCCCCACCCCCCAGCAGTGCAGGGTCACCCTCCCCCAGGCCCCCACTCATGTCTACCACCACCCCTACCCCCCAGCAGTGCAGGGGCAGCCTCCACCAGGCCCCCACTCATGTCTACCACCACCCCCACCCCCCAGCATCCAGGGTCACCCTCCACCAGGCCCCCACTCATGTCTCCCACCACACCCACCCCCCTGCCACCATGGGCAGCCTCCACCAGGCCCCCACTCATGTCTCCCACCAACCCCACCCCCCTGCCACCATGGGCAGCCTCCACCAGGCCCCCACTCATGTCTCCCACCACCCCCACCCCCCAGCAGTGCAGGGGCAGCCTCCACCAGGCCCCCACTCATGTCTACCACCACCCCCACCCCCCAGCATCCAGGGTCACCCTCCACCAGGCCCCCACTCATGTCTTCCACCACCCCCACCCCCCTGCCACCATTGGCAGCCTCCACCAGGCCCCCACTCATGTCTCCCACCACCCCCACCCCCCTGCCACCATGGGCAGCCTCCACCAGGCCCCCACTCATGTCTCCCACCACCCCCACCCCCCAGCAGTGCAGGGGCAGCCTCCACCAGGCCCCCACTCATGTCTCCCACCACTCCCACCCCCCTGCCACCATGGGCAGCCTCCACCAGGCCCCCACTCATGTCTCCCACCACACCCACCCCCCTGCCACCATGGGCAGCCTCCACCAGGCCCCCACTCATGTCTCCCACCACACCCACCCCCCTGCCACCATGGGCAGCCTCCACCAGGCCCCCACTCATGTCTCCCACCAACCCCACCCCCCTGCCACCATGGGCAGCCTCCACCAGGCCCCCACTCATGTCTCCCACCACCCCCACCCCCCAGCAGTGCAGGGGCAGCCTCCACCAGGCCCCCACTCATGTCTCCCACCACTCCCACCCCCCTGCCACCATGGGCAGCCTCCACCAGGCCCCCACTCATGTCTCCCACCACCCCCACCCCCCTGCCACCATGGGCAGCCTCCACCAGGCCCCCACTCATGTCTCCCACCACCCCCACCCCCCAGCAGTGCAGGGGCAGCCTCCACCAGGCCCCCACTCATGTCTCCCACCACCCCACCCCCCAGCAGTGCAGGGGCAGCCTCCACCAGGCCCCCACTCATGTCTCCCACCACCCCCACCCCCCTGCCACCATGGGCAGCCTCCACCAGGCCCCCACTCATGTCTCCCACCACCCCCACCCCCCAGCAGTGCAGGGGCAGCCTCCACCAGGCCCCCACTCATGTCTACCACCACCCCCACCCCCCTGCCACAATGGGCAGCCTCCACCAGGCCCCCACTCATGTCTCCCACCACCCCCACCCCCCAGCAGTGCAGGGGCAGCCTCCACCAGGCCCCCACTCATGTCTCCCACCACCCCCACCCCCCAGCAGTGCAGGGGCAGCCTCCACCAGGCCCCCACTCATGTCTACCACCACCCCCACCCCCCAGCATCCAGGGTCACCCTCCCCCAGGCCCCCACTCATGTCTCCCACCACCCCCACCCCCCAGCAGTGCAGGGGCAGCCTCCACCAGGCCCCCACTCATGTCTCCCACCACCCCCACCCCCCTGCCACCATGGGCAGCCTCCACTAGGCCCCCACTCATGTCTCCCACCACCCCCACCCCCCAGCAGTGCAGGGGCAGCCTCCACCAGGCCCCCACTCATGTCTACCACCACCCCCACCCCCCAGCATCCAGGGTCACCCTCCCCCAGGCCCCCACTCATGTCTACCACCACCCCCACCCCCCTACCACCATGGGCAGCCTCCACCAGGCCCCCACTCATGTCTCCCACCACCCCCACACCCCATCAGTGCAGGGGCAGCCTCCACCAGACCCCCACTCATGTCTACCACCACCCGCACCCCCCAGCATCCAGGGTCACCCTCCCCCAGGCCCCCACTCATGTCTACCACCCCCCCACCCCCCAGCAGTGCAGGGGCAGCCTCCACCAGGCCCCCACTCATGTCTACCACCACCCCCACACCCCAGCATCCAGGGTCACCCTCCACCAGGCCCCCACTCATGTCTCCCACCACCCCCACCCCCCTGCCACCATGGGCAGCCTCCACCAGGTCCTCACAATCCCCAATCATGTGCGTAATGGACAGCCTCCACAGCCAAAAAGCCCTACCAAGTAACCCATTCACCCACATGGAAATGGAAATCACATGTTACACCCCCAATGTTCATTAAGCTAATGAACCCATGTCCGTCACACACAATGGTTGCAATTGAATGGGAAAACACACAACATGACATGCATGAAACCAATGAGATGATACCACACAGTGAAGTATGGAAACAAAATTGTATTGAAAAAAATAAAGAATGCTAAAGAAAGAAAACAAACTACAATGTGAATGAGAAAAAAAAAGCTGCATGTCCGTATAAAAACACAAAACTGCAAATCAGAATCCAAAAAATATTTGCCCAAAGTCAAAAGTTAAAAAATCTCCATGCAATAAAGAACTATGTAAAAAAATACCAAGGGTCCATGAGCCCAACTGAACAAAGGAAACCTACTAAAAAACCTACCTAAAAATCAACTATATACAAAAAGTGGAGCAGTGTCCGTCGACTCCAAATCATAATAAGAAAGAAAGGAAACCTAAAACTAAAAAACTATATACAAAGGCGGCGGGCAAGTCCAGCGGCTCACTCCGTGGTGTCCCGGGCCAGGGCATCATCGAACTCCTGTTCGATGTCCCGGAGGCGGTCCAGTTCCATGGCCCCGAGGGTCCGCAGGGACGACGCCGTGTCCTCCTCCAACCCCCTGCGGATTGCCTCGAGGCACTCGGCCCGCCTCAGGGCCCTCCGCATGGAGTTCTCCGCCCTGACCATTGTGAGCCGCGCCTCTTCCGCCCCCCGCCGCTCCGCACCTAAGGCGTGGCCCAACCGCTGCCACACGGAAGACACTCTCTGTCCTGGGTCCCCCTGCCCTCCGGCCGATGCCTGCCCCTCCGATGTCGAAAGCCCCGAGCCTTCATGTCTCCCACCATGTTGCTGCTGCTGCTGCTCTGCCTCTGCCCGTGCACTGCCTCCTGCTGCCTGCACATCCTCCGCCGGCTGGGGTGCAGTTGTTGATGTGGCCACCCCTGCTGGACCTCCGACTCCCGACTGTGGCAGGGATGCCTCCTCCACCAGCCTGGCCGCACCGTCAGAGGCAGCTCCACAGGGCACCCAGGTGACTGATGGGTGGGAAGATGGCACAGAGGACGATTGGCGCGTAGGGGGTCCAGTTGAGGAGGGCAAGCCCCATCAGACGGAGGAATCCGGCCTGTCTGACCTGTCCCAGCAGGCTGACGTGGTCAACGAGCCATTTGAGATGACGTGCAGTCTCTCCATGAAAAGACTGCAGGTCACCTCGCATGGCCCGTTGACGCAACGCCACACCAGCCAGGACAGGCTCAACCCGGACCTGGATGGCCACGTCCGCAGGCAGAGGAAGGCCAGTTGACGTCAGCTCATCCCCTGCCTGAAAACGGGTCTGGACGTAGGCATCCCTGCTGGTGCAAGATGATGCAGGGACAGGATCGGGGACAGGATTGCACACAGGCACCTCCGCGGCTGCCTCCTGTCTCTGGTCCTGCACTGCACCACTAGCACCAGTGGGATCCCCACCTCCAGACCCCGTCTCTGGTGCTTGCACGGCCCGCTCCTCCACCAAACCCCCCACCAAACTGGATGACTCCGTGCCATCTTCCCCTGTTGGGCCCTGTGGGGTCCCAGCTGCCCCTTCTGCTGCCGAGGAGTCCAACTGCAACCTCCGCCTCTTGGACCTCCTCCCGGCAGCTGCGGCCTGGGACGCGGCACCAGACTCCTCACTCCCCGACGAGATGACAACACGGGAGGGGAGCCGGGCCTTGCGTCTCCGGCTGGCGGTCGGATCCCCGCCGCTGTGCTCCACAGCACCTTCTCCGCCCTCTTCATCAGTTGACGCTGCAGACAGGGAGAAACAAAACACAGGCATCAGGGCACTGTACAATGGACACATACACGCATGACAGTTGCACATTAGTGGCATTGGCAAACCTCAGACATGTCATCACAATCCCCAACACACATGTCATTGCAACTCACACACATGAGCCATACCACAGCCATATCGCAACTGCCACCACCATCCCTACACATACAACAGCATCAGCAGCCAAAGGGGAGCCAGACATCACATGCAACACAGGAAGTGCACCACACATGTACACACAGCACCACACTTGCATGCATGTCTACACCTCTGCCAAGTGTTGCACTGTTCAGACGGGCATCCATGTCACATCTGCCAATCAGGCTTCCACATACCGCTGTCACATGCATCCATGTTGCATCAATGTTGCACCCTTGACAAATACACACACATGCACATGTACACAGTGCTCATACATGCAGCCGAAAACAACATACATGCCTGACATCACGGACATGTCTACTTACATACACATTCATCCAAACATGTGTGCACGCACAACTGCATTTGCCATGCAAGCCCACACACACAAGCACCATCCATGTCTCACACATTACAGCCCTCGCATGTGTCAGACCCACGGCCCTGTACATCCCCACCCATACTCGACCCCATACAAACAGATGTGCAACCGGCACAATGCCGAATAATCACCACACGCACTGCTCACAATCAGGATGCATGTACACTCACCGCTCGACTCCAGACGGGTCTGCTTCTCTAGGACCTGGACGTGGAGCGCTGGGGATATGCGTTCCAGGACCCCCATCTGTTCTTCCGACAAGTGGCCCCGGCGCCCCTTGGCATCCGCTGCCTTCAAGAGGCGCCGGGCCTTGTTCAGGGTCCTGGACCTGAAGTCCTCCCAGCGCTTCCTGACATGTTGTAAGTCCCGGACTGCCACCCCCTCCGCGTTGATGGCAGTCACGATGTCAGTCCAGATCCGAGTCCGTCCTTCCTTGTCGGCGCGGGAACTTCCGAAGAGGGCATCATACTGCCCCAGGACTTGCTCCACCAGGACACCAACTTCGGTGGCACTGAAGCTGGTGCCCCTCTGCCTCTCTGGCCGGGGGTTGTCAGTGGTCACAGATGGTGTTTGCCCCGACATGACAACCCCAGAGGCAGGAGTTGGTGGCCAACTGGGTCCTGGGGCTGGGCTGTGGAGCGATGGAATTCCAGTCGGGAGTCTTCGGTTCCAGCAGGGGTGGTCACAGCAACAGCACCCCTGGCTGATGTGCAGGCAGCAAATGGCAGTGCACGTGGGCAGCAGGCAGTCAGGCAGCAGCAGATGGCAGGTGGGAGCGTGCTCGGGGCTCTGGGGGGCAGTAGTTCGGCCTTCTGGGCAGGAGCGTGGTCTTCCGTGTGCTTACGCGTGGCCAGCTTAGTACGGAGTGATTTGGCACGTGAAAATCCTGCACGTCAGCGTGAAAACCGAGGAAAGGCCCTTAGCGCGTAAGCACGCATACGCGAATCTATTGGACCAAAGGCCCTCAGCGCGTAAGCGCGTCTGTGATGTGACCCGCACGGGTGTTTCCCACACAGCACGTGATGACAGAGCACACGTGGAAAGACTGCACGTCAGAGTGTCATCGCGTGTAATTGGACAGCACGTCAGAGTCTCATCGCGTGTAATTGGACAGCACGGCAGAGTCTCATTGCGTGTAATTGGACAGCATGTCAGGGTGTCATCGCGTGTAATTGGACAAAAGTGCGCGTACACGCGATTGGCCTATGTACGTGTATATCAGGTGTGCGCGGACACTTAAACACGCAAGTACGTCAGCGCACCTGTATCCCGGTGTGCGCGGGAATTTCCACACGCTATTGGACTGGGTACTGGATTTCAGGGGTGCGCGGGTCACACGCTCGCCTACAACACACGCAACGCATTAATTTGCGCGGTAAAAAAATAACAAGCTCAGACCCAGGATGAACATACCGTTCCTAGCAGCAGTGGGCGTGGCCTACCAAAGGAGGAGGAGGAGGAGGATAGTCAGGGCCAGAATATTCACACCCAGAACCAGCCTTTTCGGGATGCCTGATGACCAGGTGCATGGGAGGTACAGGTTTCCACCACACATCATACTGGACCTGGTGAGTGAGTGGGAGGATGACCTCACATCACCCACCCTGTGCTCCCAAGCACTCAGCCCCCTGGAGAAGGTCCTCAATGTACTGCACTTCTTAGCCACTGGATCATTTCAGCGGACAAGTGCCATTGTGGGTGGTGTATCACAGGCCACCCAGTCACGCTGCCTACACCAGGTCTTGGACATCATCACTGCACGCCCATCAGTCCGCAGGCACATATACCTGCCCAGAACCCCTGCAGAAAGGCATGCTGCCGCCCTGGATTTCTACGCTGTGGCACGATTCCCCAAAGTGCATGGTGCCATTGACTGCACCCATGTGGCTCTACGTCCCCCCAGGGCATCTGAGCACATCTATAGGAACCGCAAGCACTGGCATTCCATCAACGTTCAGGTAGTATGTAATGCCAAGGGAATCATCACCTCAGTATATGCCAACTATCCCAGGTCCACCCACGACAGCTTCATTTACCGAATGTCCACCCTAAGCCGGGACCTAGAAGCTGGGCGGCATGGCGATACATGGCTGCTTGGTGAGTATGAATGCCACTGCACATGCATGCATGTCAGATACTGAGCAAGGTCACAACCCCACCAATGATACCAATCACCACCTCCACAGGGGACAGTGCCTACCCTCTCAGCCCCCACATGATGACGCCAATTCGGAACCCCACCACGCCACCCCAAGTAAGATATAACGCAGGCCACATTACAACCCGAGGCATAGTGGAGCGCACATCCGGAGTGCTGACGTCACGCTTTCGCTCCCTTGACCGTTCTGGCGGGCAGCTGTTGTACGCTCCCCCAGTAGTGTGCAGGATCATAGTGGCAGCATGTGTCCTGCACAACGTTGCAACACGCTGGGGCCTGGCCGTGGACATGGTGGTGCCCCCCCATCCCCAACCACATGCACAGCCCCTGCGCATGGGAGGGGAAAGGGCACGGGGGGAGGCAGCCCGTACACAGCTAGTGGCTAATTACTTCACATAGAAATCACACCCCTGTGGAGTGCACACTGCCCTGGCACATTCCATCTGACAATCAATGATGACTCAACCTGACACTGACCCTGAATGTCTGGAGAAAGAACCGTGAAAACCATATCAGCCTGAGATTGTTCACCTGGAAATGTCACAATGTGTGCATCCCTACCCACACAGACACCACCAATGCAGTTTTGTGAAGTTACACATTTAAGCAGCTAAAATGAATACCCACTTGCAAAATGCAACAAGAGGACAGTGCCATGTCAGCCAACCCAACCCCAGCACCGCCACACCACACACCGTGCCATGTCATGCTATTTGCAGGTAAACAAAGTAATCCCCACAACATGACACTAGTGTCACAATGTACAGTGTCCCTATTAGAAACTTGCAACACCTGAAATGCTCACAGTAATGCTGGACCAACAACAAACTTGAGCACGTACTACCATTAACATGACATCACTAATGTTAAATATTAGTAGTCTCACCACCTGGAAATGCCTGCACTCCCACCACTACCAACTGTGCAGTGTTGGCGCCATGTAGAGTTGTAGGTGCACTGCTGCCAACATGGACCACATCTCCAGACTAGAGGTCCTTGTGTAGACATGAGGAAGGGACCTGCAAATTGGGAGGTAGACACAGAAGATGAGTTACACATCAATGCAACATGCAGTGTACAACACAACAGCAATATGCACTAGGAATGTATACACAGTATTGACTACAGACTGCCCACACAGCTCATGGGAGTCCAACGTCACTGTGTAATTCACTGTCACTTGGGCACACCCTTTGCAAGCCCATGGAAACGGGAAGCAGGAGGGGTGTGTGTGACTCAAACCCAAGCATCTGAACCAAATACATTACAAGCCTGCATGTGCCCAGCCACAATGCAGCGTATGCCCACAGGAACCACGGAAGCCAACAAATCGTCCCAAAAAAATTGGGAATAAAATAAATAAAAATGAAAATAAAAATAAAAATAAAAAAAAATCAAAAATGGCCATTGAAGGGCCCAGGGGGGTTGGGGAGGCCACCCAGGAGGTCCGAGGACAGGATGCACACCAGAACCCACCTGCGTGGATCCTGGGAAAAAAAAACACCTCCATGGGCTCATGGCCCACACGGCTACCCTATTGTGGGAGTATCACTGCTGTCGCTATTATCACCCTGTGCAGCTGCATCCGGAGGTGGTTGCACTATGGGAGGCAGCCCACGCAAGGCCCTAGTCTGCTCCTCCATGGCTGCAAGCATGCGGGTGTGGTAGGTCTGGTTCTGGAGGATGAGTGTGCGGAGGTCCCCATGCAACAACTCACGGGATGCCCGGACCTCCGCCCTCGTTGCCTGCATCTCAGCTGAGAGCGTACGGGTGAGACGCTCCAGCTGCTGTTCTGTCCTTTGGTGTGTTGAAGCCTCAAGCTCAACAAGAGTCGTCCTGAGGTGAAGGAGCTCCTGCCTCAGGGCTTCCCTGTGGCCCTGGGACTCAATGGAGATGGCCTCCTGCAGAGTCGCCAGTGCCGCCCGCCTGTCCCTGTTGGACCCCAACATGTCCTCCCTGTGTGACTGGCAGATGGAGTCGGTTGCCTGCTCTAGTCGCTCCATCAGCCTTTCGGGGGGGACAATGGAAGTGGCCACCCTATCCATGGCCTGAGCCATCATCTCGGATGATGCTGCCTGTTGGGTTGCCATACCGTAAATGGATTGCTCCCATGCGGTATTGCCAGGTGGCGTACGGCCACCACGTCGGCGGGCACCACACCTGTCTGGGGCAAGGCGAACTGCGCCTTGCTGTGCCGGCATCTGCTGGCCCAGGAACAGGATCAGATGTCGCGGAGTGTGACCCTGCATCCGTAACCACCAAAGGCGTAGCTGCCTATACTGACATCCCCATTGAGGGTTCTGACCCTGGTGAAGGTGGGTGAGACAGAACGGAATCCCTCCCTGGAACACTCACCTGCGACGGCACGTGGGTCTCATCCGAATCAACACCTGAGTACAGCTCGGGGGAGGTGCAGCCAGAGACACCCCTTGAGAGCAGGACCTGCAGCACTTGTGGGTTCTCACCCACCACCACACCACGTCCCTCACTGGTGGTTGCTCGGCCCTCGGACCCCTCCTGGGTCTGCACCATCTCCACAACCCCAGCAGTATCAGGTGCGTCTTCCCCTGCAAAGACATGAAAACAAAGAAATGGAAACAGGCATTAGCACCATGGCACACAATGAGGGCTGAGAAGCAAGAGAACCAGTACTTGTTTGACACTTGTCCCACATGACTAAAACCCTCCCATGCATGCACCCTCACTGCGTATGAAGGGCAGGCAAATGGCACACACTGATGACACCAAGATGGAAGATGAACACATTTTCTGCATGCTGCCTGGCAGTGGCATCACACATTGGCCTGTGATTGGCAGGTGAAACACACATGCCATCACACAGATGGCATGTACCATTGCTATTGAGTGAAGATGGAGAGGAGGGCAGCACCTATTCATTCAGTCCAGTTCCCGCATGTAATAGCTTTTCTAATTCAAACAGGTCAGATTCTTCACCTGGAGCTGCCAGTCCGAAATGGTGCAATTGCACAGGGACATGTTTGAACAAATGATATCCAGGTAACAAAGTCACTCCACTTTACCATAGCCATGTCAGACATGTGACTAGAGGACTGCGACATGCCTAGTAATAGTGGTGGAATGCAAACAATCTGACTAAATGAACAGTGAAAAATCAAGCAACAATGTTGTGGCAAGGTGACACTTCATGGGCAACTGGCGTGCAGTTGGGCTAGATGTCTACTGTTGGCAGAAGGGATACTGCTATGGCCAAATGCAGCTGCGCAGGATGTATTGCATGAAGCACATGGCTGACCCATACGACTCAGGCGCACACACTCTCACCTGTCACACAAACAGAAGCCCTCACACACACCATGCACATGGATGACACACACATGCATGTGCACTCACCGGACAATGCCTCGTAATCAGCCAAATCTCCCACGCCTTGGATCTGTTCCTCCGTGACGTAGGTCCCAGCGACTGACTCATGTGGAGTGAGTTCCATGTCTACTACTGGAGACCCACCTCCAGTCACTAGAGTTGCGGCATGACTTGAGGCCAGCTTACTCTTTGCCCTGCGCTTTAGGTCATTCCAGCGCTTATAGCAATCATTGGCTGTGCGCCTCACGATTCCAAGGGCACTTACGATGTCTGCAACGGTCTGCCAGTGTGCCTGGCGTTGTGCAGGTGTGGTCTTGGATCCTGCAACAATGACCATCTCGTTGTCATGTGCGGACACATACTCGACAAGTGCATTCAGTTCGTCATCCGTGAAGCTGGGCTTCCTGGATGGGCCGGACTGTGTAGCCGTGTCTGGGGCATCAGCCTGTGCCGGACGAGCACTCTTCCTCTTCCGCTTGGAAGGTGGTGGTGATCCTGAGTGTCCTGCGCCGCTCTGGACACTAGGGGCAGGAGCCCTGGTGGACTCTGTATCAGGAGTGTGGGATTGCACACTCAGCATGGGAGTTGGTGCAGGCATTGGCTCTAGTGTGATGGTGTCAGGGGGAATGTCAGCAGCATGGACTAGGACCGACACTGTCCGGGCTGGGTGTGTGAGGGCTGGGGTGGATGGAGCCGCAGCTGCCCCTGCAGCCTCTCCGCCCTGCCTACTTGGTGCAGCAGATGACCTTGCTGCCCCAGATGCACGTGGCATGGTGACATCAACATGCACCAGCGCACGTGTCATAGGCCTGCTGACCTGGAAGTCAGCCATGGAGTCAGCCAGGTCTGGTGCCACAATGGGCTGGTCCAACAAGGGCTGAGCATGGATGGTGTCAGCCACATCAGCCTCAACGGGAGGGGGGGGGATTATGGGTGCCCTTGACTGGTCCTCCACACATGGGGGGACAGGCTCACCCTGCAAGTAACGACCACGTCCCCTACCGGATCCACCACGGCCACCACTTGTGGCTCTTCCACCTTTGCCACCCTTACGGAATCCTCGCCTCCCAGCCATGGCACTGATGTTAATGTGCGTATGCGAGTGGCTGTAAAATATAGTCCTGGGCAATTGGGGGTCAAAGGGGTTGGGTACCAGATGGTAATTGTACCCTAGTGCTCTTGCAAGGCTGATTGTAACCCCTGGGGAAAGATGACGGGTCACGCTACGCACAGGAGCCCCAAAAAAGGGAGATGACGTGCACGCAACCCCTCCTAGACCACGTGTGCAGAAAGAAAAACCTGCACTACGCTGTGGCACCCAGTAACACAAGAATGAACGTATGCGTGTCACACGCAGCCTAGAATTACCTCTGAAGGGGTAGGCTACACACGGGGCAAGCACAGATGTTAGATACGTGCGTGACTCACCGTCTGCCAGGTAAAAGAGCGTGAAAAAGGAGCGCGTTTGGTTGGCAACACCCCCGCCAAAAGAAGATTTGTACGCTGTCTGAGGAGACAGGACAACAGTAGAAGGGAACACTGTTTGAGGGAACAGGCCCAGGTAAACCAGTAAAAGAGAAAAAAGAGAAAAAGCTGTCAGAGGTAACAGGGAATATGAACTTGAAACGCCGTGAAGTAAATCGCGTGTGAAACGACAAGAAGTACAGAATTCACCCACTCGCTCTCCAGGAAAAGCACGTACAAGGAAATGGTGTTCTACGCGTACCTTTTATACAGGCCCACACGTCCAGGGTCACTTACGCGGCGTGTACGCGCTAGGGCCATTTCCACCAATTACACGCTTTGTCACTTCTGCGTGTAGGGCCATTTCCACCAATTACACGCTTTGTCACTTCTGCGTGTAGGGCCATTTCCACCATTCACACGCGATTACACTCTGACGTGCAGTCTTTCCACGTGTGCTCTCTCATCACGTGCTGTGTGGGAAACACCCGTGCGGGTCACGTCACAGGCGCGCTTACGCGCTGAGGGCCTTTGGTCCAATAGAATCGCGTATGCGTGCTGACGCGCTTACGCGCTAAGGGCCTTTCCTCAGTTTTCACGCTGACGTGCAGGATTTTCACGTGCCAAATCACTCCGTACCAAGCTGGCCACGCGTAAGCACACGGAAGACCACGCTCCTGCCCGGAAGGCCGAACTACTGCCCCCCAGAGCCCCGAGCACGCTCCCACCTGCCATCTGCTGCTGCCTGACTGCCTGCTGCCCCTGCACTGCTGGGGGGTGGGGGTGGTGGGAGACATGAGTGGGGGCCTGGTGGAGGGTGACCCTGGATGCTGGGGGGTGGGGGTGGTGGGAGACATGAGTGGGGGCCATGAGTGGGGGCCTGGTGGAGGGTGACCCTGGATGCTGGGGGGTGGGGGTGGTGGGAGACATGAGTGGGTGCCTGGTGGAGGCTGCCCCTGCACTGCTGGGGGTGGTGGGAGACATGAGTGGGGGCCTGGTGGAGGCTGCCCTTGCACTGCTGGGGGGTGGGGGTAGTGGGAGACATGCATTGTTGATCAGTAGTGCAAGGTGACATGTGGGTTGGCTGGGGGGCATGCCCATGGTGGATGGGCTGCCTGCGGGACATGAGCAGGGGTGTAGGGTAGTCCCCCGTGGTGTGGGCTGCCTGCAGGGGCCGTGGAGGTTGTGGAGCGTACACCTGGGAGGACCCACACAGCCAATTCACGTGTAGTACTCCCCAGAACCCCTGAAATACACATTCCCTGCTGGTATCGCGTGTGCAACTTCCCGCGCACCCCTGAAATGCACGTACCCTGCAGAAATCGCGTGTGGAACTTGCCGTGCACCCCTGAAATACACGTACCCTGCTGAAATTGCGTGTGCAACTTCCCGCGCACCCCTGAAATTCACGTACCCTGCTCGCACTGGGCCAATCGCGTGTGGAACTTCCCGCGCACCCCTGAAATACACGTACCCTGATGAAATCGCGTGTGGAACTTCCCGCGCACCCATGGAATACACGTACCCTGCTTGCACTGGCCCATTCGCGTGTGTGACTTCCCGCGCACCCCTGAAATACACGTACCCTGATGAAATCGCGTGTGGAACTTCCCGCGCACCCATGTAAGACACGTACCATGCTCGCACTGGCCCATTCGCGTGTGGAACTTCCCACGCACCCCTGAAATGCACGTACCCTGCAGAAATCGCGTGTGGAACTTGCCGCGCACCCCTGAAATACACGTACCCTGCTGAAATCGCGTGTGCAACTTCCCGCGCACCCCTGAAATTCACGTACCCTGCTCGCACTGGGCCAATCGCGTGTGTAACTTCCCGCGCACCCCTGAAATACACGTACCCTGATGAAATCGCGTGTGGAACTTCCCGCGCACCCATGGAATACACGTACCCTGCTCGCACTGGCCCATTCGCGTGTGTGACTTCCCGCGCACCCCTGAAATACACGTACCCTGATGAAATCGCGTGTGGAACTTCCCGCGCACCCATGTAATACACGTACCATGCTCGCACTGGCCCATTCGCGTGTGGAACTTCCCGCGCACCCCTGAAATGCACGTACCCTGCAGAAATCGCGTGTGGAACTTGCCGTGCACCCCTGAAATACACGTACCCTGCTGAAATCGCGTGTGCAACTTCCCGCGCACCCCTGAAATTCACGTACCCTGCTCGCACTGGGCCAATCGCGTGTGGAACTTCCCGCGCACCCCTGAAATACACGTACCCTGATGAAATCGCGTGTGGAACTTCCCGCGCACCCATGGAATACACGTACCCTGCTCGCACTGGCCCATTTGCGTGTGTGACTTCCCGCGCACCCCTGAAATACACGTACCCTGATGAAATCGCGTGTGGAACTTCCCGCGCACCCATGTAATACACGTACCATGCTCGCACTGGCCCATTCGCGTGTGGAACTTCCTGCGCACCCCTGAAATGCACGTACCCTGCAGAAATCGCGTGTGGAACTTGCAGCGCACCCCTGAAATACACGTACCCTGCTGAAATCGCGTGTGCAACTTGCCGCGTACCCCTGAAATTCACGTACCATGCTCGCACTGGCCCATTCGCGTGTGGAACTTCCCGCGCACCCCTGAAATGCACGTACCCTGCAGAAATCGCGTGTGGAACTTGCCGCGCACCCCTGAAATACACGTACCCTGCTGAAATCGCGTGTGCAACTTCCCGCGCACCCCTGAAATACACGTACCCTGATGAAATCGCGTGTGGAACTTCCCGCGCACCCATGGAATACACGTACCCTGCTCGCACTGGCCCATTCGCGTGTGTGACTTCCCGCGCACCCCTGAAATACACGTACCATGATGTAATCGCGTGTGGAACTTCCCGCGCACCCATGTAATACACGTACCATGCTCGCACTGGCCCATTCGCGTGTGGAACTTCCCGTGCACCCCTGAAATGCACGTACCCTCCAGAAATCGCGTGTGGAACTTGCCGCGCACCCCTGAAATACACGTACCCTGCTGAAATCGCGTGTGCAACTTCCCGCGCACCCCTGAAATTCACGTACCCTGCTTGCACGGGGCCAGTCGCGTGTGGAACTTCCCGCGCACCCCTGCAATACACGTTCCCCGCTTGGCGTTTGCTGTTTGCCAGCCCAGTGAACTGGTCCAGGGTTAGCGCAGCCCTTTGCGATGATTTAGCGATTTTGATGGCTTTTCCTTGCGCAAGGGCGTTCTTGGGGGCGTTACTGGCGCTGCTGCAGGGTCGCTGCGATTCTCTGCGCCACGGCTGGTTTGGAAGCCTGAAATCCATGAATACGCTGTGCGCGGAAATCGGTTTTAGCGCACGTGCCTGGCGCAGTCAATCGCACGCGGACACTCTGCGCCAGCCGCTTGCGACACTTTTCTGCGAAATTCTATGAATTACCCTGTAAGCTTCCAGCCTGTGATTGAAGGTTATTCCTCCAGAGAATGGATGTGTGTAACGGTGCAGTTAGCCCAGACATTCTGCTCAATGCACTGCACCAATTGCTCCCAGAAAAAAACACTCGTGGCCAATTGGAGGGGTTTGATTCCCTACATTGCCAATTCATCACATCCCTTGGCTAACCATGTTTTATATAGGACCTAGGTAAGATTATACGACATTTGGAACAATATTGTCTTCTTGGTGTATTCTAATTTGCATGGTGTTGTATTGCTGGGAGTTGATTGGAAGTGCACTCCTCTGGGTTTCCTGGAGTGGTGGTCTAGCACCGTGAATACAAATGAACAGTTCTTTCGCAGGATACCATATTGTTGCTGCTGTAGAGACGAGTAGCCATTGATGGTAGCTTTTACGACATTTACAAACATTGTCATTGTCTTTGTCATTTATAGTGTGGTTATTCCAGATGATTACACCCCTGTGGAACATGTTACAGGACAAAGTGTGTATGAATGTTATATGTGGTTACACTTGGTTTTGCCTTTACGTAGCCTGTAATTTCATTCCATAGAGCTCGTAAAGATTCTTGCATTACAAGAGAACATCAAAGTAAAAGAATATTCGCCACGTCATCAGCGGAGATGACAAACTATTAAAGCTATCTTAACGCTACTTACAATGTGTAGAGATGTGGTATGCAGATGTTTCCTATATCAGTTTGTGATAAATATTTACTTACATTTGGAACAAAAAGCAGAGTAAATATAAAACACAAACGTCCCGTTCTTAAGATTGAGTTGGAGCAACCTCCGTCCAAAGAACTAACGAGGTGCGCTCCCTACCTGTAGTATAAATCCACAGCTACAACTGTCCTCAGTGTTCTGTATCCAACATGCATTTCAAAACAATTTGATTTTTTTTATTTTGCTTATACCTTCTGTCCTGTTTCAAAATGTTCTCTATTCTTGCATCCTCATTGTCCAACCCCCTACGTTCTTCCTTCAGCACTATCCTTTGACTTCCATACTCTGCCCACTCCAATTAAAAATGTCTTATATTTTCTGCTTCACTGCAGTACTCACATTCTCCCATTTCGTGTTTGTCGATTCGATGTAAATGTTGATACTCAGTCTTGTGTCTTGTTTTGCGGATTAGTGATTTGTATTTCTATTTTTAACACGCCTCATTGGCTGTAATATCATTGGAATGTCTCGCTTTCTTGCTATTTTTCCATAGTTGTTGCCAATCTCGCATTACTTTATTCTTTGTCAATAACAGCTCAGTTCATTACAATACAGTTCAAATTATTACAATACTGTGTGAGCAGTGTGTGTTCGTGCCCAGCTACCCAGCAAAAATACTGAAGTCTGCTTTCAGTGGTGACTAGCAGAGGAAGAGGAGCAGCCAGTATTCGGAGGCAAGCTCAAACAAACAAAACTTGCAGTTTGCGCAGAGCGTGCATGGTGTGTGAGCAGTGTGTGTTCGTGTTCGCTGGTCAGCTGGGTGGCAGGGTCACGTCACAACTGGTCGGCTGGACGGAAGATCAGACCCGAGGGACATCTGGGAAAGCTCAGTCCTCCCGGGATACTTGGGGAAGTTTCTTCTCAAGGTCAGTGTCTAGCGCTCACCCACTTACGTGTTAATTGTATTTGTCGGTGGTTGCTCCCAGTTATTGGGAATAACTTTCAAAATCACTGACAAGAAACTAAGAAGACACAGCTATCCTTAACCATATTTAACTGCTAATTTATATTGCTTGTCTTAAAATGCACTCACACTGGAAACCAACCGCTAATACACAGCGGCACGAAGCGGCACGGGCACCACTGTTCATCAAATTAAACACAATTGCATAATAGTGCAAAGCAGTTGGTTTAGTGTGCAAACGAACAAACAGCTTTGAAACAAAATAATCTAGGGGAATTCATGCCGACCAAATATTTCCTGTGCAGTGGAGCCCTTGAGGACGACCCACGAGCTCCAGAATGGGATGGCTCATATGTTGCTAAAACAAAAGTGCTCTACTGAAAACACAAATGGGTCAACCAATACCTGTGGGGCAAGAAGTAATCGTGCGTGCTCAGATGCATGCCACAGATTACCCTCAATTCCACCAATATAGCAGTGGGAGACAACAGGGGACCTCGAACCTTGATCAATTATTGGTATTAGAAACAGAATATACCCTCAAAGTGAGAAACATGAAGACAAAAAATCAAGGAATGCTTCCCAAAACGAAGACACAGGAGCATGGGAGTGGTACATCAGAAGAGAGGAAATCCTCCCCCAGAACACTGGACATGCACCAGGTAGCAGGCTCCGCGATCAAGGGTATAGTTCTCCCCCAGGACTACATATCACCTATAACAATAAGTGAAATGCAAAATTCTCTGTCAGATCTCCGTTTTATAGATCAACTTCAATCAGACACAATAGACTTAAATCAATTAACCGGAGAGCCAGCAAAACAAGTTAGTCCAGGAGGGGCAATCCACGATCCAAGAGCCAACAAAGTTACTTTAACAGGTCTTAATTTCGTGATAAACACATTGGTAAATGTATTTGAAATGCTAAAGGGCGAGGTACAAACTCACTCAGGGATTCTGTTAGAACTAACCAAAGAAGTGGAACACGATGAATCCTTAATGGTGGGTCTACAAAATGTACTAAACACAACAAAAGTAACATCTTTAAAAACCTTGATGGAAGAGGTTGCAAAACAAACCTTAGAGACGACTGAGATCAATGACGCCGTGCAAGAACAAAAAATTGCGAGTAAGGTAGCAGAGAGTGACGTAGTGGAACCTATATGTCCTCCCCAAGACACACTCTCCAAACCTGTACAAGCGGAAAAGACTACCAGGATCACCTAGACAGAGACTAGACACCAGACCTACCGAGGGCGAAGGAAAGCCAAAAGATAGGGGCTAAAAAAGGGAAGGTCGGAATCCAAACCTCCAGAAGAAAGGGAAGCAAAAAAATTGAAGAATAAGAAAGCAAAAAAAGTAAAGAATACAGGTACTACAGCTATATTCATTAAGTCCCTAAACGACCCAAGCAAGGTGGACACACATTCTCCTGAGAGTCAACACAGAGTGGCTAACCAGAAGGAATCAAGAAAGCAGGAGAATCGCATAATAGAAGCAATGGATAACATCAAAGATAATCATTCATCGAAGAAAGACAAGTCCCAAAAGAATCCCGATATACAAGAGACCAGGGCGAGCATTGGCATACAGACAGAGGAAACATCTGACTACAAAAAGTGTGTTATTAACGACAGGCCCCAGAAGGACAAGGCATTGACTATAAGGGGAAAGGACAAACAGCACACTGTCAACTTCGAACCAAAGAAACTGAGGAATCCAATTAGATGGGCAACGATTTTCAATCTAGGAAAAAAACAAACAACAAACCAATCAGGAAATTAGAGTGTCCCCCAAAATACACCTCTCTCAAGAACTAAAAATCGCCCTAATCGTCCTACACGGAAAGTTAAGAAAACAAGAGGGGCACCCTAAGAGCGACAAAACAAATGCCAGTGGTGGATCAACCGATGGGAACCAAAGAGGGAAGTGGGTCTAGTAGGTCGCAGGAAGCTACTGGCATTTTACAAGACAGCCCGGGGAAAGGAAAAGAGACCAGTAAAGCACCTGAGAGGAAGAGACGGGAGGAGGAGACGGCAATAAACCAGGAGTCAATATTAAAACTTTAAGAAATGGCTCCATATGCCATTCCAAGACTCTGGCTAAAGAGCACAAAATAAATATTAAATTACAAATCTCTGAACCGAGGAACCATTCTGGCTTTCTTGAAGAAAGTCCTGGACCTGTACATGTTTTCTTAACACACTGGGCCTCATTACACAGTAGGCGGTAGGGGATTACCGGCACCGGTAAGGGCATGAGTGCCGGTAATCCCCTATCGCCCTACTACGAGGTCCCTCAGCGGGTCCCGTCCTTAACGTGTGGTCTGCCCAGGCGTTATGGACGGTTCCCGCTGAGGGACCTCAGAGCTAATAACAGTACCGCAAATTGCGGTAGCGTTATTAGCTCCTTCCCCATTCCCATTGAGCCCTCTGGGGGCTCAAATGGGAATGGGGAATGGGGATTTACCGGTCCCGCAAAGGTCGGAATAGACCGGTAAGTCCCTTTTCCGGGAACCGGACTCCGACGGCGGTAGGGGGTAGCCATGGCACTAATAGCGCCATGGCTACCGCCTACCGTGTAATGAGGCCCACTGTCTCAGTGGCTGAGGTGGGTTTGAAATCCAAGGTGGGCGCTAAAGCAATTCTGGCAGCCTCTAAGTCGCTGCAATTACATGGTTGAGAGGTATTCACAGTCCTGCCTGTTATAGATCAGGTGAAACAAACAGGTGTCCAAGTATTGGGGGAGGATCGTAAACCAAAGAAGGGTAATAACATCATAGGTACACCAGATACATAGATAACCAAAGGTTGCTCTACAGAGAAAGGTGATTCTCAAAAGAAAGCCTGGTTGATGATCCCACAAATGTTAACCCAGGTCTTTCAGAAGTTAGGACTGGGAATGGAATCTCTTTAGTTGGAGGAAGTGGTGATTTGTGAGTTGGAACACGCGGGGCTCAAACTCCTTCAAAACATCAAATATGAAGGAGGTACTCTTCGGGAAAAATGATTTGATCTTTTTTCAGAAGACATGGCTAATGAACTCCTTCCAAGTAGAAGGATTTACCATATTACATCAGCAAGCATCATTCCAGTGGAGGGGCAGGCCGTCAGGAGGCCTTACCATAGCTTGCAGGACTTCCATAATAGTGGAGTCAGAACACATTGCCACCCCGAAAAAGGAATTAAGTGTCCAGCAGCAAAAGGAGTGAAACTAAAGTGTTATCTGCATGTCACATATACGAAGGATAGTAGGCGGAATCTTATTCCAAAGATTGAAAGCAGAAGTGCACCCACATAGCATGTGCTGGGATTACAAGATCAACAGTTCTTTGGCTAGTGACTGCCCATCCCACTGGCTAGGGCCAAAAAAGTCCCCATAGCATGTAAAAGGGTCACATTACACTGGTGGAGAGGGACATTTTATCAATGTTCATTCAATTGTATTCCCATTCCTCCTTAGATAGAGTATAGTAGGCCATTTTAGCTAACACACACACATGACACAGCACCACCCAGTAACCTCCATGTAAGTGCACCTCAGTTCTGAATCACTAAGAAGTGGACTGTGAGTATGAACATTAGCAGATGATAATTTTTGCTTCAGGAACACAAGTATCTTTGAGAGGAGATTTTAGTAACAACAATTATGTAAAAGACTGCATATATTAAAATTGCTTTGTTGTAAATTATTGTTACTGTAACCCAATCGAATATGGTGGTGAATATAGCAGACTAATAGTCAGCTTATAACTGTTCAGTGAATAATTTAGTGTGAAACACATAAAGACGCACAGGTCGTTGCTCGGAGTTCTGACACAGTGGCACCAGCACGCCGATAAATCCATAACCGTATTCCCACAGGAACTCCTGAATATGAATAATTTGTACTTAAAAATAGATCTATGCATGTAAAGATTTGAAAAAGTAGGGTACTTACCATGTTGATATATTTTTAGAGTTGAAACAGGCTGAGCCCACATGTCAATTTGGGATGACAACGCTTTCTCCTCCCACAGCTTTCCAAACTCTCACCCCTCACCTCCTTGTCCTATTAGCACTCAGGTGGGAAGTGGGTAGAGAAAACCAACCAATCCCTTTCACAGGAATCATGACAAGTGAGTGATGTCATTTGCCCTATAAGTAATTCAGTTTGCATTAGAACTGGGCTTTTTCCACTTATTCCGGGAGGTAACCTGCTGCTGAACTCTTGCTAGAAACATCCAAGCAGAGAGGCCCCAAATCTTCCATTGGATACAGGGACCAGGAGACATAGAAGCTAACTAGGACCCCTTGGAGGATTCAGAGGAGACTATCCTTGACTGACACCCGTGCTTCCCAGAGGTACCCTGCTGTTCCCTGGTGCTCATTACAATACCTCTCCTGTAAGTAAAACTATCCCCACCGCCTTAGATTGTGTACGCCCTGCATTTTCAAGCATTGTTTTAGTTATTTCCCCATAGGAACATTTCCTGTTTGTCTGAGAAGAGCCTTAGTATATTTAATTAAAGTAAATCAATCCCCCTATAGTAATCACAGGATGTGTTTTGTTAGCATTCAAAACTAACAAGCTCTTCCCAATGTGCTTTGAGCCGGTACAGACATAAAGATTTGCCAAAAGAATGAATCCCAAAATCCTGTTGCCACATGATTGTGCAGGGTGCAAAAACAAATTGCCCCTTTTATTCACATTGGGCTCTGACCAAAACCACTAAGTCCTGCCAGTTATTTTTAGGTGTGGTAAAAACATGTTCCCACTGCCTTTCTTTCCCTCATATTGCATCTGTGGTAATAAGTAAAAAAAAAAATAAACTTTGCCCCTTGAATCCTTTTTTCCAAAGAGTCGCTTTTATTATAATCCAAGAACGATTTTCTCATTGTTTTTCCACTCTCTGCCACTGGCCTACAATTCAGAGGGGCCAAGTCTAATTGATGTTTGGAGGATAGGGGGTGCTGGGAGAAAAGTATTATAACCAAATCAGCAATCACAGGGTGCCTTGAATTGTTCTTTTTATGATTTGGTTGGTGATTTGAAAAGAAAGCTGCAGGAAATTGTGACTGCATACCTCAGTACTATCTCTGTGTTGGTTCCATCACGGAAGCCATTTTTGTCTTGTGTTGCCACAGCATTGGCGGCCAATGTTAGTCATTGTGTCAAATTTGGTTTAAATAAATTAATGAATCTATATTTTTACTACACACCGGCCTGGTTCCTTGTTCATTGGGGTACTGGGTATTTGTTGGGGTTGGGTGCAAGACGGTTTGGAGGCCTTACCAAATGGAACCAGAATCAAAATCATAGGGATTTGTTGTACAACACATTCATTGGGAGGAAAGGAACTCCCTGAGTTGAGTGTGACCGTATAATAAACCGTGACAATGTGAGTTAATTTACATAATCCAGTCTTTGCCTAGCCTTCTCATCTGGGCTGTATTTACTGTGTACTGTTAATAGAAGGCATCATTCGGTGAAAGCATGAGTGAGGCATTTTTTGAAGATCATATCCTGAAAAGGAAATCACTCTGCAGGGCTCACAATTTTGTAAAGTTTAGGGCTGGCAATTCTGAGAGGTTAGGCAATACAAGATTAAATTAGATGCCACAGGTCACACATTGGTTAAGGGGTGAAGCTGTGATACGCGCCAACTCTGCAATTTCTGCATTTGAACACTTTCTTTTCCAGTTCTTACCATGAACTAAAATAATCTCATTTTATTAAAGTGGCTCAGAAAGTACACAAATCACATTACCAAATATGACCATTTTTAAAAACTAAATATTATAGAAGGGTGTTTACGCAAAATGAGAATGATTCTAGCTTCATTCTCTCCGTCATCAAGGGAAGTTTATAAGTACCAACATACCAATTGATGTGATTTAACAGATTTACGGGTCAATTCATAGAAACCAGCACATAAATAGCGCACACGGCTGGCACAGAGCATGCACCACGCGTGCGCCACGCGCAGCACAAAACAATATTTTGGTGCACCGTGTATGCATGGATTTCGCGAGCCATTTGCAGCTGTGGTGCGGCAAAAATCCAACAGCGCCAGTAACGCCCCCAAGAACGCCCCTTGCACCATAAAAAGCCATAGAAATCCCCAATATGGCGCAAAGGGCCGTGCTAACCCCGGACCAGAACACAGGCCCCTGCCACCGAATGCGCATGAAAACAGCGCGTTCCCCGCTCGCGCCAGCAAAATCACGGGAAAATCTGCTCACGCACCCCTTTAAATAAGCTTACGCCACTTGCGCCAGCAAAGTGCATGAAAATCTACCTGTGCACCCCCTTGAATACGCGCACCCCGCTCGCGCCAGCAAAATCGCAGGAAAATCTGCTTGCGATCCTCCTTGAATACGTGAACCCCGCTCACACCAGCCAAAATGCGTGCAAATCTACCCGCACGCCCCCTTGAATACGCGTACCCTGCTCGCGCAAGACAAATCAAGTGAAAAGGGCCTACGTAACCCCACGAATACACGTACCCCACTTGTGCCAGCCAAATCGCATGAAAACTCCTCACGCCCCCCCTTGAATATGCGTACCTCGCTCGTGCCAGATAAAACACGTGAAAATGTACCCACGCACCCCCTTGAACATGCGGACCCCGCTCACGCAAACCAAATCGAGTGAAAAGGGCCTTGCATACCCCCGTGAACTTGCGTACCCCACTTGTGCCTGCCTAATTGCGTGAACAATGCCTCGTGTGCTGGCAGCACCAGCGAACACACCCTGCAGGCAGCCCACACCACACGGGTCCCCCCTATCACTTGTGGCCTTGGCTGCAAGCAGCCCACACCACAAGGGCCCCCCCAATCACCCCTGACCATGGCCGCAGGCAGCCCACACCACAAGGTCCCCCCCAATCACCCCTGGCCATGGCCTTAGGCAGCCCACACCACAAGGGCCCCCAATCACCCCTGACCATGGCCGCAAGCAGCCCACACAACAAGGGTCCCCCCATCACCCGTGACCATGGCCGCAGGCAGCCCACACCACAAAGAACTCCCCCATCACCCTTGACCATGGCCGCAGGCAGCCCACACCACAAAGGACCCCCCTTCACCCGTGAACATGGCCGCAGGCAGCCCCCATGGCACCATACACTGCAGGCAAGCCCGACTCATGTCCTCCCACCCCACCAGTGGCAGCAACCTGCAGGCAGGCCCCGACTCATGTCTCCCCACCCCACCAATGATGGCAACCTGCATGCAGGCCCCGACTCATGTCCCCCCACCCCACCAGTAACGGGAACCTGCAGGCAGGCCCCGACTCATATAACTCCGCCCCACCAGTGATGGGAACCTTCATGCAGGCCCGACTCATGTCCCCCCACTCCACCAGTGACAGGAACCTGCAGGCAGGCCCAACTCATGTCCCCCCACCCCACCAGTGACGGTCATCTGCATGAAGGCCCCGACTCATGTCACCCCACTGCACCAGTGACAGGAACCTGAAGGCAGGCCCGACTCATGTCCCCCCACCAAACACATTGACAGAACATAGAATCATGTAGCAAATGTCCACCCAAATGCCACCCCACGCTGCCCCCCCCAGTGCAACTCCACACCCATCCATTGGCGCCACTTCACAGTACTGGCCCCATGGCATGGCATTCTCCAAAGCACACATGCATGCACCCATATACATGTCCAACATAGCCACACAGCAGTGACACATGCCTGAGCCAATGGCAATTGACACATGCACCAAACAATTGAGAGCAGACAACAGTCAGATTGAACTAAATGAAAATGTATAAAAAAATAAGTAAATATAACAAATAAAAAAGAAAAATGATAATGTAAATGAAATGAACGTAAACGAATTGAAAAGCAAAATCCAAATGAACATGAAAATCCCAAAAAGAGAAATTCCTGAAAGTGGTCCATGCCCAAAGTAAAGTTTGCAGTTCCAAAGGAAAATAAATAATAAACCATAACCCCATGGGAAAATAAAAGCCAACAATCCACCAAAGTCCAACTATGTACAAGAAAGCATGAAGGGTCCATGATCCCAAAAGGCTGAATGAACCTAAAAAACACCTTATAAATAACAACTATATGCAAAAAGTAGGGCAATGTCCATGGACTCCAAAGAAAAAAGAAAAAGAAAGGAAACCTAACACTAAAGAACTATTTACAATGGCGGCAGGCTAGTCCTACAGCTCACCATTGTTACCAAGAGTTTTGGCCAGGTCATCATCGAACTCGGTGTCTATAGCCCGGAGTCAGGACTGTGATCTATCCACCAGGGCTTGCAGGGACGCCGTCATGTCCTCCACCAACTCCCTGCGAGTCTCCTCGAGGAACTCCGCCCGCCTCTCTGTCCGTCACATGGAGTTCTCCACCCTGACCATGGTGAGCCGTGCTCTCTCTGCCCGCTGCCACTCTGCATCTATCTGCTGGCCCATCCAATGCCACTTGGAAGACACACTTTGTCCAGGGTCCACCTGCCCTTTGGCCGGTGCCTGACCCTGTGATGTCCTTGGCCCCGAGTTCTGACGCCTCCTATGTCATGCCTGCTGCTGGCTTTTAGCTATCTGCCTGTGCCACCATGACTGCCTCCGGGAAGATGGCAACCCCAATGGCCGTTGTCCATGTGCCCTGCTCGAAGGTGCCTGCACAACCTCCATTGCCAGGGGCTTTGTTGCTAGGCTGACCACTTCTGCTGAACCTTTGACTCCCGACTGTGGCAGGAAAGGGATCTCCACCAGCCTGGCCAGGGTGGATGTGGCCAGTCCACAGGGGGCCTTGGTGGCATCTGGGCCGGAAGACAGCATGGAGGACGACTGGCGCATAGTGGGTGAAGAGGAGGAGGGGGTCGCAAGAGCGCCCAGCACATGAAGGAAACCCCGACACTGAGCCGTCCTAGCCAGTTCATGATGGCACACACCTGTTTGTGATTACGTGTGTGGTCCTGCCAGGAAGCACACACATCATCACGAATGATGCGTGTGTCCATCGCAATACCGACTAGGACAGGCTCCACCCTGTCACGGATTGCCTCGTCTGCAGGTAGAGAGATGTCAGTTGACATGGAGCCTTCCCCTATCTGTGGACGGGCCTGGTCCGAGACATCCGTGCTGGTGCACGGTGATGCAGTCTCATTATCAGGGACAGGATTAGGCACAGGCCCCTCCACAACAACCTGTGCTGCCTCCTGCCCCTGCCCCTGTCCCTGGACTGCACCACTTGCACCAGTGGTATCACCCCCTCCAGGCCCCATGTGCGGGTCTGATGCAGCCTCCTCCTCCTCCTCAACCACTACCAAATTGGTAGTTGGTAGTGGTTGCGCCTCACCTGCCCCTTCCGCTGCCGAGGAGCCCACTTCCAACCTCACCCTCTTGGGCATCCCCTCGGCAGCTGCGGCCGCGGATGTGGCACCAGTCCCCCCACTCCCGGAAGATGACATATGGTGGGAGGGTGACTGGGCCCTGCGTCTCCGCCTGGTGGAGGCATGCCTGCCGCTTTGCTCCACAGCGCTGTCTCTGCCCTCTTCCTCAATCGCCGCTGTAGATAGGGAAAGATTGAACATAAGCATCAGGGTACCGAACAATACTCTGCTAGACACAAGGCAATTGCACAGGAGTTGCACTGTCAAAATTCACTACCATCATCACCCTCCACAACATAAGGGTCAGTGCAAGAAACACACATCCACAAAAAAGCATGGCACGTGCAACAGGCATTTGCATCCATGTCCGAGGCACTGTGGGAACATCAGAAGGGGGGCTGAACCTTACAGGCATCATGGGACATGCACATCAGATGCATACACACCACTGGACAGTTATGCATCTGGCCATGTCTACCTCCTGTCACAGAGCACTCATTGGCAACTGTGCCGCATTAGTTAATCATGCATCCGTGGCGATTCCCAGTCACACACTCACCACTCAGACACACGCACACGTACACCGTGCATGTGCATGAAGGTGATATAAGCATACATGTGTGACACCACAAACATGGCCGAGTACAGACACAGGCATGCAAACATGTGTGCATCGTCACATGCTGGTGCACTCCATTGATGTGGGACATGCTTGACTGGACTCACATGCAGCACCGTCCCGTCCCTGCAAACAGACATCGATAAATGGGGCATGGCAGACATACAGCCGAGGTGCCCACTCCTGCCACACCTCAACATGCAGTACGCTGGACAAGAACACATGGACACTTACCACTCGACTCCAGATGGGTGTGCAACTGGAGAACCTGGTAGTGAAGCGCTGGACATGTGCACTCCAGGACCCGCATCTGGATGTTGCTCAACTGGTCCTGGCGCCCCACTTCTCCAGGAGCCGCAACGAGGCGCCAGGCCTTGCTGTGGGTCCTGGACCTGAAGTCCTCCCAGCGCTTCAGGATGTGTTGGTAGTCATGGGATGCCACCCCCACCGTGTTGATGGCATCCACAATGTCTGACCAGATCCGCCTCGGTCCTTCCTTGTCGAGGCATGATGACGAGAAGAGGGCATCCTAATGCCCCAGGACTTGCTCCACCAACATGCCAACTTCATTGGGAGTGAAGCTGGCAGCCCTCTGCCTCTCCGACTGGGGGTTGCCACTAGGCTCATGGCTCATAGGAGACTGCTCGGGGCTTTGGGGAGACAGGTAAATGGCCTTCTGAGCAGGAGCGTGGTCTTCCGTGTGTAGTCGCATGGCCAGCTTGATGCAGATTGACTCCGCACGTGAAAAACAGCACATTAGCGTGGAATTCGAGGAAAGGCCCTTAGCGCGTAAGCGCGTAAATGACGTGACACGTGCGGGTGAAGCCTTCAGCATGGCTTAAAGGTCAGCTCGGGACAGCAGTTCGTTGAACGTGCTTTTCATGGAGACCGACGCGTGTGTTTCTTCTACTTGTGGGTTCACACACGACATCTTCACAGCGATTAGAGTTTATACTTCTTGTTTTGGCAGGGCAGTTGCCTATGCGCACATGCATGTGTGTTTTTCTTTTCAATGCAAGGCAGACGGTGAGTCCTGCATACTTATCTTTCCCACTGTGGTTCCCCCTGTATGTTGTGTACCCCGTTTTCGAGGTAAGAGTAGGCTGCGTGTTCCATGAATGTTTTTTTGTGTCCCTGGGTACCATAGCGTACTGCGGGAGGTTTATTCCATGCACGTGGGCTACCGGGGGTTGCATGCATCTTTGTTATGTTTTCTTAGGGTGCCTGAGTGTTGTGTGACCTGTCTTTTTTCACCAGGGGTCACATACAGGCTTGCAGGAGCACAGGGGTATGTCTTCCATCACGTATCCTGCCCCCCTCATCCCATTACCCACAATTGTTGTATGCACCTCCCATTGGCAATAGTCCATCTGTGCCATGTTTGGGGGGCCACCAAAAGGTAAGGGCGGCAAAGCTGGGCGACCTCCCAGGGCTGGGCATGTTGGGGCATGTGGCAGGGGTGGCCAGCGAGTCCAGGGAAGCCAAGGGGTACGTGGAGGGGGATGTTGCCAGGCTGTTCCACAGGGGCAGGATGTAAGCCACATGCTGGGACAGCCATGGCACCACCCCCAGTACCTCAGGGAGATGCTGCTGCTGCAGACATCCCCGGCGCACATCTGGCCCCACAGCCAGTGTCATCTGCTGGCACGGGCAACCAGGTAGTGGAAGCTGCAGGTGCAGCTGTGGCAACCACCACCCATGCTCGTGGTCAGCCAGCGCAGGCTGCCTTGGCACAGGAGGACTCCCAGGCAGATTTTTAGGTCAGGAAGGCCAAGCCACGTGTGCCTAAGGTAGCTGTGACCAAGGCACATGTATTTAGGGCAGTGGTGACATCTGCTGCCCCGAGCAACCAGGTGGTGGGAGCTGCAGGGGCAGATGCAGCTGACACCACCTCGGCAGTGAGTCTGCCAGCCAGGACTGTGTTGGTCACAGCCCTTGGACCTGAGGCAGTTGTGCCACTGGGTCCTGGCAACAGCACCCAGCAGCCAATCACTCAATCCAGGCCTTCCGTCCTCATGCCAATGACTACTCCCATTGGCCAGTCCACCATCGCCAATGCCCCTACTGACCAGAGCGACATTAGCCACTCAGGGTCCACACAACCGACCAAGAGGAGGAAGTGTGCTTCAGCGCAAGATTGGGACCCCAGACAAGGCTCCGGCCTCCGGCACAGCAAGGAAAAAGCCTTTCAATAATCAGGAACTGGACTTCCTTGTGGACTACGTGTCGGCCCGCAACCACAATATGCTGGTGGGCTCAGGTTGCCATAATACACCTGCCCAGCGTCAGGTCCACTGGCAGTGCATTGCGGAAAGTGTCATTGTCATGGGATATGAGAGGCGCACAGCTCAGGATTGCTACAAGCGTTGGACTGGTCTGTGACGCTGTGCAAAACAAAAGCGGGCCTCCAATTACTCCCTGACTCTGGTGACTGGCAGTGGGCCACCACCAGAGGAGGATGAACTCACTCTGCACAAGGAAATCGCGGCAGAGTTCATCGATCCAGGGAGTGGGAGAGATGCCGGATTATGATGCAATGTCCGGTGAGTGTTGATGTTTGTGTGTCCAGGCCATGTGTGTGTTGTTTGTGTGATGTGTTGTGATTGACTGCCAGTTCAGCTATGTATTAATGAGTGCCATGTGTGACTCATGCAATGCTTGACTGATGCGTTCTTGTAGTGATGCAGTCTGCATGCAGGCCATGTGCTGCACATGGGGGCAGTCCTCATCAGTACATATGCACCCTACTTACATACAAGTCACTTGGCTGTCTCTCCTGTCCATGTTTGTATTTAGCCTGCAGTGTTGTTCCACTCAACACTCGGCCTATGTCATCACATGACTGATGGCTATGTGAGGTCACCATGCAAACTGCTCCTCCTCACAGGCATGCTTCCTTGCCTCTCCACCACCCTGCAGCTCACTGTCTCCATGGTACTGGTGATTTCCGTGTTGGGCTACTGCAATAGCCTGTTCCCTATTCCTGTGTACATGCACACTTCCCTCTTTAACCCTGCCTAACCTGTACTGTGGGGTACATCCTTTGTCCTTGATGCAGGGTGTCTCACTTGGACTGTGCAGATGGCACAGGCTCATAGTGGACATGAATGTTAATTCATGGAACATGCACATTCCCTACAAGCCCCTATGGGTCTGTGGCAGGCTACTCATTGTACTACATCTCTGGTATTTTATCCGTCTCATAGTATTTGGACATCCATATCATGCTCACTCAGGGTCACTTCCTCATCACGCATATGTTTAGAGTGTCCATGTCTTTGTTGAGCACATGCCTCCCTCTGTTACAGCCACCCTGCCTCTTGGCAACTGGCGTTGTGGCTTCTGTGTGTACAGATGTACTTGTGATGGTTCCTCATGTGTCCTGCTTTCTGTCCCCCTCTCATCTGCTGTAGTGTCAGTTGAGTGAGATGATGCAATTGACACCTGCCAACATTGTCTTTAACTTCACAGTACTCTGGTCAGCCATTCAGATCCATGCACTGCCTCCCTGCCATTCCCAGGGGTGGTGGGGGGGAGTTCACTGCATCCCTACAAGCCAGTGACAACACTTTGCACATGATGACTGCACTTGCCCTTACAGTGCCGGCATGTCACGAGATTGACATCACTACATTTTTGGTTCTGTTGATAGTTGAGGATGTACACATGTGCTGCACTGCCCCCATGCACTTCTGAACCATGTTTCACCCTTCAACATACCTATTCACTTGTGTGATGTCAAAGTGACCTGGCATGTATGTATCCATGTGCCTCCCTTCACTGTATTTCAATGCACTTGCGTTGTTGCATCCTGTGACACGTGTAATTTATTTGATATTTATTTTCTTGTATTGCATGTTGACATGCATTTTACATGTGTCATGGACAGTTCTATTTGACTTACTGTTGTGGCTATTTGGGAATTGTGCCATGGCTATGCTATGTGCCATCTCCGTGTTGACATCTGTCATTTTTGGCTAAGATCTATGCCTGCCAGAAGGTTGCATGTGATGAAGGTGATATGCAACATGTAGTACATGTATGGGTTTTCGCTTTTGACGCACATCCATGTCTGCTTTCAGTGTCCCCTTCCATTTCATTACCACTGCGTGCATACCGGAGTTTGTGTCGTGTGTGACATGGCTGCCTCATGTGTTGGCCGTCAATATTGTGTTGTCTATGTGTGTGGTATGTGCTGCTGACATGTGTGCTCATGTGTTTTTTTAATTTTGTTACAGGTGATGATGCACCGGAAGCAGAGGAGGAAGAGATTGCCGACAGGGTGGAGTGTTCAGGTCAACAACCATGCACCAGTGGTGGTCGTGGGGTGGTAGGCCGCAAACATCCATCGGTGCTCCCGGCCATCCTGTCCAGGCCTGCCTCTGGGTATGGCTCTGACGATCTCTTTGACTCTGATGTTGAATCAGATGTTCATCAATCTGCGCCGTAGATGGTGGGTGATTCTGCAGTGGACGCTGTTCTGTCCGCCCACTTGCAGTGGGGGTTGAGCCCTCAAGGGGCCAGTCATCATTGTAATGTCAGCCTGTGGTGGTTACGGGTGCAGGGTCCCCCTCCACACCAGTTGCTCCTGTTCCTAGGGCAGCAGATTGACAGAGGAATTCAGTCCTGCAGTCATGGGCTGTGCCAGCACAGCAAGGACCATGTCTTCTTGGGCCCAACAGGTGTGGTGTCCAGCAAGGCGGTGGCTGTGTGCCACCGGAGAACTCTGGGTGGGAGAATGCCATTCATGCCATTGCACAGCAACAGGGGAAAGCGATTGAGATGTTGGCTCAAGGCATGGAACGTGTGGCCGATTCCAATATCCCCCCTGATAGGCAGGTGGAGCTCCAGCACCAGGCAACGCAGTCCATGTGCCGCTCACTCAGGCTGGGTACGGCGGCCTCCAACAGGGCTCACTGGGCTGAACTGGTGGCTCTGCGCTCAGCTATTGCTGCTGAGGGACATGCCCACAGGGAAGCCCTGAGGGAAGATAACACCTCCCTCAGAAGTACTCTGGCTGCACTCATTATGAGCCAGGGGACACGGGCAGAACAGAGGATGGAGCAGCTGGATCACACCATCTCGGCTGAACTCCATGCAAGTCGGGAGGAGGTCTGTCTGTCACATGAGGCCTCGCTGGCAGAGCTCCCTGTTACATGTGAGTCCTTGTAGGAGGAACCTCGTGTTACACGTGAGGTGCTGCATGGGGACCTCTGTGCCATATTCCTGCAGAACCAGGCTCACCAGGCCCACATGCTTGCTGCCATGGAGGGGCTTGCTGGAGTTATGCGTGGTCAGACACCTGTGCCACGCGCACCTCGTGATGTACAACCAGCGGGTGACGACGACGACGTATCTCTCACTCAGGTCGGACCGTGAAGACCATGAGCCCATAGAGTTTTTTCATCGTCGCATGTGGGTGTTGACGTGCACCCTGCACCTCCCCCCTCCTGGGTTCCCCCTCACCCCTGAGTCCACTATGGGCATTTTTATTTTTTTACTATTCTGCATTTAGGTTACAGTGTGGTGCTATGTGTCATCTGATGGCATCCACTGTGTGTTCCGGCTGGGCCCATACATGCCTGTCTCGTGTTTGTGGCTTGGGGTCCGGACAGATACGCCACTCATGCTTCCCCTTTCCATGGGCTCGCAAGGATGGCACCGTGTGACAGTAACTCACACAGAGGCATTGGACTTTTGTCATATCTGTGGCCAGTCTGAACTCCAACTTGTGTATACACCCCTAGTGGGGATTCATGATGGTTTCCTCCAGCGCATGATTGGACTGCATGTTGGTGAGTGTATTGTGTTGACTGTGCATGGTTTCAGGTTGCTTATTCACGTATTGCCTTTACTGTATACATTGCTGATGCACTTCATGCTGTATGTGGTCCCATGCCCCCTTTAGCTGTCGAAGCAACTCTCATGATGGTAGGGGGATGTGTGGTGGCATTGTCACGTTGAGGCACTTGTGCTATGGTGTTTCCTCACTGTCTGTCATTGTCACTGTTTGGTTCTGTGTTCATGATATGTTATGCTGGTAAATTGATAGTCCTGTGTTGGTTTTGCTTATGATGTGTCACGGGTTTGGCAATATGTGTCCATGACCGAGTACTTCACATGGAAAATGTACACAACACTGAAGGTTCATGCATTTCCCATGCTAACATGCATTGAATAGCCCTGCAAACACACACCCACAACGCACACGACACACCCCCACCCCGACACCACCCCAACATCCACCCACGCACACACTACTTGCCTTCTGAGACATGCTGTGTCCCTGCTGCACAAGTTAACTTTGACTGTCGTGATCGTGAACTGGTGCTGCAGGCTCATTGTTCTCCTTTTTTTATACAGCTTCAGGGGTTTCCAGCCCACAAACGCCACTCACTGTACTGTGTTGCGTAATGAGCGGGGTGTTACAGGGGATAAAGCCCCACAGCACCCGCATTTTCTTTTCTTTTTTGGAATTCCCTGAAATGCATGCCTTCAAAGGTTCAAGGTTTTGGTGTTCACACCTTTGGTGGCATGCATTTACGTGCTTTTCATATAGGTTGGATATTTTTGCTGACTCTTTTCTTCAGAGACCCTGTCTGAGGGGGTTATCTGTGGCCTGTTTCCATTTGTAACGGTGAACTTTGTGACAGTTGTGTCAAGTGTGTTGATATTTTTATTTAAGTTTTCACATTGCATGCCATGGCATGGTGTGTGGGGTGGTTGACATGGGGTTGAGGGAGGTTTATGTGACATACCAGCATTTGGATGTGCTAATTTGCATGGTGGGGTGGAATCTGTAGCTTGCATGTGTACCTTTGGTCACACGGGATTGGGTTTGTTTCAGTGGCTAGGGATGCACACAATGCTGCAATTCCAAGGACACATTCTCAGGGTGATAAGGTTGTGACAGTTGACTGTCCCTTTACCTTCATTGATTGTCACTTTGGAATGTACCAGGCCTGTGTGACCTCGGCAGGGGGGGAGTTTAGGTGAAAAAGAGGGTAGGCACTGTCCCCTGGGGAGGTAATAATGGTTGTCATTAGTTGGGTTTGTGTATTTGTCTGTGTGTGACATGCATGCATGTGTACAGGCATTTGTACTCACCAATGAGCCATGTATTGCCATGCCTACCCGCTTCCAGGTTCTGGTGTAGGGCTGACATTCTGAATATGAATCTGTCATGGGTGGACCCGGGATAGTTTGCATAGACAGAGGTGATGATTCCCTTGGCATCACATACAACCTGCACATTCATGGAATGCCAGTGCTTGCGGTTGCGATAGATGTGCTCAGTGGCCCTAGGTGGACATAGGGCCACATGGGTGCAATCAATGGCACCAAGCACTTTGGGGAACTGTGCCACCATGTAAAAGTCCTGGACCACAGCATACCTTTCTGATGGGGTTCCTGGCATGTATATGTGCCTGTGGACTGAGGGGCGTCCAGTCATGTTTGCCAACACATGGTGTAGGCAGCATGACTGGGTGGCCTGTGAGATGCCCCCAACTATGGCAGTTGTCTGCTGAAATGACCCAGTGACCAAAAAATGCGAGGACATTGAGCACCTTTTCCAAGGGGCTCAGTGCTTGGGAGCACAAGGTGGGTGATGTGAGGTCATCCTCCCACTCAGTGACAAGGTCTAGGATGATATGAGGTTGAAACCTATACCTGCCATAGACTTGGTCATCAGGCATCCCAAAAAGGCTGGTCCTCGGTAAGAAAATGCGGGCCTGGCTATCCTCCTCCTGCGGTGTCCCACAATCACTGCTATGAGAAATGGGACATTCATCGTAGCTGTATATGCTTGTTTGTTGTTTGTGTGCACTTTTATTCTGCGCAAGGCGCTTCTGCCTTCTTTCGCGTGGCGTACGTGTTTCTGGCTTTGCGCGTCTTTTGGCGTGCGCAGGTTTGCCCTGTCCAATTCCATGAATACGTGTTGTTAGCGCACGTGTGGGCATTGCAGGAATTTCACTGCTGAACTTCTCCCGTTACACCCACATTTTCGCGTGTTGTTCCCCATTCCGCATGTTCTGCCCCATTTTTAGGTGTGTGCACTGGACATTGTGCCCCTTCACTGGGTGACTCGCGCACAGCTTTCGGGAGTTTTTCACGCTGCGCCACACATTTTGGCGCACGATTCCATGAATCACCCCGACAATCTGGGGCTGTATTTTGTATTTTAAAGCATTAAATACTTCCAAAGCACTGATTTGTGAAATTTTAATTTATAAATGTGCAGAAAATCTTTTACTTTTACAAAAAAGCTCATCTTTTTTTGTGTCAAACGAGCAGACCTTAAAATATGCTTGCCTGAGGCCTGCAACATCTGGTCTGCTCTCTTCTGTCTACCACCCCTTCCACTCAAATGGACTACATAAAAAAAAGATCAACTAATGGCCAGTGGACGAAGTGGGTAGGAGCAGTTGGGATCGCTGTTCCTCTACTTTGTTTGTATTAAGATTTACTGTTCCTGTAATTATTTTTTTAAAAAAACATTCCGGAATGGAAGTGTAAGAAGAAGTTGAAGCTTGCACTGCAGTGGACTGACCGTTCCCTTGAACTAAACAGCAGGCACATTTGTTTGGGGGGTTATATTGTGCTTGGGGCGGAGCTTAGCAATGGGGTTTGTGTGGTTTGGGGGCAGGACAGCAGGGACATAGTTCCACTATTTCTTTTCATACACTTCAGCCACTGGCAACGGGCTAAACGATGCCACCAGCATGTGAGAAGGTAAACATCACAGAAGACAGCACAGTAATGTAAGAGATATTATATGATTTGACCAGGATCAGTGTATCTTCTGCTGGCAAAGCCAGGATACAATCATGAACACTTTGGTTCCACATTTGGATACTTATTCACCACTTGGACTAACAGTTTATGCTCATCATTGGAGGTGACTGCCTAGGTTTCACAACACCCCATCTGAACACACCAATTTTTAGACCTTCATCGTACAGATGACATGTTCGTTTCTATAGCAACTCCTATCTGGTGCAGGTACATTGCTGATAATAGCACCTGTCTTTTTGCAAAACCAAGTACATTGCAGGCAGGTTTATAAACGTCAAACATAGGTTAGGCTCAGACAGCCTTGCTGGAATGTGCTATTCTAATCTTGCATATGAACACATATCTCTGCGATGAGTGCTCAACACACTGAACTAACTTCTGAAGCATTGTGGCACTCAATTTATCAATATGCATTTCAACTTTGGCTATTGCACATGATCAGCATAATTCCCTCAGGAAGGAAAGAATGCTACAGGAGCGGTGCCATAAGGAACACACATACTACCCAGACCCTTCCAGTTTATAGCGATTTTGCGATCCCGCAAAATGCCGCGAAAACGGCCGTTTTGCGCAAAATGCCGCAAAAACGGCCGTTTTGTGCAAAAACAGCATCTTTAAAAAATAAAAAATATTTTTTTTTGACTTTTTTTTTTTAAAGTAATCTGCAAAAATTACTGTTTAAAAAAAAATTAAACTCAGGGTGCCAGGTTCTCAACTCAACTTTTTTTTACACAAGAAATAAAATGCGCTAACACATCTCATCACTTGCGCCCCAAAAAAGTGCAGCCCAATTCACAAGGGACACATGAATGGGCACATTTTATATGCGCGCCCATTCAGATGGCCTTTTTCACCTCCTTGATCAAATAAAGTGGCGTTTCTGTCAATTTAAAAGCGCATCCCTCATTTCCAAGCAAGATGCACTTTTAAATGTGCAGAAATTGTAGGCAACCCTACGCGCACGGGATGTGGGACTGCCACTGCATGACAGGATCTTTCCTGACCCTGTCATGCATTTCTTTTAAGGTATGAACCGCTGCTGTGTCGCTTGCATTTCTGTTCCTCAAACAGGATAAAAATGCATTTTTTGGGTCGCATTTTACAGCGACAGGCACCTGTAGGGCCTGTCCCTGTGGAAGGCGCTGGGAGCTTGCAGAACACTGTCGGGAGAGCGATTCTATTCAAAGTACTGGCCATTTTGATGACAAAAATCTATTGAATGTTACAATTTGACCTATTTCGTTCAGTACTATTCAATCAATTTTTATACTGAACATGTGTTGCGGGGTGTCACCTGCTCCCCTCAAAATTGGAGGCGGGGACAGAAAAAAAGAAAATAATGAAAAAGGGACCCTGCGGAGTCGCATCCGACCTGCGTTAGAGGGACGGATCTGGCACCGCAGGGTTGCAGGGGAAGCGGCAGCGACCAAGCAGTTAAGTAGGGGAGGGGTTGGGGTGGTGGTGGTGGTGAAAGGTACATTTTGGGTTGTTTGGCTGAAATGCAAATCAATTTGCAGCAAAATTGACTACGGTCAATTCCGTCGCAAATAATTACACTTCGGTCAAACAACCCAGAACACCATTCAAGGCAGCTGGCCAGCGTACAGTTTGCGCTACAGCTCAAACCTGTGGAAATGCGCCGGTCACCTTTGAGAATAAGGTGACCTGCTCATTTACAAAAATGGGTTGTCTAAAAATAGCACATCCTCTGTTTTTTTTTTAAATGCCCCATTATTTGAGGAACTGGGTCAAAATCTACATTGAAAAAAAATAAAAAATGGTTACACTATGAGAGAGAGGGAGAGTGATGGGTGAGATGTGAAGTGATAGGCAAGAAAGCAGAGGGAGAGCAGTGGGTCAGAGGAGGAAGCGCTGTACAAGAGAGCAGAGGAAGCAGTGATGCGGTGGGCCAGAAATCTGAGAGCGACCAGAGGTACAGAAAGTAGAGGGAGCGGGTTGTCAGTGTGCCAGAAAGCAGAGAAGAAGCGGTTGGCCAGAAAGAGGCAGTGAACTGCAGATTGGGAAAAAGGATGAGGGAAGAGTGCGATAGAATGGGTGAAAGGATGCAAGACGCAGAAGCAGCACAAAAGAATGAAGGACTGTATATTGCGGGAACAATTGTAGAATGTAAGGTGTGAGATGGGAGTATGATTTGGAGTGTGGCAGGGGCTGGGCAGTGTAAATTGTGACTTGACAGTGTGACATAGCACATGAGTATTTGTATGACAGAGTGAGAGGTTAAGGAATGTAAGTTGTGATGGAGAGTTGGTGAGATGTGTGTTGGTGAGAGAGGTGTTTGGGTGTTTGGGGGATTGGAGAACATAGAAGGGGAATATTTTCAACATTACAATTGATAATGATCAATTTAGCGAATACTATTAAATAGGCATGAACATTAAACCAGAAATTTAGCCAAATCAAACACTGTTCTGCTAAGCCAGACACATCTGGACTCTTCCTATTAAATTAATACAAAATATACATAATAATGATACCCTGGCTCTCTTGTAGCCGTGTACTCTGCCTATTTCCTGCAATGCGGCAATCTTGCACCCTCCAGTTAATACAAAATGTCCCACAAAAATGCCGCAATAAATAAAGGTTTGTGCCGCAAAATTTGCCATTTCATGCCGCACAATTTGCCATTTCATGCCGCAAAATCCTGGAAGGTCTGACTACCTATACCACAGTGAACACAGAAAGCATTACATAATTAATTGGTCAAGGCAGAATCTACTTGTCAAAACAGAGAGGCAAAAAGGTTTAGAGCCTCAGCAGCATGCCATAAAATATCCTGACGTGTGCTATTTAAGTCTGGTGAACAATGGAATCTTCTTTAGATCAGGCAGCCTTGTGCCCCCCCCCAATGTACGGGCCCTGGGCAAGTGCCCCTTTTGCCCTCCCATAAAAATGTCTCTGTGTTTAGGGGGTTGCTACCTTGTGTCTTATGGCTGCTTCAAAAGCGCTTGAAAATTAGACATTTACAGCAAAGCATTATGACGAAACTGACATAACACCCACCCCTTCTCAAAAAGAGTGAATGCGTATATCCATTGGCACTCAGGTAGAATCTAGTTAACGTGGGAAAAGGACACTTTGTTCCCAGCTAAGCAGAACATTATAAAAAAAATTCTGCTGCTTTAAACATGACATGGCGTAGCATAACATAACACAGCGTAGCATTCCAAAACGAATTCAGTGTAGCACTTCAAAAGAGGCTACACACACGCACACACATCTGCCCACACACACACACACTCTTTGCTCCAGACTCACCTTCTCCTGCTCTTTGGTTGACTGATGGCTTCTCTATACTTGAAGCTAATATCTGACTTAGTGACCCCTGTGAGTGTGACCTTTCCACTTTGAGGTCACTATTTAAAAAAAAAAAGGTTTATTAAAGTATGGCAAATGCACTCAGGAACAAAGGAGTACTGCATACATTAGCTGAAAAGTTGCTCTCACACACACACACGCCACATCGCTCTGCCAGCGTAAGATATGATCGCCCCATACTGCAATGCATGCCCCTGATATGTATACACTTCCCCCTATAATGGAACGTCCTGGGTGATGGACATACAGTTGCAAGAGCTCTGCAGTGACCTAAAGCTGTATTAGGCAGACCTAAAAATTAAGCGGACACATGCAAGAGGGTGAGTAATCATTTATGTTTCATAATGTTATTTTGTTTCTGCAGTTACTGGATGTGTTATGAAGGGATACAACAGAAAAGGAAAACTCATTGTGAAAGGAAGGCACTCTGACCTTACTCACTTCCACGAGCCCCCATTTACTTTCAGCCATGTTACGTTTCCTGCCCGTTGGCGCGTCCCTTGGTATTTACGGCCTGGAATGTACAGCCGCGGTGAAGCTCTGCACTAATGACTTCCTTTCTAGACGTGCAAGCGAGACAGAGAGGAAAGAGGGGAAACAGGAGAAAACAAGCGCACCTGCAAACAGCCCAACACGCTGGCTGAATAAGCAAGCACGCGTGCCTTATCAGGCTCGCCGACACAGATGGCATTGTTTTTCCCTTTGATCGCACGTGTTTTGACTATTAACCAAAATGGAAAAAATCTGCACCGCCAAGGGAACTCTCCGAAGCCGCCGAAAGGCTGTTTGCCATTATTGTGCTGGTAACTGTAATGTGTTGCAATTAACACCATTTTCATTCCAGGGGAACATGTTCACAAACATTTTTCCCAGGTCCTATGAACTCATGTCACCTGATTATTGTAACTGTTGGAAGGCATTGCTACTCCGAAACATAATTGAAATCGACTGTAACTAAATAATTCTGTGTGTACCCATTATGTATTTTTCTTGGTGTGCTGTACCTGCAAAAATGTGGGTTAAATTTTCATGTTTTATACATTTGCGTTATTATCAATCGATTGTCTTACCTTAGTAATTGTATGTTGATTGCTGTGCTGGAAAATAGCAAATCTGTAAAGTTGACCCAAGTCACGTGTAAGAGGGCAATCCATGACTTTGCATTCTAGGACTGTACCACTTATAATGAAAACAGCAAAACCACAAGGGCCATAAATGAAAGAATAAAACCAGGACTGGGGAAATGCTCGTGCCTAACTTCACTTATTGCATGTATGTATGTATTCATGAAACGGCGAAGCCCGCAGGCATCAGGGTGCAACAAAAACACGAAGACAACAGAGAATGAAGAGACTGGACAAGGGAGGGCAGAAAAGGAAAACGGGGAGTCCCCCAATACGTTTGTTTCCAGACGTCTCTTGGAGCAAATTGAGAGTTCACAAAACTCCATTTACTAGTAAGCTGGCAGACACATCTTTATAAAGAATTAAAGTGTTACATACGAAGATTTCATGAAACGGGCGTCCCTCTTTGACATTCGCACAAATTGTCGTTTGTCAAATGGACTTTCAGCATTAAAGGCCTGTGGTAACTCTCCTGGATGAAGAAATGGAGAAATAAATACACAAATTCAGCAACAGCAGGCAAGTGTGTGTCTCATCGTTTGTAGATTTGTGCAACTACCTGCCCTACACACTTACTTAAGGTAAACACTTTGACTTAGACACCCATCCCACATGTAAATCTGCCCTGGAACCTTGAAGGCACATACATGTCATACTTACCAATATCACCCATTTCAATCTGTAGGTGCTTATCGAGTCCTGTTTTTTTTTTCTCTGCACCTAGACTACTGAGATTCCAAAAAACACACACACATTGGCAATGCTAATAGTTTGGGCGTTTACTGTTATTTTACAATTATAGGCACCAGGGTGCAAGAAGGAGAGTGCAACGTTTCAAAAGAGGATGCGATAAGAAGTGCAGGTGTGCAATGGAATAAGAAGGGGGATTATGTCAGGCCTGCGACCTGTATAATGCGCAGCGCGTGCGCGGGCCTCACGGCAATGATACGCGGGTGCCGGGGGTGCATACAACCTTCCTTTATTTAACATAAACGGCCACTGCCGAACTCCCCTCCCGCCCCTCCCCTTCCCCTGACGTCACGTCCGGGACGTCATCACGTTACAGCCGCAACGGCGGCCGGCCCCCCACACAACGATGCGGGTGGGCTGACATCTCCCCCCTATTTAACATGAGGGGTGCTCTTGTCTCCTTACCCCATTTCTTCTATCAGGCGAAGCGGTTTGATGCGACTCCTCTGAGGACGTCTCGCCCCGCACGGTGTCGACCAGTCTCTGGCAGGGGTTGCATTGTCCTTTTCCGTCTCTGACTCCTCGGCGTCTCCTTGGAATGGTTCCTCTGATGGGCCATTCACGTCACTGTCTCTGTCCCATTCCCACCGATCTCCATGATAGGGCCTTACCCGCTTGAACTGTGAACTGTTTCGGGTTATGGACGTGCAGTCACTTCTTTGTGCTGTGACCATCGTTCCTTTCTTATGGGTGATGACGAGGGGGTCGGGTGCAAATGTCGCTTCTTCCTTTCTGTGCTTGGGTTGTCTGACCCATACCTCACCGCCTGGCTGCATGAGGTTTTCTCTCGCCCTTCTCTTTCTGTCCGTTGCTTCCTTCATTTGCGCTTTGTTCCTCTCGTCATTGACTCTTGCTTCTCGTTCAAGACTTGTCGCGCCCTTGGGTCTTGAGTCCTCTGGTAGCCTTGTGGTGATCGGCCTCCGGAATAGCAGGTCTGCCTGACATATGCCTGTGGTGCTGTGTGGCGTGTGACGGTACTCCCTGAGCAGTTGATTGAGAGCCTGCTCAAAGGGTTTGTTTTGGATGTGGGCGATCTGTAGTGTTCTCTTGACGTTGGTCATGAATCTTTCGACCATGCCATTTGCCTGAGGCCATCGGGGTGTTATCCTTTGATGTTGGAACCCCATGTATCATGCGAACGTTTGAAACTCGTGACTTATGAAGGTGGGGCCGTTGTCTGACTTTATGACTTTGGGGATCCCGTACGCTGACAGCATCCGGTCGAGGGCGGGGATAACGCTCGATGTTGCACTGCTTTCCACGATCTGGGCGTCGGGGTATCTCGAATGTTCATCCATGAGTACCAGGACGTGCGTGCCGTCACGTGCCGTCACTCAATGGTCCGAACAGGTCCACTGCTAGCTCCTCCCACACTTTAGTGGGAAGCGGTGACATTTGTAGCTGATTCGGGTGTGGCGGCGGCGCTACTTGTGCGCAGATGTGGCATCCTCCTATAATGGTTTCTACTAGGCTGTCTAGCTGTGGGAACCACACCTTCTGCCGTAGAAGCCGTTTCGTGGCCACTATCCCGCGATGTCCTTCATGGGCCAAGTGTATCGTCCTCTCCCGGAGTGTCCTCGGAATGACGACCTTGCACCCTTTTAGCAGTACCATGCCCTCCACCACTGTCAATTCGTCACGGACTAGATGTAGTCCCTTAACTTCGTCCGCTTCCGCCTTCGCCTGCTGCCTCATGAGGGCCCTTTTGTCTGTTAGAAGGCAATGTCTGACGATGCGTAGTGCGGGATCTGATTCTGACTGCGCTGCTATCTCTGCCCATCCTGTAGGTGATGGATGACATAGTTGATGTACGCGTCCGCGATGGAGGGTTGAGACACCGTGGATGCTGAGGGGTGACGGGAGAGATAGTCGGCTGGATTGTCCTCCATTCCGGGCTGATGTTTTACCGTGACTGGTAGTCTTGTAGCCTCAGGCCCCATCTGGCTATCCTTGGTGGCATGACGGCTTTGGGGTTTCCGTAGATGGTCAGGAGAGCCTGGTGATCCGTGACTATTGTGAATCTCTTGCCGAAAAGGAACAGGTGAAAGTACTTGCAGGCCCATACTACCGCCAAGCTCTCCTTTTCCGCCTGGGAGTATGCCTGTTCTGTGGTTGTCAGACTCCTGCTGGCGTATGCGACTATGTGGACGTTTCGCGGTTCTTCCGGATCCTTTTGTGTCAGGATGGCACCAAGGCCTACCGGGCTGGTGTCTACAATCACCTCGGTGTCTCGTTGGGCATCGTAGTACGCCATGTCCTCTGCCTGTGAAATGGCGCTTCTGATGGCTTTGAACGCCTCCTGACACTCCTTTGACCATACGAACGGTGTGTCCTTACGCGTGAGCAATCGAAGAGGGTTGCTGACTGTGGCGTAGTCCTTTAAGTATCTAGAGCAATAGCTGGCTAGGCCCAGGAACGAGCGCAGATCCGTTGTGTTCACGGGGGGGGGGGGGGGGTGGCAGAGTTCAGCGCTTCTACTTTTTCCGGGTCCGGCCTCATGCCTTTCCCTGAGAAGATGTGACCAAAGAATCTCAGCGAACCCTTGGAGAATTCACACTTCGCCTTGTTTAGTGTGAGGCCGGCCTCTTCCATCGCCTGGCATACTTTGTGGAGCGCCCTGTCGTGTTCTTCCTGCGTTTTGCCGTACACCAGGACGTCATCTGAATAGTTAAGACAGTTTGGTATGTGCCGAATAACTTTGTGAATCTCTTCTTGGAATATTTCAGCCGCCGAAGAGATGCCGAAACTGAGTCTTTTGTATTGAAATAATCCGAGGTGGGTGACGAACGTGGTGATATATCTCGATTCGGCTGCAATTTCCATCTGGTGATATCCTTTCGTCAGGTCCAGTTTTGAGAAGACCCTTGATCCGTGTAGGAGGTGGATCATATCTGTGATCCTGGGCGCCTGGTGTCTCTCTCTCTCGATGGCGGTGTTTGCCCTGCGCATGTCGACGCACAGGCGGATGGACCCGTCCGGTGACTTTTTGGGGACTGGGACGATGGGTGAAACCTAGGGGGTAGGCCCCGAAACAGGTTCAATGACGTTCATCTTGATCAGTTTATCAAGTTCTTCTTCCACTTGTCTCTGAATGTTAAATGGAATGCCGCGGTAGTGTTGGGCTACTGGTTTAATGAGTGGGTCTATGTGCAGGTGTACTTTCCGGTGTTTTAGTTTTCCTAGGCCGTGGAATAATTTAGGGAAGGTCTGTTCAATTAACTCCGGTTTGGCAAAGTACTTGTGGGCCATCAGCTGATAGAGAATGTGTACCAGGCCCATCTCCACGGCGGTCCTGAAGCTTAGGATGCAGCCACTGTCGGCTTCCGTTTTGAGGATGTGCAGTGGGATTCTCGCGGAGTGGTCTTTGTGAGTGCACCATGCTGTTATGGTGCCTTTGCACGGTAGAGGCGTCGTGGATCCATACGGGTGGATGTCTATGTCGGGCTTCTTGATTTTGGGAGGTGGAGTCAGTGCTTCATACGTTTGTTCGTTTATGATATTCACCGTGGCCCCGGTGTCTATGAGAAACTTCACCGGCGTGTTGTTTACATGTAATGTGAGTATGGGACTGTGCTGTGTGGCTGTCGTGTTAGTCTTGACGGCCCACACATAGCCCTTTTTCCTCTGGCCGTCCCCTGAGGATGGGGTGTCGCTGCTGGTGGGGGATCGCGTTTCTATGTAGCGGACATAGCGTCGTCTGTGGGAGCGTCGCGTGTCCTCTGACGAGCGCCTGTCGTCCCGGTAGTAGTGGCTGGATCTGCTGCTGTCCTCTTTTTTTGTCGGCTTCCTGTCGCTCTCTCCTCTGGGTTTGGGCGGGCTCTGCCGGCTATATCGGCGTCTGTCTTGTGTTCGGGGCCTGCCCTGTGGCGTAACTGGGGCGTTCTTGCACGTGGCCCTGAAGTGGTCCATGCCTCCGCATGCAGTGCATTGTTGTCCCAGGGCCGGGCAGTCCCCGGCGTGCGGATATTCGTAAACGCATTTGTAGCAGGTGGCCTCTGTGCGCCTCCCTCCCTGGCTGGGACTTGTGTAGAGCTTGTTGACGGATTCTGCGGGTTCTCCTGGCTGTTGTATAGAGACTTTCCCCAGGTTGTCCAGTTGTGAATCAACAGCGGCCTCCATGCGAGCCAGTGCTAGGATCTCTTCGAGTGACCTTTGTTTTTGCGGGAGTTGGTTACGGAAAGGTTGTGAGAGGCAACCTGCGATCACCTGCGATCTGAGCGCTTCTTCGTTCGAGTATCTGTGGAATTCGCAGTGTTTTAGTTTTATGCGCAGGCGCATCACAAAATTGTCGATGGATTCGCCCTCTTCTTGCCTGGTTGTGTGGAATACGTGACGTTCATAGTCGACGTTTGTGTGTGGAGCGAAGTATTCGGATAGTTTGGCATGGAGTTTGCCGTATGTTATTGTGTCAACGTCGAGTAGCTCTCCGGCTATGTCCCTCACTGCTGGCCCAACCGCCATGAACAGCGTGTTCTTCAATCTTGCGTCATCAGTTAGCCCTATGGCTCCCGTGTAGAATTTGAAGTCCCTGAGCCATATCGTCCACCGGGGCCCCAGATTTGATGTGTCTCTAATTTCGAATGGGTTTGGCATGTGCATCACCTGCGCTGCTCCTCCTTCCGTGTGAGGGGGCAGATTGTTGCCTTGAGTACCATCGCCACCTCCTGGCGAGGCTGCTGCGGCGCTTGCCCCTCCTGTGGATGAGGCAGGCGTGCTTGCGTTGTCCGACATCTTGATCCGCTTACCGCCGACCGGCGTGCCTCTGACAGTGGGGTTGTTCTCGCTCCCCTGCTGTGGGCTGTGTCTGCCCGTGTGGTGCGCAGATCCTCAGTGCGGGGTACGGTGTGGTCCGGCGCCGCACTCATACGCTGGCTTCTTCCCGCCGTCACGCATTGTGGAGGTGCGCCGGCGCGCCGAGCCGCACGATTGCGGACCTCAACACGCCACTCGTGGGCCGTACAACCTCGTCGCCATTGTCAGGCCTGCGACCTGTATAATGCGCAGCGCGTGCGCGGGCCTCGCGGCAATGATACGCGGGAGCCAGGGGTGCATACAACCTTCCTTTATTTAACATAAAAAGCCACTGCCGAACTCCCCTCCCGCCCCTCCCCTTCCCCTGACGTCACATCCGGGACGTCATCACGTTACGGCCGCAACGGTGGCCGGCCCCCCACACAATGATGCGGGTGGGCTGACAGATTAGTAGAGCAAGCCATTTATAGAGGGTGTCGATGGTGAGCAAGAGGAAATGAGCGAGAAAGGGTGAGAGAGTAAGAGAAAAAGTAAGGGCTGAGAGCAAAGTGAGAGTTGGAGAAGAGGAAATAAGGGGATATCTTCGAGTGCTAGAGAGCAAGAGACAGCGATAACGTGCAGAGAGAGAGAGAGAAAGAGAGAGACAGTGTGCAGGGAGAGACAACGTGCAGAGAGAGAGAGAGACAATGCGCAGAGAAAGAGAGAACGGGCAGAGAGAGAGAGAGACGTGTAGAGAGAGATAGACAGCGCGTAGAGAGAAAGCGAGAGACAACGTGCAGAGAGAGTACAACTGAAGTAAAAATACATGATGCAGCCGCAATAGAAGCCTTTGTTGCAGCAACATCTAGGAGAGTGGCCTTCATTTTGACACTGAATATAAACATAGCGCCCATTGAGTGAAGATGCAGAGACACTGGACCCAGCGTTTCAGGTTGCACTGCGCCTCTTATCAGGATGGCTTTTGTTCTTGGCATTTATAATTGTTCTTTTGGCATTCGCACAGAGCCAGCCCGTGGCCCCATGCTTTGTTGGTTGGGGACTATGGTACAGGCTGGGACAGTCAATGTGCATGTCTTAAAAAGCAAGACTGTGGCAGTGGGCCTCAGTAGGAGGCAGGCGGCCACGTAATGAACGGTGCCGGTACGGGACTGGCACCGTTCATTACGGGCTGCCCTATTACAGGACTGCTGCGGGACCCGCAAAGGAACGCCTGGTCAGACCAGGCGTCCTTAGCGGGTCCCAATAGCAGTCAAGGATTCTAACAATGGGCCCATCATTAACGGGCCCGTTGTTAGCATCCTCCCCATTCCAATTGAGCCCTATGGGGCTCAAATGGGGATGTACCAGGGCTGGGTCCCGCAAAAGGGATTTACTGGGCCCTCCAAGGTCGGAATGGCCCGGCAAGTCCCCTTTTGCAGGACCCGGACCTGGAACCCGGTATGGAGGTAGCCATGCCACTTTTAGCGGCATGGCTACCTCCATACTCGTAATGAGGCCCTGTATCCCTTGGCGAAAATGCTCAAATATGAGTCTAAAGTAAACTAAATTGATGACAGAGAGCCTACAGAAAATAAGTTCACACATCACTAAAAAGTTAACCAGCGTAAGAAAGCCGATTCCACCTCAACGTGCACAAAACCCTGACAAGAATAATGCACCAGAAACTCAAAACCACAGTGTGCATACTCACACGCACCACTAAGAATAAGAGGTTGCCAGCTGATAAAAGTGCCTCCAAAACCCATAACAAGCCACCAGAAGGTAGTGCACCAGATGCTGTGATAGAACAAAGTGAAAACGAAACCTCCGAAAAATGAAAATGTGCTAATTGTACTAAGAGAGACAGTCCCTTCTGTGGAATTTATAAAGTGTTTGGCAGAACTGCCCTACTTTTCCCCCCATTTTCAGAAATCAATTCTTCCTTGTGTACCCAGTTGGAACGAGTTTATATCAATTCCCATCCAACCCACATGGAACATATTTGTTAGTAGCAACAGTTCTGCAATCTCTAGAAATAGTCTTATATGGCAGGCACTTCCACGCATGGACAAAAGGGTGCATTTGACAAAATCAACAGTTCTATCAATGAAAAAAAACATGCACTAGGTAAACGAAAGAAGAAGCACTCTGCCCTCGCTTCAGCCCACGCCATCCTTGTGCGAGACTCTCTTTAATCCAAAAGTCACACAATAGTAGGACGAGCCAGAGATAGAAATCGTCACACAAGCAGTCACACCGGTTCCAATGCATACACACTGAGCAGTTTGGCAGCTTCCAGAAATCCAACAGTGATGTTCCTCTGCACTACTGCTTTGCTGAGAACTTCTTCTAGGGAATTTCCCAGCACCTCCATCTTTAGAGAGGATAAAGACCCAGGATCATGGAATGTTCTGCGTGGTAAATATAGAATTTGAGCAGCAAACCACGCGCAAAATCCTATTTGTCCATTCTTGGAATCGACTGTGGGCCTTTATCGCACTCTGCTGGGACTTCACGCAGGCTCAGCACATCCCTACGTGAGGCGGAGTGCCTTGCGCAAGACACCTCGCAGAGCGTGGGCGGAGCCTGCGCATAGAAAGGAGTAGGGGGAAATGGGCGCAAAGTGATATGTGCCAAGTGCAAAAGAAAGGGACATTTTGCTAATTGTAATTGTTGTAAACATTTTCAATTTAACAAGTGAAAGGGGATGTATGTTACAGAGGAGGAGGGTCAATGATCCTCAGAAGAGGAAGGAGAATGTCAAATGGAGAATATCAATGTCAATGTGGTTCAAGGGGTGGATGAGGAAGCGTTTGAGCGTCCTTATGCTTTGATTTATGTGAATGGCAAAGAAGTGTCGATGATGGCGGACTCTGGATCAAAGATTTCACTCATGTCTAGAATGGTATTTGAACATGAAATTTGTGCGGATGTTCGAAATTTAATAGAGCCTGATGTGAAGCCACAAGGTTATAATCTTAATAAGATCAAATAATTAGGTAATTTCAATGCAAAATTTGAATTCAAACAAAGGAATGCCCATGGTAAGGTATATGTAACAAAAAAGGGGGAGACCTTGCTAGGATGTCAAGATCCAAAAAATGTGATGATAAGGTTAGACTTGAACACTTATGAGCAAGTGTTACATGTGTGCTCTTCGGTATCAGAAAAAATCAGAAATATGTTCAGAAGCGTGTGGACAAAATAAAAGGTATGAAACACCAAATGATTTTGAGAAGAGGAAGTGTACCCGTGGAATGGACACTGCATTCCGTCCCAATGGTGTTAAGGGATAGAGTGAAAAAAGAGCTTTAGAATTTGCTCAGTATGGGTAAGGGTATGGGTAGTATGGGTAGGGTAGGTGGAGTTGAGTGGATATCTGTGTTAGTGGTTTTGAAAAAGCCATTTGGAAATGTGATATTGTATGTTGATCTTAGAAAACCTAACAAGGATGTTGAGGTTGATAGGCATCCATTACTGAATAAGAGTGAGATGGTGGTCATGATGTGACAGGGAGAGTGTTTTAGAAGTTAGATTTGGTTTCAGCGTCTCACCAGATAGAGCTGGAGGAAGAATGTAGAAAAATGACAGCGTTCATGACTTATGAAGGAATTTTTCAATTTTGAGGGATGCCTTTTGGTCTTGTTTCAGCGTCTTCAGTGTTCCAAAATATTATGGATAAACTATTTAGAGGGATGAAAAGTGTGTTTTGTTTTCAGGATGATGTGTTGGTGTGTGGAGTGTCTGAGATAGAACATGATGAAAGCCTGGAGCAAGTGTTGAAGATTTTGGAACAGAGAGAAGTGAGACTGAGAGAGGAGAAGTGTGTCTTTCAAAGAGACAAGGTTGAATATTTGGGACATGAGGTGTCTGTGAATGGTTTGAAGCCAAAAAGTGAGATGGTCGATTCCATAAAGAGGGTAGAGTTGCGTTCTTTTCTAGGTATTATAGAATGTTACCAAACATTTGTTAAAAATAATGACAATACACTTTCTGAGATGAGAACATTGCTCAAGAAGGGAGAGGAATTTCTATGGAATGAGGCATTTTGAGAGGGAGTTTTGTGCCATACAAGGGGGGATTGATTTGGCTCAACCTTTGAGGAGTTTCGACACCCATTAGAGAAGTATAATAACCGTGGTTGCAAGTGATAATGGGATAGGAGCTGTGTTGTCGCAGGTAGTTAATGCTGCTGAGGCGTAGGTTATTATTCACTCCTTGAGAGCTTTGAGGAGTTCTGAAAAGAATTATTCTGTTTTCCAAAAGGAGGCATTAGCATGCAATTGGACAGTCGAAAAGATTTGAAATTTTGTGTGTGATATGGAATTTGTCATAATAACAAGATCAGAAGCCTCATAAGTATATTTTTGAGTGTGAGGGTTTGGATAAGCTATCCAAACAAGTAGCAGGTTGGGCTATGAGGGTGCAGAGCCACATATCTGAAGTTCAGGTTATACCTGTTAAGGAAAATGTGATGGCTTACTGTTTATCAAGGTTGGGCCGTCATATTGAAGATGGAGGTGTTATTGATATTTCTGAAATGGTGTTTGTAAATCATGAGGGTATTTTAAGCAGGGAGGAGTGGTTGCATGTTTTAAATAATAGTGAGGCTTTAATGCACACAAGAGGATATGTGGTGTCGGCTTGGCCTGGAATTAATGAGTTGCGTCAGGAAGAGAGGCTGTATTGGGATGTATGAGAAGTGTTAAGTGTGGTTGATGATGTTCTGTTTCAATGGGAACGGGCCATCGTTCCTGAGAAGAATAGGAAGAAGATTGTGGATTTGGCACATGGAGGGCATGTGGGTGTGACATGGACAAAGGTGATCATGAGAGAAGATCACTGGTTGCTTGGATTTGATAGAGATGTGGAAAGGAGGTTGGCAGGTTGCTTTGAACGACCCAAGATTGGCAAAGGTGAAGTTGCCAAGGAACAACCCATATTTTAGGTCCTGTGAAGCTAGGAGGAGGACATGGTAAATATGTCATTGTAGTAATTGATCTGTTGTCTCTGTGGACAGAATTAATAATTGTATGTGAGATTAATGGAGAGTGTATTGTTGATTTTATCCAAGATGTTTTTGCAAGAGAGGGTGTGACCGGAAAGCATTTTGACTGATAATGGTACACAATTTACTGGTGGTTATTTTGTGGAGTATTTGAAGAGGTGCGGAATGAAGCATTCAAAGATCAGCCTTATACCATTGCGAAGGGAATGGCATGGTGGAGAGAGTGAATAGGCGTATCATGCATGCCGTTCGTATGACTGGTGCATGTGGAAAGGATGAGAAAGTGTCTATCGAGGAAAGGCAATATGCTTTCCGTATGTTGCCCCATGTAGCCATGGGTGTAAGTAAGTAAACAAATGAAAAGGGTTAGTCTTGCCTAATTGAACATTCCCAAGGGCTCATTAACATAACATAGTCGACATACCTTTTTCTTCCAAAAAAATGTTTATATTGAAAAGGAGAGACCTATTGGTCTAATGGCACACATAATGCACAGAACATATTATTTCTGGCTGGACATGAACCAAGTATATGTTGCTTGTACAAAATACATATTCGAGCAAGATAGTTAAAATTTGTTAGTACATATTGACATTGAATGAATGGACACCTACTGCTGTAGAAAACAGAGTTTATGACAATTCATACAATTTCAGAACAAGAAAATGAGACAACAAAATATGATAAAACAGTGTGAATAAATGACACACAAAGGGTAACGTGGTCTACACAGGTGTGTTTCAGCCCTAGTGGGGTACTGAATGAGCCTGTCTTGCACGGTCCTTCGTCAGGCAGAAAAGAGACTTATGGAAAAAGCCTGTTCAGTGAGTGTGCTGCCTATAGAATGAAAGACAATGGATAGTTTCAGTATTTTTGATATTGTCAAAAAGGCAAGACAATATATTTATTTCTTGTTTATGATCTATTAATGTCTAATTTTTAAGTTTTCTTACCGTGCTGTGGTGGAGGGCTCTGCACAGTTCAAATTTTTAATTTGAGTGGATGTCTAAAGCTTGTTAGATGTTCTCCTGAATGGACTTCATATTGTCAATGATTGAAGTTCAATCTATGGATTAAAAACTTGTGCAAGTACACATCTCGTAACGTGTTTAATCACATCAGATAGGTGCCGAGTGGTGTTGTGCACCCAACAATGGGAGGGATTACCTGTGCACGTCACAGTCTGGTAGTGAATCTGTGGGCGGTGGAACACGAGTCCACATTGAATTATGCCGCTTTTGTAACTAGCCAGGTCAGAATGCCTGTAGGTATAAAGACAGAAGGGGAGAGATATTGCTGTCTGACTGGCTCATCTGGTATAATGTAACCCTGCGTCTGCATGTATTCATGTTTGAGCAATATCAAACAGTTACATATGGCAAAACCTCTAGTGATGTTGCATTATGTGTAAACAAATAAAGTGTCATCAGGTGATATTCTGATCTCGGATCAATTGACTATCTGGTACTCAATCAGCTGGAGAGTGGCAGCTAGCGCGTGCTCGGCATGCAGTCAAATGATTAATGCAGCCGTAAGGTTATCCATCTCAAGTATGTCTGGAAAAGACAATCCATCGTCAGTAAATGAAGTAGGGGGGTTGTGTAGTGACCCCGCTTAGCGCCTGCTGTGCAATCGCTTACCTGGTTGCTTTCAGAGTCGGGCAGCAGATGCACAGCGGTCTGGTTCTTGCAAAAAAGATTTGGTCATCATGGCGACCACTTGTTTATATACAGGGCGGCCATTTTGAAGCACGTACCGGTTGCAAATCTTGTATTTGTAATTTATTTGCTTAGGTCAACACTAAAAACGTTGCAGCCTAATTTTGAAAACTATGTACAAAATAAGACACCAAGTCTCGGTGAAATCGCAATAATGCTGGGTGAGCGGTTGCCATGGTAACCGTTCGTATGTATAGCCTAGTAATGGGAGCTAATCTTGCATTTGCTGATGACGTAACGCGCCAGCCAGAGAGTGAAGAAATGGTAAATTGGAAAATACCCAAGGATGGTGCGATATTGAACAGAGACCGCGTTTGATCACCACCTGTCAGTTTTGGTGCATGCCCTGATTGATAAATAGAAGGGCAACCATCTTGTGGTCACGTAATTAGTAATTAAATGTAAGGAATTGTGAATTACTGATCTGCCACATAGATGCTCATTCTGTTGACAAGAAGGTATACAATATGCAGATAATATCGAAGTCTCTTGTACTCTTATCACAAGGTCCTGTAAGTTAAGAATAGTAGCCCTGACCAGTGGCGGGAAGTGCTTGTTACACAATTTGCATATCGAAAATAGTTGACACATAATCATAAAAAATCCAAAAAATGATTACATTGAACAATACTGTCTCAACTGGACACAGGAAAGCCATTTGCTGAGTACATTCAAACACATATGTCCTCCTTGCTTGCATGGATTTGTTGAGAGTCAAACAAAGCATTTACCAGATGGTGAAAGTCCAATCTACAAAGAGACTGATGACAGGTCGAAAAGTGAATACACAAGTGGTACCTTGGGAGGGTGAGAGATTTGGACTGTATTGTGGAGAAATTGAGGAGGAGGTTAAAAAAAACAAAGAAGTGTGTGTCATTAAGGAGAATGAGATGCATGGGAAGAAGAAATTGAGAGTGGAGCGTGTTGACTGGGTAAGGATTGAGAAAGGTGTTATGAAGAGGAAGGGAGATATGCTGTACTCTGACCCTGTATAGGTAGAGATGGTTTTGAAAGGAGCTGTGAGAGTGAGAGGGGTTGAGGTATGGAATAAGAATAGAATTGCTGTGGCAGGCAGGGGATGTGTTTTTTTTTAACCGGGGGAGATGCGTTATGATGTGTTCTTGATGCTTATGGAAGGTGATGCACTGAACACTCTCATGGAATGTAGTCATTGAACTGGGTTCTTTGTTCCAAACAAACAGTTGGTGTCATTATCTGTGAGGAGAGAGCTGTGCTGGGGGTTCGCTGGTTTGTATCTTAATACACTTAAGTGTTAAGAGGTTGTTTGTGTCAGCATCTACTTCAAATCATTGTGGAAAATGAGGCAGTGTTGAAAGTAGTTTACATTATAGAACGAGGAGTGTTGGTTGTGACATAAAAGGTGGAGTTGTGAAGAATATACAGTGTTTTTGATGTGGATCCACAGGGTTGTTGGGGGAGCGGGAAAGCTTGGAAGGAAATATAGAAAAATTCCAGAAGTGAAGTAAAAAAATGTGATAAAAAATTGTAAGTAGGAAAGTTGTTAGACGTAAAGAGTTTTTGGGTTTAAACCTGGTAAGTATTGAAAGTCAAGAGAATGATGTGCCATCATGGGAGGAGATACTCCCCTTATGCACTTGGGCAAATCCCTGCTGAGATACAAGAATAAAATAGGAAACTTTCATGCACAGTGGGTTTGAGCGACAGCAGATAAGATGTTCTTGTCCTGGCCCCAAGAGGGAACCCTTTTGAAATCAGTGCTGCAACACATGACCACATTTTTATACGCTGCATATAAAGGGAAACAGTTGCAGAAACGGTTAGCTATTCTAGAATTGTGGAAAAGGTTCAGAGACAAGGTGGAAGATCCACCCCCGAAAGAGTGGATGCTTTATCAGCATGGAAGGGAGGAGACAGTGCCTTCGGCTCCTCCTCTTCCTCTCCAGAACATTGATTGGCTGGACAAAGGATAGTGATTTTATCCATTAAAGGAATTAATAGCAGCAGCAGGGAACACTAACCCCACATATGCGCCAGCCACTTACAGTAATGAGGACACTCTAAACGGAGCTAAGTTAAACCACCGAAAACCAGGTCCATGCACAAAGAATATAGAGAGCGCCACGCATTACAAGCAAGATTGGCAGAGCTTGATGCGGGAATGCAAAGACAGAAAGGTAAACCAAATGACAATGAAGGGACTGCGACCACATCAAATGAGTGGGTGGGAGGACAAATACTATTTAAGTTGGACAGAAAGAATACGGACGAGTCGGAAGACAGGGGCAGGGTTGCTAAAAAGAGACAGGAAGAAGAGGAAGTAGAAGTGAGACAAATGAGGAAGTAGAAGAAGAAAGAGAATGGGTAACATAATGAAGGAAATCAAAGACAGGGAGAGAAAGCATCAAGCAAACAAAGAAAAGGAACAAAGATGGCAGGAGCAGATGAGAAAGGACCAGAATGAAAGAGAACAGGAGAAAGAGCAGGCTGAAAGGTGAAAGGTGAGAAAATAAAAGATAGAAAGAGAGAGGCAAAGGGAAGCAGAACAGAAATGAGGGAGGGAAATAGTTGAAGAAAGAGAAAGACGGACACAGCAGAGTAGAGAGAGACTGCAAAGGGAAGTTGAGAAAATTGCATTGAAACACAAACGTCAAAAAAAGAGAGAAACAAAGAACAGGAGCGAGAGAGAGAAAATAGTTTAGAAAGACGCTTTAAGGAAATGGAGGGGATAATGAAAAATAATACTCTTTGAGATTAAAATGAGGAAGCAGCGATATGAAGGAAGATCAGCAATCTATAAGGGATCAGGAGAGATAGCAGTGCTACCAAAAGGACAACATGGAGTATAGTGGGATCACCAAAGAAAGAACTGAGTTCATTAGAGAAAGCATTAAGGGGAATATACGAGGTAAACACCCCCAGAGAGGTTAGACTTTGAAGACAGGGGGGATGAAGGGAGTGATGACAATTGCAGAACCATATGTGGTCAGACGAGGAAAGGTACAGAAGTGAAGGGGGGGCAGAGAAGGGGACTGTGCAAGGCCCCTCCATAAGCATGAACCCAGAGAGGGAAGGGCAGTGGTCCAATATGGAAGAATTAGAAGAGGAAAGACCCAAGCCTGTACCAGCCCCCAAGCGCTCAAAGGATGCATTCAGAATTTACAAGAAATACCCCAATATACAACCAGGCTGAGAACCGTACCAGGACGAAGGAACGTAAGCATGCCAGGAGCCTTCACGATAACAACAGCTGCAGCTAGTCCTGGGTACAATGTAGGATTTGATTGATTTGATTTGTTTGTTTGTTTGTATAGCGCACCTCACTCTCAGGTATCTAGATGCATTACGTAGGTTACATAGTTACAAGGTTACATAGTTACAGGTTACAGTCACAAGTCACAACACAATGAGCTGTATTGAAAATAAGACAAAAAAGCATGAATTATATACAAGGATGAGGGACAATAGGAATAGATGCATCATATATAATGGTGATATAAACATATATACATTCTGAGTACAGGTAAATTGGATGAGATATAGACATATAGATACAAATTGGCAGGAGTGAGTGGACATTTAAAGAGTCTCCTGAGTGGTAAGCCAATTTTTTGCGTTTGTCCTGAAACAGGAGAATGACGGTTCTGCTCATAAAGTCATAGGTAGGTAGTTCCACAGTTTTGAGGCTAGGCCAGGGAAGCAGCTGCCTCCTGGGAGTAACTCCATTTCCATTGTTAGAAAAAGGGGGAGGTCGACCGCAATATATACCATGGCCATATACCATGGCCACAAATGGATAAGGACAATTTGAGGTGTAAGCTATCAACATTGACTTCCAGGGCAGGAAAGTGGGTTTATGAGAATTGTTACAGTTTTAGTGTGAAAGGGGATACATTGTATCTCCCCAGCACTCCACATAAGGTGGGGTGTGCTGGTTTCACTAAATAAAATGTAAAATGGATCCAAAGATCCTTTCTACCCTTGGGAACTGTAATTCACTCAAAGTTAGCACAAGAAAGTTAAAAGGGGAGCCTCTAGGGCAATCCAGCAACAACAGGCACTTATTGCCAATACGTTGATAAGGATGATAACTTTAAAAAGACACTATGAAGAGTCTTAAAAATGACACCCATAAAAAGAGTTCAATATTATGTGAGTGTGGAAAAAGGTTTCCACTCACCGAGCTATTAATGAAAAATATCCCACTAATAAAGCAAAAAAGTTCTAGGGTTGAACCAGGAAAGGAAGATTTACTAGTTCTGTGCAAATCTTACCTAACACAGAGCACCAACTAATAACTGCAGGACAGATGTATGAGGGCATTCCGAGTACAGTACGCAGGCACATCGGACATTAGCGCGATCATGACAATCAAAATGCGTGAAGACGAAGACCCCGTTGCGTACCTTCAAGAGATTCAAGAGCAATGGTGTCTTGAGGCGAGGGAACCGTGGGACAAAAATGTGTCAATTCCTTTTATCACATATTGTGTCTTGGGCTACCTGAACCCGTGCAGAGACAATTATTAGGGATGGAATCAAAACCACAACCAGTACAATTGAAAAGACAGACAGGGAAAAACTATTTGTAGGACAATCGTCTTCTTCAACATTATAAACATCATCAGGAGATACCACACACAAAGGGTGTGGGGAAGAAAGAGGTGGGGGGTTTCATTTTTAGCGCTCAACATGTATACATCCAATGTAAGCTAAAAGTTCTAGTGCTGACCCTAAATGGAAACACCCCTGTATCCTTATATGGGGGTGTTGTCTCTAGATCAACAGTGCTGTGCCACATATATAAAAGAAAAGGGATGAGAAACTGTCCCTCCACTAAACAATGAATATTGCCTGCTGTTAAGAACACTAACTGGCCTGCAGGAAGGACCAGACTGGTCACTTTTCTCCAGAGTCAGAACATTCCAAGGAGGAATTTATGTAATTTAACTTCCATGGTTCACCTGCAGTGCAGCATTTCCAGACATGGTGTGGGCCAGGTGTGTCTACAAGGTGAAAAAGATTATAAAAGAAAGGAACAGTATGATTTCCATATATCGTTCAATGCACAAACCCAGGAGAAGAGTGCCAACTTAAAAGATGAAGTCAGTAAATCACACCTTTGACTGCGCCACCAAAAAAATTTCAAACAAATTTCCACTGTGTTTGTTGACAAAATATATTTTATTTTTGCCCCAGTGGTTTACACGTGTTTCGGCCTCTCTAGGGTCTTTCTCAAAACAAATTTTCTGGACAAATGTACAAATTTAGCTTCAAGTCGAATTCTTGTCTGTCACGGGATAATCCCTGGCTGGGCTTCAGATTGCATCTCTCGCATCAGCAGGAACAGTGCCTTGAACATGTGCTCACAATGTATTCTACTGGTTTTCAAAATTAAATCAATCCCAATTTAGGAAATGGTTAGGGTACCATAGGAGTTCTAAGTATCCACATCACCTAAACGTAATTAGAATATAGTGTATGTAATTAAATGTTCGAAAATTATTGGACTGATAACGTAACTCAAAATGTAGATCAAAAGGGAAAGGAGTAATTAAACACTTACTAAAATGTGATAAAATACACATAGAGTTCTGGAAGTTCTGCAGTGTTTTCGTCCAAAACAGTAGATGAAATGTGGCAAGTTAAAATAGTCAGTCCATAAGGAGAGCTATGGTCAGTCCATAAGGGACGTCTACAGGAAAAGAAAGTAAATAAAATTACAAGGGAGCTGTATAGAATGTACTATCCTGTTTTAGAGCTGTAAAAGAATGGGAGCTAGAGAATTGGTAAAAAGAACTTACAATCCAAGAATCAGGGCCAATATGAAGCCGTTCGATTCTCGCAATGTTAAAATCGTAAGCATCCTAAAATGATGAACGGAGAAGTTAACATGCTGCGTAGGGTGGTCAAGACTCCCACCCCCCTCAAACCTCCAGCCGCTTCCCTCTGTGCTTATATCTCACCTTAGGTATTTTAACGATGGGCTCTTCGTCCTGCGTCTGAATGAGGGGCGCTTTAATGTTCTTAGGCACTTTCACTGAATCCAGTTCCTTCACTGATACTACGGCCTGTAAATGGAATCCAGACCAGCTGTGACTCCGTAAGTAAGTCTTGGTACCAATTGGTTCTTGGTAACTGTTTTTGCTTAATGTGTTTCTTCTTGTTGCCAAAGTTTCACTATTGTCCTTATTTTTTTGCAGGAGCAGTCTTAGAGATGCCAGGTTAAGCAATGGACTCCTAAATGCGGCGCTGAGCAATATTTATGCAGGTGGGTGTTAACGCATGAGCGCAGTATTGAGATGTATTTTAAAATGGGTATTTTTCTATTGCACGGCTAACCTGGTGTCGCTTTTTCCTTCCTCTGCAGGTGCAGTGATACTCTGGAGCAGCGACCGTGTGGGCCGCTTCGATGGAATCCCGAGATGACTGATGCCTCTGGGTACGTTTTTTCGTTCTCCCTTCTTGTTTCCTTTCTGCAGGTGCGGTGGTCCTCAGGAGCGGCGGGAGAGAGAGCCGTTCGGATGGAAATGGAAAGACTACTTCTCTCAGGTAAGAACTTAACTAATGTTCTTCTTCTTGTTTTTCCCTTTTTCGACAGGTGCTGATGGTCCGTGGTTCCAGATGAAGATAAAAGGGTGTGGCTGGAGTCCAGGTGAGCAGGAGCAGAGCTGGCACGGTGAGCGTTACGCTGCAGGAGTGCAGAATAATGTGAAGCGTGTTCTGCTCTTTGGGGTGGTTTATATAGCCCAGGTAAAGTAGTCCCAGGTGAAGTAGTTCCAGGCCCAGCCACACCCTAGAAACTAGACTACATAGCTCAGTTCTTCAGGACTGGGCTATATGTGCCTCCATGTTCACTGCAACCTCATTCCATGTGGTCAAATAGTATAAGCCTGGTGCCAAAGGCGCCAGGACTGGCTCCAGGAGAGCCTCTGATAACGTATTGTGGTCTTTAAAGCCTCAATTGAAGGCTGCAACTTGGAAAGGCTGGTTTGGCCCTGAAGACTGGGGACATGCATCATGACAAGTACATGCCGGACTGTCTTGTTGGAAAAGGCAGGGTTTTATTCATGCAGACGGCACACCATTATTGAACATGCTCATAGCCACACTACAACTCCCATTGTCCATCGCAGAGGTGGAGTGCGCCACCCACACAAGGGGGAGAGTCCTAATTTCATGCCACAATGAGGCTGCTTTTATTCCAAAGGGAGAGAGTCTCCACTATGATGGGCGCTGGAGAGACAAAGTAACACAAAAAAGGTATTCTCATCAAAACTAATTATATATAGTGATTTATCAAATCTTCAGCGTATACTATGATATGATATTATATGGCATTTATAATGCGCCTATACACAAGTGTTTCAAGGCGCGACAGATCGGAACTGAATCCAGTTTGTTTCAAAACATTCAAACACTTGGCAGAATGCAAAGAGTTGTACAATATCCCACATTATATGTTAATGGTACATACACAATAAAAATAGGTAAACTTGTGAAAATATATTTTTTATTAAATACAGTCAAAATTAATGAACCAAGACATGAATACTTCCTAAACATGAATCCTTCAGTCCTAAACAGGAGCTAATCATTTGAACATATGTTCTGTTTCTTGGATGCATATAAATTACAGATAATCAATAATTTTGTACATAAAATAAACATCAATGATATTGATAGCTGTCAAGGCTCAAAATCATAAAAGGCGTTTCGGTGGTGTGAACAGGTAATACCCACCTTCCTCAGGAACAGCGACAAATGTGGAACCTGTAGAAACAAAGTGAGCATAAGAACTTGGACTAACAAATACATAAATACGCTAAGTTGGCCAAGTGTGAGAAGGCGGAAGAAAGCGTGGGGAACCCCATTACCTGTGAGCCATGAGCCCCACACGTACCGACCCCATTCCACACCAGCCAGTGAGGAAACCTATAAACAATAGAAGGTGTAGGAGACTGAAAATGAATAAATGAATACTCAATTAACCCGACCTTGGGAAACAAAAAAATAGGTTCGCCGAGAGTCTAGGGTGACAGCCAATGACCTAAAGGTACCAGCAAACTGACACTGGGACCATGCTAGTTAAAGAATGGGAAAAGAGAACAATGAATACTTGTGAGGTTACCCTGCAGCTGCCATGAATGAACAGGGTGCTAGGGAGAGAAACATTGAGCAGCATGCTTACCCGAGCATTAATAAGCTGCTTGTCCACAGTTGATTGGGATGCCGTTTGGCTAACAACTTCCTGAAAGAAATATTCGGGATAAAGCAATGGATGCGGCCGAACTGGCCGATCTGAATTGGCTGAGAAAAAACAGAGAGAGAAAGTGAAAGTGAAATTAAGATTCAGAGCCAGGCTAAAAAACATAAAAGATGGTTGTAGTCGAGCAATGGCCCTGGATCTAGGTGCGTTGTAGAGGAGCAGCAGAATGCCTCTGCAGGAAGTCCCGCTCCCATTTTGCCTATATGCCGGAAACCAGAAATTGCGACATGCGCAACGCCAGTGATGGTGCCTATTCCACAGAGAGCCTTTGAGACAAGGGCCCTCATTACAACACCGATGGTAACCAATGGTGCTATTAGCACCATGGTTGCTGCCGGTATTGTAACGAGTCTGCCATGGTGCAATGGGGAATTACCACCTCATCCCAAGGTTGGCGGGGCGGTAATTCCCCATGCACCATTGGCCCTTCCCCATTCCCTTTTTTGCCCCATAGGACTCAATGGGAATGCGGAAGGCGGTAATAACGGTACCGCAAATTGCGGTACCGTAATTACCTTCAAGGTCCCTTTGCGGGTCCCTACTTTAACGGCTGGTCCAGACCAGCCGTTAAGGTCGGGAGCCGCAAAGGGACCTCATAATTAGGCGCTAAGGGGTTAACGGCACCGCAGCCTTTTACGGTGCCGTTAACCCCTTAGCACCATGGTCGTAATGAGGCCCAAGCTATCCATTGAGAAGACCCTATAAGATGTATCCCCGTAGAGATGACAGTCTCTTGGAGGAGATCCCTGAAGGAATATGAAGATAAGCGAAAGAGAGGCTGCTGACGTCACAAGAAATTAGCATGACACACTGAGAAGAGTGGCTGAAGACAAAGATGTATATACTTTATGGGATCTGATGGCGAAGTAAAGAATTGAGAAGATTTTCATATGTGGATTCAAGATTGCACATGTGAAGAAGCACTGCAGAAAATGCAAGCCGTTTTATAACTGTACAGACGCAGCAACGCAACTAGACTTAGTAATCATAAGGATGGTTATACATAGTGAATAGACTGCAGGTGGCGCCACCATTATATAGAATTCTGGACATCAGTGTCACATATTTAGTAAGCTCAGACCAATGAGAAAGAAGGGTCAGAGGGCTGTGTCACAGCAAAAAAGAACAGCTGAAGATTGAGGAGAGGCCTGAAATACCTGTCTTGGCTGGTGTCAAGGATGGAGCAGCCAAGAACCAGTTATCTATCCTTCAAGAACAGTGGACGTGAGAAACTGAATCAGCCCTTGTTAAGGTGCAAGGAAAGAACACCATGAGTGATACATTTATTAATTCAAGACAATTAGATACTGCAAAACAAGCCAAAATACGTCTCCAGTCACGTGAGCTGAGGAAGAAAATATTAGTGGATGTGCAGACCTGAACTACGATAAGGATGTGCCTATACTCCCTTTGATTCTCAGGAGCAATTATACTTTGCAAGGCCAAGCACAAAGCAATCTGAATGGCAGATGGCATGAGTGATGAGAGATGTTGGGCTAATTAGGTGGGGAGACATGGTCGAGTCCACCCACCAGCACCTGGGGTTACCAGTTTACGTGCTGTTAGTGAGCCAAATGCTCCAGAAGGCCAGGAGTGTGCCAACCAATTGTAGAAGGCCATGTAATGAAGGGCCTTATAGTTTGAGAGTAATGGTGTATTGTGTATCTAGTAACTGATGAAGATGACTTGCACTAGGGGTGGCCATAAGTTGCCCATCTGATTGCAGAGACCCAATCGCAATCCAATCCCTTATAGAAAGTACAACTATATGTTCCCCTTGAGCCAACCACAATCCCATGTAGGTTTTCTTAGTTTGCCACATAGTATGACATCACATACGATGAGTTTCTACTATAAAAGTAATGTTTCATGCTGTGCAATCTCCGTTGATGTCTGTTGTAACTCAATTGAAAATAAAACAGTCACGAGAGACATTTTGCCAATTTCCTGAGTCGGTCTTGTTATTTGATATAGGAGTAATTCTGCATCTCCTGCATAGTACGATATGTTAGCACAATTAAAAGCACCATAAGGATTCACTTGGTAGCATGTCAGATGGTTGTAAATAAGACCCATCGACCTGTGTGAAGTGGGAGAATGGGATAACACCCTCCCCCCAGTCTCATCCAAACCATGGCCTAGGGGATCACGGCCCAAGCACCCCCCACGAGAGGAATTCAAACAATTCCCTTCCTTACCAGATGACAAAATATCCTGCTTCAAAGGCATACACATACGAGGAGCATGCCCACTAGCACGCCCTGGTCAAGCCGACGCATGCATCATGGACAAGCCGATTAGACACCAGCCACGAAAATCACCATTGTTAGAGATGCCATGATGACAGAGCCAGCAGACAAGAACACACGTACCACCATGCACACTGGTCACTCACACACCAACCCACACGAAGAATATACTCAGTGCTATGACGTAGCGGAATGACATACCCACGGACATGCATCGTTGTTATTTTTCACATAGGCCTTCCACAGCACCGCAGAAACGCAAGATGCCTGAAGAGCTCGTGTATATGCTTGCTGATGCTTTCTCGCTACCTATCCCTATGAAGACGCCACTACATATACATAATGCTGCGTATAACACTCTGTCACCCTGCGACCTCCATAGTATGGATTATGTACCGCCACCCACGAACTAGGCCCAAGTAGGTCACAAGCAAGAGTCCCCAGGCAGGAGCCTCGCAAAATGAAAATGCAAGTGCTGACCATGCAGAACGAGCCCCAACGAGAGCCCACAACCAAGGCCGCGATGTTGCAACCTTCATGCCGCGCGCCGAGCGCCAAGGTTATACCTGCTGGTGCCAAGCCCACAGAGGCAGAATACAAAATCTAATGCTCATAATTCTACTCCAGCTACGGTCTCCCCACATGTGACCAAGCCGAACTGACAAGGTGCCAAGCTCACGAGACAGAAAATCGCCAGGGTCCCACATCTGGGACACAATTTGCAACACCGAAGCAACAAGTTGCACATCTACAGCGATGGGAAAGACATGCACACCAGCCCGTAAACAGACCTGTCCATTGTCCACCACAAACACATAGTTGCACATTGTTGCTAATGTCAGGTACACCACAAGCTGGGAACGGTGATGGTCCCAGGCTTGGGGGCTCGCAGGAGAACCAATCAGAACACAAGGGGCTCATCATTGACACCATTACTCTTAGCCAATCACCAAGGGTCCCCTTGTAACAATTCCGATGTAGCAACTGTTAGGGACAGCTCAAGTGTACCACCTGACCCGTCCTTATCCACTAACATTTCCTCCCATAGGGTAACTATACTAACCCTACGACTCGGGGAACCAACCCGAAGTGGTGATAGGTTTTGTGATGATTTTCCCAAGTGACACAAGTAGCGCGTCATACTGCTGTAAAAAGGGCCTGCGAGCCCCACTAACGACGAGAGCCTCTCCGGATGCATATGGTCTGAGCGTATCCCTGCCATTACTCTAATAAACAGCAGTTATTACCTTGCTCTTGGGTGTGTCTCATGCTCCTTTTGGGACGCGGGAGGAGTTGGGGCCTCCCCAGCCCCGGAGGTCCGCGGACGGCCTTGCCGGCCCCCAGGGAAAATCACCCTGACAAGTTGGAGGCACTGCTGAGATCTGTTTGAGGTCTATTACCCTGAGAGCATCGTTCCAAGGCCTCTTGCAACGAGGCAACCCGGCAGCGCGGCCCCCTCTGCAGTTGCCCCCTTTGAGGACTACAGGACCATCGCGGAACTGCGAGAAGACCGGACAGCGCAATCCAGATATTGGCCCTCGGGAGCCAACTTGAGAAGTATCCCGCCCGCGGTTGGCGAGTGTCCAGACGTGGTCCAGACGAGGGGAGGTGGCGAGCTGCTTTGGAGGGGTGCATGCGGTCGAGCGGCCCCGGCTCACGAGGACTTGGTGAGTATGACACGCCCAACCAGCAATGTAATGTTGTGTGGGAGGGAGGAGGAATTGTGATAAGGGTGGCGGGAGGTGTTTACAGTGTGTTGCAGAAGATTTGATCAATAAGTGGTGATAGACGATTGAGCGGTAGTAGGACAGGCACGAGGGCCGTCTTCTACCACGTCACAAAGTGAATTGGGTGGAGCCGAAAGGCACCACGTGTGGTTGTTGGAAGGAACTGATTTGTCCAGATCGCAGGGGTGTGGCTTTCCTATGAATTGACGTTATAGATCAATGAATAGATGAGGATTCCTACTAATTGAGTGTTGAAGCTCGTTAGGTAGATTAAGTTTCCCAGCAGGAGGTAGCTAGTTTTGTTCCCAAGTGCGGAAGACGATTGGCTGGTTAAGCTCCCCGAGAGAGGGGAGGTGTATCACACGCGAGGCGACGCAGCGTGCGCAGTCCAATTGTAATAAGTAATTGATTGGTGCATCCTCCACTCCAGGTGACGTGGGAAGACAGCTGTGAGGTTTACGGGGGACAAAAGGGCTAAAACATATTGCATGCTCTTTGATCTTATAAAGGTTTCTTACCGGTAATAGTTTACAGAAGTTGGTGACGTCACCCTTGGGGCTTGTATAGGACACTGCAACCAGCTCGTGTTGATCAAGGGGTGGCCGGGGGACAGGAAGTGGGAAAGGGCTGGACAGAAGGGGAGAAGTGGCCGCGCATGGAGAACTCCAGTCACGCTCGGCAAGGGAGTTGAGATAGGGGAGGGAGAGGTTTTGATGAAAAAAGGAAGGTGGGGCGCAGGGGGCTTCGTGTGCCACAGCCACAGGGGGTCATACTAGTGACATCAAGGGGAACAAATAATAAAAGAGAAGAAACTGCACAGTTGCAATTGTATTACTTTTCAGCGGATAGTTGGAAGTCCCTAACTTACAGGGCCAGGTAAAGAAGGTTGATAGTGGGAAAAAGAAAATTGTAACATGGCCACATACTACGGGTCGGGGTCTGGAGTGAGAGGGACCGCTTTAACTACACCCTTTCAGCACATTTGCATGTCTCTATCACCACATAAGGAGACAATTATAAAATACAGCATTGACTGGACACAAGGGACAGATAACAAAATACTAACACCATGGCCGCCTAACGGCAGCTTTGACTCATGCAGCCAACACTTTCTATTGACATACATACACAACACCTACAAAGGAAAGAAATTAGCTCACCATATAGAGATGTTTAATTTATGGAAGATGTTCCAGGGAGCCAGGCCAGGGGCAATGGGAATGTTTACCATGGAAGGGGCAACAGAGGAGAAAGGGAGCAAAGAAAAGGAGGAAGGTAAAGAGGAGAAGGAGAAAGGATGGGGCGTGGGTACGGCGAGCAGCAATGCACTATGCACAGGAGAGGGCAAGAGGGAGAAAGAAGCATCGGTTACAGTATCAGAAGCAAAGGTGGAAAAGGAAGGGACAGACGAAATGCCTCTAGCAAAGGTAGTAAAGAAGGAAGAAGGAGGGTTGTACCCAGTTACAGAATTAAGAGAAACCGCCAGACAACAATTAACAGCCGCTGAGGGGTACTCAAACCCCGCTTACAGCCCTCCACCATATGCCCCTACAGATAGCTACCAGATGGGGGCGGTGGCAAGGGACACGATAGACTCAAGCAAAACACAGAAAGGGACAGGGGGCGAGAAGAGAACTGTGGGAAAAATGGCAAACATAGGACAAGATGAATGGATAGCAGCACAGGTGCTACTAAAGCTCTGAGGGACACTAACAGGGGAAGAAGAGGACACAGTGAGGAGAGTGAAAAAGGAAGAAATGGACAACGCACAGACAGGGACAGAGGTGAGTAATACAAGGGAAGGGCGACTGTAACAGGTAGAGGAAGAAATGTTGGAGGAAAGGTTGGCTGAATTAAGAGAAGTACGAAGCGCACTGATCAGACAGCTCGAGCAAGAAACACGAGGAAGGAAGAAGGAAAGAAAGGAGAATAGGGATGAACAGGCGAGGATGAAGGAGCGAGCAGAAGAAAGGAAGAAGGAGGAAGAGCGGATAAGAGCAATAGCAGAGAGGGTGTCACGCACGGAGCTACAGGAAATGAAAAAGAAGGAGGAAGAAAAGGACAGGGAAATGGAACTGTGGACAAAGAAGATACTATCTGAAAGCGCCAGGAAGTATGAAGAAGGTAAAGTGTTAGCATATTAAAAAGGGAAGGGGGAAAATGGGGGAGAAAGGAAGAAGAGAGGATATTAGTAAAGGTAAGTGCAGAGGTAATGGAAGAACTACAAAGAAAGAGAGTGGAAATAGGTGGTGAAATAATAGGAAAGAAGGAAGAGGAGAGAGGAGATAGGAGAGTGGAGCACGGAGTAAGGACATACACACGCCAGGACTCAGAGGTGGCTACAACGTCAACACAGGGGACCGATGTTAAAGGAGGTGAGCACAAGGAAGCAGACATAATAGATTTAAGGATGGTAACAGTGGGGGGAAAACACACAGAGTGGGGATTATCTTTTCCTGATGGATTTTGCAGCGAGGAAGAAGAATGTTCGGGAAAAAGTGGAACAGAGGGCAATAGAGAGAGTTTAGAGAAACTGTACATTACATGCACTAACTGTGAGTCACCATGGGCATGCGGAAGAAGGGAAGAAGAAAACACAGGAGAAGCACAGGTAAGAGAAGCAACAAGGAGAATGCCACAACCATTAACACCGACACCAGTACAAACACCACACCCACTAACACCACGCCGACTGACACCCAAACCTGCACACACCCCATATGTCGGCAGACTTAGGGACTTCCCAGGACACAAGCAGGAAGAGCAGGCAAGCACGCCCACGATGAGACAAGAGGGTAACAGGAGAGGGAGGAAGGATGAAGGGGACGATAGAACAAACCACAGTAATATTGATATCATTGCAGAATTACCTGACACAGAGGAAGAGGATGAATACACTGACATAACCCCATGGGCACTGGGGGAAATAAGGGGGTACAATTTGATGCCACTTCTGGAAAGGGGAGGGGCCAGACCACAAAATGTCCCCTGGAAACATGCCGATAAAGAGAACATAAAATGCAGGCTTCCATCACTAAGTGGAGGAGCTGGGAAGTGGATATATGAGATGGAAAAACACACTGCGGGGCAAAAGCTAGCGGTGGGGGGCGTCAAGGGGCTCCTGATCTCAATACTGGGGGATGCTACAGATGACATTTGGAAAAGGGCGGGCTTCCCAGGGGTCACAACAACAGACACGTCACATGATGGCGCACCATTGGCCAACTGCAGACATGCGCTGTGCCATGCAGTGAGGGTCCAGTACCCAGACACGTCAGACATAGGAGCAATAATGTCACGCAAGATGCGTGAGAATGAAGATCCTGTTGATTACATCCAGGAGAATCAGGAGAAGTGGCGCCTGGAAACGCAGGAGCCGTGGGACAAAACACTAGCAATTTTCTACCATATATTAATACAAGGGCTCCTGGAGCAAGTACAAAGGCAGCTGAAGAAAATAGTGGGGATGGAAGTTAAGGCCTGGCCAGAAATACAACTAACTATAGTTCACCACTGCAGGATGTGGCAAGAAAAGACGAAACAAAAGGAGGAAAATAGGAAGGCAGAGGAGGCAAAATTGGTACAGAAGAAATTATCGAAATATGCCATGGAAGGAGCACTAATAACTACACCCACCCCCACACAGGTTACAGCTGCACTAGACACAACACAACAACAGGCGGCACAATTACAGCAGCCAGCACAAATAATAACACAACAGATGCCCTTGCCCCCGCCATACACGGCATACACAGGAGGAGGATATATGCAGATGGGAAATGGGTACTTAAACAACTACAGGGGGAGGGGCAGCATGATGAGAGGGAGGGGCTATGGCCCGCCCACCCAACAATAAGGGGGAGGGTTCCGGGGCTACTACCCAAACGGACAGCAAGGATACCAAGACAACACAGGGGGTTTCCCCTGGCAGGCCAGAGAACCACCAACATGCTGGATATGTGGGATGGTGGGACACATGTCACGCACTTGCAGAATGAGACCCACCCAAGCAGCATGGGGAGAACAAGTGCAACAAGGGCCTATGGGGGAACAACAAGTTTACCAACAACAACAAGGAACACAGCAATGCCTACCACAACAACAAGCGCCACTGCAACAACCCCAGCCACAAACACCAGCCTACCATCAACAACCACAAATACAGCAGACACCACCGCAGCCACAGATACAGGTACAAACATACACACCACCGCAGCAACAGGCAATACCAACACAACAACTTCAAGTACAACTGATACAGCAGCTCACACAAATACAGGACAATGCAGTATCAACAACTGATGCACCCCTACAGCAGACACAGCTAGGGAAGGTGACAATATTGGGACACAACCCTTGCACAGCAAGCAGTCAGTCACTATATCCACAATAGGACAGCCCACAGATGTCTTTGATGTGTCCCATCCTATCGGTAACACCTAATACTGCGGAGGAACCACGCATACAGGTGGCGATAGGTGACAAAAATGTTTCCTTGCTAGTTGACACCGGGGCCACTAGGTCTTGCATAAGGGAGGGTAAGTTTAAATTGTCAGGCGAAGCCATGCACACTCAAGGATTTTCTGGGGCTCGAAGGTTGGTTCCCTTCACTGATAACAATCTCCTTATCTATAGGAGATCACGACATGTCTCTTCCACTTCTGTACTCGAAGCAGTCACCAGTAAACATACTTGGAAGGGATATACTGAGCAGGTTGAATATGACCATCTCCTTCACGTAGAAGGGCATAATTTGCTCTACACCAGGCATTAACATGCTCACAGCACGACAAATACTGTAGGCGTACTGTGGCCAAACAGTGGCCCGGGCTGAGCCAGTAGATGGAGACCTCTTCCAATATGGGACAGACATGGCAATAGCATGGTTGCCTGGCACTGAGGGCAACATTTGGAGGAGGCCAGCAGCTTACCTATTCAGACTAGAAACACCAGCAAGTGAAAATGAGGGAAAAATGATTTCAGTAACCATAGAGAGCATTATCGCTACTGCAGACTACATCGCAGTAGACACCCAAGATAGGGAAGGGAGGGGCGGAGAGCTGTAATAGCACTGGCAGAGGGGTGCAGGCTTACACAGGTATCAGATGAGGAGCTCTTCTCAGACGACAATGGAGAGGGAGAGATGGTGTTTGGAATGAACATCAACGTATGGTTGAAAGTAACATACAAGCAAGTGGTACAAAAATGGCTGTGGCACTAAAGGCACATGCCCCTACACCAGTCCCATTTTACGAGGAAAACATGGCAGCTGTACCAACATCCCTGTGGTCCACCAGTCCATATGAAGTTGGCTGCATCAAAAGCATTGGAGGAGTAAAAATAAAACTGAAAAAAGGAGTAATGCTACCAAGAGTGAAGCAATACCCATTATCAAAAGAGGCAGATGAGGGCATATATAAAACAATAACAGCCCAAATAAACAATGGTATATTAGTACCATCAGAGTCACCATGCAACACTGCTGTGTACCCTGTGTGCAAAGCAAAAGGAGGGTCTTGGCATTTTATCCGGGACCTAAGACCTTTGAACTACATTGTAGAGGCAGAGTACCCCATAGCAGCTAACCCGGGCACCATACTATGTGGAATACCAGCAGAGGCATCACGGTTCACTGGGATTGACCTAAAAAATGCCTTCTTTTCGATACCTCTGCACCCCGACTCACAAGACCTGACAAGCTTCACATACCGCAACACAAAATGGAAACACACGAGACTGTCCCAAGGCTACTGTGAGTCACCATCCATCTTCAACAGAGTGATACAAATGGATTTGGGAAACATTGAGATGGAGATCACGGTGCTGCAATATGTGGATGACATAATAATATGCAGCACCACAGAGGAGAGGTGTAGGAAGGACTCGGTGAAGATGCTCACAGTGTTAGCTGAGAAGGGGTACAAGGTGGACAAGGAGAAGTTACAGTACTGCCAAGAACAGGCGCTCTACATTAGTCAGCTCATTTCACAACATGGAAGGAACATTGCACCACAAAGAGCACAGGCAATAACAAACACACCACAACCACAGACAGGGAGAGAACTACAGCAGTTTCTGGGTCTATGCAACTACTGCAGGGCATGGGTTTTTGACTACAGCTCATACATAGGACCCCTACTAGAGGCACTCAAAGAAGCACAGAAAGGGGATAAAAAGTTGGGATGGACAAGAGAACTGAAAGAGGCATTTGACGAATTGAAACACGCCATCTCAACAGCACCAGTACTGGCCACCCCAAACTATGAGCACCAATTTTTCATTTTCTCACATTGCGACTCAGCAGTAATGAAGGTTGTACTGACACAAAAAACAAGCATGGGACACAAGCCTGTAGTATTTTACAGCGGACACCTGGACTCTGTAATGCTAGGTCACTACCCTTGTGAACAGAGCCTGGCCGCCGCAGCCTTTGCGGTGGAAAAATCATCATCTATAACAATGGGGTGCCCTACCATACTATTTGTGGAACACACCCTCTTTGCAATACTGAACAAGCCCAAATCAACAATGACCACACAGAGAGCATTTGTCATGATGCCTACCCCCGGGCATCCGGATCGAGTCCATCAGCCCTGGGAGCAGGCATCCAGATACTCATTAAAACCCCAACAGCCCCGGCTGGGGGCTGTTTGGATTCAGTCCTGGCTCATCATAGAAATCAGCTCATAGACTTTACTTACCTTATGCAGGCCATGCTGCAAATGAGTCCAAGCCAACGTGAGGCCTGGATGGGACTATTTTATTACAGGGACTATTTTTCACTCGGGTGTGGTTCTGGGGAACTTCTTACCTGGGACTACTTTGCAGTCTATTTAAACCATGCCCGAACAGCAGCCCATGCTTTGCGTTATTCTGCATCCAGCAGCGTGACGCTCACCATGTCTGCAAGTCAGCATCCAGTCTTCTGCCACGCCCGCCTCGAATCTGGAGCTCCTAGACAAAAGGCAAAGAAAGGAGAAGAGGTTAGATCACAGACATTATTTGATTCCTTACCTGATTCCGGACCCAGCACATCTCTGAGCCTGGAAAGGACATTATTTCAGCACGCGTCGCTTCGCCAGCAGCAGCGCCGCGTTATACTCACCAGTCCACCGCATCTTTTGACTCGGCGCTGCCTTCATCATTTTCTTCGTTGAAACCCAGCACCTGGGGGGAAAACAAAAGGAATAACAAGGTGAGCCGAGAAAACCAACAAGGACAATCTCTTTGCCACCATAGGCTTACTTGCTTTATCACCGGAGGTATTATTCTTTAATTCGCCGCATCTTCCTATGCCGCACCTATAAAGGGAGAGAAAACAGCAAGTTAAACTCATGCAACTTTCACCGGACAGTGTTTGGTAGTACAGACTCTTACCTGAACGCCATCAGCTGCCTCCAGGCAATATTCTTTTGGACCCAGCTGCAACCTAATGAGGGAATAGAACAAGAGTGAACATCGGACACATTGAACTCTTTGAACTTTATAGACACTGGAGTCAATATTCCACCGGAACTCCTCCAGTACCGTCAACCCAGTGAAGTAACTGGTATCTACGCGCCCCTGCATGCCATGCAGGATGGAGAGCTCATCATTTAAAAACATAAGGTGAGGTTACCAAAAGGGAATATCGGAGGTGATTAGTGGGGAAAACGAGAACTGTTGGGGGCCATCACTAAAGTCCACGGGTGGCTAAATCCCTTTCTCCATTTGCAGGAGAATACTTCTACGAGTGCAGCAGACAAGATTAGGCGGGCCAGTCCAGACTGTCATCTCTTCACTACGCATCACGTTGGTGGAGAACGCAGCTGTCCGGGTCTGATCGACGCCCCTGTGGGAACCAGGTGAGCTTAACAGCATCAGGATACGAGATCATTATTTCCAAACCAGAATTAACGATTGTAAGGTGCAGTAATGTAAACCCGGCAAGGTTCATAGAAGAGGTGGTAGAAGATGGTGACTATGCTCATAACTGTACACAAGCCATTGAAATATACTCCAGCGCAAGAAATGTTGAGGAAAATGCCCTAGAGGGGGGTGGGATTATGTACATTGATGGGTCCTCAACAATTGACCAGAGGGATTGGGTACCAAGGACAGGTGCAGCAGTGGTTCGTTTGACAGAGGATTGGATGTGTGTACCAGTAAACCACAGCATTTCTCAGCGCAAGCAGCAGAACTAGTGGCCCTAATTTTGGCACTAAAAGAGAGCAATGACAAGAGAGTAACAATATATTCAGACAGTGCATACATCACATCGACAGTGCACTCAGGGTTGATAAAATGGCAACAAAGGGGGTTCAGAAGAGCATATGGAACCCCAGTACAACATACCCTACTACTTGCTGAACTGATTGAAGTAATAAATTACCCTAAAGAAATAGCTTTGGTGAAATGTCAAGCAGACAACTAAGAAAAGCTGGTCGTACTGCCTCCCCTTGGCCCTGTTTGAATTAAGGAATAAACCAGGGTCAGTTCACCACCTCACACCCCACAAGGTGGTGACTGGACGTCAGATGCGCCTTCCACTTACTCCACCATCAAGGGCCATGTCAGACAATCATACCTCTGCTAATGTTTTTGGTGACAAAATGTATGAATATGTGTCTCGCTTGATTACTAGTATCGCCTTTATCTCTCAACAGCTCAAGCGGATGCAGGGCAGGTCGAAAAACGCCCAAGAAGATATAAAGGAGGAACAGGAACAACCACTAAAATGGACTTTTAAGGAAGGAGACAGCGTTCTCATCTGCAATTTTAACAGAAGATGGAATAGCCCCAGATTTACAGGGTGTCACGCTCACCTGATGCCCACGGAGGCGCAGGTCTGGCTTCGAGTGCTGATGCTTCTTCAATGGTGAAGCGCAGGACTCTGAAGATGGACAGGTAGGGCCCCTCTACTCTGGCTTCTCTGGCCGAAACCCAGTTACTTCACTGGATTGAGGTTTGATGGGAGTTCAAATAAGCTTGACTATTCAGGTAAGGCGCTGTAAGAGTTCTGTAGCAAGTTCAAAAGTTCAAGCTTAATAATAATGTTCATTGTCTTATTGCAGCAAGCGCTAACGCTTATGTCTCTTTCCCCTTAGGGGCCGGGGTTCGGAATGCCGGAGATATGGCGCCAACCCGAAGTGAAACGTGCAGTTCCAGGAAATGACAGGTAAGTTCTGGATGAGCGTTCGGGTAATGTCTTTGCATTCGCTCATTCAATGTCTTTGTCTTTTTTCCCCATAGGGGCCGGAGTCTGGAATGCCAGGAAGCGGCAGGACCCGAAATGAAATGGGAATGACCCAACAGGTAAGTCTTAGAAGGAAACTGAGCTTTTCCTAGTCCCTTCCTTCTCTCACCTTGTGTTCTTGTCTTTTTCTCTCTAGGCTCTGGGAAGTGGCTGCGGATCCGGATGATCGCTGCTGAAGATGGAGGTGCCCAGGAAAGGTGAGTGAAATGCAGCGCTGCAGCGATCGAAGCGAAATGCTTTTAAAAATGATGTGTTCCCTTTCAGGATCGTCGGTGTGATGTCTCTGTGATGCAGCTTTAGCAGGTAAGGTCTTCTTTCTCTCCAATTCTCTCTTAGCAGGTGACCCAGGATGCTGACAGGCGTGGCTGAAGTCCAGATGCAGGAGCTGACACGGTGAGCGTCCAGCTGCGAGGAGCAGAACAACGCGAAGCGTGAGTTGCTGATTGGGCGTGGTTTAAATAGCTTTGGAAGAAGTTCCAGGTATGTATCCTTCCACCAATCAGGTATGTATCCTTCCCCGACCACACCCAGGTGGAAAGTAGTCCCACAGGTAAAGTAGTTCCATTCAGGCCTCAAGAGGGCCTGGATGTAGCAGCATGGTCTGCATCAGGTAAGTGCACATTAAAACACTTGAACACATGTCTAGCTTTATGAGCCTGGTGCCCAAGGCGCCAGGACAGGGGTCCAACATGAGCCTGGCGCCTAAGGCGCCAGGACTGTTTCCAAAGGGCCCCAGCTTGGGCCTGCTGGCACTTCCCTGGGGGGGGAAATGATGCCTGCATCTGGGGTTGCTGGGTCAGACCTGGCTCCTTGGAGGTAGGCATCATGACAGTACCCCCCCTCAAGGCCCCTCCCAAGGTTGTTCCCTCTGGGGGTTTTGGCTTTTTCGGAAATCTCCGGTGGAACCTTTGTATTAATCGAGGTGCGTGAACATGGTTACTAGGCTCCCACAATCTCTCCTGAGGTCCATATCCCTTCCAGTCAACAAGATAGAAGAGTTTGGACTTTAACACCTTGGAGTCTAAAATGTCTTTAACTTCGAATTCTAATTCCGCTTTAATTTGAACTGGGTCTGGAGGCTTGGACAGTCGGCTCCCTGGTTGTACTGGCTTCAAAAGTGATGCATGAAAAACTGGATGAATACGCATGTTAGGCGGTAAATCCAGTTTAAAGGCCACGGGATTGATTATAGCCTTGATGGGATAAGGTCCTATGAATCTGGGATTGAAGGTTCGCGGGCCCTTGAGGGGTAAATGTTTTGTTGCTAGCCATACCTGGTCTCCTCCTTGGTAAGGAGGAGTTTTACTTCGGTGCAAATCAGCGTTTTCTTTATACTTTTTCTTGGCTTGCTGTAAATGAGTTGCAGCTTCTTTGAAGGCTCGGGTTATTGTGGAATGCAGATGATTTACTGCGGGCATTTCCAGGGTCAGAGGTGGATCTAGATCAGAGGTCCGAGGATGGTGACCATACAAAGTATAAAAGGAGTTTGTCTGGTTCCAGAATGCACTGAATTGTTGTATGCATATTCTGCGATCCAAAGGATGTCTTTCCAATTTAACTCGGATTGGTGTAACATGCACCAAAGATATTGCTCGAGAGTCTGATTGGTTCTCTCGGTTTGTCCGTCGGTCTGAGGGTGGTGGCTGGTGGATAACCGCACATCAATTTGTGCTAGTTGGCAACACTTCTTCCAAAAATGGGAGATAAATTGACTTCCACGATCCGAGACTAATATGGAAGGGAAACCATGTATGCGAACTATATTCTCCAAAAATTCCTTGGCCAAGGTGGAAGCTGAAGGCAAACCTTTTAAAGGGATAAAGTGGGCCATTTTGGAGAATAGATCCACACTTACAAGGATAGTGTTTTAACCAGCACAAGGAGGCAGGTCAGTTATATAGTCCATTGACAAGGTGTGCCATGGTGCCGGTGGAATATCCAAGGGTTGAAGTAGGCTGGCTGGCCTTTTCTTTTGACCCTTGTTTTGGGCGCAAATTCCGCAAGACAATACAAAAGACTTTATGTCTTTTCTCCAAGAAGGCCACCAGAAGTGGCGTTTGATTTTTTCCTCCGTTTTTAGCGATACCAGGGTGTCCTTCCATTAATGATTCATGGTGATGGGCAATAACAAGTTCTTGCAATTCTTTACTTGGCAGAAACAACTGCACCTGGAAGTAGGGTAAATCATCCTTAACGGTGTAATGAGGACCCTTTTGACTCCATTCCAGTAAGGCTGAAGAGTCTAGAAGTTGTTTTACTTGCGTTTGGATGTCCTCATTAGTTTGCAATGAAGTTAGGCCTAAGATTCTTTGTTCAGGTATGATTGGCACAGGTTCTAAACTCGAATTGGGTTCTTGAATGCCAATCCGGGATAAGGCGTCCGCTTTACCATTCTTGCAGCCAGGGCGATAGGTAATTACAAAATCAAATTCTGCAAAGAACAGAGCCCATCGGAGTTGTCGTGAAGATTGAGCTTTGGCCGTCTTTAATACTGTAAATTTCTGTGGTCCGTAATTACGGTGATGGTGTGTCTTGCCCCGAGAAGGTAGTGACGCCAAGCCTTGAAAGCAGATTTAATAGCCAGTAACTCTTTGTCGGTAATTGCGTAGTTGATTTCAGGAGGAGAAAATTTCCTGGACCAAAAGGCCACAGGGTGTAGTTGGTTAGTTTCTGGGTCTCTTTGCGACAGGACAGCTCCCATGGCCGAACTGGATGCATCGGTTTCCACAATGTAAGGGAGATCTGGGTGCGGGTGCTTCAATATAGGTGCAGAGGTGAATTTGGTTTTCAGGTCCTGAAAGGCTTGTTCGGCCTCAAGAGTCCATTCAAAGCGTTTGTTTTTCTTTAGGAGAGCTGTGATGGGTTGGACTGTTCGGGAAAATTCCGGGATGAATCTTCGATAGAAATTGGCGAAGCCGAGCATGCTCTGAACTCCCTTCACCGAGCTAGGAGATGGCCATTTGAGGATGGCGTCCACCTTTCGCGAGTCCATTCGGACTCCTTGAGGTGTCAGGATGAATCCGAGAAACTCAACTTCTGTGGTATGAAAAACGCATTTTTCGAGCTTTGCAAATAGTCTGTGCTGGTGCAATTTCTCAAGAACTGCCCTAACATGTTTTCTGTGATCGGATTCTGAAGAAGAGTACACCAGGATGTCGTCAATATAAACAATGACACAGACATCGATAAGTTCCCGAAGAACATCATTCATAAAGTACTGAAAGGCGGCAGGTGCATTGCACAAACCGAAGGGCATCACCTGATATTCGAAGAGCCCAAATTTGGTGCGGAATGCAGTCTTCCATTCGTCGCCTTCTTTTATACGCACCAGGTGATAAGCTCCTCGGAGATCTAACTTGGTGTACACACAAGCGTCTTTCACCTGGTCGATAAGCCCAGGGATCAGGGGCAGAGGATAACGATTCTTAATCGTTATTTGATTTAGGGCGCGACAGTCTATACATGTTCTAAGGTCGCCCTCTTTTTTAGGCACGAAGAACAGAGCTGAGGAGACAGGAGACTTGGACGGGCGAATAAAACCATTGGCTAGGTACTGATCTAAGTACTGACGCAAATGCAGGTTCTCAGGTTCCGTAAGAGCATAAATCCTACTACAAGGTAGTTGAGCATTGGGTACCAGATCGATTTGGCAATCATAAGACCAATGGGGAGGTAACGTGTTAGCCTGTTCCTTCTGAAAAACGTCTTGGAATTCTTGGTATTCTGACGGTAGCTGTACAGGGGTGGAAGTTGCTGAGGCTAGACCCATAACTGGATTTCTTGGATAACAAGTTGGTTCACAATCAGGAAAACTTATCTTCTTTGCTCGCCAGTCAATTCTGGGATTATGTGTTTCTAACCAAGGAATTCCAAGAATTACTTGAAATTGTGGGGCCTTGATCACATCAAACACGATTGCTTCCCGATGTTCATCCTGACCCACCAGTGTCATTTCAACAGTGGAATGCGTTACAGGCCCTGAGGCTATTTCGGTTCCATCTACTGTAGTAATGACATCTTGGGTTACTTTCCGACGGAGAGGGAGCTTAATCCTGGAAGCCAGTTCACGGTCTATGTAATTTCCAATAGCTCCACTGTCGATGTATGCTTTTATAGCATGCAACAGCTGAGGCTGTTTTGGGTCCACGAGCACCATTGGCATGACAAAATGCGAGGTCAAAGAGTTTGTTTTCAAGCTCGGCAAGCAGACCCCTACGCTTGTCGGGCTAGGTCGTTTCCCGAATCAGGTGTCAATAAATCGTTATCAGTGGCTCCAACCACCTTCTTAGGTGGTTTAATCGGACAATTTCGAAGAAAGTGACCGGAAGTCCCGCAATACAGACAAAGTTGCATTTGCCGCCTTCTCTCTCGTTCCTTCTGCGTTAATGGTCCTTTAACACCGCCGATTTGCATAGGTTCGGATACGTCGGTACTCTTGGAGTTTATTGTGGGTTTTGATCGGTACTCCGGTTTCGTACTTGAACCGATCTGCTTTTCTATTTTGAAGTCTGTGATCAAGTTGAACCACCAAGTCTATGTAGTCTGCGCAGACCTGGGGTGGATCTTATATCTGAGCTAGAACATCCTTAAGCTCTCCGCGCAGGCCTCGATGAAACAATGTGATCTTTTTGTTTTCTGGCCATCCAGTTTCCACAACCAGTCTATTAAAGGTGGCAACGTAGGACAGGAGATCCTGATTACCTTGTCGTAAGGATAGCAGTTCGTTATCAAGGGCCTGTCCTTGAGAGTGTCGAGCAAACAATCTTTCCATGCTGGCCTGGAAACCCTGGAAATTCTGGAGAATGGGATCATCCTGATTTACCAATGGAATAGACCAATCGGCAGCACTGCCACTGAGGTAAGATAGTATAAAGGCTACCTTGGTCTGGTCGTTAGGGAAGGCCCCGGGTCTGCATAGAAAGTGTAAACGACATTGGTTCATAAAGACGGCATATTTCTTGGGATCCCCCGCAAAATGTTCAGGCGGGGCCAAAGGCATGTGTCCAGGTAGATTGATTTGTACCGGGTTATTCAAACCCATTGATGTGGAAGTACCCCCGGAATTAGGTAAAGGAGTGTGCCCTGCCTGGGCCTGCAATAACCTTTTGGCCAGGTCATCTGTTCTTTCCTTGGATAGGATCAGCTCTCTTTTGAGAGCCTTAGTCTCCTGGCGGGCTGAGTGCACTTCTGCCCATAATTCCCCCAAAAGCTGGGCCAGCTGATCTGTCTCGGAAGTCTCCATAGCGCCCGGGTCGGAAATTGTGGGTAGTCTTCGCGTTCTGTCACGCTCACCTGATTCCCACGGAGGCGCAGGTCCGGCTTCGAGTGCTGATGCTTCTTCAATGGTGAAGCGCAGGACTCTGAAGATGGGCAGGTAGGGCCCCTCTACTCTGGCTTCTCTGGCTCGCAGGAATATTCCCCTTAGGGTCTGGAAGGATGGGTTCTCCATCCTGCTTCTGATGCAGGGGCGCGTTGAAACCCAGTTACTTCACTGGATTGAGGTTTGATGGGAGTTCAAATAAGCTTGACTATTCAGGTAAGGCGCTGTAAGAGTTCTGTAGCAAGTTCAAAAGTTCAAGCTTAATAATAATGTTCATTGTCTTATTGCAGCAAGCGCTAACGCTTATGTCTCTTTCCCCTTAGGGGCCGGGGTTCGGAATGCCGGAGATATGGCGCCGACCCGAAGTGAAACGTGCAGTTCCAGTAAATGACAGGTAAGTTCTGGATGAGCGTTCGGGTAATGTCTTTGCATTCGCTCATTCAATGTCTTTGTCTTTTTTCCCCATAGGGGCCGGAGTCTGGAATGCCAGGAAGCGGCAGGACCCGAAATGAAATGGGAATGACCCAACAGGTAAGTCTTAGAAGGAAACTGAGCTTTTCCTATTCCCTTCCTTCTCTCACCTTGTGTTCTTGTCTTTTTCTCTCTAGGCTCTGGGAAGTGGCTGCGGATCCGGATGATCGCTGCTGAAGATGGAGGTGCCCAGGAAAGGTCAGTGAAATGCAGCGTTGCAGCGATCGAAGCAAAATGCTTTTAAAAATGATGTCTTCCCTTTCAGGATCGTCGGTGTGATGTCTCCGTGATGCAGCTTTAGCAGGTAAGGTCTTCTTTCTCTCCAATTCTCTCTTAGCAGGTGACCCAGGATGCTGACAGGCGTGGCTGAAGTCCAGATGCAGGAGCTGACACGGTGAGCGTCCAGCTGCGAGGAGCAGAACAACGCGAAGCGTGAGTTGCTGATCGGGCGTGGTTTAAATAGCTTTGGAAGAAGTTCCAGGTATGTATCCTTCCACCGATCAGGTATGTATCCTTCCCCGACCACACCCAGGTGGAAAGTAGTCCCACAGGTAAAGTAGTTCCATTCAGGCCTCAAGAGGGCCTGGATGTAGCAGCATGGTCTGCATCAGGTAAGTGCACATTAAAACACTTGAACACATGTCTAGCTTTATGAGCCTGGTGCCTAAGGCGCCAGGACAGGGGTCCAACATGAGCCTGGCGCCTAAGTCGCCAGCACTGTGTTCAAAGGGCCCCAGTTTGGGCGCGCTGGCACTTCCCTTGGGGGGGGGGAATGATGCCTGCCTCTGGGGTTGCTGGGTCGGACTGGCTCCTTGGAGGTAGGCATCATGACACAGGGCCCTACCAGGTGGAAGCAGAAGCTCCTAGAGCAATAAAGTTGACAATAAGAACGTCTTGAATCACCTGCATGACGTCAAGCCCTACAAAGATCAGACCCGCCTTTGCGTTGACGACAGGGCCACCGCAACAGCAACAGAAGACAACACGGCAGCAACAGCAACCAAAAACAACAGCAATAAAGCCCCTATCCCCTCCCAAATAACAGACACTACCAAGGACTCAAATGGACAATTGCCCATAGCCCACCCGATGGTCACGAGATCCCAGAGCAAACAAAACACTGCCCCGGCCAGCCCCGCCCTTGCTACTACCCAAATAAAGGACATTGCCTAACAAATTGTCACGTTGCACCACACTGGTAGACACGTACATGTTCTGTTTCTCCTTTTGTCTCGCACAAGAAGGCACCGCGCACAACTGTTTATGTATAAAGAAAAGTGAAGAAACTAACGTTGCATTTTGCCCAGGGGTAAATGCTACCCACAGACAACAACACCCCTGAAGCACTGTCACACCAATTTGTATACGCTATAAAAAGACCAAAATATCTAAAAAAGAGAAGGATACGTGTGTATTACAACACGTTCATTTTGGCCATAGAACAATCATTCCCACATCTCCATGAGCACTTACCAGCTCTGAGAGATAGGTCACTGAGATTAGCGTGGGAACAGCTTTTTGCCTGGGCATTAAACGACTAGTTGATAGGTAGAGCTTGAATAAAAAATGCTAACAACGTTAATGCTTACTTTTAGAAATTTTCAGGCGGGCATCTATAAAGCAAAGAATAATAAGTTGCAGGACCGCAGCAAAGGTCAGAGGAAAATGCCAGTGATATTAGCTATTGTAATAAAATTAATAGGTGTGTTGTTTATAACTGGTCTATTGGCTGCCTCTGTCTGGCAGACACACTATGTTTATCGTGTTATGGCTGCACCTAAAACTAATTTACCCCCTACCACAGCTGCAACAGGTACGGTGTCAGGTGGTACAAGTAACACAAGGGGTAATGGGAACAGGGTTAAGCGTAGTACCTCTATGGATAACAATGGAGTGGACATATACCTCACAGCATCCGCACACGTCTCAAAAAACATGTGGTATCAGCACATGTCCAAAATTGGTAAGCAGACAACTAAGGACAAATGCTATGAGTGCTCGCTTATCCCATACGCCATGAGCGCATCAAGGACGTTTGTAGCTACTGAAGTGCCAGCAAGAACAGTAGAATGTCTGATATATCTGACAATGTTCCAAACAAAAGGACAATTTCAAGGAAAAGTAGTAACGTTGCATTAGAAGACAAGGGACTCATACCCATATGAAAATAACTTCATCAAAACACTTATGATGTACAATAGTTACCATCAACATACTCAAGGGTTCCGGTATGTGACGGATAGTCCTGAAAAAGGAGAAGAAAGTAACATTAAAATACCTACCGTGCGATTGGTATGCGAAATTGCTGGTGAACTAGGTTGCTGGGAAAGACCACAGATAGTAACCGCAAATGAAAATGTGAACAGAATAAATTAAACAAACCACAAATGTTGGACAGAATGGATAAAGAGCGTACCACTGTTAGCATGGCTGGAGAAAGACGAGGACAAGAAAGACGAGGACCCAATAACTATACTACCGCTAACTGCACCCACACTGTTTGAGCCTGCTCATATTTGTTATTTTCATAAATGTATTTTTGGTAAGTATTGACAGTCAATTCAGACTTGTCACAATGGGAGACATTACTCCGCTGATGGATTTATGTAAGACATTGCCAAAGCACATACCCAAACTCAAACAGTACAGTGTGAAAGGGGTGAAAGGCACAGCAGATAAGAGGTTCATGCCATGGCCACAAGGGGGATCACTGTCAAAGGTGGTATTGTGACACATGACCACATACTTGCACACTGCGTACATGCGAAAGTAATTGGAGAAAAAGTTAGCTATTTTAGAGCTCTGGAAAGTGCAACAGGAGGAGAGAGACGATCCGCCACCTGAGGAGTGGATGCTTAATCAGTGTAGGGAGGAAGGTGTCAAGCCTTCTCCTCCCCTTGTCTCACCTGCGCAAAAAGGCGATAGTATGGAAGACATAGGATTGTATCCGTTAAAGGAACTAAAAGCAGCAACAGGGTATAGTAATCCAATATATGAACCACCTGCTTATAGCAGTGATGATAGTCCAGAGGAGACTAAGAGAAAAGAGGAGATCTTTAAGATCTTGCATAATGAGGAAGAGAAAAGTGAGCGATCAAATGCATCGACAGAAATAGAAATAGAAATCAAGAGATGGAAGGCAGGGAAAGATAAAGCTGACAAGTTAATGCTCGTACAGAACGAATGAATGGGAGGACAGACATTACTCAAGCTAGATGAGAAAAGCATTGAGGAAGTTAGGCAAATAGAAGATAAAGATGAAGAAGAAAGAAAAGACAGAAACGACTAAAGAGATTAAAGGAAGATGAATGCAAAAGAAAAAACAGACAGCGGAGAGAACATATGTATCAGGAGGAGCAACAAAAGAAAGGAGAAAGGGCAGAGGATCAAAGAAAGCATTACAACAGGCAGAAAGCAATGGCAGAATGGGATAGACAAGAAAGGAAAAGAAGAGGAGGAAGCACAGACCAGACATTAAGAGACAAAAGAATACAGAGATGAAAAGAAGAAGAAAGGAGAGCAGAGGCAAGGAGAGAAGAGATAAGGAAGAAGAAAGAGTTAGATGGGAAGCAAAATAGTGAAGAGAATTAGATGAAGAATTGGATTTGAAAGAGAACTTTGATATAGGAAGCAGCTGAGATAGGATCAATAAGGCCTAACAAGAATTAAGGGAAGGCAGCAAATCACGAAGCCTAAGGAAGGGAGATCAAACACTGGTCTTCCAATCACAAAGTGAAGAAAATGATCCATTCAGCCTTCAGCATAGAGCCTTGTCTTTAAGCAGACTGACTTTAGATCAGGGAGAAGGGGAGACTGACTTTAGACTAGGGAGAAGGGGATGAAAGTCACACTACTTGGGAAAGAGGGAGGAGGTGCATCCGTCCCAGAGGGAAGACTGCAACGAACAAGGAAGTAAGATGGTCTGATCTAGAGCAACCTAAGGATAGGATGCCAGATCTTATAGCATATCCAAAGCATCCCAAAGGACGATCGTATAGTGAGAAGGGAGAATCACTGCCATATGTGAGCAGGTTAAGATCATTGCCAGAAAGGAGGTGATCAAGAGCCATTATCCCCACTATGGATAGGCAGACAATGGGAGCCGATTGCAGGTTAGGATTTATGCAGTTTCCCTTATTGGAAAAAGGAGGAGCGAGAACACAGTATATTCCATGACCACAGATGGACAACGATAATTTAAGGTGCAAACTCCCAAGTTTAATGGCAGGTGAGGGAAAATGAATGTACAAGTTAGAAAAAATGACAGGAGGGAATTCCTTGGCAATAGGGGACATTAAGGGTCTACTAGCAGACATTCTCAGGGAACGAGCTGATGACATTTGGAAGAAAGCAGGCTATTCAAGTATCCTGACACATCAGATATGGGTGCAATTATGACACGTAATATGAAAGACAAGGATCCTCTTGCTTACATTCAGGTCATACAAGAGCACTGGACCCTTGAAACAGGTGAGCCATGGGGAAAAAAGTGGCAGTATTTTACCACATTTTATGCCAGCGGTTGCCTGAGCAGGTACAGAGGCAACTCATTAAGTTAATGGGAATGGAGGCAAAGCCATGGGCAGAAATACAGTTCACTATAGTGCATCACTGTCAACTGTTACAGGTGAAAAATAAGAAGAAAGAAGAGGTTAGGAAATTTGAGGAAGCTAAACTAGTTCCGAAGAAATTGTCAAAATATGCCAGAGAAGGGGCGGTATTGACAAGCGGAGAAGAGCTGGGAGTACAGCAACCAACGTGTACATCGCAGGTGAATAATCAGTGCCCGATGGACCAAGGAGGGAATGGGTTTGTACTACGAGATAGAGGCATGGGTTATAGAGGAAGGGATGGATTCCAAAATAATCAAAGTGGGTTTCTGAATACACAGCATGAGAATCAGAATGCACAAGGAGGGTTCAACCAATGGGGACTAGTTAGACAGGCTCCTCCTATGTGTTGGACATGTGGGATGACCAAGCACATTGGGCGTGTATGCGGAAGCCAAGGGTATGTACAGAATGAACAATTCTTAAGCGGGGGCAGCTTATCCTCCAGCATGTAGCTCACAAGCTAGGGAAGGGTTCGCCCGAGATCAGACAGTGTATCAGGCACAAGTGCTGCAAATACAACAGGCACAGCAACCACAGCAAGCTGCAGTGAATCCACTGCAAGGGCAGTCACAGCACGCCCCTGTGCAATAACAGAAGAATGCAAACACGGGACAATTATTGACACCTAGAATAGGAGGCGCTACTGTGGTGGGAGGAAATCCTTTCACAGGTACAGGGGTATGCATGAATCCAAAATAGGACGGCTCATAGGGCAACTTGATGTGTTCAGTACTATCAGTGATACCAGAGCAACCAAGGGTTAATGCGACGATAGGAGGCAAATCTTTTTCGTTTTTAGCAGACACTGGAGCTACTCGTTCATGTATGCGAGAGGGAAAATATCTGATGTCGGGAACAGCCATGAATGTTCAAGGGTTCTCTGGAGCTACAAGTGGAGTTCCTTTTACTGATGAATTACTTTTCACTACAGGAGAGTGTGACATGTCTGTTCCATTATTGTATTCACGGCAGACAGCAGTAAACATTTTGGGAAGAGGCTTAATGACAAATCTTAACATGACGATTTATTTTACTGATGCAGGGATAGTGTGTTCCCCTCCTGGAATACACTACATGAATGTGGGTGAATTTATACTGGCATTTACAGGGAAACTGGGTATGCGAGCTGTACCGATGGAGCCATGAGTTTTCCTTTGTGGGGTGAGCATTCTGTTAAAATGGCTTCCTGGCTTCGTGGGAAGAACTATGAAGATACATGATGAATTTTTGTTTAGACCACAGATACGCATGGAAAAAGAGGGGGCCAGACTATCCCCTAGAGTTAGATGCAGCCAAAGTACGAGGGGAAATGACAATGCTCGAAGGAATGGATGTTGAGGGTAGACCATGGAGAACAGTGATAGCTATTGAAGAAGGGTGCAGGTTGACTGACATCACTGACAATGTCATGTTTAGAGAGGACCCAACAGATGATGAAGCAGTGTTCTTTATGTGTATTACATATTGGACTAGAATAGAGAAAAGGGAGAACCCACAGTGAATGGAGATAATGTGGAAGCGCCCAGTATTTTTTTATGAAGACTTGGATGAAGTTCCAAGCGCCTTGTGGACTAGAGGCCCTATGATGTAGGCTTATGGAAGGGAGTAGTAGAGGTTAAAATAAAGCTGAAACCAGGAGCAGTTGTACCTCGAGCAAGACAGTACCCAATGTCTCGAGAGGCGGATGAAGATATTTTTAAGACTATCTCAACACTGATGGAACAAGGTATTCTGGTACCGTCAGAATCCTTGTGCAACACTGTGGAGTACCCTGTGAAGAAATCAAAGGGAGGGTAATGGAGATTGATGCAAGACAAGATACTGATTAACCAGATTGTAGAGGCAGAGTTTCCTTTAGTTCCTAACCCGACAACGATATTATGCAGAATCCAAGTAGAAGCACGATATTTCACAGTGATTGATTTGAAAAATGTGTTTTTCTCAATCCCATTGCACAAGGACTCACAAAACTTGACTTAATTTACATTCTGCCGAATCTGTCTGAAACATACTTGGCTGCCTCAAGGGTACTGTGAGTCCCCATCAATCTTTAATAGAGTCCTACAGATGGACCTGGGCAATATTGATTTGAAGAGCGCTGTGATACAGTACGTAGATGCCATTTTGATTTGTAGCACTACAGAAGATGAGTGCAGACAAGACTCGATTCAATTAATGACTATCCTAGCAGACAAGGAATACAAAGTAGACAAACAGAACGTACAATATTGTCAAGAAGAGGTGTTGTACAAAGGCCAGTTGATCTTGCATGAGTGAAAGAGGGTAACACCTGAAAGAGCTGAGGCGATCATGAAAACTGCAAAACCCCACACTGTGAAGCAGATGCAACAGCTTTTGTGACTATGTATGTGAGAGCATGGGTGTTTGACTATAATTTGTACCCAATTCCCCTTTTGCAGGCTCTAAAGAAATCACAGGTGAACAAGGAGAAAATAGAATGGACTGAGGAAATGGAGGGAGGATTTGAAGAGTTGAAAAAAGCTATTTTTACAGATCCTGTTTTAGGAATTCCCAATTATGCTGATGAGTTTTTCTTGTTTTCACACGCAAATCATGACAGCAGTGCTTACACAGGGGACTACACTAGGGTACAGACCTCTGGCATATTACAGTGGGATTTTTATGAAAGGGTACCTTCCTTGCGAACAGTCATTGGCATCCGCCACGCTCGCAATGAGAAATCCACAAGTATTGTTATGGGCTGCTCTATGATGCTTTTTGTAGAGCATGTTTTGTTTCCCATATTAGAGAAACCTAAGGGTATGTTAACATCCCAGAGAGCTTCGCCATACAAAGTAATAATCTCAAACACAGCGATTAAAATTGTCAGATGTAAAATAGTGAACCCTGCCACATTTGCAGCTGAATCAGTGACAGAGGGTGAGCATGTGCATGACTGTGCAAATTTTATAGTTTTATGATGATATACGATGTGTAAAGGAAAACTCGCTGTCAGGAGGGGAAATTCTCTTTATTGATGGTTCTTCAAAAATTGATCAAACAAGTGGAGAAAGGCATTCTGGAGGAGCTGTAATGAGGCAAAAAGCAAATGGCGAATTTGAGGTTGTAGCACATGCAAGACTACATCTCATTTTTCATCACAAGCGGCTGAGTTGATAGTGCTTATTGCCACGCTAGAAAATCATGCAGGAAGTGATGGTGTACAGTGCTTCTGCCTATGTGACATCAACCAAACATGCAGGGCTAACATGTTGGAAAAGGAGGGGCTACCTCAGAGTGGACGGCACTCCAGTGCAGCATGTATCTTTATTGGACAGACTTATTAAGGCACTGCAACTCCCAGGAGCCATAGCGATAGTTAAATGCACAGCGCATACTAAGTGAACTTATTTTATCTCTTGCAGGAATTAAGCCACAGAGACAGAAGCCAAAAGGGTTGCGTATTCCCCAGATATTTTACGTTTTTATACTCCGGATGTTAAGAAGATAGTAGTCGCAGTTATGATAGTGAGTGAAGGATTTAATCATTTACAGACAGCGCAATTAATGGATATCCAAGGCAGTGCACCACAGGAAGAGCAGGAATTATGGAAGCGAAGGAGGTGTTCTTTGTCCCCCACAGAAGCATTATTGTTACAGGACAGCACTGGAAAGCTGATGATGCCAGTAGCATTGTTAAAGGTGGCGCTTGAACAACTGCTCTACCATGCGCATTTAAATAGGTAAAGTCTTGCTGCAAGAATTGCAGAAGACTGGTTTGCGCCAAATTTGTTAGAACACATCGCATTTTATGTAGTAAATTGCATCGTATGTCAAACGTTTACCACTGGGCATACACATCAAACGTTTAGAGGAGCAAATCCTCGACTGAATGGTCCTTTTCAGAATTTACATATAGATTATGTTGATATGCGGCAGGTATGTAATGGATACATGTATTTGATAGTGGTGGTGTGTCTCTTCTCTAGATGATTCGAAGCAGGTCCGTGTACACACCCTGATGCCACTTGCACAGCAAAGTTTTTAGTACATGAAGTATTTCCAAGATGTGGTGTGTTTGAGGTGCTGAGATCCAATAATGGGCCACATTTTGTCGATGAATTATTTGAACAGATAGGTTTATTGTTGAGCAATAAACACAAGTTTTCTTCTGCTTATACCGCAAGCAAACGGGATAGGTGGGAGACTCAATGGCCTCCTTACAGAATGGATTGCCAATCTCAAGTTGACACTGAAAAATGGATGGCTGCATTGCCCACCCTTATCTTCACATGCCCTAAGGTCCTAAGGTTTCAGCCTGGTTTGAAACACCACCTCACTCCCCACGAGCTAGTGACAGGAAGATGAATGAGAATGCCGTTAACTCCTCCATCGAGGAGTAGAAGTGATGCCCAGAGTACAGCAAAAAAATGAGGACATGAATTGAATGAATATTTCACATATATGACCCTTAGTATCTCTGTCATTTCAGATCAACTCAAGCGCCAGGTTGGTCATTCTCAGAACACAGATGAAAACCATTCAGCAACCGGAACTCTTCAGAATTGTTACCAGCACTGAGACTGTTTGCTGACGATGCCGTGCTCATCAGAAACTTCACTAGGAAGTGGCACGAGCCAAGGTTGGATGGCCCTTATTTAGTTGAGAATGTTACTTCCTCAGCAGTAAAGGTCCAAGGTAGACGAGCTTGGATACACCTAAAAGATGTGAAGCTACACATCGGCGAGACCGCAGCTCCCCAACGATTGATCCAGAAGCAAGACAAGCAGAAGAATTTCAGCATGTGCAGACTCGATCGATGACAAGGAAGAAGGATGATAACCAAACAAATTGAACAATAAATGCAGATTTGCATTTGGACTGTGGCTCCCATTCAACACCTTATAGATATTATGGCAGGCGTGCAATCCTTTTGCTTGAGCCACAGAAATCTTTGGACATGATCTTTAGAAAGTTGTTGATGTTTCACAAAAATGCCTGAACTGGATTTCGAGTTCGGATTTGATCATTGGAAACGTGAGCAGTACCCCGATTCATTTCTTACTGAATACTTGTTCGACTGAGTTTATGGTTCTCTCCGAAAGTAATTTGCATCGTATCATGCTTGCTATTTTTGTGTTTCTTCTTTGAGCATCTCCGGCCCTTGTTGGAGGAGATGTAGACACTGACAGTTTTTTACAGGATCCTAAGAACGGCCCTGCAATTTGTGGCAATAGTAGAGTAACTACTGCAGCTGCCAAACCTATTACAGTTACCTGAGTAAAGTGTTTTTCTTTCCTTGAATTGCAGTATAAATGAGAAATGTAGAAGATAATACGATTACAGAGAATCAGCAAACTCAAGAGATTGCTGAGTGGCACAAATGGTGTGGATTATTATGTTTGTTTGCAATATATATATGCACAGTTATGCTTTATATCTTTCTGTTTCTCATGATTTATCTTTTTCATACTTTCAATCCAAAAAAGACAGATGTCCCTTTGATTCTCGCTACTCCAGGAACACTTGTGGGTTTGACCATTACCAATGTGCCAGATTATCGAGTGTTTTCTTCCAAGAGCAGAACTGCTTCAGAGTTGTTTCCATGGGCTACTAACATATTAAGGGGAAGAACAGGAGAAGTGCAGAGGAAGATGATAATGGGATCAACACATATCTAGACAGTACAGCACACTTGGGTAATAACATGTGGTATTAACACATATAAAATGGGGGAGAAAGAACCTCCCAGGAGAGTTACTATGTTTACACTCTCATACCGTATGCTATTGGAACTTCTAAGATATTCATGGCTACAGAAGTACCAGTGCAAAAAGCTAATTGCCTGATGCATCTTGCACTCTGACAGACAAGAGGACAGTTCCACAGCAGGACAGCATCCTTGATATGGGTAACTGAAAAGACATCTCAAAGAGAAGATAACTATGTGCAAGATCTGAAGACAAATGAGAAGCCAGAGACCTTCATGCCTACCTGTTATATGTTGTCTCTGTTTTTGTTGCGCCCTTAAGCCCAAGGGTCAATGGCTGCACAATATAAATCTAATAAAGTAAAGTAAAGTAAAGTAAAGAAACACAGAATCTAGTAATAAGATATGAACAGCCTGGAATGGACGGAGTAGGAATCAGAAGGGAAGAAAACAAGATGCTAGAACCTTAAACAGAGGCTTGCTATCTAAGTAGAACTGTGTCCTGGAAAACCAAAAGGTGGGGGAGTCTGCTTGCCTGGAATCCTTTCCCTTTATAGTGGGTGTGGTCGGGGGGAACTGTGCAGATCCTTAGCCTATTTGCCCACAAATATTAATTTAATTAATTCCCCATTTGGCAGAACAATATGGGGTGAATGCTATTAAAATTCAAAAGTAACCATGCTCACTTCCCAGTGTGCGCTGAAAACTATGGCATGTGATTGAATTGGGTAATCCTTGTTCTCCAGCTGACCGTGACTTCTTTAAGGAAGTGGGGTGTCTTTGTTCTTAAATCAGTCCAACATTTTCATTCAGCTTCCCCAACACAGTCCTTTCAGTAAGGTGGGGCTGACATCTAAAATTACCCAAAGCATTCCAATTTTTATGTCTGACTTCCCAACATCGACCAAAGCAAGGGAGGGAGGGGTCTGAAAAATAAACCGATAAATCACCCTGTGTTTATTTTAAACCAAAAGTGTGGGCGAAATCATCATTACCAAGCTTGAAATCCTACTGCTAGCCTTTTAAGCCTGCAGGAAAATCAAAATCGCACAACAGTACATGATAAGTGCCTTCGTTATTGATCAGCTTAATTATTTTGTGAAGTGAAATTTGCAGAAAGTGAAAAGTTGTGATTGTGTTCTTTTTAACTCACTTTTGTGATTTATTTATGCTGAGAGAAGTTGATTGTGCTGTGCCACAAAGAAAGTGGTGTTTGACATTTTCGTGCTAATTTCTATTACTTTTAATTTAAATAAATAGCAATATATTTCCCATACACCAGCCTGGTTCTTGGCTCATTGTTAGCTCATGAGAGAATGATCCAAGGGGTATGATATGTGTCTGAGATAGGGCTAAAGAAAATAATCTGTTAAACAGTTTGTTTGGTAACCACTTGAGTGGGGAGGGAAGGAACTCCCTGTGTTTAGGGCAGCTTCTCAATAAACCATTACAGCACTCAATAGATACTAGAAAACACATGCTTGAATATATCCACTGTAACGCAAGACGTATACAAACACATATAATATTTGCTTAGTGTAGAAGAGAAACAGTGAAAATCAGATATGTTTGCAGAGAAGGCATCACATAAGGATTCCCAAGTCGCAAGGAGTATACTCCCAAATCAATTAAAGTCTGAACAAGAACAATCGACTATCACGAGCCAGGCGCAATCATATCATAAATCAGAAAGCACCATGAAAATGAGCTCAAGAGTGACCCAAGTGGTAGAGGAGACCATCACACCCGCATACATATTAACTAAAAGAGTCATAAATGTAGGTTAAAATAATTCCAAACGCGGTCTTCTCACACGTGACCCATAATTCAAGAACACTGTCTATTCAATGGCGCCAAAGACACAGAGAATCCAATATGTTCACTCCCTCCAAATTCTCAGAATAAAAACATACACGATAGGGCCCAGTTCAAAGCTAAACTCCCTGAATCATGGCCTAAGAAATCAGAGATGGTGGGTTATAATTGGGGAAGGCGGCACCTGGATGTCCTCCTCCTGCAATAAAGTATTGCTCATGTGCTGATGATCTGCCAGAGAATCAAGGCTGGTGAATCCCAAGCCAACCAATCATTGCTCTCAAGTAATGTTGTTTTTTAACAAAGTTGCATTAGCCAATCAATTAACATAGAGATAACATATACTAACCCTTATCAATTTAGAGGTGGTCCCGGGTGGAACCATCAGATAGAATCAAATCAATGAAAATGTGAATGCCTACGCATTATATACGTATATGATACAACTAATCTACTCTCACCTCCCAGTAGGATTTACTAGCCCAGATAACGTGGTGATGTCGGAAGTGACATATTTTTTGCCTTTTAAAACATTGTTTCGTATTAAGAAGGTAAAAAGATTTCAGACTCGTGAGCTTAACTGCTTGCCCTGTTTTACAATTGTTCAATAAAACAGGCCTTTGTCACTTCCTCTGGCTTCCGTTTTTGGGCCTGGAACTTTCCAGCCTACCTGGTCTGCGCAGGCCTGGTATTTTGGGCCCTCCACTACAATGATTTCACACCTGGGTTGATAGGACAACTGGGGATTCTGTCCAAGTTGTAGGCACTGAACCAAGCGATGTTAGTGTACACCTCTCTATAAAAATGTAGTTGTTACAGAAATAGAATATCTTAAAGGGTTTTAAGGTGTGGGGGAGGAACTGTGATCCTGGCACAATACCACCACAAAATCCGAAATCAAAGAAGATCCAATATTAGGATCCTCCCGTCCCCCTATAAAACAGCCAATATCTACATTTAGCGATTAAGCAATTCAATCCAAACTATAGTAAATCAGGAGAGCATATATTCAATTTCAACAAGATTAATAGGGTTTAATAACAATACATTTCACTGATACAATATTCAGATCCGCTGTTAGCTGACACATTTAGAGGTAAAGACTCCTTCTTCATGAGCAATGCAGACTGGAAAGAAACATATCAAATAGAACCAAATCAGTCTTGTACACTCTCCAAAGTGACTTAATGTCAAGGATGCTTATTCAACAACAAGCACTCTCTTAATTATCAACAATGATCTTTCAGTATGGAAATTAAGCTAACTAAACAATAGAGCCAGCTGGATGTGACCCCATTTTAGTGAGCATGATGCCTTAAATATAATCACCAAAGCAGACTAGGTGAATATCCCATATGGTGTGCTTACTTCATGCATGCACAGTCACACAGTCTAACTGTAATTTGAGAGCCAGTAATGCTTACTGGTACTCTCTTCATGGAGTATAATAGAGGAAAGAGTGAAGTATAGCAGAGAACCAGCTCCTAAAATGTAGAGAGAACCAATAGGCTCACATGAGATACAGGTTTAAATCATCAATGCCTCTATGCATACCAACAACTGGTGTATAGCTACGGACCTGTGTTCAAACCGATGTTCCCCTTTCAACATTTACTCCATGTTTTCAAATAGGACACATGTAGTTCAGCTTCAATGTGCAGAGATGTGTATAAGTTGATAACCTCTTCCTAGAGGCTAGTGAAATGCCTAGTGAGTGGTTGATAAGCGAGTTATCCTCGCAACCAACTTAAAAGCATCTAAGTAATACAAGACACGTAGCTCACCCTATCGGACAAGCGACTGCTGTCTCCAGTGTTCACTAGTGAATGGCATCTATCGCCATGGCAACCGCACTCGCTGTATGCCTGTGCTGTCGGCCATCTTGGCTAGCCTTGTAAAAACCTGTCTAGTGAAGCATCGAAGAAGGACTCAACATACCAGTACCTATGGCCATACAACCATCTTGGAGTAGAGTCTAATGTGTAAACCTAATGGAGCGTGACACAAATTACAGTTTGTACGCATTCTTCTTCCACATCTATACTTACTGATATACCTGTGGCAAAAGAATATGAATAATGAAACAAGTAGATTCATGAAACAAAGTCAACCTGAAAAAACCTTTTTCGGGCAGAAAACCCTTGGCAAATTATGGGTCAGCATCCCAGTGGCTCACATATGTTTTGCTAAACACCTCTTATCTTTCTAACAGTATATTTCCAAAAAAGAAATCACGTATTAATATGCTGAACATTTTCTTTGAATCCATCATCTTTACCCAGTCTACACCACTGACTGGTATCATTCTTTGAACTCAAACAACATTGTATCCCTAGTCATGTGAACAATGATAGGCTGCAGTGCCCATGGTAGTTATGTGTATAAAACAACACATTTTTTTGTATAGGAAGTGAAACATAATGAGGGTTGCTAGCTGCCTACATTTATGGTCCATATTTCAAACTAAGCAGATATTCATAGCAGATCATTGGTTTTGGATAATCATTATGACATGGCAGCAATGCAACATGGGACATAAATCAATGCATGCTTGGTCTATTGCATCCCCACTTTCCCTTTAAATAGACAATAATCACATTAAGCCATCATCACAGCAGTTTCTAAGCATAGGGTGGAGAACATTCCATCAAGAGTCTAAGTCAAGGGCTCGTCTCCATGGGCAAAAGCCTGTCGCTGCAAATTCAAGATTAATAAATGAGCTTTACACAAAGCAATTCAAAGAACAGTCTTCATTCAAGCCCTTTGGTAGTGCAGTGTCCAATATGTGAACCCAGTACATTTCTCTCTGCAGCATTGACTGACAATTGCCTCCCCTGTGTGGACGTTTAACTACTTCTATTATCTGGAATTTCAATTGTGCTATGGTATGATGTTGTTCATAAAAATGTCTTGCCACTGGGGATCTAGGGTTATTGTATTATATTATTTTCAGTCCAACGCTCTTTTGCAGGTCTCATAGTCTGTCCAATGTATAGTTTTCCACAGGGGCAATTCATTGTGTAGATCATGCCTGAAGTAAGGCAAGTTGCATAGTCCCTCAATTTAATTTTTTTGGCTGTTTGTGGAAGTGAGATGGTCCCACCTTTTACGGTGTTATTACAGTGAGTACAACAAAGGCAGTGAATGTCCCCTTCTTTTAGTTTTCAGGAACAAATGTCTGTCTTTAAGAGGTTTTTCTGCTCTCACCAGCGTATCCCTCACATTCCTTCCTCTTTTGAAGGCCATCATAGGGGCTTTAGGAAACAGTTTGTATAGGTGCATTATGTAGCATGCTCCAATGTTTTTTGATGATTTTACTTATCTGGAAGCTTTGCCTCAAGAATTTAGAAATTAACAGTAAGGGGACTTCATTTGTTTTGTTCTTAGTCGTCAATAGCTGTTCTTTAGATATTCCACTTGAACTTGACTTAGCTTCATCAAGAACTTTCATCGGATAACCTCTTTTTCTAAATTTGTCAACCAATAAGGAGCACTCCATATCTAGAGTCTGATAATATTCTCTTTCGCCTGAGTATTTGGCTATAGGGTAAGCTTCTTAGCATAGCTCTGGGGTGAAAGCTCGTGTAATGGAGCAGATTATTCACATCAGTGGGCTTTTGATAAACTGCAGTTGAGATATTCCCATCTTTTATCTTTAGGCATACGTCCAAAAAGTGGAGTTTTGGAGACCCAACTTCCAGAGTGATTTTAATTCTAGTGTGCACCTTATTCAAGTAGTTAAAGAATGTCAACAAATCTTCTTTAGACCCACACCAAATGCCAAAAATATCATCGATGGACCTCTTCCATGTCAAAATGTACATTGACCAATCTGGATGGTCAAGTATATGATTCTTTTCAAATTTGTACATGAATGTGTTTGCATACAATGGGGCCATGGCTGACCCCATGGATGTACTAGATGCCTGGATGTAATATGTATCCTGAAACCTGAAATAGTTATTAAAGAGGATCAAGTTGAGTAGTTCAAGGATAAATTGAGCATTCTCTTTAAGTCCTGATGAATTTAGAGTCATTCATTGCCTCCAATCGCTCCTCATGGGGGATCGATGTATGTAAACTACATACATCTAGGCTGAACAAAATGCAATCAGAGCTAAGGGCCAAGATGTCTTTCAAGCAGTTGAGAAAGTAAGTGGTGTCCCTAAAATATTTTGGGATGCCATGTATTAGAGGTTGGCCAGGGGGTCGAAAACACTGTCTGTTCCCACTGCTATATGTCTTAATGGGGTTTTTTGTATGATCTTTATGAATCTTCGGCAGACCATAAAACACAGGGGTTACGGGAAAGCCATTTATCAAGAACTGCTTGGTTTTGCTGCTGATCCAATCATTGTCTAGGATTTTCTCAACTGTCCCCTTTTGGTAAGGGTCTTGATCTCATTGATTGGATCCCTATCAAGCCTGATATAGGTGGATTCATCGTGTAGTAATTCCAAACATCTATTAGTATAATGGGCAGTATCCATCACAATTATGGCTCCCCCTTTGTCTGCTGGCTTAATGGTAAGCTATTCCTCTTGTGCCAGTGTCTCAACATGCTCAAGCTGGCCATTCTTAAAATTCAGGGGAGTAGATCTCTGATAATTGATCCTAATCAGGTCAGACAGAACACTTTTCTCATACAAATTCAGTAATGAATTTTGGACATGTGGATAAAAATCGCTCTTGGGGCGCATTTCCAACCTGTCGTCCATTGGTAAGGGCGAATCTGCAGGAGACTGATTTTCAAAAAAGATTTTTAATCTGATCTTCCGCAGGAGTCTATGTAAGCAAATTTGTTCATCAAACAAGGAAGTATTGCAGGTGGGCACAAAAGATAATCCACGATTTAACATCAAGTTGACCACCTGTAAATTCCTTAGTAGAGATGTTGATTACTAGATTATAACTGATCACTTGTTCTTAAGTTTTGATGTTTTTTTCCCCTCTCTTTGTTTTTATCTACGGCCTAAATGAACACCAGACCCTACCGTGGTTGATGTAGTCTTAGTAACTGTTGACCCTGCCGCCCCACTCCCTGAACTGTCCCCAGGAATGTTGGTATTACTAATAGGTTGCTGGGTGTTGTCGAGTTGAATAGGTTCTCCTATGCTGCTATCGCCACTACTTCCAGAGCTTGGTAAACCCGGTTGTTGTGGTTATTCAAATTTCTATGATGGTAAAATTCCTGCCACATATCAAATATGTCATTCAGGTAATCGAAGGAATCACGTTTAAACTTCCTCAGCTTCTTCTGTTCTATATCAGATTTGTAGCCAGATAGTTTAGAATTAACCTCTTCTAACAGTAGTGTAAGTTCCTGTTCAGATTTGAACTCCAATAGTTGAGTTTTCAGAGCAGTAATGTTGTTAACACTACTAATGAGGGACTTGGATAGTTCTTCTATTGTTAATAGGAGCAAATCTAGAGAACATTTGTTCAATATTTGATCCCATTTAGTTACAAAATCCTTGCTTTCCCTACATAAGGTGGGTCTCAGGTAAACGCTAAGTCCACGTGGGATCTTATGTGATTTGTAGTATTTAACCAGGGTTGTTGCCTTGAGTTTATGTGAAATTTAACGTCTTATGAGCCTTTCCAGTTTAAAAACCAATTTGTCGGGGTCCTCTTGATTCTGGAGTGCCGTATCTTTGATTAAAGATAAAATACCCTTCACCCCCTCTGCACTAAATGCTAAGGTGGTCGTGTGTTTATCTGTAAGGTTATTTATCCTTGAAAATGACATTGTATATTTAAATGTAAAGGGTGCTACTAAGCCAATGTGCTACACCGGAGAACCAGTGAACAAATAGGCACTCCTCAAAAGAGCATGTGTGATAAAGCAATATGATTGTTGTCATTTTAATACACACAATCATCTTAATGTTATGCATTCCATGAATAACATTTGCAGTTCCTCAAAAATGTTAAAATGTTTTATGTGCAAAAGGTGAGCAAGTTTGCACCCTACATCAGCAGTCAGGAACCACTCTGAACACAGTTGAGTGATGGACAGAATGGTAATTTGGAAGTGAGGAAATGAGGGTGGGCTGTGCTCCTCATGCCATACCAAGTCCACGCCACTGGTGGTTCCGTAAAAGTGAAGGTCTGTTATCTCACATGCACCAAGGATTTGCAAAGATATCACTCCTGCTGATAACCCAATTCTAGTACAATTGCCTTATTCACTAAGTATAGCAAGGCCCGAATCTACCTTTGCAATGTAGTAATTACCCTATTGGTTACTCATATCTCTCCTCTGGCCTCATTTTAGAACTCGACTTTCAATGTAACTTTGCAGCCTTGTTTCCCTGGTGGCCCCAGTCTACACGGTAGCATGTTCCGACTGCCGCCTACAATCTCCATAAAGTGATATAATAGGCTGTACCAAATTGAGAGGATCATGAAATCAAAACCCACCTCGAGTAAACCAGTCTCGTGTGAGAGCCTGTACATAATTGTTTTTTTCGCAACTGCTGTCATCCAAATAAATGAAAGATTTTTTTATGTCGTGCTTGAAATTCATTATAGAAGTATTGTTTCTTCTGAAGTCGGAGATCTGCTCTAGAAAATCCCACTTCATCATGTATGAAAACGGTTTTGCTCTTTCTTTAATTAGCACTATGTTTTTTTCCTGTCTCTTTCAGAGCTATTTCAAGGCCTTTCCATTTGTGGCGCAATAGGGGAGATATTGATTTAGATGAGCTGCCAGTTCGCACGGATGTAATTGCTTCATGAAAAATGAAGGGATACAGCCGTGTTCTAGAGACGAGAAAATGCTACTTGCACAAAACAACTGTACAACATGCACTGATCCTTTCCATTGCGTTATTAGGAGAGTTCTGTATTTAATGAAAATGTTCACGCTGTGGTTTGTTGCTTGACTTATGATACATTTGTGCTTACTTATTAAAGTTATTAGGCATGTAGGCTGTGCTTATTGCAACATAAATCACATTTTGGTGCCGGGCAATATATGCAATACTTTTGCCTGATCTGTGTCTAAGCTCAACGGTGGTGGTTAATGCTATATTTAAAACATTTTATTTGAAAGTTGCACGAATTCAAGATACAAGTAATGTGAAGGCTACAACCATTGACACCAACACCACCATCCAGCATAAGAAAAAAACACCTAATGAGCAGTACAAGATAAAATGGGGTTTTAAGTTATCACAGCAAGCAGAGACAGAACTTTCCAATAGGACGCCAATTGAATTTAGTGTGGCTCAATAATGTAGAATGATGATATGATAGTTTATGATATGATAGTTTATTTGTATAGCACCTATACACAATGGCCCTCCGGCGATAACCAATGGCGCTAATAGCGCCATGGTCAACGCCGGTAATTTACCGATTCCGCCAATGGTAAATGGGGAATTACCACCCCATTCCAAGTTGGCGGGTGGTAATTCCCCATTTACCATTGGCTCTTCCCCATTCCCATTTCTGCCCCATAGAGCTCAATGGGACTGGAGAAGGCGGTAATTACGGTACCGCAAATTGCGGTAACGTAATTACCTCGAAAGTCCATTTGCGGGTCCCTACTTTAACGGCTGGTCCAGACCAGCCATTAAGATCGGGAGCCGCAAAGGGACCTCGTAATCAGGCGTTAAAGGTTTAACGGCGCTGACACCTTTTATGGCGCTGTTAACCCCTTAACGCCAGGGTCGTAATAAGGGCCAATGTGTTTCAAAGCGCTTCAAGGCGAGGGAGGGAACAAGGGAAAAATACAAAACAGTGAACATTCTTAAAAGGCCTTGAACAATAAAAATGCAAAATTAACTATCGTACTCAGCCTGGCGACATTTCAGATAGTGCACGAGTTAAGACACACAAATGAAATGAGGAGGTGCGGGGAGAAGGTGAGGGGGAGAAGAAGGGAGGAGAGGAACAAAACAAGCAACTAACGTACTAGGCCTGACAACATTTCAGATAGTGCTGGAGAGGGAGGGGGAGGAAGAGAAACAAGAGAGGGGGGGGGCAATGTAGCTATCGTACTATGTCCGAGGACAATTCTGATAGAGTAAGTGCATAGAGTAGGAGAGGGAAGGGGGAGAGGAGAGAGAGGGAGAAGGAAGAAGGGAGTGAACAAGAGTAAGCAGTGAAAAAGACTGTAAAAGCAAGAGAGGAGAGACAATACAGTTGCAGAAGTCTGTAATAACACAAAGTGTTGCAGGGAACTGCAAATGCAAGCCAGGATTCAGGATGAAGAGGGCACAACATGATACAGGATTAGCATGAGAATGTGATGCAAAGGAAGTCCGGCATGAGAACAGAGATGGGAGAAGCACCATGAGGCCAATGAGTCCATTAGTCCAAATCAAACATTTGCAACAACATGGTGATGATAGAGCAAAAGTGTATCAAGACAACTCCTGCAGTGGAATGATGTAAGGGGTGGGGGGCAGAAGGAGATTGCTAGGGGGAATGGGAGGGTAGGATAGACAGGAATAAACCAAGGCAGGAAAAACATGCATACTAGAAGGGGTGGCAAGGGAGCAGCATTCACAGCACAGGCAACCGGGGAGGTGCAGGGGGGCAAGGGGAGCTGCATACCACAACACAGGCAACCGGGGGGGGTAAGGGGAGTGGGGGGGAAAGGGAAGAGACATACAACAATACAGGAAACTGGGGGGGCAAGGGGAGTGGCAAACAACAGCACAGGCAAACAGGGGGGACCAAGGGGAGCGGCATACAACAAAACAGGCAACCAGGGGAGGCAAGGTGAGCAGGGGGAGCAATGGGAGCGGCATAAAACAACACAGGCAACCGGGAAGGGCAAGGGGAGCGGTATACAACAGCACGGGCAACCAGGTGGGGCAAGGGGAGCGGCATACAACAACACAGGCAACCAGGGAGGGCAAGGGGAGCAGGTGGAGCAAGAGGAGTGGCATACAACAGCACGGGCACCCAGGGGGGGCAAGGGGAGCAGGGGGAGCAAGGGGAGTGACATACAACAGCACAGGCAACCAGGGCAGGGGTCAAGGAGAGTGGCATACAACAGCACAGGCAACCGGGGGGGAAGGGGAGCAAGGGGAGTGGCATACAACAGCACAGGCAACCAGGGCAGGGGGCAAAGGGAGCGGGGGGCAATAAGAGCAGCATACAACAACACAGGCAACCAGGTGGGGTAAGGGGAGTGGCATAGAACAGCACAGGCAACCAGGGGGGGGCATGGGGAGTGGAATACAACAGCACAGGCAACCAGGGCAGGAGCAAGGGGAGCAGGGGGGGGCAATGAGAGCAGCATATAACAACACAGGCAACCAGGGGGGCAAGGGGAGTGGCATACAACAGCACAGGCAACTGGGGGGGGGGGCAAGATCCAATCATTCCTTAACCACCGAACTATGAGAGTCTTCTCTGCCTCCGCAGCAGCTCACCCCATCTCCTCACTTGTGGTGTTCCGCAAGAATCATGTGTTTCACCGACTATGTGCAATGTGTTCACCAAACCTCTGTTTGATGATCTGGACCATCTGGGTGTCACCTGCACCAACTATGCAGATGACACCCAAATCCTCCTGCCTCTGTCAGGAGACTATGATACAGACATAGCCCTCGTCAATGCAATTTACCTCATCATTCAGGCCTGGATGGCCACTCATGGACTCTGTCTGAATGATGGGAATACTGAGTTAATCCTGCTAGCCTCCCCCACCAATACGAAGAAATTGAGCAACCTATACTGCTCTTTCAACATAGATGGTAATGACATAAAGGTGGCCAACAAGGTCAAAACACTAGGGTTCTATTTAGACTCCTCCCTGAGTTTGCGTAGACCGGTTAGTGCTACTGCCTCTTCCACCGCATACACCTGCAAGCATATCCATTCTTGCAAACCATTTCTATCCTCAGATAGTTGTATGACCCTAGCGCGTGCACTAGCTCTATCTAAAATTGACTACTGGAATGCCCTTTATTTACGAGCAAATAAATCCATTACTAACAAAGTCCATATTTTGCAGAATAATGCTATCAGAACTGCACTGGGCATCCCCAGACGGCAACATATCTCAACAACCAGATGGAATAACAACTGGCTCTCTATCCAAGAGAGGATCCAAAACTGCCTCCCTCACCTATAAATGCCTTAACAACGCGGCCCCCCAATACCTGGCAAAACGATTTGTCAAACACAACCCATCCAGGCCAACCAGGACAACCAACACTGGCTGCCTGAGGGTGCCTAGATGCAAAGCTAAAATAATGGGAGGAAGCAGCTTCCCAGTGTTTGCTGCCCAACTCTGGAACTCCCTCCCCCTGACACTACGCACCAAACAATCTTACAACAAATTCAGAAAAGATACCAAACACTGGTTGACCTCCAAAGATACAAAATACTGGTTGACCTCCAAAAATACAATAGCCTAGACCCCTCATCCTACCTGCACCCACTTGTATATACTTCCCCTTTGTAGCCTCTTTGACTGTAGTACCCTGCCGCTGTATGTATATACCTCACCTCATGCTTAAGTGTGGTATTGCTTCCTACCACACGCCTCTGTAATCTCTCCTTCTTGCGTATACCATACACTTGTATATAATCTCTGTGTTCTGCTGATACCATGCCCCCATCTTTATCCAATGTATGGGGAAGGGGAGTGGCATACAACAGCACAGGAAACCAGGGAGGCAGAGGGAGCAGGGGGGCAAGGAGAGTGGCATACAACAACACAGGCAACTAGGGGGGCAAGGGGAGTGGCATACAACAGCACTGGCAACCAGGTGGGGCAAGGGGAGTGGCATACAACAGGACAGGTAACTGGGGGGGCAAGGGGAGCAGCATACAACAACACAGGCAACCAGGGGGTAAGGGGAGCAAGGAGGGCAAGGGGAGCAGCAAACAACAACACATGCAACCAGAATGGGCAAGGGGAGCAGGGGGGCAAGGGGAGCGGCATACAACAGCACAGGCAACCGGGGGGAAGGGGAACAGGGGGGTGCAAGGGGAGGGGCATACAACAGCACAGGAAACCAGGGGGGCAAGGGGAGAGGCATACAACAACACAGGCAACCAGGGGGGGGCAAGGGGAGTGGGCAGTGTTACAGTAGCGGTCATGGAGCAGGCAGGGGCTTACAAATTGGGCCTTAGAGGCGGCCCAGCATTCTCTTGCTGGCTCACCTGATTGGTCGAGTAGTCAGGCAGAACCAACCACAGGCGAGGCAGGCAAGGGGCTCACTCACCCAAACAACAAGAAATATGAACAGCCATGTTGGAAGAGGCCTTAGGTACTGCAGGATGTAGATGCAGGCAAAACAAGTGCACAATGCGGCAGCCTCTGAAGTGGAGATGTTGCAATTTGATTCCATGACAAAAATTGAATCGATCTGTAATAAAAGCGGCATTGCGTCCATGCACAACCCCCACAAAGCCTAGAGGGCTTACCTTCATAATCAGAATTGCAGGGAAGGAGAATCCAGGCATCCGAGCTACGGGATGCAGGACATCATGCATACCGAGTGTAGAAAATTGAGGGCGAGAGGACGGGAAGAAGCGCCTACAAATCGGGCCTTAGAGGCAGGTTGGCATTCACCTGCCAGCTCACCTGATTGGTTGAGTTGTAGTCAGGTAGAACCAATCAGGTGATGCAGGTGTAGATGAGGTCCCAAATAAAGCCTGCACTCCAGTCACCCATTTTGAAGTGCCAGGAACGTTCGCCCCAAAATATGTGACGTATGATGAGCAGATAAATCAGCAGAGAGCCGCAGTAGGGCTCTTCCCAGTACCTATTAAGAGAGCAACACTGATTGAAGTACCGATACCAAGAAAACCATGGACAGTAAGGTATCCACTAAGGAAACTTTACTAGCAAATGAGACTAAATGACGATTGCCCAAGTACAGTCCCGAAAGAAAACAAAAAGGTCTTAATGGAAGATGAATGGTGATGTCATGAGGATTCGGATTGAAGTACAAGTAAAAGAAATGACAACTCGAGAATGACACCCAGAGATGAAACACCATGAATAAGGATATTGTGAACCTAAAAGGGGAGAACGATGTTGAAATACAAAAAAGCTGAAGCTGTAAACAGGATGAAGATAGTCAATCAGCTAACACCTGTACATATGCTTGGAACGGCAAGAAAGCTAAGAAAACAGTGCGGCTTGCAATGCTAAGTAGAAGAATAGTGCGGTAAATGCCATTATACATAATCTACCTCAAAACGAAGCAAAGGGGTCATTACGAGTTTGGAGGTAACCATGGCGCTATTAGAGCCATGGCTGCCTCCAAACCCATAGGTTGGTGGGGGTGGTAATTCCCCATTCACCAGGGCCCTTCCCCATTCCCATTTGAGCCCACATAGGGCTCAATGGGAATGGGGAAGGCGGTAATAACAGTACCGCAAATTGCGGTACCGTTATTACCTCCAAAGTCCCTTTGCGGGTCCCGTCCTTAACGCCTGGTAAAACCAGGCATTAAGGGAGGACCCGCAAAGGGACCTCGTAATAGGGCAGTAAGGGATTACTGGTACCAGTGCCCTTACCGGTAATCCCTTACCGCCGGGTCGTAATGACCCACTTTACAAACAAAGCAGAATCAACCCAGGTTACTTAAGGCCGAATGAGCAGAGATTCATATTCTAACAAAACCAGAAGAGACAGCTGAACCGAAACTCGACAGATGTAACTCGTGCCAGGAGAAGCCAAGGTCATACCAATAGAAGGAACGAACAGTAGCTACATATAATTGAAACTTTAGAACAGAATATCCTGTCTCTGAAAGGTCAAGATAAGGAGACGTAGGCAGCTGTCAAGCCGAATAAGAATCAAATGCACAAATTGAGAGAAACTAGACAAATTCACGGTATGGGAAGCACGTGACCATACGAGCGAGGTGAAGCACGAGTTCACACCTACGCTTGCCATCCGTCCAGGCAGAGATATCGGAACTTTCCCAGACAGAAGATGCAGTTTTGAGGCCAACTACAGTGAAATAAATTACACATAGTGCCTTATTACGAGTTTGGAGGTAGCCATGGTGCTATTAGCACCATGGCTGCCTCCAGAATCGTGTCCGGGTCCAGGTTCCATGAAGGAGGAATTACCGGGTCATTCCAACCTTGGAGGACCCGGTAATTCCTCATTCAAAAAACCCATCCCCATTCCTATTGAGCCCACATAGGGCTCAATGGGAATGGGGATGGATCTAATAACGGGCCAGTTAATAACGGGCCTGTTATTAGCTCCCTGGTCCCCTTGCGGGACCCGCAAAGGACGTCTGGTCTGACCAGACGTTCTGAGCGTGTCCCGCAAGGGAACCTCATAATAGGGCAGAATGGGTTTACCAGCACCGGCACCATTACCGGTGCCGGTAAACCCACTCTGCCAACCTCGTAATGAGGCCCATAGTTGCTGAAGCGATGATTGATTGTAACCTTAATTGGAGAAAGGCTGGGTAACTAGGGGACACTCTGCACCTGGCTGACCATTCTGCGTGCTGCTAAGCAAAGTAGAAATGTATCCATAGGGTTGGTGCCAACCCAATCACAATGGACCAAATAATCTAGGGTTCTATAGTTAGTACAGCCAATGGGATGTCATACTTTTAGTGATGTCTACAGTAGTCATTTTTGAAGGAAGGGCTTAGACGCCCACCTGACAGTGTTTATCCAATCCCCTCACTCCGTTACCATATACAGATAAAGTACCTATATTAAAGTTACCTTTTCCTAACCAATAGAATTTCATGTTAACTTTTGAGTGTTATATGTCAATTATGACGAGTTTTCTTCAGTATAAATGCTATGATTTCTATGAAGTTCATTGGAGCTGAAGCGAGAAGGACGATCGCATCACTGCTGATTTCCATGACTCCCTGTTTTTTGTACTTGTCATTAAACAGACTCCCTTTGCCAAAGCATTGAGTTGTCCTTATTGATTGATGTTGGAGTAATAAATCTGCACCCCCATCCATCTCAAGGGTGCAGCTATCTCGTCTTAAAGAATTTTCGGAGCAAACTTCGGGTCTATGGGCCGGCCGGGGCCTCTGGAGTACACTTGGTAGCAGAGTTTGACAGTTTATCGATTATTGATTATTGATTAGAAAAAGACACCCATTGACCGTTGACATAAAGTAACTCTAGGTCTTCAGCAATATCACAAGTCCTTTGCCATTCAGCTGAGTAGACAGTGAAGATCGCCGTAGACAGTGGTAGTGTAAGAAAAACTGCAGACCAGGTCCTGAAGGGACCCGCGTTCCCCACGCTATTCCTTCCCATTCCTACGGGCAACTGAGCGGGTGAAAAGCTAAGAAGGTGGTAACAAAGGCAGTGATCCCGACGGTTCAGAGAGGAACCATGCAAACGGTGAGTGAAAAAGATTAAATGTGTTGGCAAAAGTGCATGCCTTAGAACAATTAAAGGGAAAAGGTAACGGAGAGAGCTGGGAAAAGAAAACACTACTGCTTGCTCAGTCTTCCTAACTCGCCCAAGCCTTATTTAGAAGCATACAAAGTTCATAACATGTCAAAGGTATTTGAAATTCCATACAAGTCAACAGTCAAGTGTATTTCCAGTTAAAGCCAGTAAACAGAGGGAGATAATCGGAAGACTTGTTTTATGAGTCCCACAGTCTAGGAGAGAGAACTTAAATGTTATGTATCTGGCACTGAAAGGTCAGTTTTAAAAGATGACGTTACAACAGAAGGGACTTCGCTTCTCCAAGATTGTTCTGTATGAAGCAAGGATGCATTTATATGCTGCAGTTCGGGAGAACTCTGACGAGTTTACATATGACGTTGCAATCTATGGCTCTATCCTTCACCAATACTGTATGTTGTATATATTATCACCCTCTGTTCCTTTCAAAGGTGACCATTTCATGGATGAACATGTAAAATGCATGGAGATGGTTATAGCTGAAGGAAATTTAGGAGTGGCACCATCAGGGAAAGATTGAGCATGTAGGACTCTCAATCTGGTATATTCATGTAAAATGAGCATCACATGCCAGATATATAATGCATTGTTGGGCACTGGGAAATTGCAATGCATGCAACAACCGTTCAGTGCCTAAACGTCTCAAGTAGATATAATTTAGGGTTGAATGCGGAATAAGGCATGAGTTACAGAGATTGGTATACTTGTCGGTTGCTGGTTTATGCAGGCCGTTGTTTCAGTTATGCAAGCATCTCATAGGGTAGTTCCTTTTTCCACTAACAGATTATTTAGTTTCAGAATAGTTTTCTATTGAGGCACAGGAACATTGATAAGGAAATGTTAACTGAGTGTCTTAAATAAGGAAAAAAGGAATATATGAAGACTTTTCATCATCATTATGGCTGTGGGGCATCCCGAGTGAGGGGGAACATGGTTGTAGTGCATTAGAAGTCAATTATTAGTTTGATAGGAGGTCAGAACCAGATAAGCTGGTCATGTCACGTTTTTGAAATATGAATGGAGTCTGTTATAATAATGGCACACTTCTTCAAATCGGTAGTATATGGTTTCTGGGAATTGCAGTTATTGGGGGTTTTTATCCAGTGACAGGGGTTTAGAGTATTAGTTGATGAGAGTTGTGTTTATTATTAGTAGATACATCTAAGATTTCTATAGGGGTGGTGCAGATGGGAGTGTAGGCTCAGACTGTTTATTTCTGGTTAGAAAGGAATACTGGGATTGAGGGGAATGGAGGGGAGGCAGGGTGGGGTTGGTTTAGGTGAGGCATTGCATGGTTAGAGTACATTGGGAATGTTCAGGCTTGCTCTAATTATCAGGGAAGGGTAGGTTGTATTGAACATGTAGTATACTTGGTATTGATTAGTTAAGTTTTTTTTATAGATTAGGCAATGTTAAGAGGAAGAAATGCACAAATATAATAGGTATAGGACTCTGAGAGATGGTTAGGAATGGATTGAGTTGTGATATAATGATACTTTGTTAAAGTCCATGGAACTTTAGACTTCGTTCAATCTATGTTCATGCTGTATGTTTATATGTTGTCTTTTGTTGTGTGTATGTGAGAGGAGGGAGTACTTGTATTTAAGTATCACAGAGTCTGGATGCGTTACAGGGAGGAATGAATAATGGTGGTTACTTGAAAGGAGTTCAAATGCATGAAGTTGGTTTAAAATTGGGATAAATCCAATTTTGGTGTGTACCTGGAATGTGAAGGGGTTAAATTGCCAGAGGAAAAGGAAGAAGGTACTGTCTAAACTTTGGCGAGAAAAAGCTGATGTGGCTCTCTTGCAAGAAACACACTTGATGGATGGTACTGGGAACTTATTGACCAATGCTAAATATACAAAGGTATTTTTGAATTGCTACACGTCAAATTCTAGAGGTGGAGGGGTCCTGTTGATGAAAGGTTTCAATGGAAGTATTGTCAAAGTGAGTATGGATAATGAGGGACGTATTATCCTGATTGACTTGAAATACGCGGGCAAAATGTTAACAATTGGGTCTATATATGGTCCATGTGCGGGAGGTGGGAATTTTTTTGTTACACTGAAAGATGTGTTGCGAGACATGAGAGAGGAGTCGATCATCCTCGGCGGTGATATCAATTGTGTAATAGATCCTAACATGGATAGGTCTTCGACATGTAGTTTCACTGGACAGAAATCGAGTAAAGAGTTTTGAGAATTTATGGAAATATTTGACCTGGTTGATATTTGGAGGAGCCTACATTGGAGGGATAGAGAATTCTCATTTTTCTCACCGGTGCATAATTCATAGTCTAGGCTTGACTATATACTAATGTCAGATAAACTAGTTGAGACCGTTCTAGAGGCGAGAATAGGAGAACGGCATCTTTCGTACCATTCTATGGTGACAACAAGGTTGTCCTTCATTACAGAGCGAAGAGGAATTTACAGGTGGAGATTGAAGCCTTTTGTGCTGAAAAATGGAGATGTTTTAAAAGCCTTAAACATATTCATACCTCATTACTTTCAGGAGAATAATGGGTCAGCAGACAGTATGGTAGTGTGGGATTCCTTTAAGGCTTCTATTAGGGGGGAACTAATGAACTGGACTGCTAGGGTGCGATGGATAGGGGATACTATACTAAAGGGTCTAGAGGAGGAACTAGGGAGTCTGCAAAGGAACTACGTGCTGACAAATGATGAGAATATTAGAGTTAAGATAACGAGTGTCAAAGAACTTCTGAAATGTGAGTTGAATTTGCAGGTTGAAAAGGGTTTATATTATATGAGACAGAAATATTGGGAAGGAGGGGATTGTGGTGGCAAAGTATTAGCTAATAGATTAAAGAGTTATTCGGAAAGGCTGTATATCCAGAAAATTGTAAACGACCTTGGAGATGTGCTGGTCAAAAAGGATGACATTAGTGAATGTTTTCGTTTATTCTATGCAGACTTTTATACTGAGGACGTTGTCCCACAGGTAGATGAATTAGATAGTTTTCTGGGGAAAATTACTCTTCCCATCATCTCTGAGGAAGGTAGGAATTTTATGGAAAGTCAGTTTACTGTCTTGGAGGTCCTGTCAGCGATTGGGGACCTGACAAGGGGGAAGTCCCGGGGATGGACGGTCTAACAGTAGAATTTTATCAGGCGTTTGATGAGGTGTTGGCGCCTATATTGTGTAATTTGTATAATTATATTCTGGAGGAGGGGAAGTTGTGTGCAACAATGAGGGAAGCTATAATTACTGTGATTCCGAAACCAGGGAAGGATGCAACTAAGAGCTGCACCTATAGGCCAATTTCCTTGCTCAATGTTGACATTAAGATTTTTACTAAGGTCCTAACGGTTAGGCTAAGTATATTGGAGGATTAATAGAACGATCTCAGTCAGGGTTTATGAAACAACGTTATGGGTATGACAATGTTAGAATGTTATTAGATGTATTGAGTTTTCCTGATTCAGAGATCAAAGATGCTTTGCTTGTCTTTTTAGATGCTGAGAAGGCCTTCGATAGAGTAAATTGGAAGTTCTTACACCATACACTGTCAAAAATGGGATTTGGGTTTTTGTTTATTAAGGCTATTAAAGCTTTGCAAATGGAGATAAAGGCTAAGGTATGGGTAAATGATGGATTTTCAGGATTTTTTCAACTGTTTAGGGGCACACGGCAAGGTTGTCCCTTATCCCCCTTGTTATTTAATCTGGTATTAGAGCCTTAGCATATATTCAGCAACATAGGGGAATTAGGGGTTTGTGTGTGGGGGATGGAGAAATTATGGTCTTAGTTTATGCGGATGATGTAGTAGTTATTTTGAGTAATCCTGCAGAGGGGGGTCAATTGTTGAAAGGTGTTTTTGAAGAAGTGGGGAAGTTATCAGGTTAGCGGATCAATTGGGGGAAAACAGAAGTATTTCCGGTAAGGGACTCGCCAAGGCAGGGGCAATTGTTAGGCTGGAATTGTAGATGGGAGAATGTAAGCGTAAAATACTTAGGTATTCACATTGTTCGCGACATAAAAAATATAGCGGATTATAATGTAGATAGAACCGTAGAGGTCATCCATAAAGACATTAGGAAATGGGGCGTTTCATATTGTCCACATGGGCTAAAATTAATGCAATTAAAATGCTTTTATTACCAAAAGTCCTGTATATCATTCAGTCATTGCCCTTACATTTTACAAAGAAAGTACTTCGACGGATAGATAAATTATTACGGGAATTTTTATGGGGGGAGGGCAAAAGAGCCAAAATTCCAGGGTACATTATGGTCCGCAGCGTCAAAGATGGAGGTTTTGGATACCCGGTCCTTAAGAATTAAAGTAACGTTTCTTTTATTGAAAAAGACGTCTAGCTATTTTATCGGGGATCCAAGCCAGATGCCTTTGTGGGTTCAGATTGAAATGCATACGTTTTTGCCGTATGACATTATGGGCCTCATTACACGGACGGCAGTGGACCAAGGTGCTATTAGCACCTTGGTCCATGCCGGTAAAATACCGGCACCGCCTTGGAGGAAAGGGGAATTACCGCCCTATTCCAAGGTTGGTGGGGTGGTAATTCCCTCTTCCCCCATTGCCCTTCCCCATTCCCATTTTTGTCCCATAGGGCATAATGGGAATGGGGAAGGTGCTAATTACGGCACCGCAAATTGCGGTACCGTAATTAGCTCCCTGGTCCCTTTGCGGGTTGGTTTTTAAATTCTCCAACCCGCAAAGGGACCTCGTAGTAAGGCGGTAAGGGTTAACGGTCACCGGTACCATTAACGGTGACCATTAACCCTTACCGCCATCCGTGTAATGAGGCCCTAAGTGTCTGTATTCATTTGGAACATTACCTGGGAAGGTGCGGAGTTTAAAAACAGTTTTGGCTACAAAAGATGCTTTGGCGTCACTGATTGTGGGAAATGGGCAGGGATTATTTGTTTATGAAGAGGCCTCACTTTGGCATAATCCTTGTCTACAGATGAATAATAGAATGTTAAATTGGAGAAGTTGGGTTAGTAGAGATATTTTAAAGGTTAGTGATGTTTGGAGCAATGAAGGGGTGGTTCCCTTTGAGGGACTAGTGGAGAAATTTGGACTGCATAATAGAAAGTTACGAAGGTACAATGAATTGGTGGATTTAATATCTGAAAGGAGTCGGATGATGGATGCATCACTCTCACGGGAGCCTCAAGTCCTCAAAATATTGGCCTGTGGATCACAAAAGGTGTCAACTATTTTGAAAAATATGCAAACAGATGTACAGTGGTTGAACTCATGGGAACAATTGAGGTTGCCATGGACGGATGAGCTGGGTTGAGAACTGACACAAGATGAATGGGAAAGGGTCTGGAGAGTTGTGGTTAAAGCTAAAGTGGATTTACAACTGTGTTACACTCATCACAGAATATTGAGTAGAACCTATTGGACCCCGGCCCGTATGTATGCTTTAGGAATGGTGGATGGTGACAGTTGTTGGGGTTGTGGGAAAGAGAGGGGTAGTTTGCTTCATATGTTGTGGAGTTGTGAAAGAGTGACACATTTCTGGAGAGATGTCGTTGATAGGATTGACCAGGTTTGGGGCATCACCTATCCAAGGAATCCATTAGCAATCATTTTGCAATTACCAAGGAATGGTTGCAAATATGATTGGGTAATATCGTGTTGGATTGTCAAAGTTCTGTTAGTAGCTCCTAAACAGATATTAAAGGTCTGGAAGACAAGAAAGAAACCAACAGTAGAGGATTGGATTTTAGATGTGCAAGTTCTATCTAAATATGAGAAAACTATGTTTTATAAGCAATGCAAAGAAGCACGTTATCATGAACAATGGGGGAATTTCATTGATTTTTAATGATTAAACCATCTTCATCGGAATTGTGTAATAGAATGGGTTTGCATCACATCTAATGGATACGTTTTGGGGGGAGGGTGCTTGTGTTTTTATGTTCTCTTGTTTTGTGTTGTCTGTTATGTAGGGAATGTAAGGCCACCGCTCATGGCTACGTTTTTAAATGTGTTGCGGTTAATATGCATTTCGAGGTTATTGTTTTCTTTGATTCAGGTTTATGTTGTTACCTGGATGATAGCCTGTTGGCCTAGTAACATTTGCTTTGTACTTGATATGTTTCTTTCTTGTTGAAAATAAGAAATAAAGATTGAAAAAAAAAGTTGAGAAGAATGTATATATATATATGGGGATAATGACCCGAGAATAACTAAGTAAATAAAGATTACTGAGGAGGACACCCGAGAAGAGAGAGGATACTAGGGAAGACACCCAAGAAGTGAGAGGATTTGCCTTATTCATACGGTTTTAATACAAGCGGCTAGAAGAAGCGTGTACCCAGAGTCCCAGCAAAAGGGGAACGATTAGACTTCCACAACGGTTAAAGACATCGTGAAAGGGGTACGTTTAGACTCCATGAAGGGGTAATAATTGGAGGCAGAGATATCTGTGACCAGCTGGTGTTCGTCTAGCCTGTTAAGCGTCTGTCTTACATGTTTTTTGTTGTGACGTCATACATCGAACAATTTCCTTAAGGAAACTGATTTTAATTTTACGTAATTGAATAGCTGAGATAATATTGCATATGAATTGATTTTTTTCGAGTAAATTAGAAGGTATAACATTTTGTGAAAAATTTGCATTGGAGCTTGCAGTGTTTGGTGCTCGCTCATATTGTTGGAACTGTTTAAGCCACACGAGAGTGTTGACAAGTGTTATAGAAGAGGAAAGGGAACAGATTTGAGCATGTAGGACATAACTCCATTGACACACTTAGGCAAACAGTTGCCGAAACACGCACCCAAACTGAAGAAATACAGTACAGAGTGGGTTAAAGGAACCGCCCACAAGATGTTTATGCCATGGGCACAGAGTGGGTCCTTATCTAAAGCTGTCTTGCAACACATGACAACATTTTTGCATGTCACATACATGGGCAAAAAGTTAGGCAAACGCCTCGCTGTTCTAGAGCTTTGGAAAATGTATGAACAGGGAAATGAAGAGGAGCCGCCAATAGATTGGATACTTAATGTATGCTCAGAGGGAGGTAAGACGCCTACCGCGCCACCCGCCCCGTCTGAAAAGAAGGGTGAAGAAAGTAAGGCCGAGGGATTATACCCGCTGAGAGAGCTTAAAGCAGCCACGGGGTACAGCAATCCGACATATGAGTCACCTACGCAAAGAAGTAACGAAAATCAAGGGAAAGATAAGGATAAGGAAATTACCTCCACAGTCCCATGGGAAAAGGGGAGACACGATGACGAAAGAAGGGATCAGGCACAGACAAGCGCATCTCTCGACAAAGAGAGAGAAGGGAAGAGATGGGAGAGAAACGAAGACAGAACTGATGAGATAGCATTCGCAAAAAACAAATGGATGGGAGGACACATTTTATTGAAACTTGATGGCAAAGGCATTGATGACGCGAAACAAAAGGAGAGGTTAGATGATGTACAGAGAAAAGGGAAAGAGAAGGAGTTAAGAGATGAAAGAATAAGAAAGAAAGACAGACAAAGGTGAGAACAACTATATCGCGAAGAGCAAGAAAGACAGCTCGATCGCAAACAAAGAGCAGCAAATGATCATGACAGACAGGAAGAGCAAAGCTCAGAGGAAGGGCAAAGGATACGAGAGAAAAGAATAAAGAGACGAAGACATGAGGAAATTCAAAGGGCAGATGAATGTAGAAATGAAAAGAAAAAGGAAGAAGAAAGAGTAAGAGAAGAGGCGAGGAAGCACAGAGAATTCGATGACGACATAGAAAGTAAGCGGAGACAGAGAGCATGTGATCTTGAATATCTGGTGAAAGAAGTTAGAAAACCCACTCTAGTAGTAGACTGGGAAGACATCGAAAAATTATTCAGTAGCAGGCACATCTAGGGCATATATGAAAGATGACTTCGACACCAGAAGCATCGGAGAAATGATCGATAGAATATATGATAAAATGGGGTTAGAACAAACACCCCAAGGGGAGGGGGAGGACGAGCGCCTGGAGAGCACTCAGCTTTACGACACTGAGGATGTCTCCCGAAGTAGTGGTAATAGAGACCTATCCTTGGATAGACTAGAAAAAAGTAGGAACAAAGAAGACACAAGAAGTGGCACTAGTTGGGTACAGACAAAGTCTGACTCCGAAAGGGAAGAGCACAAGGGAAATGAGGAAGGGAGACGGAGCGAAAGATGACTCCCAAGGGAAAAAGGAATAAGATGGTCAGACACTAGCGAGTTTGCACCGAGGGCATCAGAGCCAGCCACACAGTCTGACCGACATGAAGAAGTATCTCACGGTCAGAGGGGGTGTCTTCTCCACCTTATGTAGACAGGCTCAGGACATTGCCAGGCAGACGGCGATGCTGGAATATTACCCCTGCAATAGACAGGAGAACAATGAGAGAAGAGAGAAGGCTATGCATCCCAATTTCCACTACTCGAGAAGAGGGGAGTAGGACCACAATATATTACATGGCCACACATGGATCGAGAACATTTGAAAAACAAGCTTCCAATGCTGACATCAGGAGGGAACACGTTAGCCATATTGGATATTAAGGGTCTCCTAATCGCCATACTTGGTGAGAGAGCAGACAATGTGTGGGCAAGAGCAGGCTACCCTGGTGTAACCGCAATTAATACCTCGCATGACAGAGCTCCATTTAACAATTGTAGAGCCGCAGTATAGAAAGCGCTACAAATGCTGAACCCAGATACTTCCGATATGGGAGCTATAATGACACGAAAAATGAAAGAGTCTGAGGATCCGTTGATTTATATACAGAATTTTCAAGACGCATGGGTGCTCGAGACTCATGAATCTTTGAAGAAATCTTTACCTGTGTTCTACCATATATTGTGCAAAGGGCTGCCAGGGCCGGTACAAAAACAGCTCAAGAAATTGGTAGGAATTGAGGCCAAGCCTTGGGCTGAAATTCAGCAGACCATTGCACACTATTGCAAATTGCTGCAAGAAAAGAATCACAAAAAAGGAAGCTGCACGTAAGGGTGACGAAGCAAAATTGGTGCAGAAGAAATTGTCAAAATATGCTCTTGAGGGAGCCATGATAACTAGCACAGCTGAACCGAGCATGCAGCAGGTGTTGTATCCACAGCAGAACAATCAGGTCAATGCAGGGTTTTACCCCAGGGGAAGAGGATTTAGGGAAAGAGGATGGCAGAGTAATCAGGGAGGTTTCCAAAATAATCAAGGTGGTTTTCAAAATATGCAAAATGATAATCAAGATATGTGAAATGGGCAAATGATCCGACCACCGCCAGCATGTTGGTTGTGTGGAATGACAGGGCACTTAGCAAACACATGCAGAAACCAAGAAATTATGCAGAACGGCCAAGGAACAGGCATGGCAAATCCACCTGCAGTTTTACAACAGAGTAGTGCACAGAATCACACAGTGCAACAACAAGCGCCAGGAGTGCAACAAGGTGTGCAACCTCAGAGCATGGGGAATTTCTCACAAGGATAATCCCAACAGGCACCGTTGCAACTATCGTAGACGATGAGCACAGGGCAGACCACGAACCCTGGAACGGGAAGTAACAATGGGAATGGGGGAAATCCACCAACACACAGTGGGCCAAAATTGTATATGGATTAGGACAGCTCACTGGGAACCCTGATGTGTTCTATCCTATCAGTGACACCAGATCCTCACAGGGAACCTAGGGTGGATGTCGGTATAGGGGATATAGAATATTCCTTTCTAGGTGACACGGGTGCAACACACTCATGCATACGTGAAGGCAAGTTTTACTTGTCTGGTGAAGCCATAAATACTCAGAGTTTTACAAGAGCTACAAGTCGTGTTCCCTTCACAAATGAACTTCCAGCCTCCATAGGAGAATGTGAGATGAATGTGCCTTTACTATATTCACGTCAGACCCCAGTAAACATTTTGGGTAGAGATTTAATGACAAAGTTAAACACAACAATCTCGTTCACGGAGGAGGGCAGAATATGTTCAACTCCAGGAATGCACTATTCAAATGTATGCGAGATAATCAGAGCATACGCAGGACACACAGCCATGGGGGCAATACCATTAGATCCAGAAATATTTGCATATGGTATGCGGGTGTTTATGGCAGGATTGCCAGGCCTTGCAGACAGAATCATGGGAACCCCTGATGAATTCCTACTCAGGCCAAGAATAACCATGCACAAGGAGAAGGGACAAGTATTTCCCTCACACATCTGCAGTACAAGGGAGAGTGGCCTTGATTGACAGTTATGACGACGAAGGCCGACAATGGTGCGCAGTAATCGCCATTGAAGAAGGATATCGATTGACTGACATCACCAATGACGATCTGTTTGAAGAACAAGCAGATATGGGAAAGACAATGGTGGAAGTGAGCCTCACCTTTTGGGTGAAAATGATCAAAAGAGAAGTACCTCAAAGAGTGATGTTGGCACGAAACCGTCCTTAATATTTTTATGGTGACATGACCCAGGTGCCTTTCTCAGTGCGGACCACAGGCCCCTATGACGTAGGCCTATTGAAAGGGGTGGGAGAAGTAAAAATTGAACTGAAACCAGGAGCAATTCTCCCAAGAGCATGAAAGTATCCCATGTCCAGAGAGGCAGATGAAGGGATTTTTAAGACAATTTCAGCTATGAATGAGCAGGACATCTTAGTGACGTCAGAGTCATCATGCAATACTTCGGTTTATCCGATCAAAAAATCAAAGGGGGGGTCTTGAAGGCTAATCCAGGATTTACGCCCAATAAATGATATTGTTGAGGCCGGGTTCCCTTTAGTCCCTAACCCGACTACAATTCTATGTAATAAAGCTGTTGAGGGAAAATATTTCACGGTGATTGACTTGAAAAATGCATTTTTCTCAACTCTGTTGCACCGTGACTCACAAGATCTGAAATCATTCACATTCAGACAGATGCGTCTGAAAAGCACGAGACTACCACAGGGGTATTGTGAGTCTCCAACTATTTTCAACAAAGTCCTGCAGATGGACTTGAGCAATATTGCACTAAAAAGTGTCATCCTGCAATACGTGGATGACATCTTAATTTGCAGCACCACAGAAGAACAATGCAGGTACGATTCTGTTCAGCTATTGACTATACTAGCAGAGAAAGGTTATAAGGTTGATAAGGAAAAGTTACACTATTGTCAACAAGAAGTGCTGTACATAGGCCAGCTGATCTCACATGAAGGAAAGAGAGTGACCCCAGAAAGGGATAAAGGCATACTGAACACGGCCAAGCCACACACGATAAAACAGATGCAGAGCTTTCTAGGCCTATACAACTATGTTAGGGCATGGGTCTTCGACTGTAGCTCTTACACTAAGCCTTTACTTCAGGCCCTAAAGAAGGCCCAAGTATTTGTATTTGTATTTTATTTATGTGTAAAGCGCTCCTGGCCCTGAGGCAACTGGACGCATGTCTTACAGCAATAGTGTTGCATAAAGATATACAGTCAATTTACATTATACTTAGGTTACAGAATAAAATCAGTCAATACACAGTAAAAATAAAAAGGCAGGTACACAAAGCAGAAAGCAGCACTTAGCATTGCCCTAGGAGCACAATCAGATGCCAATATCAGGAAGGGCCCAATAGGGGACTAGTGGTGACCCTCTAGTAGTTCCCAACATGGATAGCTAAACTTATGAGTACTGTCCATCAAGATCAAGATCCTGAAGCCAACGTTTAGTATTGATCTTGAATAGCTGAAAACATGGTTCAGCTCTGATGGAGGAGGGAAGCGTGTTTTAGAGCTTGTCCGCCAGAACAGGAAAACTGGAGCCTCTGGATTTTTGGAGCTTACATTTTGGGATGGACATGGTGTGGACTTGGGCAGCTCTTAGTGGCCTTGTGGAAGTGTGTGGAGAGAGTCTGTTGTTGAGGTGTGCCAGGGCAAGATTGGCCCTTGCTTTGTGTATTAAAGCAAGTGTTTTAAGGGAGATTCTGTGCTTGACAGACAGCCAATGGAGGTTACGTCTTGTGCCCGAGATGTGGACCTTCTTTGGGATGTTGAGGGCAGCCCTGATGGCATTGTTTTGTGTTACTTGAAGTTTATTGATATTTCTGTGGCTGGTCCCTAAATAGAGGGCATTGCAGTAATCAATTTTGGCCATAACTGGGGTTCCGGCAAGGGTGATACAGTTGGGTGTCGTAAGGAATGGCCTACACGCAGTGATTTGCTTGCAAGTGTATGCTGACGCTGCGACCACAGCGTTAGTTTGTCTAGTGAAGGATAGTGTGTCATCAAGGTAGATACCGAGGGTTTTCATGTTTTTGGATGCCATGCTAGTGTTGCCATCAATAGTGAAGCATTTGAAGGCAGGGTCTAGCTTGTTAAGTCTAGTGTGAGAGCCGCGTATTAGTAGCTCAGTTTTCTCGTCCTTTAGACAGAGTCCATGGTGCGCCATCCAAGCTTGGATTACTGAATAGATTGCATTAAGGGCTTTTGTGTCTGTTACGTGGTCTCCAGAAATAGGAATGAGTATCTGGGTGTCGTCAGCGTAATTGGTATACATGACACCCAGATGATCGAGAATGTCGAAGAGAAGCTTCGTAAAGACATTATAAAGCATAGGGGAGACACATTACCCTTGCAGGACCCCACGGAGTACTGGAGAAGTTTCAGCAGAGGCGGATGGTGAGAAGACCCTCATGGTTCTGTTTGCAAGGAAAGATCTAATCCAAGATGTGGCCGAATCAGATAAGTGTGCAGCTGTTTTCAGGTGGTGGCAAAGAGTTTGGTGGTTGACCAAGTTGAAAGCCGCCAATAGGTCTAGTAATAGTAGGAGGGCTAATTTACTCTTATCTTTTATATCTTGGATTTGTGTTATGAGGTCAATCAGGGCTGTTTCCGTACCATGTCTGGGGCGGAAACCTAATTGCCCGAGGCCCAGGAGATTGTTAGTTTCTAGATACGCCTGTATTTGCAGGTAGGCTGCCCGGTCCAGTATTTTTAGTAAAAAGGGCACCGTTGTGATAGGTCTATAGTTGGAGGGATTACTAGGGTCAAGGGTAGGTTTTTTGATTAATGGGATGACCCAAGTGTCTTTTAGGTTATCGGGCACAATCCCTGTTTTAAAGGAAACGTTGATGAGATTGGTGATGAAAGGAGCAAGGTCATGTGCGGCCGCTTTAATGACAGGTGCGGGGCATAAGTCACCTTGACAGTTGGACGGTTTAAACTGCCTGATGATGTTTTCTACTTCCCAAGTGGACAGTGGTGAGAAACTAAATGGTTTGAATGAGGGCTCTGGAAGGGTAATGTTATACGGAGCAGGTTTGGATTCTAGGTCTGTAAGTAGGTTGTGATTTTTGGTGTTAATTTTGGTTTGTAACATCGTTATGTTATCCAGGAGAGCCTTTTGGATGTTGGTACACCATATGGCATCCGAGATACATTTGTCAGTGGGGGATTCCAATTCTTTAAGAATCCTAAACTGTTCTTTTGTATTGGATTCGGCTTGTAAGATTTGTTTATTATAGGTGTCTTTTTTGGCTAGAATGATGGCTTATTTATAGTTGAAGGAGGCTAGAGACAGAGTATTTTTGTTAGTTTAAGATGGGAAGATTTTCCAGTGTGCTTAAGCGTTTCTCTTGGTTTTGCGCAGTTCTCGCAGGTGAGTTGTAAACCAGGATTTAAGGTGCGATCGTGGTTTAGGTTTGCACGTTTTTAGAGGGGCTATGGAGTTTAATGCTTTCGGGATGGAGTGATTGTACATATCCACTAAGACTGTGGGGTCTGAGGAGGTTAATGTGTTGTTGAGAATGGGAAGAATTAGTCGGAGAAGTTTGTCTGTTGTAATGTCCTTCTTATTGCGGGCATGAGTAGCCGGGGCAATGTTCAGAGTGGGACTGTGTGGGGAAGCTTTGATGGAGAAGGTTATTTTGTGATGATCTGACCAAATGCATGGTGTGATGGTTATCAG